>NC_135536.1:116141130-116777213 GCF_045843805.1 Urocitellus parryii | reverse complement strand
TAAAAAAAAAATTTAAAAAATGCTTTTTGAGTTCCAATCAGGAATTCCATGAATGTCTTCATTTCTTAGTAGTTTCCAGATTCAAAAGAAAAAGATGTGTACAAACTGCCAACTATCAGTTTTTTTCCTTCTTATATGCTAATAGAACCCCTGGCTTTTCCCTAGACACATGACCTCAGGGAATACAGACTGCAAACATCAGCTATCTATGTAGCTAGCCTGGCCATAGGTCTAAGTTCTGGCAACTATGTTGTAGGAGGAAGTGTCACATGGTGGCCTACAGTTTCCTTAGGAAACTGTGTTAGTTTTTTATCACTGTGACCAAGATATCTGACAAAAACAATTTAGAGGAGGAAAAGTTTATTTTGGACTCATGGTTTCAGAGGTCTTGGTCTATGGTTGGCTAACTCCATTGCTCTGGGTATGAAGTAAGGCAGAAAATCATGGTATGGTAGAAGAGTGTGGCAAAGTAAAGCAATCAGCTCATGGCAGCTGGGAAGAAGACAGTGAAGAGGAGCCAGGGGGACAAGATATAATTCCCCCAAATACCCACAGAGACCTATTTCCTCCAGCCACATCCCACCTGCCTACAGTTACCACTCAGTACAGTAGTCCTTTCAAATGATTAATACACCAAATGGATTAATCTACTGATTAGATTACAGCTCTCATAATCTAATCATTTTACCTCCTGAATTAACACAGGCACTTTTGGGGACACCTCATATTCAAACCATAACAGAGATCACAAATGTGTACCCTTCATGTACTTCATCTGCTCCTCCATAAGATGTCGAATATTAATTCTGTCTCAGACTATGAGACCATAGCCATGCATGACAGAAGAATAAAGTGGAAGGAGCCTCAGTTCCTGACACTGGACTGTCATACAAGCTCTGGATTAATGTGAAAATAAACGGTCATTTTACTTAATTGTTGTTTTGCATTTTCTGTCACTAACAGCCAAACTTAATCCTAACTAGTATAAAATATAACCTAACTCTTAAAAATAAAGCTGGGCACAGTGGTGCATGCCTATAATTCCAGAGGCTGAAGCAGGAAGATTTTTGAGTTTAAGGCAAGCCCCAGAAACTTAGCAAGGCACTTAGTAACTCAGCAAGACCCTATCTCTAAATTAAAAGAAAAAAAAATATATATATAGTATGTGTATGTGTATGTATATATATGTGTGTGCGTATATATACACACACACACACATACACACATATTATATATATATATAATATATATATATATACACACATATATTTATACATATATATAAAGTGTGACTCAGTGGTCAAGTGCCCCCAGGGTTCAATCCCCAGTACCAAAAATAATAAATTTTTTTAAAATAATTAATTAATTAAAGCATGCTCTGGGAAAGAATAATAATTCTTGATGAGACTTCTACATCCTTATGAGAGAAGAAACTAACATAGGAAGTAGCAGCACAGAGCACAATGAGGATTGGCTTAAATAAGACTGGAGTTTTTTAATCAGTTCCACTTTTTACGTTAACCTTTGGTAAGCTATTTAAACCTAGCTGGGCCTCAGCTTCTTGTCTATAATATCATAAGACTTAAAGATCTGTGAAAAATAAATGGGAAAAGGTTTAAGAAAATATAAATTGCATAGCATTTTGGCTGTAACATCAGTACTACCTTGTTAATTGTTCCCTCTTTCCCCACCCTTCCTTCAGAATTGGGGCATAAGAACTGGCTTCAGTACAAAAGAATCACATGAGAGCCACTCCAGAGGCTCTGATTCAGTAGGTCTAGCCCAGGGACCTGAAGCTGCATTTCCAACAAGCAGCCGGAGAGGCTCTGATGAAAGAAGTCTGCCCACCTTGGGTACCTGGCTCCAGCGATCAGGTCCTACTTATTCTTGTAATCCTGCAACTTGAATCCTCTAATACAATCTTGGCTGCTTAGCAATGTTTCAATCAACATGGACCACATATAAAACGGTGGTCCCATAAGACTATATCACCAAGTAACATCATAGTTCCAGGTTGAAGTGTAAAGAGGAGAAAGCCAGGCATGGCCTGGCAAGGTCTCCCTGAGTTTAGAAGACAGAGCTGAAAATTCAAGGAGGTCAGAAAGGCTAGAGTTTGCAGGACAGAATATCAGATAGGAGAGAGTGGCACTCAGAGTGAACTTCAGATGCTTGTAAAGCTCCACCCTTCACCTGAGTACAGATAAGCATTTATTTGTGAGAAAACTCAGAGGCTGGGGAAAGAATCAACTGAAAGGATTTAAGGAAACAATCCTTAGCACTCACACAGGGCAGGGAATAAAACCTGTTCTGATCACCAAGTACAAAAAAGCCTCTTAATTTATGGGGCATTGAGTGGAATAAAGAGTTCTGCCTCAGGAATGGGGAAAAAAAATTAGCCCTAGACCAAGTACTGCTCTGGTCACACCTGACACAGTTTAAAAGCAAGACTTGAAAGGATCCAACTGTTTCCAAGTAACTTATCCCAGAAAAAAAAGCTTAAGAATATTTATAGGAATACAGAAATATCCTGTACCCAACAAGGAAAAATTCACAATAGGGATCCAATCAAAAGTCATCAGGCATGCAAAGAACTATTATTTTAGTATTTTAAAGAGTAATTTCCTTGGAATTTTACTGAATCTTAAATTTTCCTTATAAACAAACACAAAATTGTCATCTTTGTTATTTTCACCCTGTGTGCTAATCTCAAAATTCCTCCTCCACATCATTTCACTGCTATTCCCCATATGAAATATTAACACTTCTAAGGCAAGCAGCATAATAATTAAAAGCGAAAGCTTTTGAGACAGGAAAACCAGGATCTGAATTATTTCTTCCCAACTTATCTCTGTATTCCTGGAAAAGCCAATGAACCTCTCCATGTTTTAGTTCACTTATCTGTAAGATGGGTATGATAATATTTGCTTCACAGGGCTACTATAATAAATAAGCCAAAACAAACAATAAATAGTAACTATCATTTAATAATATCACATTATCATAAGAAAAGTTACCATACACACATGCAAAAACATTTACTAAGTGCCTATCATTTGCTGGGTAGTTTACAGACACTAGGCATACAAAAGGGAAAAAAGGAACCCAAAGTATATCTTATGTTGAACCCACATTTAAAAGTTAAGTACAAACTTCATATTCTATTTCTTCATTTCTAAGTAGGGCAATTATTTTAAGTTCTTCCTATAAAAATTAAAGAATGATTTTTTTTCTCTTTGAAAGGAAAAAATAATCTTAAGAAGTTGTCAGGTTCGACCAATTAGGGCATGTCTGAGGAATACTTGGAACCTGAAAAACATGGTAAAATTTTAATTTAAAAGCAACCTGCAATTAACATCACCTTTCAAAATTATTCTCAAATTAGTAGACTAAATTATATTCAGCCATAAAATACATAAAATGGACCAATCTGTTATTATGATAATCATTTCAGAAAGGCTGGGCCAACAGATGTAAGGAACAAAAATCAACTTCAAGTTTGTATTTCATTTGCTCATTCCACTTAAATGACTTCAGATGGTTTAAATATTAACCTTATTAATAAAATATCTGCATATTCACTATGAATCTGATTAACTTACCCTAACTCCATAAATTAATTTTATTACATGGCTTCCCACTTCATCCAAGGTCCTGTATACCCCCATTGCTCAAAGCATGGTCCTCAAACCAACAGCATCATTGTCACCTGGGAGTTTGTTAGAACTACAGAATCCTATTCCCCATACCAAATCTATTCTGACTGAGTCAGATTTTGCATTTTTAACAAAATCCTTAGATGATTTCTATGCACAATACAGTAAACTGTTGTGGGGTATTTTTTTCTCACCTTTTTTTTTAACTGTCAGAAAAGTTTATTTGCTTATTAATAAGAATAATTCAATTCAGAGAAGTAAATCATATATATGCTAGATATCAATATATACACATGTGTGTGTGTGTGTGTGTGTGTGTGTGTGTGTGTGTATGAATCTTTATATCTCAGACTTCATCTTATCCCTCAACTAGGACTTCAAGTCTTAATAGTCTTGTTATACTATTCATTTTTTCTCTTGGGTTGACATTTTTGTCTTAGCATGTGGCCAGTGTGATGAAAGTCTTCTCTGTAATTAAGCAACTATATAGTACAGAGCCAGGAGAAGAGATTTTCTCCATAATCTGGGGAGAAAAAAAGAAAAAATTCAAAATAGGTTTATCCAAGGTTGAACCCGAAATTTCTTTAGAGAAAAAAGTTACAAAAAAAATTATCAGAATGATTCTATCCTCCACTATAATATATTTCTGTGCTTTACCTAACATATATTTTTACTGCAGGTACCACATGTTTTTAAAATAAGAAATTCACATGGGACTTGAGAGAGTACAGGTCTTTAGATGGCATCATCTTTTATTATTATTACTGCACAACAGTCACAATGTCCATAAAATAGAACAAATCTTATTTCTCTTTCATTTAAAAAAATGACAAACCTAAGCTGAAACTGATCACAGCGGGCAGGATGGTTCGGCACAGATTCAAAGGAAGGTACAAATGTTCAGTTTTCAAAAGCTCTGCAAAAGCCAGCTTCATCTCTTGTCACTGTGGCCATGGCTTCATGCCAAACATTTGAAAACTGCTGAAAAGTGCTGTTCCTTCTAAACAATTATGAAGAGCTTTGCAAAGGGAAACAAATGTAATAACAATCAGTTTCTTAAAATGGTCAAATGTCCATGGCTTCTGGTTTGCAATGTAAGAGTTACCCAGCTTCAGAGACAGTGCACCCAAACCAGATGTCTTAGAAGAAAGGGTTAAAAAGTTTTAAGTTATTAAAAAACCTATTGGAGCAGTCTCAAAAGTTAAATATGTCCTCAAACAAACACAGCTTTTTATAAAATTCAATTATAGATCCATCATCCTTGAATTTAACTCTTTCTCATCCATTTTTGTATTTTCAGACTATATTATTTTTCAGTACACAAAGTTCCACGAGAGCACAACTAGGTATTTAATGTTTTTTTTTTTTTTGAGAGAGAGAGGGGGAGAGAGAGAGAGAGAGAGAATTTTTTAAAATATTTATTTTTTTTTTCTTAGTTTTCGGCGGACACAACATCTTTGTTGGTATGTGGTGCTGAGGATTGAACCCAGGCCGCACGCACGCCAGGCGAGCCCGCTACCGCTTGAGCCACATCCCCAGCCCTAATGTTTTTTTTTAATAGGTCTATTGATTTCAAGCTTTTAGGAGAGCTCTTTATTCTAATATTCTAGAAAGTGATGCCCTATCTCTACTCACATTCAAAGCCAAACCTCTTAGAATTGTCTATGTACTTTGACTTCATTTCCTCACTCTTCAGTCCACTCCTATTGGCTTCTACTCCCTTCACTCCACTGAAGCTTCTCTTGGCAAAGACTGTAAGGGCCATCATGGGGCTAAATGCAATGGACATCCTTTAGTCATTATTTTCTTCATTTTGCAGCATCATTCAACAAAGTTAATCAGTCTTTCTCTCCTTGACATAACTCGTTAGCATTGATGAACCTTTATTTTCCTGGGTGCTACCCAACTCTCTGTCCCTTGTCAATCTTCTTTGGAGGCTATAGCCTCTCTACCTGACCTACAGATGTTGGACTACTTTGGGGTTTGGTTCTGGAATCTCATGTGATCCCAGGCTATAAATATCACCTTTATGCTACTAACTCACACCTTCACTTCTTTAGCCCAGATCTGTCTTCTAAATCCAGAACAGTATATTCAACTACCTACAGTTGGGTGCTTAATAAACATTAAACTCAATGCATTCAAAATCGAAGTCCTGGATCTTTCCCTCACTGTTCCTCCCCCATTGCTTCTCTTTCCCAACAGTTTACCAAGTTGCTTCTGCCAGAAACACTGCAGTTCTTTACTTTCACCACTCACATACAATTCATCATCAAATCCTATCATTTTTGGTCTCTAAAATACATACCCAATTTCCCCATCTCTACTGCCATCCCCAGGTCTAAGCCATTACCATCTCTGCTCTACAACACTGCAACAATATTCTATATGACCTACCTGAATCCACTCATATTCCCCCACACTGCAGCCAGAGTGATCTTTGAGATGAAAATGCTCCTGCTTAAATCTTTTCAGTGGTTTCTTATTGGTTTTTAGATAATATTCACAAGACATCTGCCTGCCCCCACAGAAAGCCTCACCTCATGCTATCATTCCCTTTGTTTCCTAAACACCTATTGGCCTTCTCGCTAAACATTATAATGTTGAGATTTTTTTTTTCAAGTGTGGAGCCTTTCCGCATGTTGTGTCTTCTACCTAGAATATCTGTTTTCTTCTTTTACTTACCGTTGCCCAAAATACACAAAACATGCACACACATCTTGTACAAGTGTGTGTCCTTAATCCAAAACCCCAGGGTCCACATCAAACAATCAATCAAACCACGGTAACTGAATGACAGGTAATCGATGGTGTTAAAACATACCACCAGACCAAAAAATAATGACAGCAAGCCCTTAGAAAACTTAATATATACTAGGCATCATTTTAGGTGATTGATGTATATTAGTGATTTAATTCTCAAAACAATCCTATAAGATAGGACTGCTATCTATTATCTATTTTCTCTGTTATTAAGATGATATTAAGATATTTTTATTTTAGGATAAAACAAGATACAGAGATTAAGTGGCTTAATCAAGTACATGGAAATTAGTGGCAAAGTTTGAACTCAGGGACTGGCAATTTGGCTCAATGGTAAAGCATGCATTTAGCATGCAGGGCAGGAAGCCCTGGGTCAATACCTGTTGGGCCAGGGCTTGGCGCACACATATACACGCACATAGGAAGCTAAAATTCAAATTTAGTCCTGTGTGAGTGCTTGAGTATCAAAGAGCATGACAACTTGGTTATGGATGATTCAAACTTCACTTCCATAATTTACATAGATAGAAGCCATTTATATCTTGCTCATCGCTAGAACCGTAGCACCCTGAATAGAGTCTAAGCATATGTCTGAAGCTCAATAACTTGTTTAATATAAGAATGTTTACTATTCCCTTGCATAATTATTTTGAGATTATAGTGGATTCCAATTATGCTTATTACTACACACACATCTTATGTAAGCTGTCGGCTTGCCCATTCCTCAACATGCCTGTCCTTCTGTGTCCTCTCCTCCTATCCTTTTGCGACCACTGGTCATGGTACTGTCTCCCCCGGGTTGTGAGCAGGCAGCCATGCCTGAATTTTGGCCTCACCTTCCACGTGGTGGAAGCGCTCTGCTCAACTTCTGAGCCAGGACCAGGTGGCTCTCCGGTACCCAACAGCATGAATCGGCCATACCGCTGCAGTGGCCACTGTGCAGCTTCTCCTCCGGGAAGGCCAAGGCCCACGGCCACTTTTCCCGCCTGCGCCATGTCTGGGTCTGTCACGCATAGCCTGCTGGGACCTGCCAATCTGTACAGCTAGCCAATCAGAAAGCGAAGCAATCCAAGACCCACCCTTCCCCTCAGCAGAAGCCAATAGGCAGGCTCTGGATGCTCTCCTAGCGGGTACTTAAGGCCTTAGGGTCTCTTTTCTCCATACGTGCCCAGCAGAAATGATCTCGATTTCTGCTTTGAGGCAGGTTGTGATACTTATATGATAGTAGGTCTTGTGGCTGCAGCAATGGAATGGGGCCCTCACCTTCCCTCAGGCAGCCCATGTCACTGTCCAGCAGCTCTGACTCTTGGGGAAATTTTGCAAACTGGCTGACTCCTCGTAACTGCTGTACCCTGACCAAGCCCCATCCCTGAGGCTGCCTACAAGGGTTTCCCTCTTTGCAGCAGCCTTTCAGATGACAGTATCCCGGCCTCACCATAACAGCCCCAGTTCTACCAGTCATTCAAGGAGTGGATTTATTTTCTCATCATTTTGTTCCCCCTGTAATACTACCCCAGACTGTCATTTTTTTTTTTTTTCATCCCAAGAAAGTAGCAGATGGGTAGGGGGCGGCCCGCAACAAAAGCAGCAGGTGCAACTAAACGACATTTCTGTGTGATTTATAGTGGACCAAGCACTTCTACATCTGTTATTTCATTTACCTTACAATAACCTTGTGGTGAACTGAAGAAGCAAAATGGGGAGTGTTACCCCCGTGGAATAGAGGGAGACAAAATAAGGTCCAGAGAGTAGACGTGATTTATGCAAGGTTACACAGTGAGTGAATGGCAGAGCCAGAATAGAACTGCGAATTCTACAATTTCTCCCAAGTGTCAACCCCAACTTGCAAAGAATTTAGGCATTCATAGAGTCTGTGTCAAGTCAGAAGCAAAGTATACAGAGGGTGGAGGCTATGTTAACCAAATATAAGATAAAATACAAACTATTTTTTAAACTATGCACACCAAAGTATATTAAATGCATAGACAATGTTTGGGAAGGTGGTAATTTATTCACTCTACAAAGCATCATGTATCCACAGTGTGCAAATAACTATGTCAGTCAGCATCTGGTTATAGAAAGGGGTAAGGTATCCATCTCACTTCTGGGACCTCAGGATCTAATAGGAAAACAAAACAAGGTACAAACATAATGATACCTGACAGTTCATGAACTCTAAGGATTCAGATAAAGTAAAAATCTACCAACTGGGAATGCAGTGGTATTTGAGTTAGGACTTGAAGGGTGAGA
This sequence comes from Urocitellus parryii, assembly GCF_045843805.1. Lineage (NCBI taxonomy): Eukaryota > Metazoa > Chordata > Mammalia > Rodentia > Sciuridae > Urocitellus > Urocitellus parryii. Next base: position 116,768,547 of record NC_135536.1, on the reverse strand, counting down.
TTTCCCAAGGGATGGATGAAACTGGTATTCCTGATGCAGGGGGAGGTGAGGAGCAAAGGTGCAGAGATGAGGATAATGACATAACTAGAAAGAACATAAAACTGTTTTTTTTAAGAAAGAGGGGATTACAAAGGCGAGTTGGGGCAAAAGATTATGGAACAGCAGCTAAGGAGCATGGATTTCTCATGGTAGGTAGTGAGAAATGTGGAAAATATGGACAGGGGAGTGACACTATCCTAGTGATAGTCCAGTTAATTGCTCAGTGGCATATGGAATAAGTTGGATTAAAGGCAAGGGGAGTTCGTTATCTTTTCATTAGTCCAGCAAAGCTTACCGAAGGAGTCAGATTTCAGAAAGTTCTTCTGAAGGTCCTTAAATGACACAGCAACACTGTACTTAATATAGTAGGACATGGTTAAAAGCTTGGTTGGAATCCCAAGTCTGTCACTTGCCAGCTGTGTGACCTTGAAGAAGTCATTTAACTTCTCTGTAAAATAAGGTTATTAAATCACTAATCTTTCAGAGTCATTGAGAGGATAAAATAAGAACATACATGGGAAAACACTTGGTAGATTGCAAAGTAGTACATGTGTTGATATTTTCTGTTTCCAGGGTTAAAGTGACTTTCCATGGGCTTGCTATAGGAAGGGAGGATGGGAATGGGAGCCTGACATTGGGTCTCAGAGGCACTCACCTTCCAGGTCCAGGGCTGCAGCTGCTGTCAGACACCCTTCACAGGAGCAGATGGTGCTCACAGTTGGGACCCTGTCAGTGCCCAAGGACACCCAGGGCCCTGCTGGGTTCCCACCTGCAAGCTCTCTTCCTAGACAATGCACCTGCACTCAAGCTTCTGGGGCCACCAGTGTCTGCCAAGAACAGGTAATGTCTGCAAAGGGAGATATGATAAAGCCACTGCTCAGTCCACGGAGGCTCATACAAATTTATAATATTAACAACCCTCAAGGGGACCTAAGCAATGTACAAGACACTGGGGATACTGTAGAGAATAAAACAGAGCTTCTGCCCTCCTACAGCTTACACTGTAGGAGTGGGATGGGGTGGGGGAAAACACTTAACAAATCACTTCATATTTTTAATGTTCAATATCCATTCTTTTTAAAAAAGTAAACTGTAATATTTATTAAGGTACAACTTCATACAACACAAAGCTCAGTGCTGGGGATATAGCTCAGTTGGTAGAGTGCTCACCTCACATGCACAAGGCCCTGGGTTCAATCCCCAGCACTATAAATAAATAAATAGCACAGATCTCAAATGTTCAGCTATGAGTTTTTTTAATGGTTTTTATTTTTTATTGATTTTTATTTTTTAGTTGTAGTTGTACACAATACCTTTACTTTTATATGGTGCTGAGGCTCGAACCCAGGGCCTCGCACATGCTAGGCGAGTACTCTACCACTGAGCCACAACCCCAGCCTCAGTTATGAGTTTTGACATTTATGTACACTCATGTAACCATCATACAAAATAAGATATAGAGCATTTCTAAAACCCCCCAAATTTCCATGTAAGTACCTCCCTTCAGTTAACCCCCGACTCAACAAGGACAACCACTTGTCTGATTTTTATCACATAGTTAAGCTTTCCTGTCCTGGGTCTTTATATTTGAAACCATACAGAATGTACCCATTTATATCTGCTTCTTTGCTCAGTGTAATTTTTTTCTTTTAGCTGCATTCATTTTGTATCAATTGTTCATTCTTTCTTTTTTTAAAAAATATTTTTTTAGTTGTTGATAGATCTTTATTTTTTTATTTATTTATACATGGTGCTAAGAATCGAACCCAATGCCTCACACATACCAGGCAAGTGTGCTACCACTGAGCCACAGCCCCTGTTCATTCTTTCTTAATGCTGAATAGTATTCTAGTGTATGACTGTTTCACAATTTGCTTGTCACTTGTTGGTGGACATCTGTATTATTTTCCAATGTGTTTTTATTTAAGCTGTTATGAACATTCTTGTACAAGTCTGTTTTGTAGATATGCACTGGTATTTGTTTTCAATAAGTACATACAAATGGAATTGCTGGGACCTAGAAAGATTCATATTTAATTTCTTATTTCTTATTTTAATTTCTTATTAAAAAAAAAAAAAACTTCCAAAGAGTTCTCCGGTAGTGGTTGTACCATTTTGTACTGCCATGAGCAAAACATGAGAGTTCCAGTTGTTCTACATAGTGGGTGACATTTGCATTGTCATCTTTAATTTTAGCCACTCTGGTGAGTGTGCAGTGATTTCTCATAGTGATCTTAATTTGCATTTCCCTGATGATGAATCATGTTGAGTTCCATTTCAGATGGCTTATTGGCCATTTGTGTATCTTAGATTGTGAAATGTTTTCAAATCTTTTACCATTATTTATTTGTAAAAATTCTTTATATATTCTAGATAACAGTCCTTTGTTAGATATTTATAATAAAAATACTGCCTCATTCTGATTTGCCTATTAATTTTCTCAACAATGTTTTGCAAAAAGCAAATATTCAATTTTGATGAACTACTTTCTTAAATTGTCAAGGTTTTTTTTTTTTTGGTGTGTGTGTGTGTGCATGTTACATTCTGACTAAAAGAATCTTACTGACTCTAAAGTTGTACACATATTCTTTGAAAGTTTTCTTCTAGAAACTTCATGTTTTGAACTTTTACATCTAGGCATATGTTCCTTCTTGCTTTTAATTGTTTGTGTGGAATGAAGTAAGGACAGATATTCAATACTTTCCATATGGATAGTCACTTACTGTGTCATAGGATCAGGCTTCAGCCAACTACTGATGGAAATTGGCATATAAATATCTCAGTTTCCTCACTCCTCAAGTGGAGTAACCCTGAGGTTTCTGTTATATCCTGTTTTCCAGAATACCCCAGGGGGATTTAGCTCCACATGGTAGGGGTTTGGGGAGAAGGTTTGTTAATTTGTTTCCTAACTTACCTTCTTTGCCTCCCTCCCCTACCAGTTTTCTTTTGATCACCTCTTAAATGAATTACTTGCACTTGAATCCTTCTTCCAGGATCTGCTTCTGGGGAAGCATAAACTAAGATGGTAAAAAGCAAGACCAGCAGTCCTTGCCCCGGGAAGATTTAGATTAATATAGTTACATGCAAGCTCGCGGTGCAAAAGGCATTCAGAGGAAGAAGTCATTCTCACATCCAAAGAAGACCCTCCCATGCCTTGCTGATAAGCAGTAACAGAACAACATTTGTGGTCCAAACTAATAAATGACAGGTGACTCTGAGCTAAAACATCTGTTACCAGATAGGGGGGGGGGGGACTGGCCCCTGAAGTTTAAAGAAAAAAAAAAAGTATTTACTTCCCTAAATTTTTTTTTTTTGTCCAAAATCCTTTTACTGTGTAACTCTCTTTTGAAGGTGATAATCAGCATCATTTCAGGAAGACACTGCAGAACTGGTTTTGAAACCCTAGCATGTCTCTTTCAAAGCAAATTAGGGACCCTAGCCATCCCTAGGCTATTGAGTCAGTAAAGGAAATGATGGCTCTTGTTTCCTTGGGTCCCCTAGGTGACTGAATGACAGAGGAATCTGCACCTTCACTCTTCCTCCTGTGTCCCTCAGCAATAGCACACAGAGTGGTTGAGAACTGCAGAGCACTATGGGGGACTGAGGGGTTTTCCTGATTGCATCAGTGAAGCCAGATGAGCTGTCAGACCTGGGGTTGCTGTGTATAGAGGGGTGTTCCCATGGAACTTATACTCACGCTAGAAAGCAATTATTTTTGTTTCTATCTTTCACATACAAAAAACAGCTGCTCCATTGCAGGTAATTGAAAGGATTTCTATGCAATACAGAAAATCCCAACTTGTCCACAGGCTGCGCTGTTCATTGGCACAACATGAAAAGAGATTAATGCTGACTTTTCCCATTTATTAAAAGCACAGAGAATAATAAGCTAGTAAATATTGTTTGCCAGATGGTAAATTTGGGAGCACACTTTACAAAGGTGGGTTGGCATCAGAAGTAAATCCTACAGAACTAGGAACTCACACCTTGAAGAGAGGGACTGTATTTGATTTATGTTGCGATCTCAAGTTCCTGGCACAGGGTAGGTTCCCAATTTTTCTTTCAGTGAAAGGACTGCAAATGAGAGAAAAGGGGTGATTTAAAAATCACTTTACATGCATAAAGGACTAACACAGGGAAATAGTTAATAACCCTTTCCCATCTTTATATCCTCATGCTTTGATGCTAAAGTTAAAGGAGAAAATTTTGTGTCTCAAAACCTTAATCTGGTAGTGTGGAATGTCTAACCCTGGCAGTTATAATGACATGGTCAATACAGGAACGTGGACCCCCTAGAAATCTTTTCTAATTTGATGCATCCTTTATTACATAGTTTATTGCCTGACCCTAGAGAAATCATTTAGCCCACCTCTGTACAGTGAGGCTGCGAAATTTGCAATTTACCCCTCAGAGGACAGATGAAAGATCATAAAGAAAAGACTTTGTGCTGGAGAGTGACTCAGCAAAAGCATTTTGAGTTTAGTTGCTGGGAACCCTTTGAATAATTTAGCCTGAAGCCATTGCGACTATACCTCTAGCTGATGTTAGGTTAGAACTGTGTGAACTTGGGAACTCAGTTTAGGGGACCTTTGGGAATAGTTGGGGATGCTTACACTGTTTCCTCAACTTAAAGCTTTGCCTCTGAGGGCATCACCATGTTTCAGAATGAAAATCCTTTCCCCAAGAGATAATTCTAAGGACAAACTGAGAGACCCAGAGGAAGAATGACTTTTTGTTTTGTTTTGTTTTGGAGTGGTCATGTCAGTTTGACTAAATTGTTCATTCGTTTATTCAGCAAAGATTTCTTGGACTGAATAGGTTGCAGGTCTTTTCTTGAAAATGCTTCCGGGTTGATAGAGGAACATACACAAAGAAAATAATTCCTAGCATAATATGAAAGATGCTCAATAAAGATAAGAACCAGGATTGTGTTGGTGCAAATGAAGAGTGATAAACTCAAATGAGCAGTTAGGAAGGTATACAAAAGGGTAGATCATCTCTTTTATTTCTTGTGGTAAAATTCATCATAATGCAAAATTCATTATTTTAACTCTCCTAAAGTGTAAAATTGCGATGTATACTCACTACACTGATAATATGGTCCAATCATCTCCACTATCTAGTTACAGAATGTTTCCATCACCCCCAAAAGAAACCGCTTGTCCATCAGCAGTCAGTTCCATTAATTCCCTCTCTCCAGCTGTTGGAAACCACCAATTTTCTTTTTATTCCTATGAATTTACCTATTCTGAATATTTCATATAAGTGGAATTATACAATATATGGCCTTCTATATTTGGCTTCTTTTACTTAGAATAATGTTTTCTTGTTGATGATTGCAGTGCCAGTGCTGAAACCAGGGCTTCACACATGCTAGGCAAGTGTGAAGCACTCTACAGTGAGCTACACCCCCAGCCCAGCATATTTTTTTTTAGTTGTCAATGGACCTTTATTTTATTTATTTATATGCAGTGTTGAGAAGAGAACCCAGTGCCTCACACATGCCAGGCAAGCACTCTGCCACTGAGCCACAAACCCAGCCCTCCACCCCCAGCATGATATTTTTAAGGTTCACTCATGTTATAGGGTGAATAAGTATCCATTCTTTTTAATGGATGACTAGTATTCCATTGAATAGATATACCACATCACATTTATCCATTTCTCAGTTGATGGACATTTGGATTGTTTCCACATAGGTGGAGATTCTTGAATATCACTTTATTTATTTCAGGATAAAAGTGGCTTTGTTATTCTCTGATGAAACAAAGCAATACAGACTTTGAGGCAGCATTATATAGTTAATTTCTCTCTTCAATAACTTCTCTCCAGATACATAGCAATGACAGGTCAAATATAAAAAAGATAACCCAAAGGAGAAAACTGGGATCAAAGACAGGGCAAGTATCTCTGGAACTAGAAATCCACAGTTGTGTGCAAAAAGGAATCCAGGGTCATTCTAGGTTCTGGCAGAAAAACAGGAAACAAAGAGCTCCATACCAGACGTGGAATAGAATCAGGCCCTCGGCAGGAAGCCAAGGAGCTGGAGTGGATACCCCTTTTAGGCTGCCACCCTACTGCTCGGTGGAGTTATTTCCAGGAACACAGGGGCTGAACGAGACATGTTGATAATGGTATGAGCAGAACCTGAGCCAAACCTCCTACAGGGCCTGGGACTGACTGTCCCCAGCGTGGCAGCAGAAGAGGTATTCTGAAACAGCTTATAGAACTTAGCTCTGGATGGGGTTGGAGGACGTGGGGGAGGCAGGAGTGCACTACTCCACTAATAGAAAGTAAAGAAAGATGGAAAAATATAGAAAGCTTCCCACTTAAAATGACCCTGGAATTCAAAAGTCCAAAATGGGAGGAAATACAGTTCCAGGAAAGATGAGCATCAGAAGCAAAATAGGAATACAAATTCATTTCTCACAAATTAATTGTATATAACAGACGAACAGAAAGGCTTTAAAACAACCAATACTAGTATGAACTTCACTACATAGTAAATAACATCACATTGAAAAAAGAAACTAAACACACATGAGTGCATAACACTCATTTCCAATGCTGTACTGTGAAAAAAAAAATCAGGATGGAGGTTATACTCAGAAGAGAGCCCAAGGAGATTTTGGAAATGTTATATTTCTTGACTTGTGTCCTTGTTACCCGGCACCCTATCTTTGCAAAAAGTCTTATTTTATGTATAATCACTACTCATTATCCACTGATTGTGTATTGGCAAATTTACCTACTCATTAATATTCATTTGTAAACACAAACCAATACTTAGTGAGCTTGGTGGCCATCTGTAGACGTATACAGTGAGGAGAAACATTTGAGTCATCACACATGTTCCCAGCTGAGGTCAGATAAAATGACGTTCTGCCCGTTTGTTTCAGCTCTCATATTGTCAACCCATGTCTTTTTCACAGTCTATGTAGCACTATGTTGTTTGCGGGGAGGAAGGGATTATTTGCTTGTTTCTTGCCTGTATATGTGTGTGTGTGTGTGTGTGTGTGTGTGTGTGTGTGTGTGTGAACGATTCCATTGTTTAAAATGGACACCGATCACAGTGCTGAAGTGTGGTCTGATGTACAAGACTGTGATGTGCCTACACAGGAAAGCGTGTGACAGTGAAGTCTTAATCAGGCAGAAGTTACAGTGATGCTGGCAGTAAGTTTGATGTTAATGAATCAACCACATAGATACTAAGCGTGGTGTCATTAAACAGAAGCCCATAAAACAAGGTCATATGTGGCTTGGTTGATGATAATGTGACCAGAGGCCTGTAGGAGCCTGATCCTATTTTTTGCCTGGAGCCATGGTTCAGCCGTCACTCATTCAGTGTTCGTGGTGACTTTACAGAATATAGCTTTTGCAAATGATGAGCAACTGCATAGAATTGTATGTTTCTTTATGATGTTATACTTCAGCAGTATATAAAATAAGTAAATAAAATAAAGGTCTAAAGTATTTTTTTAAGAACTATATGAGGAAAGGTAACTGATAAAGAAGAGCAGAGGAAGCTGCAGCCTGGAGCATTCAGGGGGAAGGAGGAACCCTGGAAAAAAGCCAAAATGTCAGCAGAGATGGCTGTATCTCCAGAGGGCAGGAGTGGGGTGAGAGGCTGAAAACAGATGGGTTAATTGAAAGTTTATAAACAGAACACCCTCTCAAAATGTGAGGGTAAAACCCTAGCCACAGGGCACCTCTCCCCAGGCAGAGCATCTTTGCAGAAAGAAATGATATAACTCCCATTTATGTGACATCGGAGACCACTCAGAGGAGAATCAAACTTCTTGAAAACCTAAAGCAAAACTTTTTAAAGCCCAACGTGTTGTATATCTCCAGCTTTTCAAGTGCCTCATTTTTAATTAAAAACCAACAATAGATATTAGATATAAGATAAAAAAATCTCCACTACAAAAAAAAAGGAGCAAGAAAAAGGATAAATCACACAAGTGAACACAGATAACATAGGAGAAGAAAAAGATAATTAAAATCTTCAGTGAGAAATGAGAAACTGTACATCTATAAAACAAGAACAGGTTGCTGTGAAGAAAAAAAAAGAAGCAATTAGAGGAAAAGGAGTGCTCAAAGAAAATTTAAAAAATATATATATTGGTCAAACGTAGATCAAAGAGAACAGTTGGAAAATAAAGTTGGGGTTTTCTCCTAGAAGTAGAACCAAAAGCCAAAGAAATAAAGCACATAAAAGAAAACAATGATCCTAAAGTTCCAGTGAGATCCTGCTAAGCCCTTCTGATCTATGTAGGTCATGAAAATTTGAGGGAGTTAAATTCCTATGAGGCACTCAGTCTTTGGCCAATAGAAGCTAGAAGCCCATGGATAAACGTTTTCATTTTTTGTTCCTGGGGCAAATAATTCTATGGTGCATCCATGTGGTTCCCAAAGGAATCTCTAGTGGGATCAAAACCCACAAGAGTTGCCTAAAAATCCCAGCAGTTAGAGAGGCTGAAGCAGGAGAAACACAAATTCAAAGCCAGCCTAAACAATTTAGTGAAGCCCCAAACCTCCATCATGTCAGATTAGGAACTGAATTCCTCAACAAGACTCCTAAAGTGCCAGAAGTAAAATCAAGAATCAGTAAATGCAGGCTGGGTTTGTGGCTCAGTGGTAGAGTGCTTGCCTAGGACATGTGGGTACTGGGTTCTATCCTCAGAACCACGTAAAAATAAATAAATAAAATAAAGGTATAAAGATATTGTGTCGATTGTGTCCATCTACAACTATATATATATATATATATATATATATATATGAATCTATATATATATAAAAGAATCTATATATATATAAAAGAATCTATAAATATGTAAAAGAATATATATATGTAAAAGAATCTATATATATGTAAAGGAATCAATAAATGGGGTGGTGTCAAACAAAAAGCTTCTTCTCAGTAAATGAAACAATCAAGAACATGAAGAGAAAGTCTACATAATAGGAGAAAAATCTTTGCTACCTGCATCTCAGAGCGTTAATCTCCAGGATACATAAAGAACTCAAAAAACTTAAAATCAAAAAACAAACAAGTTGGGCATGGTGGCGCACACCTGTAATCCCATCAGTTTGGGAACCTGAAGCAGGAGGATCATGAATTCAAAGCCAGCCTCAGCAAAAGTGAGGAACTAAGCAACTGAGTGAGACCTGTCTCTAAATAAAATACAAAATAGGGATGGGATGGGGTTCAGTGGCTGAGTGCCCTTGATTTCAATCTCCAGTACCTCCCCCAAAAAACAAATACCCAGCCAACAAATGCGCAAAGGAACTGAGCAAGCACTGCACAGAAGAAGAAATATGAATGGTCAACAAATATATGAAAAAGTGTTCGACATCACTAGTAATTAGAGAAATGCAAATTAAAACTACACTGAGATTTCATCTCACTCCAGTCAGAATAGCAATTATCACAGATACAAGTAACAGTAAATGGTGGTGAGGATGTGGGGGAAAAGGTACACTCATATATTGTTGTAGGACTGCAAATTGGTGCAACCACTATGGAAAGAAGTATGGAGATTCCTCAGAAAACCTGGAGTGGAACCACCATTTGATCCAGTTATCCCACTCCTCAGTTTATACCCAAAGGTCTTAAAACCAACATACTATAGTGACATGGCCACATCAATGTTCATAGCAGTTCAATTCACAATTGCTAAATATGGAACCAACCTGGGTGCCCTTCAACAGATGAATGGATTAAGATAAGTGGTACATATTTACGTTTAGCTATTATAAGTAATTTAGAAGTGATTTAAACTAACCATATGGGAAGATTGTGTAGGCTAAACCCAAGTATTAGACCATTTTACGCAAGAAACTTGAGCATCTGTGGATTTTGTTATCTACAGGGGTCCTGCCACCAAATGTCAATGGGGACCATGGAACCCCTCGACTAGATCTTTTTTAAAAAACTTTTTTATACCTTTCTTTTGTTTATTTAGAGTTTGTTGTTGTTGTTGTTGTTGTGCTAGAGATTGAACCCAGTGCCTCACACGTGCTAAGGCAAGCACTCTACCACGGAGCCACAATCGCAGCCCTGGACTCAGTATTGATTTATGCTTTTAGAGGGAATTTAAGCTAAGACAAAAATTCCAGAATATTTCATTATTATAAAAAAATCCTGCTAAAAAATCCTACTTTATTCTTTTACACGGTGCCTGTGACCATCCATGTGTGAGTTATTCTCTGGGGTGCAAATCTGAAAGTAGAACTCTTTAGTCACATAATGTGTGCATTTTCAATTTCATTTGAAATTGACAGGTTACTTTCCCATGTAAATAGTGCTAACTTACATATTGTCCTCAATGTTGAAAATTCCCATTTCTTTATATTCTCTTTAGTGTTGATATGGTCAGATTTTATACTTTGCCAATAACATAACCTCATTTTATTATTTTAAAATAACAATATTTATTTGAATGCTTATAGCATACCAGATTCTGTTCTAAGCATTTATAATGAGCTAATACCATGTTTTTATTAGTGCATTATGGTTGTACGTGAAATTGGGATTCATTTTGAAAAATAGGAATGCTTCACGAATTTGTGTGTCATTGAGCAGGGGCCATACTAATCTTCTCTGTATCATTCCAATTTTAGTATATGTGCTGCCAAAGCAAGTGTTCATTATTTTTGATGTGCATTTCCTTGATCACTATCAAAATTAAGTATTTTTATATGTTTATTGCTCATCTTATTTTCCCCTTATGTGAATTGCTTATTCATATCCTCTGAACATTTTCTTTTGCTTTCATCTTTTTCTTATTGATTTACAGCAGTTTTTCAGATATGCTAGGTACTATTCCATTATCTGTTAAATACTTTGCAAATGTTTTATCCCAGTGTTTTACTTGTTTTCTAATTTCTCCTATGATACTTAGGGCTTGTTAATTTTTAACGTAATCAAATTAATTTTTTTTCCTTTTATTGTTTGAGATTTTTTAGTATAATTTTTCGTGTCTTGTCTAAGAAATCCTTTGTGTGTGTGTGGAGTTTTTTATTTATTTACTTATTTTTGGCACTGGGGATTGAATACAGGGGCACTCAACCACTGAGCCACATCCTCAGCTCTTTTTGTGGAGACAGGGTCTCGCTAAGTTGTTTAGGGCCTCGCTAAGTTGCTAAGTCTAGCTCTGAACTTGCAATCCTCCTGCCTCAGCTTTAAGAGCCACTGGGTTACAGGGTGTGCTACCATGGTGGGCCTGTGGAGGTATATAATGATATTTATTATTTTCCTTTTTTATAGTCTTACATGTTGGTTTTACCTTGGGTCTTTAATATACCTGAAATTTATTTTCAAGTATTATGTGGGGAAGTTTTGTTTTTGAGCTAACAAGCATCTAGAAGAAACATTCCTTTGCATTCAAAAATGCTTCTTGAAGAGACATTTTGGCATTCTGAATAATGTACATTTGTCAGAATGTACCTAGAAATGGAAGAAAGGTAGAGAAGGGAAATAATCATAAAGAAACCAGAGAAATTTCACATGTCATCCAAATGTGAGTACTAAGACCTTATTTGGGCAAAGCAATCATACAAGAACCACTTTGAAAAGTTTTCAGAAGGTCTCAGTTGTCTACAGTTGGCACATTAGTGAGTATTTTTGGATTCACTTCCATTATTCAGTTGAAATATGCTCTGAAAAATTGCAAAAACTGTGAAAGGGGAAAATAAGTAGCTTCAATCAGCAAAAAAATGGGAAAGGTTTGTGGCAAGAAAATTATGTTTAAAAGACTAAGTGAAAGCATTTAAGGAATTTCTACTGGTTTGGAATAAATAACCTATATTCATTCATTCATTCAACAAACATACTGAGCACCTGCTCCATTCCAAGGACTGTCCTAGAGGTATGGGAGATAGAGAAATGAGTAAGTCCCTCTCCTTCGGTTCAACAAGTTCCTTCTAGGCAAAGAGACAAATAGGTAAGGAAATGACTCATCATTCTATATGATGAACTAAATGAAAGCAGACTATTCAAACTTAACACGGAGTAGGAGCAATGAAGTATCTAGTCTGGAGAGGTGGAGGTGTTCCTGGAGAAGCCAGCATCTGAGGAACTACTTAAGGGTGAACAGTGGTTGGCCAGGTGGACCAGAGGGTAGGTATGAGGTACCTTCAAAGACATTGCAACGGGAGGGAGCAAAGGAAGCAGACACAGGAGAGGCAATTGTGCCTCCAGGGGGTAGGGAAGGGTCTGAAAATGTCACACACAAAAATCAACTCCAGCCAGGCACAGTGGCACACGCCTGTAATCCCAGCAATTTGGGAGGTTTAGGCAGGAGTTCAAAGCCAGTCTCAGCAACTTCGGGAGGCACTTAGCAAGGTTCAATAAGACCCTGTATCTAAATAAAATATTTAAAAAAGGGAATGGGGATGTGGTTCAGTGGTTAAGCACCCCTGGGTTCAATCCCTGATACTAAAAAATGAATAAATAAATAAACTCCTCCCAAATTCTGTTGCAATGTGAACTCGTCTTAGTTCCGAAAACAAGTTACACATTTAGCAAGAAAACAAATGTGGATTGAAATCGACCTTCTTTTGCATCTATGTCTAGATTTCATTCATCCTTTTTGTTAAGCACCAGTTTGTGCCAGGTGCTTAGAGATACTCAGGAACTCTTATGAAAAGAGAGACAGAAATACAGATGTTAATAAGACAGGACCTCCAGGCTGGGGATGTGGCTCAGAGGTAGAATCTTTGTCTAACATGCACAAGGCCCTGGGGGCAACCCTAGTACTAAAAAAAAAAAAAAAATGAAAGAAAGAAAATAGACCAGACATAGCCTATTGTAGTCATCCTGCGTAGGAAGTGGTACCCCAGGTACGGTATTAAAAATAGTGCCTGATTCTGTCTGGGAGAATCAGGAAAGATAGACTGAGGAATAGGGTCCTTGAGCTGAGGCTTGACAGGTAAGTTTGCCAGGCAGAGAAGTAGGAAGTAGATCATTGCAGATGGTGACTGTGGGATGTTATGCTATAAACATGGTCGGTCACCTTGCTTCTTTTAACTGCAACTGTCTCAGCCATAACACTGACCCAGGGAAGAGAAGCAAAGCCATCCTTGGAAGAATGATGGCTATAGAGATGTTCTCCTCATCATTATATAGTGTTCTGTGAAGTAGCCAGTCACCAAATTACCCAATTAGGATCTAGCCAATCAGACAGTATCCCTCAAGAATTCAGAGAATGTGCTGCTTTGGTGGCGCACACCTGTAATCTCAATAAGTTGGAAGACTGAGGCAGGAGGATCACAAGTTTGAGGCCTGCCTCAGCAACTTAGTGAGAGCCTGTCTTAAAAATAAAATAAATAGAACTGCGGATGAGCCTCAGTGGTAGACTGTCCTGGGTTCAATCCTCAATTTAAAAAATAAAAATAATTTAGAGAATGCAAATTGGAGTGTCTAGTTAGAGTAGGAGGATAATGAAACCAGCACTCAGATAGAAAAAGGGATGTGGTTAGAGTGTCTGGTGCCTAGAGTCCCCTTGGGCCCTGAACAATATATTTTTTTTCTTTTCTATCTTCTTTTTATTTTTGATACTAGGAATTGAACCCAGGGGTGCTTAACCATTGAGCTACATCCCCAGCCCTTTTTTTTAATTTTTTATTTTGAGCTAGTCTTGCTAAATTTCTGAGGCTGGCCTTGAATTTATAATCCTCCTGCTTCAGCCTCCCCAGTCACTGGGATTACAGGAGTGCACCACTGTGCCTGGCCCTGAACAGCTTTTTGATTAAGATTCAGTCCACATGTTTCCCTACAATAAGGCTCCTTGCTTTCTAGTATTTTTATTACTCCAGATCTTGAAGCTAAGCCCTGCATGCCTACATATGTAGTGTACAAGGTACTGGAGGGTTGATTAGTCTAATATTTCAGGGCGATTCAAGGTAAGGCATAAGGAAGGCCATAAGCATGAACATTTACTGAGTGCTTACTATGTGCCAGGAATTGTTTTGGGTGCTTCACAAATACGAATGAATCTACTCTTCAAAATAACCTCCACGAAGTACTGTAGCCCCATTTTATCATTAAGGCATCCAGGGTACAGAGAGATAAAGCAGCATACCCAAGTTTGCACAGCTAGAAAGTGACAAAGGATTTGAACACAGGCAGTTTGGTTCTAGAACCATCAAACTTGGCCCCAAATCAAGCTGCTTCTGTAGAGTTAAGAAATGGTGCTGTGAAGGTAGGCAGGGACAGATGATGAAAGACTTTGCTAAGAAGTCTACATGATTCAACAGAGAGTTCTGCATTTATGTGCTTTACATAGTACATTTCTGTTTGAAGATTCATTTAGATATAGGGTTCTGCTTCTAAAACTGCTAAAGGCAATGGCAGTGACCTAGGAATTTTAAGCTAGTGGGTGATTGGGTCTGATTTGTCTTTCAGAAAGATCATGCTGGGAGCAGTGTGGAGAAGGAATTGGTAATGTCGCAAGCAGGGACAAGCCGTGGTCTGGATGAGAGATGAAGAGGTTTGATGTAGAACAGTGTAGTGGGAATGAAAAGCAGAAGTGGGTGTGAGGTATATTTAGGAGGGAAATCAACAGGACTGAAGAGGCTCGTTGGATGTGGAGGAAGAGAGAGAAGTTGGGGTCCCAAGTGACTACTCAAGGGCACTCGTCACACACATGCACATCCACTGGTGGGCACATGCTACGCATAGAGGAGCGCGGTTAATGCTGGGGAGGAGTGAGCATCCTCAGATTCACAAATGCATTTCCATGCTAGGTGACATCACTCATGGTTACAGCTACAAAGCTCCTTTTCTCCTCTTACTCTTTATCAGAATCCTGACGTGAAATGAAATGTTGCTCTGTCTATTACAGATAGGTTTATTGTCCATCCATCTAAGTGGTTCTCTGCCTGGGTCATGCCATCACACCCTCTACAAAGGAAGGGTTGGAAATTTGTGGAGGCGATTTTAGTTGTTTAGTGACCCAGGCCTGCTGTAGATCTTCAATTCTCAGGGACCAAACTGCTAAACATCATTCAATGAAAAATCATTCTGGCCAAAATTTCAATAGTGCTACTTCTGAGAAATAAGAACTTGGTCATTAAAGAGACCTCCGTTTGAAACAGCCCCTCCTCTTAGCAGGTGGGATCACTTAGTTAATATCTTTGAGCCCTGAGATGAGAATCTGTCACCTGCCTGCCAGACTTCTCCTAAGGATTCAGCCAGGTAGCACGGCATGTGACATATACGGGGTTCTTGGGAAGAAGAGTTTCCCTTCGTTGTTTAGAACATCATATCCCTTTTTTCGGCTTCCTCTTATGGGTCGTGAACCAGTATGCTAATTTCCAAGAAGCAAATGTTGTTCCCACCCCTCTCATGATCCTGGGCACTAAGTAGGCCTGTGCAGTCCACTTAGGAGTATGTGATTGACAGAAAAATGTCCCTTGAAATAACTCGTGAACAGCTTGTGGAAGTTGAGCTGTCAGAAATTCCAGCTCAGAAAGAGCTGTTGCCAGCACTGGTGACTGTCAGCCTGTTATATTTATAGAGACGGGGGCAGTGTAGATGAATGGATGGTTCAATACCAGAACTGGGGTGAAATCATCAAGAGGTCAGTGACTATGTCCTTACTTCAGAAATCAGAGAGCTAATCGTCCTGTAAGGACATTTGTAAGCCCCTTGGTTGTCTCAGTTTTTTTTTTTTTAACAAGTCTCTTGAGATGGTAATAAAAGATACTTATCACTGATTAACTCCCTACTATGTTCCAAGTCCTGAGCTAGACTTTTCATTTTCTTGACTTCTGTACTGTAGTCTAGATATGGGTTTCCCCCACCCGCAAAGACTCAGATGTTGGAGGCTTCAACCTCTGGGTGGTGATATTGAGGTGGCAGAATCTTTAAGAGGTGAGGTCTAGTGGGACATGGTTAGATCATTGTGGGCACAGTTCTGGGAAGGGATTAAGGTATTCCTCATGGAACCCCAGTTAGTTCTTGAGAAGGTAATTTTTTTGTAAAAGAATGCACCTGATCACTGGTTTACTTTCTTGCCATGTGGCCTCTCCCTCTGACAAGCTCTTCAGCCATGATACCATTGCCATGATGTGACACAGGCAAGGGGGCTTTCACCAGAGGCCCAACAAAGGAGATCACCCATCTTAGACTTTCAGCCTTCAAAACTGTGAGCTAAATAAAATTCTTTTCTTTATATATAACCCAGACTCAGGTATTTTGTTATAGCAATGGAAAACTGACTAATATACTAAATGTTTATTTTAAAGTCAATTCTTAGTATGTCTCAATATCTCTTCACAAAATGCAACAGAGGACCAGGGAGGTATTTTAGTTTTGCTCTCTTTAAACTGCACCTCTGTTGGTGTTTGACAGTGACCCTTATGATCTCCCTTGAAGGTACATGCTGGTGGTAGGGATCCTTATGTCCTGGCATGGTGATGGGCTAGGTGATAGTGAGTTTGTGAGTGGCTGAAGGTAAAGTAGAAAATGTACATGATATTTGTAGCTGATAGTGACTGTTAAATGAAAATGACTGCAATTGTGGCTCAGGTCACTAACAAAGTGTAATGGCCAGTGGCCATCTTCACCATTGTTTGTGTTCCTCCCTCAGATTGATTGATAACAGTGTCATATTACTCATTAAATATTTTTAGTATCAGCCCTAATTGTATCATCAGCTTAAAGTTGATTTCAGAATGCTGACCTTATTCTATACATTACTATGTAAGAGGCTAGTAAAAGCAGTTTGTTACTTTTTCTGCATATGAAGAATATTATTATGAGCATAAAGGAGCATTATTACATTTATGGCTTCTAAATCTCTCAAAGAAATACATGTTTATTCTAAAATTTTATAATATACTTAAATACAATTACTTGTTAGCTTCTCAGTCAATATTCATTTCCTTTTCTCTTCTTCCTAATAATATCCAGAATTTTTTTCCAGGTGTCTACCCCTCCCCGTTGTAGACCATCTGCTTTGAGGGTCCGGTTTGGACTAAGATTACTCAGAATAATGGTTCAGAGATGGAGATGTGACACAATATGGTCAAGGAGACTCCAGCATCAATTGTCTGTGGCTTATGAGAAAGACATTTCCTTTACTTTTGAAAGAGCTGCCAAGAGAAGGATCCTGGCTCCAGGGCAGAATGGTATGATGATATGTGAATGCACAGACTGGAACTTCTGTGGCCATTCTGACACCATGCAGAGAACCAACCTTAGAGTAAAGCTGAAGCCATGGAATAAAGAGGAAAGGGAACGGGTTCCTGATGGCAAACCCCTAAACCAAATCATTCCTGAAGCCTTTTCAGTTATTTGAGGTAGTATTCTATTTTCCAAGCCAGTTCAAATTGAATTTTCCATTTCTTACAACTGAAAGCATCCTAAGTGGCACACTACTAAAATAGATTTATAAAAAATAGTTGATCACCCACAATTCTTTTTTTTTTCAGTAGTGGTGGTTGAACCAAAGGGTATCATACCATTGTGCTACATCCCCAGCACTTTTTTAAGATCTCACTAAGTTGCTGGTCTTTAACTTGCAATCTTCCTGCCTCAGCCTCCCAAATAGCTGGGATTACAGGTGTGTGCCACTGCACCAGCTTAACCTCACATAATTCTGTCAAATTCTCTCTCTCCCAAATTCTCTCTCTCTCTCTCTCTCTCTCTCTCTCTCTCTCTCTCTCTCTCTCTCTCTCTCTCTCTCTCTCGCTTTCCTCCCTCCCTCTAGAAACCACTTGGCATTCTTTCCCTCTTACTCTCCCTAAACGGAAGAGAACAACAATCATCAATGGGAAATGGCAGTTGCAACAAAACAATACCAAGTACCTGTTCACACTGCACCTCCTTGGTTTCTGGTTCTTTATGCAATCAGAGAAACTTCTCTAGTAAGTCATTATAGAAATAATACTTGAGGCCAGGTGCGGTGGTGTACACCTATAATCCCAACTGCTTGATGGCTGATGAGGCTGATGAGGCAGGAGGATTGAGAGTTCAAAGCCAGTCTCAGCAACTTATCGAGGCCTTAAGTAACTCAGCGAGAACTTGTCTCTGTATAAAATGTTTTTAAAAGGCTGGGGATGTGGCTCAGTAGGAAAGCACTCCTGGGTTCAGTCCCTGGTACCAAAAAAAAAAAAAAAAAAAAGCCTGAAAGTATAGTATTAGTATAGTATATTTTCTTAAACCTTTTCCTTCCCTTGTAGGCATATACATTTTTTCACAAGTGATATTTTATACAGTCGTATGTCCCCCCTCTCTTTCTAGCATTCTATCATAAGCTTTCTCCTTGCCATTAAATTTTTTTGTTAAGCATCTTTTTTTTAGTATAGTAAAGAACAAATAACTCAAAATTTACCATCTTAACCATTTTTAAGTGTACTCTATAGTAACGTTAAGGATATTCACATTGTCACTGAACAGATCTCCAGAACTCTTCCATCTTGCAAAATTAAAACTCTTTACCCATTAAGCAACTCCTCTTTTCTTTCTCCCCCTAGCCCTGCTTCTAAGTATCACTTTAATGGTTCATCATTTGCCCTTATCAAAAATCATCCCCCTTCTGTCAGTTATTTTAAGTTTTATGAAGAATTTTTTATTTCTTCATGTGCTTATGCTAAGCATCATTCCATGAGTATCACTGGCCTAGGAAAAATTTTATGTTAATTTCTTAGGGTTTCTAGTCCTTCAAGGAGTATAAATTATAGCAGCAAATATGCCAGGTACTAAAATCCCTCCCTGGTCCTCTGTTGCATTTAGTGAAGAGATATTGAGACAAACTAAGAATTGACTTCAAAATAAACATTTAGTATATTTTAGTCAGTTTTCCATTGCTATAACAAAATACCTGAGTCTGGGTTATATATAAAGAAAAGAATTTTATTTAGTTCTATAGCCAGAAATTCTTTTTTAAAAAACAATTTTTTTAGTTGTTGATGGACCTTTATTTTATTTATTTATATGTGGTGCTGAGAATTGAACGCAGTTCCTCACTCATGCTAGACAAATACTCTACCACTGAGCTACAACCCCAGCCCATATAGCCAGAAATTCTTAAAGGACAATTTTTTTTCTCCAAGAATGATAAATTTCCTCAACATCTCCTTTGTATGGGGTGGTAGAAGTGGAGGTGGAGATTGTTTTGTTTTCTTTTGATACTGGAGATTGGACCCAAGGGCACTTTACCACTGAGCTACAACCCCAGTCCTTTTTATTTTTTGTTTTGATACAAGGTTTCACTAAATTGCTATGTGGCCTCAAACTTTGAGATGCTCCTGCCTCAGCATTTCAGGTAGCTGGGATTACAGGAAGGCAAAGACCCACTAATTGAGAATTTTTTTATCTACTTTACTGTAGGACATGCTGTCAGTGACATTCTCTTGTCCCATCAGCATTCATCATCACCATGCCAACAAATGCCATCCCTCTGTAAACACCCGTGACTCTTCTGGGGGGCTTTCACTTGGTTCATGGGTGAGATAAGCCAGAAATTCATTTTATTATTTATTTATGTATTGGGGTACTGGGAATTGAACCCAGGGACACTCTAAGGACTGAGTCACATCCCTAGTCCCTTTCGTTTTAAAATTTTTATTTTGAAATAGGATCTCGCTAAGTTGCTGAAGCTGGCTTTGAACAAATAATCTCGTGCCTCAGCCTCCTAAGCCGCTGCCATTACCGGTGTGTGCCACCGTGCCCAAGCCGGAAGTTCTGGGAAGAGAAGGTTCCTGGAGTGATGAATGGGAGGAGAGGGTTGGCCTCTGTGGTAGAAACCAGCTCATCGATACAACCTCTGTTGTCCTCCTGTCTTTCCTTCTCTCTCTTTTCTATCTTTATACTACTGCTATCTGGGAACACCTTCAAAATAAGTCACTAACACTGAAATCCTTTTTTCATCCTAAGAAGATTGTTTCCAAAGTGACCTGAGGAAGCAGATTCTTAGTATGGAATTCTGAGATTCTATCATCGGACAACCAGTTGTCAATTCATGGTACATGGGATGCCAATACTGTCTGTTATGCTGTCTTATCATCCCTAATACAATCCTCACCTAGGGATTAGAATAGATATAGGCACAAGGAGACGCAATGCTCATTCAGTAGCTCTAGCACCTGAAAGTTATGAGGGCAATGGTAATTACCGGATGGCAGAGTTGATTGGCTATTGTTTTCTGACAAAGTCACTTAGAAGGAAAAAAAAAATAGCAAGCTCATGTCAGCCTACTATGAGATCAGGATACATTGTAAAGGCCACAGGGCCTGCATGGCAAATTTTAAAGTGATTCTCATCTGTGGCAGCTAGTGGACGAATTGTGTGAAAAATAAGGCCAAGATTTGATGGCAAGAGTGGTGGAGTTACAAAGGAACGCAAATTCATAGCCCTAACAAGGCTTCTATGCCACAGCCAGGGCCCTGGGAAGGTAAGATCAGGATATTTGGTGAGATGCTTTGGGGAATCTGGAGCCATCTAATCCTGTGTGCTGGCTCTGTTCCTGCCTCACTTATTAGGAAAGCAGCTTCCCACTGCCACCCATTCTTACTAATAACTAGGTTACTAATAACTGGACTAATAACTAGGGTCAGGTCTCAGCATGGCTTTTAGTGGGAAAGTATTGTCCTTGCCATGGAATAAAAGCAATTATTAACCAAAGGAGCTACAGGTCGATTCACAGGTGGGAAAACATAGGTGGGAATAAATTCTGAGATTGCCGGACTAAATACAGAAGATTTAATGATACGGAGACACTCCCTTGGCCTTGGAGACATCCTGGTAAGGATGCCTGAAGAGGGTCCTGATACAGAATGGCTCTTTGAAGCTTGAAACCATGGTGCTGTATAGGAAGTAAGGTGGAGATGCCTTAGCAGAATACTGAGGAGGAGGTTCAAAGCCCCAGAAGACCAGCATGTTAGACTGGATTTATTATGTAATACTCTTCAGCTGTTTGTGTTCCCTGGAAAGGCTCAGAAAACACTCCTTTCCTTAAGGTCATGAGGAATATGCTAGTGAAGAGGCTCAGTGATGGTAGTTCTCTGATGGAGGGTTGATGGAAAAAGATGTCCAATGGGGTCTCTAGTGTCAATGAGATGATAGCATTCTAAAAAAGCAATCAGGGGGAAGCTCTTAACTGTCAGAGGCAGTATAGGTATAATTATAATGATGGACATAAAGACCAGAAGAAAACTGAGATCCCTAAACCACAGGAATCCAGAGAAATGGCTAATAAACAATCAAGTTTCTAGGGGCAAGATAAATGGATGACCAGTGAAATGTAGCTTAACTTGTACAATGAAAACTGATCAAGAGAGGCTGAGCAGAAGGTTGACTGGAGTAGAAAAATGTCATTATCTCTCAACCACCTTCCAGACCTGAACCAGTTTTTAGAGCATTTGATTAAAGGGGACTATGCCCCTTTTAAGAAAGACCCTGTAATACTACATCAAGTACATGAAGTAGGTGTACTTCTGTTTCCTCTCCCAAAGGGACCTACAGTCATTCATCACAGCAATTATGCACTAGTACAGGGGAATACCCAGGTCTTCTGAAGGCTCTTGGATATGGAGTCTGAGCTGGCATCAATACTACAGGACACAAAATGCCATTATAGTCCTGATGCTTAGGTTGGGGGCCAAATGTTAGATGGACTCCTAGTCCAAGTTCATTTTCTCAGTTTTTGATTGCATAATTGAGACAAATATTCTTAGTAGCTGCTTCCCTGGCCATGAGATAGGAGTTATTGTAGTATGAAAGGCCAAATGGAAGTCCCTTAAACTGAGATAGAAAATTAGAAGAAAATAATACTGCATCCTGGGTGGATTCCTACAGATTAGCACTACTATTAAGGAACTAAAAATCAGATTGGTCCAAACAAAAGCTGGTGAATTGGTAAAAATTTAAATAAAAAGTAGTCCCCAATTCCAGCTGTTGTGCCAGATTTAATGTTTTTACTGAACAGAGCAACACAGCATTTGGTACTTGGTAGCACCTATTGAGCTGGTGAGTTTGCTTTTCTTAATCTCCATTAGGAAAGCAGATCCTCAGCAGTTTGCATTTATCTAGGACAGAGAACAGTTCACATCCACTGGTTTTACCCCAGAGCTAGATTTGACTCTCCTACTCTCTCAAGATAAAAGGGATCTTGATCATCTCAATATTCTGCAGAACTTCATGCTGGTCAACCATATGGATGAAACTCAATCAAATCTGGTAAAGAGGAGGGGATAAGCATTCTGGAAGCCTTGACAAAGATACCCAAGTACCAGAGGGTAAGAGACAACACTTATAAAAATTCAGGGAGTCTAACACACCAGTGAAGTGGAAACTAGAGTAAGAGTGGGCTCTTCAGAAAGTCTGAGATATAGCAAAATTAGCCCTGAGCTGGTCATGGTGCACATGCCTGTAGCCCCAGTGATTTGGGAGGCTGAGGTGGGAGGATTGCCAGTTCAAGACTAGTTTGGGCAACAGAGTAAAACCTCATCTCAAAAAAAAAATATTAGACTTGTATAAAGGAGCAATATGTTTTAGATAAGCTAGCATTGTTATTAGGAGACATTTCAACGAACCAACATACAATGCGAAAGGAAATGCATAAAAGGAACACTTATCTTTACTCTGTGGCTCTTTCTTCATTGTGAATCTCTCCTATTTTTCCTTTCTTCCAATAAAATATATAATAAAAAGAAGTTTCTTGCCAGGTGCTGTGGTGCACCTTTGTAATCCCAGTGGCTGGGGAGGCTGAGGCAGGAGGATAGAGAGTTCAAAGCCAGCCTCAGCAACAGCGAGGTGCTAAGCAACTCAGTGAGACCCTGTCCCTAAATAAAACACAAAATAGGGCTGTGGATGTGGTTCAGTGGCCAAATGTCCCTGAGTTCAATCCCTAGTACCCAAAAAAGGGGGTTTCTGATATGTGGCATAATTGACATAGAAATATGATGCTATTAGCAAGGCATAGGGTTTTGTTGAGGAGATGGGCACCCAGACACAACAGAAGGAGAGAAATGGGAGCTTCTTCTAAGTCCAAAACCTTATCATGCTCTAGGTTTAATTTATCTAGTCCCACATTTTGAAATATGGGATTCTAACTATATCCAAGTGACTATCCAGACTACCCACCAGGTTGTCAGTATGACAACACAGTTGCAATCATTCATTTATTTGTTCAAACAATAAGTATTGAGCATCAAAGGCCCAGCATTGGGAACAGTAGCAACCACTGTTCTAGGCACAGGACAAGAAGACAAAGTAGGTTCCTCCTTTCACAAATCTCATGTTTCAGCCACACATGAAACTGGATAGCCTCTGGATGTTCCTGCTATTCCCCCTCTTGCACAGTTTCTGCCTTAGGACAATCACTTCTTCAGGTCAGCCCCCATGGCACCGTCAGAATGCAATTAGAATGATCTAGATAGAGACTGTCAAGTGTGCACTTTCATAAAGAGACAATCTGGATTTAATTAGTGAGAGGATTCCATTAACCCATTATTCAATCAACTGAAAGGCCCTCTAACCTGAAAATTTGGAAATGCAAATGAAGGCAGACACAGTCGGAGAGATTCTTAATATCTGAGTGTCCAAGGGCCAGATTATAGCTTTCTCCACATGCACAGTAATTACTGTAAAAAGCTTTGAGATACCTTGAGCATAATCACAGTTCCAGGAAAACACATTAGACAGCACATTAATTACATTGGTTGCTGAAAATATGGGGGGTGGGTGAACAACTGCATAAGGGTTAGGTCCATGGGACAACCAGGACGAAATAATGTACTTCAACCTATAAAAAAAAATGCAAACCAGGACATCTGGGTGAACTGTCATCTGAAACCCAGATGGTCAGGGGAAGAACACTGCTGACAGAGGGCCTGACCATCCAAGGGAGATTCAGTAAAGCTGCTGAGTACAAGTCCGGACAGAGCTCTGTGAGGTATGACCCTGCCCTGCAGGAGCCTCTGCTATGATGAGGGGGAGCAGTGAGCCCCCAAAAGCTTCACGAAGCTCTATGGCAAGCTCCACAGAATGCCACATCAGAAAGGGCAGTGAGATACTCTGCTCAAACCCTGATCAACTTCCACAGGAATGGTTACTAGGATCAACTAATCACTGTCACCAGTGCTGGCCTAGAGTTTCCCCACATTGCTGCCACTGTCCATGCTGAAATATCCTCCATTCTTCTTCCACTTATCAATTCCTATTTATCATTGAAGACTCAGTTCAGGTATGACTTCTCTGATCTCTCCATCTCTGAAACATTAGTGACTTACAAAGGCCAAATCCTGATCGTGGAACTGCTCTGCATAAGGAATGGAACCTATATTTAGTGTCAGACATTCCTGTCTTACCTCTACCTCCATCTGCCTAACAGCCCTCCTAGCCAATCACTCAATAAATGACCAATAAACATTGCCTGAGATTTTTTCATTGTGCCAAACTACAGGGAATACATATAGTACCTGTGAACAAACCCCAATGCTTCCTGCCCTCTTAGAGCTTATATTCTACATCTTTTAGGTAACTCCCTTTTTGACTAAGAGGTAATAAAACTACAAATCCAGCCAGGCATAGGTCCAGAAGGAGCCATCCAGGGAATATGGAAATAAGAACAACTATAAAGAGCCTCAGAAGCCCTGGGCAGCTGCTGGAGCCCTCAGAGTTAAGTCTCCAGTCCTAGTTCCTGAAACCTGCTGGATTATCAGGTGGGCTTGGGCCCTGGGGAGGAGGATGAGGCTTCCTAGCCAGCCGTAGTGATGATCCAGGCTGCTTGGAAAATTCTCCTCTCAACTGTGCTGCTTCGCTCTTTGAGAACTGAACTACTGATGTTTAGGCTCAGAGAAACGTAAAGTAGGCTGGAAAGAGTCATTAACTGGGAGGCAAAGGTCTGGGCTCTATTCTTGGTTCTAATGGTTATTGCTGAATGGCTTGTGATATGCCTTTTAAAGCTCTCAGATTCAATTGCCTCATCTGAAAATGGAATTAAAGACATCTGATCCCCTTGGTGGAGTGGACCTAAGCCTGAGGGCCTCTTGAAGTCCTTTCCAAATCTAATATGTCTTATTTTACACCTTTTTTATTCTGAAGTATAATACCCAGGAAGTATAGAAAACATAAATATGGGGGTTTACATCATTCTTATGTAATGACCACCCAGGTAATCAGCATAGTTCAAGAATGAGAATATTTCTGGCACCACTGAAGCACTCCCATGTGCCCCTTCCAAATCACAACTCTGTTCCTCCCTGGACAGGTACGCAGTATCCTGATAATTACAGTAACCTCATCCTACCTCAGTATACAAGCCTATACTGGGTAGCTTGGTTCACTAGCTCTTAAAATTGCATGTAGATGTTTATTATTTGGGGTACAGCTTCTTTTGATTAAAATTGTGTTTGTGAGCCAGGCATGATGGTGTTTACCTATAATCTGAGTTGCTGGGGCAACTCAGAAGGCTGAGGCAGGAGGAAAGAAGTTTGAGGCCCAGCCTCAGCAATTTAGACCCTGTCTCAAAATTAAAAAAAAAAAAAGTCTAAAGTTATAGCTCAGTGATAAAGTGCCCCTGGGTTTAATCCCCAGTAACCAGCCCCCCCAAAATAGTGTTTTTGAGATTCATCTATGTCATTATAGCTGGGATAATTGTGTTGCTATATATATTTCCATTGTACAAATACATAACAGTCTATCCATTCTGCTGATGGACATGTGGGTTGTTTCTGGTTTGAGGCTATTATAGACATCACTGCTATGAACGTTTTTATGCATATACATTCTTGTAAAAGAATCTGGATCACTGAGTATGCACATCTTCAACTTTACTAACAAATGGCAGTTTTCCAAAGTAGTTGTACCAAATTATACTCCATCAATAGTAGAAGAGTTTCCCATACTCCACATGCTAGCTAATCCCTAGTGCTGACAGACTTTATTTTTTTTTCCATCTATGGATGTGTGATAGAATCTCATTATAGCTTTTCCTGATTAAAAATAAGATTGAACTCCTTTCCTTAAATGTATTTACTATTTGGACTTTCTTTTTGTGACATTCCTGTTTAAATACTTTATCATTTTTTAAATTACCCTGTTTTTTTATTATTGATTTATAAGAGCTTTTTCTTATCAGTTATATGTATGGAAATATCTCTTCCCATTCCATGGCTTAACTTTTTATTTTCATACTAGTGTCTCTTGATGAACAAAGATTTTAGTGTAGAACAATCTTTTCTTTCATGGTTAGTAGAGTTTTGTGTCTTATGAAATATTTTCCTATTTCATGAAGGTGTTCTTCTATATTATCTTTGAAAGGCTTCATTATTCTGCCTTTAATTTTTAGGACTCCAATCTATCAAGAATTTTCCAATTCATTTGAAATTTATTTTTCACACTTGATGTGAGAATAAAAGATTTTTTTTTCGTTTTCCCCCCAGATAGGTACCCTTTCATCATAAAGTGATCTTTTCCCCAGTGCTCCGCATTGTTAAACTTGTCATATATTAAGTGTCTATCTATACACAATCTATTTCTAGGTCATCCATTGTATTCTGTCAGTTCAACTTTCTTTGTACCAATATTACAATGTCTTAATTATTGTCACTTCACAGTAAATGTTGATGTCTGCTAGAACAAGTCCTTTTGCTTTGTTCTTTTTGTTTGTCTTTGATTTTTCATTTGTTTGATCAGTTTTTTGTGATTCTGGGTATCAAACCCAGGGCTTTGCACATGCTAGGCAAGCACTCTCCCACTGAACCATATCCCCAACTCTTTCCTTGTTCTTTTATAAAAGTGTTTTGAATAAACTTTATCTTTTATATTTCCATATAAGTTTTAGAATCAGATCATTTTGGTTTATTAAAGACTCTTGTAATAATAATCAGGATTATACTAAATCTGTCAATTAATTTATAAAAATTTTACATGTTTACAATATTGACTTCCATCCATGAACATGGTATATTGCTCAATTTATTTGGGCTTTCTTTAAGCCCCTCAAAAATTTATAGTTATCTCCAGTAAAGTAGTTAGACTATCTTATAGTAGAAACTATGCTTGGGATCACCTCAGTGCTCCCCTGTGATGTCGTCATTCACTGCAGATCTCCCTTTACACAGCTCCACTCTCCCCTCAAGCCTAAGCCAACAATTCCAATGAGGTCAAAGAATGTTCCTGTACCTCTACCTTCCCAAGCCATTTACTTGTCCACCATTTATTTCCCCCTCCCCTCTCTCTCTCTCTTTTTTTGTACCAGGGATTGAACACAGAGGCACTTAACCACCGAGCCACATCCCAGACTTTTAAAAAAATCTTGTATTTTAAGACAGGTTCTTACTAAGTTGCTTAGGGTCTTGCTAAGTTGCTGAGGCTGGCTTTGAACTTACAATCCTCTGCCTCCCAAGATTCTGGGATTATAGGCATGTTCCACCATGCCAGGCTTCACCATTTCTTTTTAAAATTATCCCAAATGCTGTAGCCCACCTCTATATCAACTCAATGGTGAACTCAATTTCCTTGAGTCCCAGATGCTCCCTGCTAGTGTCACACAAAACTGCTGGCTAATGACCCTGATGAATAGGTAGTTCTTGTTGTGGAACTCCTCTCTTCACAGAGGAGCCTGCCTATTCTATAATATTGTTTCAATTCCAGGATGGTCACTCATGTGGTAAGATAGGTTTCTCAATTTCTAGGTTTAGAGATGTCAAAGACTACACTTCTTCAAATCCACACATCCTGTTCAAGGGCTCAAGGTCTGGAGACCTACAAGAAGCATTGAAGTCAAAGAGTCTGACACATAGTGGCAAAGGCTACACTTCACCTCTCTCAGTGCAATGCATAGATGCTACACAAGGACAGACTGATAAAATCTACGGTCCACATTCCCTTACTTAACTCAGGCATATCATGTGTCTCTTCTCAGACTTAGATTGCTCATTTGTAAAATCGCATAACACTTTCCCTAGCAGATACTATAGATTAGTTGATTCAGCAGCTGTCTTAACCATATTTTCTTCTGCCTTACTTTATGACAAAAGATAGCAAGTGAAATGCTTATATCCCAAGTTCCTTTTGCAGAAGAATTGGCCACGATACAACACAGCTCTAGCTAATGAGATGCAGGCAAAAGACCACAAGAAGGCCTTCCCTTCCAGACTAAAAAGGCAATGCATGAGAAGGAGAAGGCTACTATATTTTGCCATTTGCTTTTTGCCTCCCTCAATCATCCTTCTTTTTACCTAGAACTTGGGTGGGATGTCTGGAGGTGCAGCACGTAGTCTATTCTATGTAAAAGAAACACACACACACACACACACACACACACATGGGGCTGGAATTGTAGCTCAGTGGTAGAGCACTTGTTTATCACGTGAGACACTGGGTTTGATCCTCAGCACCACACTAAAAATGAAGGTATAAAAAAATAAATACACATGATGGCAAGGTAAATAGGAAGAAGACGTTTATATTGGGTCCTCATGTCAACATCTGTCTGTATGGGAAACACAAACTTCATACTTATTTAGGTAAATGGTAGGTCTCCTAATGCTGATGACCAAAAACATTCCCAATACACATACATTATAGGATTGTGATGAGAAAGATAGTGGACATAAAGTCCCATTAGTACCTTGTACTTGGTGGTTGCTCAATAAATAGCATCTATTATTACAGACCCCTGAGTATGAGTCCCTGTGCCCAGATGGACTGGGAACTTCTTGAAGATAGGACCCAATGAAATGGACTGGGCACACAGTGGTGGTCAGTAAATACTGAATTGAACTGAACTGAGATTAATTCTTTCCTGAGAAAAGTGTTATATGTTTACAGGACCTAACAGGATAATGCATCAATCAGTTCAATGCTTCGGGGGGGAAAAAAGAAATTGCTCTAATTATTTAATGAAGAATGGGACTTAGGAATAAGGTAGGTTTGAGGAAGAGATTTGTGATGTGGAAGTCAGGGTTCTGCCACTGAGATAGTGGATAAATGGCCACACCTCTAAAGCTATCAGGAACCTTCTGCTGCTACCACCTCTGCAGACACCATGGCTGACCCTCACCTACAAAACTGGACATGAGAAAGAAGAACTCCAAGCTGCTTCCCATCCTCCAAACCCTCTCAGCCCTGCTTATCATCAGTAGCAGATGGTCTCCCCCTCACCTCTTACTTCCAAATAGAATTTGAGTGCATTTTTTTTTTGTAAAAACTACTTTGAACCCAGCAGTCTATAAGCAAAAGAATCTGAGAAACCTAGTTTCTAGCTTTTCAATATTTCTAACTAGGAATAATGTGGAATAGAGGTTGCAATAGGGGTATGGAGAGGAGAAGAGAAGAGTTGGGGAAGAGAAATGGGGAGAGAAAAATGTGATCCATGCTTTTTCTTGATTTTTTTTTTAAACAGCAAGGAAAGGGGATCAACCACAGTATTTTCTGATTGCTGATGGTTTTGCAAGAATAAATTCTGACAAGCAAGCTGACAGCTCGTGGGGAAAAAGTAAAGCAGACCGCATGCCCATATGTGTCTCATTCTTTTAGTGAAATCAAATAAGATAAGGATGAGCTGGAAGAAGCCATTGGGGGAGGGTGCACCCCTGTGGATTGACGTGCTTCTGTCACTTTTCTTTTGTCTGGCTCCATCACACTTTAGGGAGGGCATGTAGAGAGGCCAGGGAAGGGCAGGGAGTTTGGAGCTGCTCTCTCAGTCCAGGTTTGGTCAGGGAGATAGGCTTTCTGAGTCTGTGAAGGTCTCTATCCATCTAATAGCTCCCTAACCAACACCCAGAGCTGCCCCACTATCACTTCCACATCATTGTGTGCCAGGCCCTGGGCTGACTTGTGTATGAGTGTCATTCAATGATCAACACATACTCATTTAACAAATATTGGAAAGGTAGCATACCTTTTGTGTAGTAGGCTGTAGTCTAGGTGAACAAAGGAAGTAAAGACATCTTTCCATATAATAGGTGTGAATGAGAGCTACAATCCCTCAGGGGTAGAGATTTCACATTATTTTTATAGGCCAACGTACATCAGCTATGAGCACCCCAACCCTTCAACAGAGAAAGAAGCCTTGATAGTCTCTATGGCAGGGCTGTGGTTTCCTTTTACCATTACTGGGCCACTTTGATCCAAGGGTTTCCTGGGACATGGTCTTTAGCCCTGTGTGGGTAACAGGGTTCTTCTTCGGCCTCCGTTGTCAGTCGTCCCTCACCATCGCCTCCCTGATCCTTTGCAAGTCTCCTGCACTGCTGTTCTTGGTGGGCTACAGACTCACCCATCAAGGTGATCTTATCTATGCCCACCACTTCTGTGCCACTCTGGCCTTCTTCTGACTCAAGCTTCTTTTCTGTCTAAAAGTAAGTTCACATAGTGGGGGCCTCCACTTGCAAGAAGACTCCAAGATGAGAGTTTTCTGCCTGTGATAGTGGTCCTCAGAGAAATCCTCAAATTCTCGAAATGAGAGGGAAAATAGCTCATCAGAGAAGCAGCTGCAAAGTCTGAGGGCACTGCCTCACTGGGACCTGATCTGTAGTATCATGAATTTCAGTTGCAGCTGAGAAAGAAATGGTAGCAACCTGTCTTACCGGTGGTGGTTAGAGGAGACCATTTTTTTTTTTTTTTTTTTTTTTTTTAGAGAGTGAGAGAGGAGAGAGAGAGAAAGAGAGAGAGAGAGAATTTTTTATTTATTTTTTTTAGTTTTTGGCGGACACAACATCTTTGTTGGTATGTGGTGCTGAGGATCGAACCCGGGCCGCACGCATGCCAGGCGAGTGCGCTACCACTTGAGCCACATCCCCAGCCCGAGGAGACCATTTTTTTGTTTTTGTTTTGTAACAGAGATTGAACCTAGAGATTGTTTTGTAACAGAGATTGAACCTAGGAGTGTTTAACCACTGAGCAACATCCCTACTCCTTTTATTTTATTTTTCCTCAAAATAGCAGGCCTTGTTAAGTTGCTCAGGCTGGTCACGCTCAAACTTGTGATCCTCCTGTCTCAGGCTCCCCAATCTCTGTGATTCCAGACATGCACCACCATGCCTGGCTTGATGAGACTTTCTTAAGAGATGTAGAGAAAGCAATTGATTCAACATTCATTCAAGCTAATAATTTAAAAATATTAACACGATAAGAAAAAGAGGGCGTATCTTCCTATTTCCTTTAAAGTATTCCTTTTAAAGCATGAAATAAGGCAGTGATACTCAATATGACTTCTTTTCAGTAAAGTAATGGAGGTCATAGCCAGGATGGGTGTGGGGGGAAAGATATTGGAAAGTAAAACATCATACCACTATGAAAGCATGTATCAATAATGCAGAGATGTCAAGAACTATCGGAAATAAATGAAACATCACTGAACCTGGAGATGTGGCTCAGTGGTAAAAGGCTTTCCTGGTATGCATGAGGCCTAGGGCTCAAACCCCAGCACTTCAAAAAAAAAAAAAAAAGAAAGAAACTATCATAATATGTAGAATATTATTTGTGTAGAAAAAAACCCACAGTAATCTATAGTGAAATTATTAGAACTAGAGTAAGGTAAGATGGAAATAGCAATTACATTCATATAAAGCAGCAATAAATGCTAATGGATATAATTTTTTTAATACTGTCAAAACAGCAAAACAAAACTAACTACAAAGTAAGGATAAACCTTACCAAAAAATTCATGAAGAAATTTCAGTGGAGAAAATTATACAACATTTGTGAAATATTTTAAAAGAGACCTAAATAAACATGGAAATATGTAAGGGTGGTAGTTATCCCCAAATTAATACATAAATCAATATTGTTTTGAGAAATAAGATTATCTATAGAAATGAACAGTCTGATCCTAATATTTATAGGAAAAGTGAAGTATCAACAACAGCCAAAAATTTTTTTGAAGATAAGAGAATGGACCCCCGCCCCCAACCAGATAGTAAGATTTCATACAATGCTATCGTGGCTAAGAGAGTATGTTAGTGGACTAAACCATGACTAACAGAAAAACCTAGTAAGATAAAGAGTCCACAAACATGTCTATTGCTATATGGTTATGTAACATATGATATAGCTATAACGTTGAATGAAAAGTAAGTAGTGCTAAAAACACTGGTTATTCATACGTAAAAAAATTAGATCTAGGGCTGGGGTTGTGGCTCCGTGACAGAATGCTTGCTTAGCACTTGTGAGGCACTGGGTTCAATCCTGAGCACCCCATAAACATAAACAAATAAAATGAAGGTATTGTTTCCATCTACAACCAAAAAAAAAAAAATTAGATCAATGGCATGGTGACACATGCCTGTAATCCCAACTACTTGGGAGGCTGAGGCAGGAACATCATGAGTTCAAAGCCAGCCTCTGCAACTTAGCAAGACCCTGTCTCAAAATAAAAATAAAAAGGGCTGGGGGTGTAGCTCAGAGGTAGAACGCCATTAGATTCAATCTCCAGTAACTAACACACACACACACACACACACACACACACACACAATCTGTAGCTTGTGCTATACCCCCCCCCGAAATAAAATTCAAATGGACTAAACATCTAATTGAGAAAGGCAAAACTTTAAAAAATTTAGAGGAAAATAAAAGAATATTTATATGACCATGGAATAGGAAAGGATGTCTTGAAGTAAGGGGAAAAGTATCAAAAATAATGAAAAATAGATGAATTCAATCACATTAAAAAGAAAAGTTTAGTGCAAAAAAATATCATAATTAAGAAATCAAGGGGCTGGGGATGTGGCTCAAGCGGTAGCGCACTCGCCTGGCATGCGTGCAGCCCAGGTTCGATCCTCAGCACCACATACCAACAAAGATGTTGTGTCCGCTGAGAACTAAAAAATAAATACTAAAAATTCTCTCTCTCTCTCTCTCTCTCTCTCTCTCTCTCTCTCTCTCTCTCTCTCTCATCTCTCACTCTGTCTTAAAAAAAAAAGGAATCAAATTATTGGCTGAAAGAAAATCTATGCAATGCATAAAGCCTACAAAGCATCCACATATAGAATATATAAAGAATATCAACAAATCATTTAGATTCAGACCAATAATGCAAAGGAAAAAAATGGTCAAATAGGAAATTCCTTGATTGTGGGAGAATTTAAGCGGTCAGTAAAAGGGAAAAGATACAGCCTCATAAGTAATCAGAGATATCCATAATTAAGATAATATGATATAACATGTCTCACTCAATCAACTGGCAAAAATAAAAACTGTGCTGGGATAGTGACTCTCATACAACTGCTTTTGGAGAAGAATATAAATAAATATAAAATGTATGTACCCCAGAAATCAACAATTATTGTACTAGCAACTGAATAGAAACCCTCATTGATAGGCCTGAGAAAACAGGTACATGAATTGTCATATCAGTGTAGACTGTAATAGAAAAATATTGAAATCAACTTAAATGTCCATCAACAGAAAAATGAATAAGTGAATAATTTGTAATTTATTCAGAATCAACAAAGATAAATCTTGAAAACTGAGTGAAGAAAGCAAATTGCAGAAGGACATTTAAGCATGATATAATTTGTATAAAGTTTAAAAATATGCATCACAGAGCTATATGTTATTTGTAGATATATATGCAATTTAGATAGAAACAATAGACACCAAATTCCAGCTAGTTGTTACCTCTGAGGACAAAGTGAAGAGACAGAGATGAGAATTCAGATTGGCTCACATGGGTTTCAACTCTATATTATTTTATTTCAGTTTACAAAAAGTGGTTTGAAACAAAGATGGCAAAATGTTAAGATTTGAAAAGGTAAGTGGTTGGTACACAAATGTTTGTTAAACTATTTTTATATGCTTTAATTTTGGTGCCTGACCAATCTCCTAATTTTAAGAATGATATGGAAAAGTGCTACCCTGGAGGGCAGACCTTGGCCTCAAAAATTCTTTTGTCAGCTTAGGCAGACTTCTTTGGAAGGGAGGGAGGTGACCGTCCTCATGAAGGCAATCATGCTGTCAGCTGGTCCACAACTAGAATCCCTGAGAAGGTTTAATTAATCCTTTAATTCAAGTCTAAATGATATGATCCCATTTTTAATGGAGCTGGTTTGTAGAAAAGTTTTTTTTAATATTTTTTAGTTGGAAATCAATTCAAATGTCTGTCAACATGAGAATGAACAAATGAATAAATTGGGAAATAATCAGGATCAACAGATAAATCTCAATCCCAACCCCCTTGTAAAGGTTCTTGCATTGGGTTCTTCCTGGTTGTCTGACCTTTATCCTTTATAAGCAAAAGCACGTGGCCGGCAACTCAGCAGGCAGGGAACACCTCTGGACCCACTCCCTTATTCGCTTGCTATATTCTCCCTTCTCCCAAGATCCTTCTGTTCTTTTTATTATTTTTAACTTTGTATTATGAAACATTTCAAACCATAACAAGTAGAGAGAATGATAAAGTGAACCCTCATATATCATCACCCAGTTTCAACAATTATGAATATTAATGCTTTGCCAATCTGATCTCATAAATCTCCCTGATGCTTTTTTTTTTGGCTACAGGATTATAAAGCAAATCCCAGACATCATTTTATTTCATCCATAACTACTTCAATACTTCATTATTATCGGACATCTTTAATAAAAGTTTACCATAATGTCATCACATCTAAGAAATCAATGATAATCCTTCAATATCTTCTTTTGGTAGGGGTATAGAAGATTGAACTCAGGGGTACTCAACCACTGACCCACATCTCCAGCCCCATTTTGATTTCTTTTTTTAATTTAGAGACAGAGTCTCAGAGTCGTTTAGCGCCCCACCGTTGCTGAGGCTGGCTTTGAACTTGTGATCCTTCTGCCTCAGCCTCCTGAGCTGCTGGGATTACAGAAAAGAGCCACCTTGCCCAGCTCAATCTTTTTTTTTTTTTAATATGTATTTTTTAGTTGCAGTTGGACACAATACCTTTATTTTATTTAATTTTATGTTTTGCTGAGGATCAAACCCAGGTCCTCAAACGTGCTAGGCAAGCGCTCTACCACTGAGCCATAACCTTAGCCCCAATACAATAATATAATAAAACTTCCAGATCTGAGCCAGACCCCATGCTTTAAAAGTTCCCCA
This sequence comes from Urocitellus parryii, assembly GCF_045843805.1. NCBI lineage: Eukaryota > Metazoa > Chordata > Mammalia > Rodentia > Sciuridae > Urocitellus > Urocitellus parryii. Next base: position 116,733,484 of record NC_135536.1, on the reverse strand, counting down.
TGTCTGTCTGTCTGTCTTCTGTCTGTCTGTCTGTCTGTCTGTCTCTCTCTCTCTCTCTCTCACACACACACACACACACATACACACAATTTCTTAAAGAACACCTGGAACCTATAGCACCCTGGGCACAGCATCCACCCCTGGCAAACAACATCTGCTAACATTTGCTCTCTGACTAACACCATTCAGGCCCCAGAATTCCTTCTCCACCCTTCTTACTCCAGGCCTCCAAGTAAAAGTTGTCTACATACAAACACTAAGTAGACAGGGCAGTGAGCTCTTGAAGTTGAGATGGGTCCATCACCCAATGCCTATGGATTTTAGCAGCAGAATCACTTAAGTAGAAAAAGACAAATTAATTAACTTGTCAAACCCTTCCTCTCAGAGAATGTGAATGCAATAGATTCTTGCATAATGAAGTGTCTGTCCCAGTAGTGTCAAAAAAAATTTTCTTGTTTCTCTTTATATTCTAGTTCACAGTTCTGGAGATAAATATTTGCAATGGTTATATATATGGTGATTGAAGAATGTTTTGCAAGATTAAATAATTTATGTTTTTATGTTGCACTTTGATTTTTAATATGTTAGATCTAGATGTAATATCACTGAAGTATGATACTGATTCTTTACATTGACAATAAATTTAATAGGGAATGTTAAATTTGTGATTATTTTTAGTAAAAATACTTCAGATATAACTTAAATTTAAAACAATAAATAAAAAATCTCGGTTTTAGCTAAATAATTGAGATTTAAACTAGTTAATTAATCTGGATTTTGTTGTTGTTGTTGTTTTTAGTGCTGGGGATTAAACCCAGGGTCACTAAGCTGCATCCCCAGAGTCCCACTCCCCCACACTTTTTAAAAATATATGTATATTTTTTAGTTGTAGATGGACACAATACCTTTATTTTGTTTTATTTTTATGTGGTACGGGGATCGAACCCAGTGCCTCACGTATGCTAGGCAAGCTCTCCACCACTGAGCCACAACTGTAGCCCCATCCCCAGGACTTTTATTATTTATTTATTTATTTATTTTGAGACAGGATCTTGCTAAACTTCCAGGACTGGCCTTGAATTTACAAACTTCCTGCGTCAGGCTCCCAGGTAACTGGAATTACAGGGATGCACTACTGTGATCAGCTTGAATTTAGACTTTTAGTACTCATTTACTATAATTTTTACGTTGCTTTTTAGTTCTATAGATAATTTAGAACTTCAGGCCAACATCTGGCAATTTTTTTTTTCTGTGAAGAGCCATATACTAAATATTTGAGGATTTTGAGGCCACATAATGCATGCAAGTCTCTGCCCTATATTTTTCCTTGTATTCCTTTGTTTTATGTCAACCACATTGAGATACCACTTCATAGCAAATAGGATGTTTAAAATGAAAAAGGGAGACAATATCAAGTATTGGTAAGAATATAGAGAAACTGAAACCAGCACACATTGCTGGGGGCAATGCAAAAGGTACAACCTCTTTTAAAAAACGATTTGGCAGTTACTCAAAAAGTGAAGCATCCAACCCAGGAACTCCACTCCCAGGTATACTTAGGAGAATTGAAAACATTTGCTATATTGAAACAATTGAAAACTATTGCTATAGTTTAGCTATAAGGTAGCTCCCCAAGGCAGCTATGTTAATGCAGGAACATTCAGAGATAAATGGCAGATTCTGAGAGCTGCATGTAATCTAATCAGTCCATCCTAATTTGAATGGACTGGGTGGTAACTATAGGCAGGTGGAGCCTATTGGAGGAGGTGGGTCACTCTGTGCTAATGCTGAATAGTTAGTGTCAGAATTGAATTGAATTATTGGACTAGTTGGTATTGGAAAATTGGTTGTTGGCAGATGTGGAAAAATGACAATTATTTGGTGTCAGAGAAAAAAACACATTTGGTGTCAGCAGGGGTATCAGAAAATACTGTACATATATTCATGCAATGGAATGTTATTTATATATGACACATTGTACATGGATAATTCTTGAAAAATATTATGCTAAGTAAAATAATTCAGATATAATAGGCCACATATTACATGATCCTATTTATATGAAATGTCCAAAAAAGGAAATTTGTAGAGACTGAAATTATATTAGTGGTTTCTAGGAACTGGAAGATGGAGGAATGAGGATAGGGGAATAGGGTGTGACTGCTAATACATCATCTTTGTTTTTGGAAAGATGAAAATGTTCCAGATTTAGATTGTGGGGACGGTTACACAACTCTGTGCATATTCTAAAAATCACTAAACTTTAAAAGAGTGAACTTTGTGGTATGTGAATTATATCTCAATAAAGCTATTATTTAGAATATATAAAAATCATATTTTTTTTAACTCAAAAGGCCATAAAATGTCAAGGGCTGGATTAGAGCCTGAAGGTTAGAGTTTGTCAACTCCTGTTTTAGGTGACAAAACTGCTTTTTGGAAACATGGAGAAAAAACTTAAGCTTCTACCTTTTAAAAATGTTTCTTTTTGGACTACTGGGGATTGTACCCAGTGCTTCTACATATGCTAGACAAGCACTCTACCACTGAGCTACATCCCTAGCCCCAATTGCCCTGACTGTTCTTGAACTTGGATCTTCCTGCCTCAGCCTCCCAAGTAGCTAGAATTACCAGCATGCACCACTGGCTAAATTTCTACTCTCGACTAAACTCTGTTAACATAAAAAGTGGTCTCAATCTTCTACCATCTTTTTTCAAATTTTATCAATTTTCTCACAATGCGCTTTTTTTTTTTTTTTGTACCAGGTATTGAACCCAGTGCTGCTTAACCACTGAGCCACATCCCCAGCCCTTTTTTATATTTTATTTAGAGACACAGTCTCACAGCCTCACTAAGTTGCTGAGGCTGTCTTTGAACTCATGATCCTCCTGCCTCAGCCTCCCGAGCTGCTGGGATTACAGGTAAGTGCCACCACGCCTGGTCTCAAAACACTTCTTAACACATTCTTTCGCCTCCTCTCTAGATTTTATCCTCTCTCATGTGTCCCTTCAGTGAATGGGGCAGAGAAGAAGGAGATCCTCATGTAGCTAGATTAAATACCTAAAATTCAAGGAGACCTTTCACACTGTGAAGGGTCAAGGGCATAAATCCCACACTTTACTTGTCATTATGAAATTAAGGCAATGATGGTAAAATGGTGGTCAGAGCTGGTGATGTTGGGGAGGATAGCAGTGGTGGTGGGGGACAGTCCTGATACAGAAAATAGTGGTCCATAATAGAATGATCACCAAAAGAGAGATTTTTTTTTGTTAGCAATTTTGCTATTTTCTCCTATTCTTGAGTTAGCTTGGAAAATGAGTCTCCGCCAGGGTCTAGGCAAGTAGGAGTCTGTAGTAATATTTAGAGTTCTATTTTGTGATTTTATGGAACTGCTGAAAAGGTCAAGAACATTTCTTTAAATGTCAATGGCCTGAGGGTCCAATTACTCAGGGGAGGACATTCTTGGAAGAGAAGCTTTGTAAGTCTGGCAGAATGGTGTGGGAGGAACTCAGCAAGTAGGAAGCCAAGGGGTGGTCCCAGGCTTCCAGGGGACAGGGTCCTGGGCAGAGCTCAGAGGGAGGATGGGGCTTTTGCAGAAGCTCTTGATATCGTCTATGGATGGGGAAGACCTGGTAAAGCATCTTCTCTAAGCAGAGTCTGCTGCCCCCCTTCACCTGTTCTTCTGAAGCTAAGTCCATAGACCTTCAGGAGCATAAAGAGCCAGGTAGGAGCTGGAGAGGGTACACCCTCTTCCCAAACTGCAGATTGAGTACTCAGAGTCCTCTGTGAGAGCCCTGGGACTGATCTGAAGAAGCCCAGCTACTCCCTTAAAGGCCATGTATTCAAACCCCTGGCCAGGTGTTGTTACATTTTAGTGAATTCAAGTGATACTTGGAGAATTTGAAAAATATAAATTTCTGAGCCCTACCATAGCAATTTGGAGTCAAAGACCTTACAATGAATGTAAGATTTTTTTTATAATGGGAGGAAAACTATTTTTATGAGAGACAGCTTATTAAAATGCATATTCCTAGGCTCCAGACCCACTGAGTCAGTACTTGGAGGAAGCATGCATGGAAAGGAGTCAGCACCTCAAAACTTGCACTTTCAGCAACTTCCCCACATGACTTTGAGTCTGAGCCTCTCCAGGCCTCCCTGCAAGAATCTTCTGTGCCCGGTGAATCTCTCCTTTGGAAAACTGGGTCTGTTGTACTACCCACGTGGGCAGAAGAACAGAGCTTTGAAACTAGACATTACAATCTTGAGCAAGTTACTTAACTCTTCAGGCTTCCAGCTCCTCATCTGTAAAAAGGAAAATTAATGCCCACTTCCAGGGGTCATGCAAAGGATTCAAAGACATAATGCGCTCCAAGAAGTCAGCCCAGTGCCTGGCACATGTTAAGTAAACACAGGCTCAATTATTATTCTTAGGCATCTGAGAGGTCTCAGGTAGGGCTTCTGGTTCCTACCATCTGTTTTCCTCTGTACTAGGGGCTAGCACATATATGTCCAAAAGTGTAATTGTACCTGTGTGTCCATGTTTTTGATCTTCCTTTTTGTCAGTACTACCACCATTATTATTATGTCCACTAGCCAAAAGCTCAGAGATACTGACCCAAACAGGGAGGACTGAAGCTGAGATGAGTGTGCCAATATCCTATAGCTGGTCAGAAAGGACAGCCTGTGCTGATACACAAGGATGATTTGGGTTCAGTGCAGACCACAGCCTCATGGGACTCTGTGATCAGGTTTCCCCTATGGCCTGAAACATTTAGAAGCTGAATCTTCCACAAAACAGATGTGGCCAGGGTTCTGTACAGGGTCTCTCTTCCCAATTTACTCTGCTCTCATGATGCACTTTGGGGAATTGGTCCTTTTCCTTAATGCCAAAGTGGGCCTTCAAGCTTTCACCAAGACCTTGACATTGGCCCAGGAAATAGGGACCCCAGCTTGGCCTGAGGAATGTGCATGGGCTTCACTGAAAGGGAGGTTCAGGTTTTCTCCTCCAGCTTGCAGCTAGATGGAGGCCAATCCCTAAACCCTTCTGAGGCCACCTACAAATAGGATCTTGCTGTTGAAAAGGGAACTGAGAAGATTCTATATCTTGATGTAGCTTTTGTCAGGCTGTCATTTCTTGAGTGCTTACTATGTGCCAAGAGTTCACATTTACCATCTCTGTAAACCCACACCACAACCCTATTGTTTAGGTACCAGTATCTTTTCCATTTTACACCTGAGGAAATAGAACCTCAGATAGGTAGTAAATGGTGGTATTTAATTCAAACCCAGGTACATCTGACTCCGGATCCTGGGATCTTATCTTTGAGCTCCATTCCGACCACTAAGCAAAGGTGACCAAGACAAGAGGTTGCCAGGATGAGGTGGCAGATGTGGGTTACCAGGGCCAGCATCTTGAGTAACTGGTAAGAACAGTCTCTGAATTGGGATGACTGATTAGGAGCTGTGAATGAAAGTTCAAAGCCAGTCTCAGAAAAAAAAGTTCAAAAAGCTTCTCTAGTGGGACCCGCAAAACAATCCTGAGGTCTTCTCTGTGAGACAGCAGTTGAAGTAGACACCGACTAATAAATATATCACCAGTGTGCCTCTTGATAGACCCAACCTGATTTTCTCTTAAAATTGGGAGCCATCTCGCCACAAAGCCATGAAAAGATAATTTCGGCTTTACTATAAATTACTGCAAGTTCTGAACTAGCTTGGAATTCCTGCCCATGCCTTGAACTCACCCATGCCTGGCTCTCTGACCAGACAGCAGCCCTCTCTGAAACTTTAGTGACGCCTCATAAATCTTGGCCTTCCCTGGCCAGATAACGACCCTCTCTGAGGCTCTAATGACCTTCATAAATTCTGATGCTGGGGCCAGCAAAAATGTTATGCTCATCAGCGTTTTGTTATCTGTAACCCTCTTTTGTGTAACTCTCTGGGTTATGAAGCTGGGCTGCAAGAAAGCTGCGGTGCTGCCTTGTTCCTGCAGTTTTTGGTGGGAGAGGCAGCCCGGCCAGTCAAAATAATAAGATTGATTCTAATTGGAGTCAGTGGTCTTTTCTTGCATCCTGGTCTAACACTCTCAGTTTCTGGGGAGAGCCCTCACCCTCTAGTGAACTGCTGCCTCCTCCTTCCTATCCATAGGGTTGACATTAGAACAGCCATGTGACTCCATCCTCTGGTCATGGTTGATGGATCCAGGGACAGGAGCTCGACCCAACATGAGTCAATTTGACTTCTTTCCTGAGATTTTTTTTGAAATAGTACTGAGATAAAGTATCTTTCTTCAGGACCTGAGGTTGTAAGTGTGACCTCAGGAAGTTTAGAAAGTCCATCTACAGTCAGAGAGAAGCAGACAATGAAGGGATGAAGTCAGAAGGAGGAAGACAGGTTCCTGGCAGCACTGATTGGGTTAAAGTGTTTTGGAGACCCAGCATTGTCCCTGATGTTCCCTAGGTTAATTGCTCCACCCTCCTTCCATTAGGATATGTTTACAATATCCCATGCCTACTCCTCAAAATGAACAATTTGGGGCTGTGGTTGTAGCTCAGTGCTTAAGCGCTTGCTTAGCACATGTGAGGCACTGGATTTGAGCCTCAGTACCACATAAACTAATAATAATAATAATAATATAATAAAGATATTGTGTCCATCTACAACTAAAAAAAAAAAACACCAACAATTTGATACCACCACATCTGTCTACAGTGTCCCTTTATGTGCTGAATTTAAAGGAACTAGGTACTGTCCCTTGCCACCAAGAGGCCTGGCCAAGGCAACCCTTCATCCATCTCCACTTTATGAGGAGGACACGATCAGTGTGATCCTGGAAGTTGAAGCAGTAAAGCCAACAGAGGGGTCCAGGTGCCTGATGGTGATATGGGGCCAAGTTGAAGGGAGTTTTAGGCCTGGGACAGCTGGCTCAGAGCTGCAGAGTCCTGGTCAGAAGCCAATCTTCTAGACCAGGCTGGTTCCTGCTACTGAAAACAGAAATCAAATAGACTGGGTAGAGAGGTGGCTGTTTTAAATTTTTTATTTTTTACTCATGCCTAAGCCAGGAATGATTCCCTTCCTGTAACTCTCAGGGAATCTCTATGAAAATTGTTTGCTTTCCCAGGGAGTCCAACCTATCAGCCAGAGGCCCTCGGAGCCAACTCAGATTAGGGTGGGAAGAAAGGAGAGCAACAGGGGAGGAAGGGGAGAGGAGAAAGAGGTACTCTGGGAGGGGAGAAAAGGAGGGAGACAGTGAAGAGAAACCTACAGAAAAGTCTGCTTTACTTCTTTTTGTCAGCAGTTCCTTTCTCCTTCTTCCAGACAATTCCATGGACTTTTTTCTTCTTCCAAGAAATCTTCTCTGCTTAGCTAAAAAGTATGGTTAGGAGTGTAGGTCTGAACAGCACAAGACTCTGCAAAGTTCCCAAGAAGCCTTCCGGGTTTCAGGGGCTCTATGGGGGCTTCTTGGGCCTGGGTGAGGATCCAAAGGACACTTCTTTTAAGATGGAGGGAGCTGGTCCTGAGACTGTGCCACTGGCCCTGCTGACCATACTGGAGACCTAGCCAAGGACTGGCTTCCTTTTGCAGCCTATGAAATGAGGTGGGGTGTAACTGAATAGAGTCCCACAGCTGTTGTGCTGGGGGGCTCCTATTCGGGAGTCAGAGTGGGAAAGAAGACAGGATCCTGCTATACTCACACACACCAGCCCACCCCCAGTTTCCTTTTGGCTTTGAATTCACTTTCCCTTGTGCCATCTCATGGGAGGGTCATAAGAGTCCCCTCTCCCAAGGAAGGCTCAGCAATGCCCATCACATCTACATTCTGAAAGGATAAGGCTCAGCAATGCCCATCACATCTACATTCTGAAAGGATAAGGCTCAGCAATGCCCATCACATCTACATTCTGAAAGGATAAGGATCAGAGTGGGGGACTTACCTGCTCAGAACCACATAGCCCATCCTGTAGAACTGGGTTCTGCTACAGCTCAGTTCCACCTTCCGTGTATCTGCGTCCCGGCTCTATGCCTCCCTGAGTTTGATGCTCCCCACCTAGGAACATCTTTCCCAGAATCCATCTAGTTTTTGCCCTGGGTTCACTGTATTTATCATGCTTCAGCTCCTTTGACTAGCATAGTAAGTCAAAGAGCTGGTAAAGGTCCCAGACTGTGTTCCCCATTTCTCTGTTTCACTGTCTCTGTGTCTCCTGCTACTCCTCACCTCTTCCCCTCCAGGTCCAGCCCCTGCCTTAGGGACACAGTGGCACTCTGAAATGTTAGGGGAAATGCAGGCTGACTGCTGGGGGGTGGGGGCTTGCTCTGCTGAGAGAGCTGCTTGGATCCCACTTCAGTCCCTCTCCCAGCCTTCCTAGATTCCCCTGACAGCTCTTCCACTCTTTGAGGCAAACCCAAAGCTGGACAACCCTGGGGGGCAGGGGAGGTGGTGGGGAAGAGAGAGCTGTTCATTGAAATTTACATCAAGAGAAATAACTAATCGAAGGCCATTTGTTGCTTAATTGGTTTTAAACTTCAAGAAGATTCCTCATTAGCCCAGAACGTCGGTAGAGCAGCCCAATTGGGAAAGAAAGAATGGGGAGTAGGGAGCAGAAGCCCCGTCCCCTGCCAGCCTGTCCCACACTCTCCTGCTGGATAGAGATGGCCCTACACCTTACAGTAGGCTCCAGAGCCACCTCTGGCTTTGCAATCCTCTCTTTCTTCAATGCCCCCTCTTCCAGGAAGCCTTTGGTTGTAGTCTGAATGTTTATGCCCTCCCCAAATTCACATGTTGAAACCTGATCCTCAGTGTGAGGGTGTTACGGTGGTACTTTGGGAGGTGATTAGGTCATGAACAAGATTAGGGCCCTTACAAAAGAAGCTCACGGGAAGCCAGGCAAGGTGGTATGTGCCTGTAATCCCAGCACCTCAGGGAGGATCCCAAGTTCAAGACCCTCCTGGGCAATTTACTGAGACCCTGTCTCAAAATAAAAAAATAAAAAATATTGGGGGTGTAGCTCAGTGGTAAAAGCACCTCTGGGCTCAATTCCCAATACAAAAAAAAAAAAAAAAGAAAAAGAAAGAAAAAGGGGGAAAAAAAGAGGCTCAAGGGAGTTTTCTTGCCTCTTCTGCCACATGAGGACTCAGCTAGAAGTTGGTAGCTGGCAACCTGAAAAAAGGCTGTCTCTAGAACATGACCATGCTGGCACCTGATCTTGGGCTTCCCAACTTCCAGACTGTGAGAAATAAACTTCCGTTGTTTATAAGCCACCCAGGCTATAATAATTTATCACAGTATCCCAAACAGACTAAGACACTTGCTCTGACCACCCAGGGGATGGCTCCCAGTCATGAGCTCCTTCTGCACACGTAGTCTTCACCACACAAACTGGGTACTTTTTAAAGTATTTCATCACGCTTCCCAGTCTGAGAGCTGAAGCTTTCTCCCTGTTCTCTTTATTGCCTCCCTTTCCTCCCTCTTCCTCTTCCTCTCCTCCTCTTTCTAATCCCTCTTTTCTTCTCTCTACCCTCCACCCCATCTCAGCCACCACTCACTTCTCCTTCCTTGACCTTCCTTCTCGGGCAGTCAGCTCTCAGCAGCCTAAAAAGAACACCAGATCAATGGAGGGGCACCAAGGGGTACTAATGACCCCCATTATTCCAGTTGATAATTCTCAAATATGTACTCTGTTACAACTTTCAAACAGAATGCTACCTTCTGCCCAGGAGTAGAGGAAGAGGGGGGTTGGAAACCCTTTGTACTCAAGAGATGGAAGAGTTAGAAGAACTTAGCGTGGAGAAAAGGAGATGGGGGAGGTGATGATAACTGTTCATATTTCTGTGGGGCTGACGCAGCTGAGTGAACAGCCTTCACCTGTATGAGCCAAGAAGATGGAGGTAGTGTTCATCCAAATCTGGTGCTGAACTGAAGGTCATCAGAAGGACAGGGAATCAGGCCCAATGTAAGGAAGAATCATAGTGAACATCCACTGGTTTTGTTTACCCAGACTTCTAGAAACAGCATTCCTACTTTTGGAGAAACTAACCTCCCAAAACCCACATGGTGCCAATATGGCTACCTCTTAAAGTATACCATCTCCTATCCTCAGGTCATGTGACTAATTCTGGCCAATCATAATTGCACATGACCCTGTCCACAGTGATTGGCTCAGAGATGGGTATGTGACCCCAGCCTAGCCAATTTCGATCCTTTCCCTGAGAATTTATATGTGGTCATTAAGAGAAAGAGCTATCTTTTCTGGTTTACTTGATATATGTTAGGAATTGTTGGCTGCCTTGCTCAATCTCAGAAGTAAATAGAGCTGGGGCTGGGGATGTGGCTCAAGTGGTAGCGCGCTTGCTTGGCATGTGTGCGGCCCGGGTTCGATCCTCAGCACCACATACAAACAAAGATGTTGTGTCCGCCGAAAACTAAAAAATAAATATTAAAAAAATTCTCTCTCTCTCTCTCTCTTAAAAAAAAAAAAAGTAAATAGAGCTAAGACTTTCAGAGAGAAAGAGAGAGGGAGAGTCCTAGCAACATTGTTTGGGTCTCTGAAGTCCTTGAGGTCACTTCTACTTCTGCCCTTCCCAATTTCTTGGGCCAATAAATTCCTTTTTTTGGTGAGCCAGTGAGTTGAATTCTTGTTATTTCAACTCAAAAGAGCCTCTAATTGACACAAGAACTTTCTCACAGTAAGAGCTGTCCAAATAGAGGCTGGACTACTGCAGGAGGTGGCAGCTCCCTAGGAAGAACAGGACAACCTTCCTGCCAGGGACACTGTGGAGGAAACTTCTGGATTTAGTTGCGTTAGATACCAGCTAATATTTATCTAGTACCTGACATTTCATAATCATAAACTTATTTAGTCTTCACAATCCCCCTGCAGGGGCATTATTTCTCCCATTTTATAGATGAAGAAATAGAGTCTCTAGGAGGCTCATTACCTTATCAAGGTGGCATAGATCCAGGGCCAAGTGCAAGTCTTTATGACTGCAGAACTCAGGCTCCATAAGCTCAGAGATTTGGAGGTCCTTTGCCCATACCCTTCCTCAAAGTCTGGATACCTCTGGAGGGGGCAAATGCAGGCCTGGTTTCTGCAGCCAGCTCAGCAGCTCCTAAATAGGGCAGTCGATAGAGGCACAGCACTGTGTCCAGGTGAGCAGAGAGGCACATGGCCCCAGCTGGCTCTGGGGACAAGCTGTCTGCAGAAGCACAGGAGCGGAAGAAACCCAGAAGAGGGGAGGGGAACCTCCCAGGAGGGGGCAGTTGAGTGGGAGGTGCTTCTTCCTCTAAAGCCCCAGATGAGGGATTCTGCAACTTTTTGTGTATTACAGATGCCTTTGGGGGATCTGATGGACTCTGTGGGCCTTCTAGAAACAAGGACACATATCCAAATACATGATGTTTTGCATCAAAGACTTCCTAGAGCCATGCATGGAACCCCAGTAGCCTAGTTAAAGTCCTTATCAAGAAGCATGAAAAGGGAGGGCTCAGATCTGCCCCAGGCCAAGTATCAGTAGCAATAAAATCTTAGAGAAGGTTAATCTCCCTTAGCTGATTATTTTATCCAGCAAGTCCATATGGGAAAGGTGATGAGGTTTCCTTTAAGACCCTAACCCCCAGGATCTTGCTGACCCATAACTGTCCTTTTTCTACTTCCTGAAGGGCCTCTGACTGATACATCTAACCCTGTCCATGTTAACTCCCCTTGAGAGCTAGGATGAGAAAAGGGAGAAGGGCAAAAGTGTGGTTCTTCCCCTCTCTTCATCTCTGTCCCTACCTCCACACTCTTCCAGAAGAGATTGAACTTTAGGAGCTATTCAATGAAGAAAGATGGAAGAAATGACTCAGGGTAGGCTGATGAGGGGTGAGTAGGCAGTGAGGTGGAGAGTCGGCTTATAACTGGGAACTAGATAGGCTGCTTTTGCTAAAAAGCACCAACCCTTCACTTAGACCTGTGCCCAGCGGGTAACTAAAAACAGGATAAAGCTTGGCATCTTTGCTTTCATTTTGAATCGGTCTCCTTCATTACCTTAAACTTTGGGTCAGATAGTTGTGTTAATAATTTAAGGAGTGTTCATCTAAATCTGGTAATCATTGCCTTTGAGATTGAAGACACCAAGAGAAGAGTAACTAAGGTAATTTCAAGATTTGCATGTACAGTCAACTCTCCCTGAAAATCTGACAATTTTTTCAGCATCCTGTTCCAGACCCTTGGAGCAGGGCTTAGAATAGTCATTGCCCATCACCTTTCAGAAACAGCAGAGCCTTGCAGACAGATCATCCCCATGATGAGACTGTCCCCCTAAGCAGGAGCAATCACCTCATGGGAACCAAACTGCCCCCTTTCAGGATCACAAGTCTATGAGGTAAATGGAGATTGTTCCCTCAAGCAATGGTAAGGACTTCATCAGAGCCACCTTGCAGAACCAGAACTGACATAATGATCGGCCAGACCACAGTTTGACCAAGAGACCTCTTGCCCCCTGCCTTAATTCTTCCTATATTAAACTTAAAGCTTATGTCAGTACCCCAAAGACAGGGCTGAGATGCTTGATTTCATCCATCTTTCTATTATGGCTATCTTGACTAAAGTCTCTTTCCTACCATTATTTTTTTTTACTTGTTTTTTGGGGGCAAATGGCGACATCTGATTTGTTTGGATGTACCTCCCCTAATTGGGCCTCTGGCCTAGGACTCCAACAACAAGCAGATGGGAGGAGGGAGGCAGAGAAGGAGAGGAGAAAGATGGAGTCTCCTGGAGAAATTTATCCTCAAAACAAGACTGAGGTACACAGTTGAGGAGCAGGCAGTGTGGTTGTGTGGGTTGAGAGGGCCTCCACATCACTCCCCCTCGTCTCTGAACCAGGCCCTTCTTTCCCAGAGCTTTCCTATGGAGCCTGACCTGCATCCCTGGCCAAGGCCCCCTCCATCAGAGCAGCCTGTCCTGCCTATCTGTCCCCTTGGCCTCTGAGGTGTGACTCTTATCTGGAGAGCTTGGGTCCCTGGAGCCAGGCACTCACAAGCAAGTAGGAGACAGATAGGCCCAGAATGCCAGGGCAGGGGGGTGGGGATGGAGTAAGGAGGGAGATGTCTCCAGGAAGGCTGTCAGAGGAGTGTGTGGGATCTGTGCTCCCCACTCAGACTCCTCCACCTGACCCTTCACCTGGCTCTGGAATAGGCTTTCCTTCTCCAGGCTTCCAAAGCTGGGTGCAGTTTCCTTATTGGGATTGCTTGATGGATTGCCTATCTGCTTCCCTGTCAAACCACTATCTAGTCCACCATTACATCTCCAGCACCTAGCAACTTGCTTGGCATGTAGTGGATATGCCACAGATAGTAGATGCCTAGCCAATATTTATTTATAAGGGGGAACTCATCACACCTCCTCCCTCTGGGAAGAAGGTTTAAAGTGGCTCTGCCTAAGAGGTACAAGGTGGAAGAGTCCTGCAGGACTGAAAAGCAAGAGATTGAAGCTTGCTTTAATTCCACCAGACTGTGGGTTTGGATACTCCCTTCTCTTTCTGGACCTCAGTTTTCTTATCTGAAACTTGGTCTTGATTGGACTTAGTAATCTGTCATTCTGTTCCCAACATAAGACTTCTTAAAAGTATTATGATTAATACATAACATTTTTGATTCACAGTCACAAACCTTGGCAACTTAGCCTTTCTTTTCTCCTCGTGGCCAGACACTGAGTATTTTTATCTTTATGTTCCTGGTCTAAAAAGAGCCTGTCTCTCCATTTAGCCATGTAAGGTCTCCAAGCTCACAAAATTAGTTAATTAATTAATTTGCTCATTTTCTCACTCATTTTTGCATTCGAAAATATTTATGGAATGCCTATCATGAGTCAGAGATAAATCATATTTCCTTCCCTGTCTTTGTGGGAAGCTCAGAGGGACTCTACAGGTACAAGGGATGATGTAGAATATTTACATGAGCATGAGGTATGTCAGGAGAGACCCTTCCCTCCTCACGTGTCCCTTTTCATTCCTCCTCCTGTTTAGCAAAGGTGCTGCTCCTGGGAGAGAGATGGTCCTGCTGTGCTGAGCAGAGAAGCCTGGCTGTCTAAGTTGCTTCCCACGGGACAGGTGGTGACATCTGATTCAGGAATCAAAAATCTCAGGGATCTTGAAAGAGCAGAAGGTGGGTAGCCCTCCTCCCCACCAAATTCCACATAGCCCAATAGAAACCCACTTATATCTACCAACTACTTCCTGACACATACCTGCCAAATTTGGATGGGAAACATCATTAGGTTCCTCTCCACTAGATTTACCTAGAGCAAAGCCTCTGGGCTCGGCAATTGCCCCAAGGCCTTTGCTGGAGTCAGACTCAGTGATATGTGAAGAGTGGTCCACTAGCTGAGGCCAATGTGAGTGTGCTGACCTAGGACTTCTCAGGAACCCTGGCCTTCCTTCTGGCTGGGCTCTGGCCTAGCAACATGCCTTTGCCGGGGTCTGACTCTTTCAGTGTCTCCCCTTTCTTCCCCCCATAGCTTTGTGAAGCATGGTAATACAGAATTCATGTAACCAGAATGACAGCAACAGCCGTCCACTCCATCTAAGATCCTCATTCATTTTACCCTTTCTAAATCCTCATCTTTCCCATTTGTTTTTGGGTGCCAAAGGCTCAGGACAGTTGTGCAAGGGCCCAGAGAAGAGGGAAAGTTTCACTGATGTCCTCATGACCTGCCACACCAGCTCAAGGGTGGTCTATAGAGCCCCAGGTGGGAACTACAGAGTACTTTCCCCCAGGTGTGTCCCAGGGGTGACCTGTTAGCAACACTAGGCTAGGTGCATTGCTAAATTTGGCCAGGTTGTTTCACCTTCAGTTTACGCAGCTATGAGCTGTGCCTGCTGAGTGCAGCTGGAGACAGCACACCCAGTTCAGATACTGGCTTCTCAACAGATTTCTTTTCAGACTCAGCTGGGGTGCCCTTACAGCTTAGCAATCTTTTTAAAAAAAATAACTTTGCTATTTAACTTCCTAAAAGCAATGCAAGCACCTTGTAGAAAATAAAGGTTAAGTCAAAAGAGAAATCACCCACAATTCTACTACCCAGAAACAACCACTGCTCACTGGTATATATTCGTATAATCTTATATCTATCCATATATAGAAATATATATTCTTGGTGAAAATCAGATTATTGTGGTCATACTGGTTTTTCAATTAATATGTCCTAAATATTTTTTCATGTCATCAAATAGTATTTTCCAACATCTTTTTTTTTGATACCAGGGACTGAACCCACAGGCACTCAACTACTGAGTGCCAACCCCAACCCTTTTTTATATTTTATTTAGAAACAGAGTCTCGCTAAGTTGCTGAGGCTAGCTTTGAATTCGTGATCTTCTTGCCTCAGCCTCCCAAGCCTCTGGGATTACAGGTGCGTGCCACCACACCTGACCCTACATCATTTGAATGGCTGCATATCATTCTATTATATAAGCTTTCTTTATCAAATTGGATTACGAATTACATTAATATTTTATAAATACTCATATTAACCTTGGAGTCTACCCAAAGTAACAAGAAATCTAGTGTCTTTCCCTGAGGACTTCCTCCTCCCCAAATTGTCCAAGAACACTGAGGACTTCCTGAATCCAAAGGGCTGCTTCATCCACAATCAAGTGGTGAGAGTATCAGAGCCTCTGATTAGCTATGGATTTCATTGCCACCCCAAAATGTCACAGTCCAATCTAGTCTGAGCATTCTTGTCCACGGTACAGTGATAACTTCACTGGTTCAGAGTTTGACAGGCATTGTGAGTGTTGCCCAGTAGGGAAAGACCTCAGTGTGCCAAAGTACCTAGGGTAGGAGAGGCTTCTAGCTCCTTAGAGCCTGGCACTGGGCTTGGACAAGCTGTTTAGGTTCCTACCACCAGATGATCTCAATCCATCGGGGAGGGTCTAACCATATTCATTCCCAAGGGACAGGGTCAAAGATTTCCAACCATTTCTTTCTGGAGGCTCTTTGCCCCTGAAAAGTTGTCCACCCCTTTCTCAATCACTGCTAAGGAGCTGAATGCCCTTACTCCCTTCTTTGCACCTTAGCTTTCCACTGGCTTGTCATACATTCTTTTATTTGCCTGTCCTGTTAGGAGCTGTCCTTCCTTCTCTTCTAGGTTAATCCCATGTTTTCTACAGCCTGTTGATATTGGCCCCTCCTCTCCTGTATTTTCTTTTTTGTTTTGTTTTCCTGTATCTTCTTTATTAATTATCCCTTCTATATCTTGCATCTTCCGTCTCTCCCTCCCTATTAAGTCCTTTCTCTCCTATGACGGACAAGTCTCTAAAGCTTAGAAAATGGATAAGCACACATACTCCCCTTCAACCTTAATCCCTCTCTTCCCATAGCCCAACTTTCTCCTTATCTTGTTGGGCAAGCTTCTAAAAAGAACAGTCTACTCTCACTGTCCTTAGTCCTCAATCCATACAGCTTGGGCACTGTGGCCTTCCCTCCATTGACTGAGATCCCCTTCTCAGACATCTCTGCTAACTAGGAATACACATGTCCTTCTTGCCAGGAATAATCCTGGCTCACCCTTGCTCTCTCAGAGTCTTTGAGTGTCCCTGTTGGAATATTATATGATATGATCACCTCACCACTCACCAGTCACACCCCACACAACCCACGCTCCATGGAAGTCATTCCCCACAGCAGCACGGGACTCTGTCATCTGTGCTGCTCTTGAACTGACCCCTTCCCCAGCTTGATTGACACTGCTCTGCTGGTTTTCTGGCCTTTCACTCCTGTATGCTTTCTCTCACCCACATTTGCTGCACTCACCCTCTTTGTAAATGTTGGCACTTTGCAAGGCTCTGTTCTTCTCGTTTAGCATTTAATCTCCTCTGAATTTCACCCACACCCACAGTTTAGCTCATCATCCCCGCCTTTACCCTCAATTCAGGGCAAATCTAAAGACTTCTGGGAATCATGGTGGCTTAAATGCAGGTTTACAAATCTACCCTCCCCAAGCTTGACAGAAATGAACAAAAAGAAACAAAAATGAGAGAAAAGGCTGCACCAGGGCTGAAACCATGGCATGATTCTCCCCAGACACAAAAGAAGACTTAAATAGAGGAAGATCTTCCTCCAAGAGGGGAAGATGCAATGATATAAAGATCATCCATTGCCCCTAAATTATTGATAAATTCAGTTCAATCCTAATCAAAATGCCAATATGATTTTTAATATGATTAATTATTTTAACCAGATAGTTAATCTGGTAAACAATCTAGGTGATTTTTAGAAGAGATAAATAGTACAGGATAAATATTTATTTGTTTAAGATAATAGTATGTCATAGAGATGGGGGCGTTGGTATAGAAATAGGGCAATAAATCAATGAAACAGATATAGAATCCAGATTCATTTATATAAAGTTAGGGGGTTAGAGTTATTCCTCAGTGGTAGAGCGTTGGCCTACCATGTGTCACATGTGAGGCATTGGCATTGATCCTCAGTACCAACTAAAAATAAACAAATAAAATAAAGGTATTGTGTCCATCTATAACTAAAAAAATATTTTTTAAATTTTAGAATATGAGAAAGGAAGTATTGCTGATTAAAGGGAGAAAGATAGACTGTATGTACATATGAAGATTTATTTATAGAAAGAAAATTTAAGCATTTCTTTTTCTTTTTCGGTGATGCTAGGGATTGAATCCAGGGCCTACACATGATAGACAAGCACTCTACTACTGAGCAGCCTCCCCAGCCCTAAGGGAGTATTTCTCCATATGGGGAAGAGTTCTTCTGGTGTGATATATAAGTCAAAAATCATAAAAGGAAAGGTGGATGTGCTTCACTACATAAAAATGAAAACCTCTGCATGGCAAACATTGCATAACAAAAACTTAAAAGTCATGACAAACTGGAGGAAGATGGGGATTTGTAGCAATAAATGGCAGAGAAGAGACTCCTTGCCCTAACACAGAAAATCCTCCCTCAATTCAACAAGAAAAAGATAAAAACAGAATGAAAACAGGAAAGGGGGCTGAAAGAGTTTGGAAATCATCATTAGCTCAATCAGCTTGTGTAGAGGGCGGTAGAGGGTGGTCAGCTAGGAGACAAACATTATCAGACCCTCCCAGTCTGTGACTATAAATAAAGTTCCATTAACATCCCTAAGCCAAAGTCCCTGCTGTTTCTCTTCTTGCACCTACAGGACCTCTGCCCTCTTCCTCCTCTGCCACAAGTATTTCTGGGAGTTCCAAAAAGGGAGCATACATATGTGAAAGCATCACCCTGTCAACCACAATCCCCATATGGCTTCTCTGGAATTCTCCTTCTCCTGTCTTAGTTCAACGCCTGCTGCCAGCAAAACTCCTAGAATCAGCCTGAGCGTGTCACTCTGACAGTGACCTGTGTGTGACCGCTGCTCTGAGGGAATATCACCTTCCAATGTTTCCAAAGCCTCCAAAGCTATTTCCTTAGAACCAGAGTGTGCTGGGCACCAACTAGAGTTGACGATGGCCTTTTCTACTGCTTTGTGGCCATCCTCTGCTTAACTCAGGACTCTGCCCAACTAGAAAGAAAGTCAAGGAGGATGGAGGGAGACTGTATTGGTTTCTTACTGTTGCTGTAACAAATGACCACAAACTTGGTGCCTTAAAACAACATACTTTTGCCAGGCGTAGTGGTGCACACCTGTAATCCCAGTGGCTCTGGAGGCTGGGGCAGGAGGATGGCAAGTTCAAAGCCAGCCTGAGTAACAGCGAGGTGCTAAGCAACTCAGTGAGAGCCTATCTCTAAATAAAATACAAAATAGTGTTGGGGATGTGGCTCAGTGGTTGAAAGCCTCTGAGTTCAATACCCAGTATGAAACAAAACTAAACACACTTTAAACAAAAAAGTTCTTATCTTCATTAATAAATATAATTTATGATCACTTCATAATAATTATTTCACAGGGGAATAAAAGAAAAGGTTTAGATTTAATAGGCAAGGAAAGTAGAAAAGGCAGAAAACAGCTTCATAATATGAAAATAAAGTTATCTTCATTATTAATAAAAATAAGTCATTTTTCTAAAGCACTGAAGAACTGTGAGTCTTTGGTTCTCATTTTTCAACTTGGGAGGTTATTTTGGATTTTAGAGGTTCTATGAAAGACTAGAGGCTTAAAAAAAAAAAAAAAGAAGACGACGAAGAAGAACACATATTTATTCTCTCATTGCTCTAGAGGTCAGAAGTCCAAAATCAGTTTTACTGGGCAGAACCCAAGGTGTTGGCAAGGCTGCTCTCCCTCTAGCCATTCTCAGGAGACTCTCTTTCCTGGCCTCTTCCCACTTCCAGCTGCATTTCTTGGCTCCTGGCCCTTCCTCCATCTTGAAGGCCATCAGGCTTTAGTGGTCACATTGCCTTATTCTGTGTCAAACCCCTCTTTGCCTCCCTCTTATAAGGACAACAAAGATTGCATTTTGGCTCTACCTAGATAATCTGGGATAGTTTCCCCATTTTAAGATATTTAGTCACAGGGGCAAAATCTCTATTGTTATACAAAGTAACATTCACAGATTCCAGGGATTAGAACCTAGTTATCTTTGAGTACTATCCCTCAACCTACCTAGGGTCATATATACCTTCCCATCATCCTCCAGCCTGCTTATCTTCTTTCTTCCTAGCCCCCAGCTGCCTTCCCCAGTTTAGGAAAGCAGCCTCCATGCATATTCATAGATGGAAATAAATGCCAATATTGGGGAGGGATGTTGTCTCCATCAGGAGTGTCAGACCCCTGGCCTGGCAGGCCCAGTGTCCTTTGATGGGGGTCAAACCACCAGTCCTGGAGGTACCCGGAGAGTGACGGGTCAGGCCTTACAGAGCCTGGCCTCTGAGAAGGTCGAAGCAGCCCTCTCAGTTGATCATCAAAGGAGTCAGCTGAAAAGATAGGACTTTGCTGCACCTCCAGTGGTTCCTCTTCTGAGGTCCCCAGCATCTGTGTTTGTCTCTCCACTAAGCAAGGATAGCATTATATCTTTATGTGTGTCACTATTATCCTCTACCATCATCATTATGCTCAACGCATCAACTCAAGGCTGGAAAGAGATGAGCACGAAAAGAGGTACAGGCTGACATCTAAGAGTAAATATGGGAACTAGCCAGGGCCCTGACCAGATGGGCCCAAGACAGCATGCACAATCAACCTTCCAGGAGACAGGAGCAAGGAACATCCATTGGATGGAGTCTGCCCCTAAAGACTGCCTTAAAATAAAGAGGGCAGTATTTAAAGTTACTTCCATAACCCTCAACTACTAATATCTCCATAATCACTGTTGTAGCCATGACAGCATTGTCTCCATTGCCACTAACAGAAGGGCTCTGAAAGAGCATGAGCTCACAGAGCAAGGGAGGGAGGGAACTCGTTGGAGTGAAGGCTGGGGACATAATGGCAGCCGGGCCATAAGCAGCTTATTTGCAGAGGAGTTTGGGCTTTATCCTAAGACCAGTGGAATTCATCGAAGACTTTTAAGCAGATATAGTCAGATTTACATTTTGCAAAACCACTCTGGCAGTATTGTGGATAATGGATTATAGAAAATACAGGGCTGGAGGCAGGAAGGCCAGTTAGGAGGCTGTTGCCATCATATAGGCAACACATCACCTAGAATTTTATTAGTGAGCATGGGAAGAAGTGGACACTTTTGAGAAAAATTTATGAGGGAGAAAGAATAGCACTTTTT
Organism: Urocitellus parryii; assembly: GCF_045843805.1. NCBI lineage: Eukaryota > Metazoa > Chordata > Mammalia > Rodentia > Sciuridae > Urocitellus > Urocitellus parryii. The sequence goes on along the minus strand of NC_135536.1, from coordinate 116,712,804 downwards.
AATTAGATGTGGAGGTGGAAGAAGGAAGCAAGTATGATACTCATGTTTCTGGCTTCAATCATTGGAAGGATGGTAGTCTCCATCATCGAGCAGAAAGAGCAGGGGTCCTTGGGGAGGGTGGGTTTAGACATTTGGAGGGTCGGGTGCTTTTAAGACAACCAAGAGGCCAATGAATAAATAGTTCTGCAGCACAGAGGACAACTCTGGTCTGAGGACATGGATGGTAACCAAAGCCAAGGGTATGGATGACAGAGTCCAGGAAGAGAGATCATGTGGGAAAAGACAGGGCACGCAACAGAGTCAAGGACAACGCCCACATGTGAGGTGCCAACAAAGGAGGACAGGACACAAAGGAAATGTAGAAGTGACCAGAGACATACAAAGAAAGCCAGAAGGATCAGAGTGTTTTACTTTTTTTTTTTTTAGAGAGAGAATTTTTAAATATTTATTTATTTTTAGTTTTCAGTGGACACAACATCTTTATTTTATTTTTATGTGGTGCTGAGGATCGAACCCAGCACCCCACGCATGCCAGGCAAGCGTGTTACCGCTTAAGCCACATTCCCAGCCCTCAGAGTGTTTTTAAGGAAGAAGAAATGGTCAGCAGTATTGCATGGTGCTCAGAAGTCAATCAGGAAGGAATGCAAGATTTCATTGGACTCTCAGGAGGTCACTGGTGGTCTTGCACAGACCTGATGGGGAGTCAAGCCTGATAGCTGAGGAGTAAGGACTGAACTGGAGTTGGAGTTGGAAAAGGAAAGCAAGTGAAGCCCATGCTCTCAAGAAGTTTAGATGTGATGGAAAGGAGAAAAAGGGACAAGAAAAAAAAGGGAGAGCTTTTTTGGATAGTAATAATTTGATCTAGTTTAAGGGCTGATGGGAATGATCCTATAGAAAAAGGCTGAAATTGCAGCAGAGGTGATAACGGACAGAACTGGATGAAGACGTGGCAGATAAAGAAAATACAATGAGATTACCAAACAGCGCCAAGGCACATTAGAGACTGAATTTGAGGAAGCCCAAATCTGCGCAGCTCTGTGTTTTGGTCAGGCTGTCTCATGGGGCTGCTATAGCTCATGCATCTGCAGAGAGGGTCAGTCGTTGGATTGACCCAGAGCTGGAATTTCCAGGTTGACCAAGAAAATAAACTAGAAGGGCTGGGAGTGAAGAACACTGACAAGATTAAGGTGGTGCATCTTGGGAGCTAAGCTGGGGAGAGGAGATACTAAGAGGTGGACAAAAGTAGCTATTGTCAAAGATAAATGCAGTCAGACACCAGTTAAAGTGGTTAGGATAGATTTTATTCAGCAGTAACTACTGCAATAGGGAAGAGAGTCCAAGGTAAACTGAACTCATCTTCTCTGAAATGAAAGGCAGGAAGCTTTCAAAAGACTGGTTGTACTAGGAGAAAGATGAAGGGAGAAAAGGGGGAGTTTGGCTCAAGCAGCTAGACCATCTGAGTTTTCTAACCTATTAAAGTTAGATTCCTAGCATCCCACAGAGACTGGGAGATAGAGACCCCATCTTCAAGTGATGACTGGAACAAATGGTAAATCCTTTGGCAGTCTTGAGCTTTCCCAGGCAGGAACTACAAGGGGCTGGAGCTGTCATCCTAGGGACACAGAATTGAGCTATTAGAAACTATGCTAGTGTTTGTTGAAGACTCTTAGGATTTGGATGGAGTCTTCATGTGCTGAGAGTTCTTTTGCAGTTCTCACTACGCCCTTGAAGAGCAAGTAGAAGGTACAGAGGTTGAGCCCAGCCTGGGGAACCTGAGTTTCAGATTTTAGAGGTGGAGCCTTCCTAGGTCAACCTAGAAGTGGGTGGCCAAAGGTAAGAAAAAGGCTGATGAAAACCAAAGGTCAGGGCCAAGGTTCGTGTGAAGTCTCTTGCCTGAGGGCAGGAATTGGGTGGGAAAGAGGCCTGGGTGACAGCCAAGGGTGTTGGTAGTGAGAGCCTCAGAGGAGCATGTGGGTGGAAGAATTTTATGGGTAGGTTAGGGCCATGGTCTGGGAGGAGCTATAGGGAGTCACCACTTTAATTTCTAAAGAACAGCAGAGGAGCTATCGCCTGATGTGAAATCTTGACCAAGAGGACCAAAACAACCATCGTCTTAAAAATTTGTAACAGCTATTTCTGTGCACCGCTGGGCAGAAATTCATGTCCTATTTGTCCCCAGTGGCCAGCACCCAGCCTAGCGCCTAGAGTAGGGGCAGACAAGACAGAGTTCCACAAATGCCCACAGACTGAAGGAATGCTTCAATTAGTTCTCAGGCAGTTCAAGTATGAGGAAGCCTTTTTCACTGAAAACATTTCTGACTTCACACTTCAAAATATTTGTGACACAACAGCAGCTTTGGTTGAGAAATCTGCTCATGGTGGATGAAGATAAGAACAGAGACGAGGTCAGGTGTCAGGTGTCCTCAAGCTCCATCTTTTCCTCTAAACTTGAAGCTTGGGCAGGTTAGTCAACCTTTTTTGAGCCTCAATTTAATCATCTCTAAAGTGGGGATAATACCTTTACCTGATGGAGATCCAGCAAGGATTATATGGAACTAATTGGAGCCAAGCACTTGACATGGTGCCTGGCACAGAGCAAGTTATCCGTAAATTAGTTATCCTGACCTGAATGCACTTGTCCTTTAGCATCATCACTCATACAAGTGGAAGATATATTATTGACTCAATCAGCAGGCTGTTATTCAGGAGACTGGAGATTTAGAGACCCCTTCCAATAACTTGGGGTCTCACAGGGACCCCCATCAGTCCCTACCTCACTCTGTTATCTGCTCTCCCCAGATAAGAATTATCCAGGAAACTGAGGCCCAGAGAGAACCAATTTGGTAGTCAGCTTTTTACTGCTGCAATAAACACCTGAGATAATCAACTTAAAAGCCAGAAATGAGCTGGGTGCAGAGGTATGTGTCGATAGGCCCAGCTACTCAGGAGGCTGAGCACTGGGACCAAAAGGGCCAGGAATTGAAGACCATCATAGGCAACATAGAGAGACTCCTGACTAAAAACATAAACAAACAAAAACCCAAAACAGAGGAAAAGTTTATTTTGGCTCAGTTTCAGAGGTGTCATCCTTGGATGCTTGGCCCTGTTCCTTTGGGCCTGCAGTGGCTCAGGACATCATGGTGTGGTACTTGTGCTGCTCTCCTCATGGTGATAGGGGATCAAAAGGAGGGAACCCCCACACAAGACTCCCTTCAAGGGCTCACCTCTAATAACCCAACTGCCTTTCCCTAAGTCCCACCTGTAAAGGTCCCATGGCCTCCAAGTAGCACCACAGGGTGACCATCAAGCCTTTGACATTCAGCTTTCAGGGACCCTTAAGAATCCAACTGTAGCATCCAGAACCTGCCATAGACACACAGGAATCCCTGGTGGAGCTGAGTGGGGAGTGAGGCTGCCCCCCACCCTGCCGCTAGCCACCCGTGGCAGCTTCAGCCTGCCCGCGTTTCCACCGATGCCAGGACTGGCTGGGCCCGTGTGTTTGCTGTGTTGCTGCTGTCACCGCCAACTGCTCTGTCGGCCGTGGGAGTGTGGGCTCCGGCAACTGTTGTCCCAACTCTGATTGTGGTTCCAGATTTAGTCATATTTCTGTCTCAGTCCCTGTCACAGTCCCTGTTGCAGCATCTGTCACAGCCTCTATCACAGTCCCTGTCACAGTCCTTGTCACAGCCTCTATCATTATCTCTATCGTAGTCTCTGTCACAGCTCCTGACAGAGCCTCTATCACAGTTCTTCCTGTCACAGTGCCTGTCATGGCCTCTATCACAGCCTCAGTCACAGTCTCCATCACAGTGCCTGTCACACTTTCTGTAACAGCCCCTGTCACAGTCTCCATCACAGTCCCTATCATGGCCTTTATCACAGCCTCTCAGTCTCTGTCACAGAACATGTCATAGTCTCCATCACAGCCCCTGTCAGAGCCCTTGTCACAGGCCATGCTACAGCATCTGTCACAGCCCCTTGCCATAGCATCTGTCACAGCTTTGGTCACATCCCCTGTCACTGTCTGCCACGGTCCTTGTCACAGCCCATGTTGCCATCTCTATTGCCCTCTGCCTGGCTCTGCCTGTTCTCTGGGCCCTGCAGGGTGGCCTGTGGGGCACAGCTCTCATTACACAGCGGAACTGTCTCTCTTTGGAAGGCGTCCAGCGGAAGGCTCATGTAATAGCAGGTTATCCTGATGTGCAGGGCTTGTGGGAGGGAGGCTGGGCCATGGGGCCCGCACAAAAGATGTGCTTCACAGGGAGCTGGAGAGCACAGCTCCCAAACCAGGAGCCCGAGACTATCTGTGGCTCATTCCATGTGCGCACAGGGCTCAGGGTTCAGGCCCTGCCACCCACAGGATGACAGCATTACTTTCATCTCCTTGACCACACTGTGAGTTTCCAGAGGCAGGGACTGTCTTTCTGGCTTACTTACTGCAGAGCTGAGCTCAGGGCTGGCTCTCAGAGCACAATCTGATGGTTCTCCCCGAGGTCCTAACCTGTCTTAAGTTTCTTCCAGTCATCCTCATTGCCTCCAGAACCAACCCCACTCGGCATCCCCGTGGCTGCAGGCTCCCAATCTGCTCATTCATCCCAGGACAGAAGCTCTCTTTGGACATTGTTCATACCATGTGCTTCACCCGGCATGTCCCACTTTTCTGCCTTTGCTTCTCCAAACCACATCTGCCTTCTTCGAAGACCCATCCACACCTGTCTCCCTTGCCTCTCCTCCATGTTCTTCTCCTCCTTCCTCTGCTCTCCAGCCACTTGTCCACATCATATGCTCTCATCCCTGCCTTCTTTCTGTGAGTTCTAGAATTTCATTTTTGCCCAGCCTGGAGGTGCCTGGAGATTAGGGCTTGGATCTTCTAGCATCCATCATACAGTAGGATCATATAGCACCATCAACATGTTTGCTAGATAAATAAATGGGTAAATGATGGAGCAATTAAAAGGAATGATGTGAAGTGAGACAGGGAGAAAATGTAGGGGAGCAGGGAAGGAGCAGAGGAGACAGCAAGGAAAGCAGTATGAACATGAGCTGCTCTCCCTGGGCAGAGGGAAAGCCCAGGGGTCCTGGGGGATCTGGAACCGAGTCTACTCTTTGGGCCACTCCGGGGTCCCTGGAAAAGTCTCATCTCCTAGTTGTCTTTACTCCCCTTCCTTCCACCCCCTGCCCTGCCCTGCCCCATTTACCAACCCTCTTCCTTCTCTTTCCCATTATGTCTCTTTCTTCCTTCCCTGATGCCTGCAGCCAAGGTTGTTGACCACCCCCCCCCAGCCCCAGTGGGAGCCCATCTGAGCCCACTTCAGCCTTGATCTATGGTGAATTCCAGACTTGGAGGCAGACGAGTCTCTGGTACTTACTTCTTGGCAGCTGGGCTCAGCCAGCACCCCGGGAGCCTTCCCTCCCAGTGCCTTCCTTTCCAGCCTGGCTCCAAGTCCAGGTGGCCTAGACGTCCTGGAGCCCTGGCAAGACACAGAGACACAGTCCAGGCCTGGCTGAGCTGTCAGCACATCTTCTCCAGCTTTTCCTGGTTGGGGGTGGTGGTGGCATGAGATCCCACCCAGTGCCTTGGCAGAGTCCCCAGGGAACAGCCGGTGCACAGGATGGGGGAGAGTTGAGAGATCAAGAGCAACAGAGGCACGGCTGGCTTGGAGATGAAAGGGCTTTGGGCTCTGCTGGGCTCCGGGTGCTCACAGGTGGGGTCCTGCACAGAGCCCGGGATGGAACAGAGGACAGTTCAATAGTCCCTGCTCCTAGATCCTAAAGAAACCAGGCAGAACTGAAAAGAAAGCAGATGGCAAGCCCAACGGGAAGCTGCATCTGTAGGGGCTCTCTTGTTCACTATCACCTTAAAGTGATTAGGAGGAGGGTAGGCATATGGGCTCTTGGTATTTTTTATAGGCTGTGTGTGTGGGGGGGGGTGGGTGGGTGGGTGCTGGGGGGAGGAGAGGGATCAGAGGGACCCAATACAGTCTCAGACTTTCTCTGAGAGCCAGCTTAAGCAACAGCTTAGTGGTTCCCCAAATGGGACGTTGGCACCTAGCCCTACCCTTACCTTTGTTAACCCTTCTGGGAGAATGTCACAGGACTCATTTCTGCCAAGCTACTCCACTCATTGTTTCCACTGTAAACACACACACACACACACACACACACACACACACACTTTATCTAGAAAACCCAGGTTACTATTTACCTCCTCCAAGAAGTCCACTCTGATCATACTTAGGAAATCCATTGTTCCTAGCTTCTGAACCACTTTCTCTGACCCTCAGTTATAAACCTCTGGGATGGCCTTCTTCTGTGTTAATCAGATCAGACACTGATAAGCTAGGGCACCCCTCTGCCTTCTCAGCTGCCAGCCATGTGTGTCTTATGCACAGGATTGGGTGCCCAAGGGTTTGGCCAAGGGTTTGGTTGATTTCTTTTCCCTGTACGTCCATATCTGATGCAGCCTGACCCCCTGTGCTCTTTCCCATTTCCAGTAAAACCTGTAAGAATGAGGCTGATACCCGCTGTCTCTCTCAGATGCCTCATCTCCAAGTCAGGACTCCTGGCAGCAAGTCTGTATATCCCTGAGCCCTGTCTACCCTGCAGAGCACAGCTGCTTTAGAGCACAACAGAAGGTGCACTGGGCAGGGCCACATCTACCATAAAAGATGAAGTTGCACCCATGTATGGACACCCAATCTCCCCAGCCTTCTCAAGGGTGTGGACTCTGGGTCAGTTCTCACTGATCCCACTTAGGCAAGCTGCCTAAAGGGCTTGGGGACAGGGTAAGTATCTGTCCCAGAAAGAAGGTTTGCATTTCTGGAGACCCAGCCAGGGCTTACCAAGGATGGAGAACTGAGAGGAAACAGTCAGTCCTATATAATAAGACATCTCCTCTATGCCATCAGGAAATTGTTGTTGCTATTGTTTCGCTAGATGGAGGACTGAATTCAGGGGTGCTTTACCTCTGCCACTAAGTTACATCCTTTTTATTTTATTTTTTATTTTGAGACAGGGTCTCGCTAAGGTGCCCAAGCTGGCCTTGAATTTTCAACCCTCCTGCCTCAGCTTCCCGGGTCACTGGGATTATAGGCATGTATCACTGTGCCAGGCCCAACAACAATTTTTAGGATACATATTGTAAACTAAATAGGATTCCCAAGGCCAAGTGTCTTCCCCTCCACTGGCTAATCCAAGTTTTATTCAACAGTTTTATCATTTCGTGTTTAATGAGAATTGGCTAATAATGAGATTGTACACTAGGTGCATTCATTTTCTCACTTAGTCTTTACAATAACTTGTGAGGTAAATCATCAGCCAACCTATTTTACCTATAAGGAATACTGAGGCTTTCACAGGCAGCCAGTGACAGAGAAGAATTTCATTCCGTAGCTTTTGTTTTCCAGCATCTCGCTCTATTGTTTACAGCTGAGATGCACAGACTTTTGGAATTCACAGACCAAAAACATTTCAAAAATGATTTTTAGGAACAAACACAGAACCCTATGCCAACTTTTTATTTGGCCAAAGACATAACAAATATCATCTCCCAGCACCAGGATTTCATAAAAGGGCATTTTCACACAGAAAAATGTGGCAAGGATATAATCTCAGAATAGAGACAGCCTTCTAAGAAAGGACAGTTGGCAACCTCAAACTAAAATATCCTATACTGTTCTCTCTGTGTGTGTGTGTGTGTGTGTGTGTGTGTGTGTGTGTATGTGTGTGTGTTTTATTTCAAGCAGGACTGGCCAAAATTTTGGCATTGCAGAGTAGTATGGGATCCACTGCACTATCCTGGAGCTGCTTCTTCAAGCAAGAAGAATGCCCTTGGTCTACAGGCAAGTAAACTTCTGGAATTTTCCCCCTATGCCCATCCAGGTCCCTACCAAATAAGGTCCGAGGTTGATATATATAATCAGCTACATGCCTACTCCATCTCCACCAGGTCTTCTGAATTTCACTAACATTTAGTATCTCTTTCAGGGAAGGAAGCCCATCCTTCCCAGCCGTCTTCTCTCTTAGATCCAGATCTTTTTTAGGTTTGCATTCCAGGAATACCCAGGTCTCCTGCTTATGCCCTAGTACCCCCACTGATGCTGAGAGCAGCAGGTCTACTCCTTATCCTAGTCCTAAGTCAGGCCCTTCCCCTTGCTGGGGTCCGTAGTTCCTCACAGCAGTTCAGTGGAATTCGAGGAACCAGAGCAGACCCCAGGTATTCTGGGAGTGAGCAATGGGAAGAGTATGGAATGTGGGAGCTCCATTCCCTCTCCATTCTTGGCTACCTCTATCAGCCATGCCAGACTCAGAACTACCCCTCCCTCATGTTTCTGTGCCTGTCTCACACTACCTGTGTGAACCATCTGGGCTATAGGGCAGCATCTGACCTGTGAACTCTTGGTCAGAGCTCCAGCTCTACCATTTTCTTGCTATGGGCCTTTGGCAAGTTACTTGACCTCTCTGTGCCAATTTCATGTGGTTTAACAAATGAGATGTAAACTATAAAGTGTTGGACACATGTCTCTCACCAAATCTAACCCCTACCTCTAAGAAGTTCTCCCAACAAGCTCAGTGAGGTTTTCCTTCTCAAATCTCTCATGATTTCCTGTCCCTAGTTTTGTCCTTTATTCCTGAGCATAATTCTAGCTTCCTCACCACATGGAGCCCTCTCAGGGCAGGACTAGTAGTTCTTCCTTCTCCTCTATTCCCCAGATTGCTGGTATAACTACGGACATCCTCCATTAGCACTTTCAGAAAGAGGAGACAGGAGAGACTCAGTCTCAACAGGGGTCCCTGTGGTCCCGATTTCTAATGGACATTTCTGAACCTGAAGTTTGTCTTAGATGGTTGTGAATAGGTGGTGCTAGCCAAAGTGAGGATAGGTGAGGTGTCAAAGTGGAAGAATTAGGTGGCCTTACCTCTATCCAGCCACTGGCAGCAGTTCCCAAAAGTTGTGTCTTGGCCATATCCTCCATCTTTTCCCAGAATTCCCTTCAATGACATTAGCTAACTTTCAGGGTTCCTTACACATTCTTAGAGTTGACACTTACTGTTCTGCTCCCTATCCACCCTTGTGTTGGTGCCCAGGTGTCTCAGATGAATAGAACCTGTCTTATCCCTGGGGAGCTCTGTCCAGAAGGGACATGAACTGCCTGTGCTGTGTCATTGGTACTCAGGTTGATGGGAGTTCATGGACCATGGGAATGGGGGACCCGAATATGATCAAGATTTGGGTGGTCAGGAAAGTGTTCCTTTCTGGAGGAGAAGATGCCCTGTCATGGGTAACTGGGGATCCTGTGTGGGCTGCCTTCCTGAAACTGGTTAGGGCACACTAGCACCCAGTGGACAAAGAAGTGAGCTAAACAAAGGTCTTTCCCCCCCTCGTGGCTTGTACACCAGGGCAGGCAGGGCTCTTAGCCAGTTAAGAATATTCCTTCTCAAGGAGACCCAAGGACATTCAAGGATTAGGCCTCCCAGCATCTGTGCAGAGAACTGTCAGAACAGAGCTGCTCAAAAGTAGAAATGCCAGCTACGGGTGATGTCACCACCCTAGTCATCCCCTCCCCCTTGGGAGGTCCTGTGGTCGAAGAACAGCCCCTGAAAGGCTGCACACTTCCCAACTCCCCTATCCTACCTCCAAAATTCCTGCCCTGAGGGGGGGCGGGGAGGTGGTCACAGTAGGCTAAGAATTTGGATTGAGAAATCATTGAAGAAAAACTTCATGCTATTCTTCAGAGTTCGGGGATCTTTTAGCCTCCTTCCTGTCAGACTTGGTTGAGGATCCACTTCATTACGAACCAGACTGCAACCTTCCCTGGCTAACCCCTTTCTTCTAGTCCCAATCTATCCCCACTTCCCATTTCTGAGCTAATCTGGGTCTCAGACTGTCTCAGGGTGTTGGAGAGTAGAGCTTATACATTAAGCTGAGCTAGTGGGATTTGTCCTTAAGCCTGCAGCATGTAACACCGGGAGGGAGGACACCCAGCTGGATTCCTCGGCTGGCCTGAAGAGGGGGTAGCATACGGAGTGGGGGCTGTGCAGCTGCTTATGGGGGGTCTGGATGGAGTTGGAACTCCCCTAGGCTGGATCACATAGGTGATGTCTGGATGGAATGGGAACATAGCGAGAAGGTGATCCAAAGCCAGTCCCCTAGTGCCAGCTCACCACAGGAGCCCTCACACAAGCTGCGGGTTGCAGCCCGCTCATCTTGCAAAACCCCATCAGATCCTCCCGGGGAGAGGCGCGTGCGGGGGGTAGGGGATCCGGCCTTTGGATCCCGAGTTGGTGGCTGCTGCGGACGCATTTCCTCGAAGTCTTACCTCGAAGGGCTGGGTCCCACCCGCACGCCCTGTGAGTGCCTTGCGAATTTCCCCTACGCCCTTCTGGCTGGGCCGCCGGGAGGCTTCGCATGGGAAAGACCAGCGCGGGGTTCGCCCCCCGCTAGTGTCACTGGAAAACCCTGGGAGCCGCCCCGACGCAGCGCGTTTCCCGGAAACCCCCTCTCCAGGCTGGTTGCGGGAAGGCAGGAGCTCCGCATCCATACAACCGACACGCCTCCCCGGGGGAGGGTCGGAGACCCAGGCAAGAGGCAAAACGGACAGGGAAAGGAGAGCCCAGAGCTCGAAGGAGACTAGAAAACCCCGCCCCCGCCCCCAATCTTGAGGTGGGGATTTTTCAACAGAAGCCAAAGCCCTACACTTGGCGGGGGGGCGGACCCAGCCCTTGGTCAAGGAGAGATAATTGAGGGAGCGGGAGTAAAGACGCCTTCTAACCCGGTCTCTAAGGCCCAGAAAGGGTCCACCCCGCGCACACGGCGGAGCCCGCCCCTGCCCCCCCTCCCGACCCCCCAGCCCGTGCGCCGCTGCCCCTTTAAGAAGCCCAGGTAGGCAGGCCCGGCTGCGGGAGCCGCTCCTATGGCAACCCGCGAGCTGCGGCGGCTTCATGAATATTCCGGGGCGCGGGAGCCCAAGAGCTGCCGGAGGGCGCTCCGGGGGAGGCGGCCGCTGATGTAAGCCCGGCGGGCCCCTGGGCTCCGCTCGGCTGCGGCGGGAGCCCCGGGACCGGCCGGCCCAGCTCAGTCAAGGAGGCGAGGCTAGCTGGCGAGGCACCTGCCACAGAGCCCCGGCGGCGCGACAGACTGACAGCCCGCCAGCCCGCGGGACGCTGGCCGGGGAGGCGCGAGAGCAGTGCGCTCTGCGCTCTGGAGTGGTCCCTGGAGCACCGCGACCGCAGCACCGCTTCTGCCCGCGCCCATTGTTCCCCGCGGGGGCGGGGCGCCTGGAGCCGGGCCGCGCGCCGCGCCCCTGAACGCGGGAGGGAGGAATAGGGAGGGAGCGCGGGGTCCCCGCGCCCAGCCCGGCCTGGGAGGAGGCGCAGCGCGGCGAGCCGGGGGGACCCGGAGCCGGACTGGGAGCCACCCCGTGGCGCGCAGCCTGCCCGAGTATGGGTTCCTGAGGCAGCCCCGCGCTGGCGGCGAAGGACGCGTCTCCACAGGCGGACTGACAGGCGGGCGGACCTGGAGCCAGCCCCCAGCTCCGCACCCGCACCCCTATCCCCGGCCGGGTCCCGGCTCCCGGCTCCCGGCACCATGGACAAGCTGCCGCCGTCCATGCGTAAGCGGCTCTACAGCCTCCCGCAGCAGGTGGGGGCCAAGGCGTGGATCATGGACGAGGAAGAGGACGCAGAGGAGGAGGGTGCTGGGGGCCGCCAAGATCCCAGCCGCAGGAGCATCCGACTGCGTCCCCTGCCCTCGCCCTCGCCCTCGTCCTCGGCAGCCGCGGGCAGCACGGAGTCTCGGGGTGCGGCCCTCGGGGCGGCGGACAACGAGGGGCCGGCCCGCAGCGCGGGCAAGTCCAGTACGAACGGAGACTGCAGGCGCTTCCGCGGGAGCCTGGCCTCGCTGGGCAGCCGGGGCGGCGGCAGCGGTGGAGTAGGGAGCGGCAGCAGTCATGGGCACCTGCATGACTCCGCGGAGGAGCGGCGGCTCATCGCGGAGGGCGACGCGTCCCCCGGCGAGGACAGGACGCCCCCAGGCCTGGCGGCCGAGCCCGAGCGCCCCAGCGCCGCGGCGCAGCCCGCAGCCTCGCCACCGCCGCCCCAGCAGCCGCCTCAGCCGGCCTCCACCTCCGGCGAGCAGCCCTCCACGGACACTGCTATCAAAGTGGAGGGAGGCGCGGCCGCGAGCGACCAGATCCTCCCTGAGGCGGAGGTGCGCCTGGGCCAGGCCGGCTTCATGCAGCGCCAATTCGGGGCCATGCTTCAACCCGGGGTCAACAAATTCTCTCTGAGGATGTTCGGCAGCCAGAAAGCCGTGGAGCGCGAGCAGGAGAGGGTTAAGTCAGCCGGGTTTTGGATTATCCACCCCTACAGCGACTTCAGGTAAGATGCCCGGGTGGGTATCCTGGGTGCTTTGAGCGATCTCAGGCATGCTTCCTCTCCCACCCGTTGTCTCCCGGCCGGAGTTAACTTTCCCTCCTTGCGCTGGGAGCTCCAAGAAAAGCCAGGCGCCTCTAGACTCCCAGACACCCCCAGATCTCCTCCTGAACCTCGCTGGGAACTTTTCTGTTCTCAGGCTCCTGTCTTGTCTCTTCTGGCTGGCATTGGAGAAGGCTGAAAAGGTGTTCTGAGCCTGGCCCAGCCTTGCCTGCAGCCAGGATAGGGCTCTGCCACCTTAAGCCACACATTCCACCTCCCCCCTCAAGGCTGCAGAGTCAAGGTGGCCATCCTAGAGGCGCTCCAGGTCATTTAGCCTGCAGAGCACGGCTGTGAAGGGAGACAGACTTCTTAGTAGCTGGGCCAGTTCCTTGGGTGCTGACTGCAGACATCAATATGCCTCCTGGCACCCTGGGAAACTGCAGCCAGGCCCCTGTATGACTGAGGTCACTGGGGTTTCAGGCCCAGGATGAAAGCCACCTACGTTTTCTCAACCTCAGGTTCAATGCTCCTTGCTGAATGTTGGACCCAGAGCAGGCACCCTGGGCATCTGGCTTCCAGCCTGGTAGTGCAGAATGACCTTGCTTATAGTGGTCAGTGAAGATGCCTGGTGTCCTGACTGATGTGCAGCTGTCCTGTGACCCCAATCTGGTCCAGTGCCTCATCTCCACCAGAGTGGCCCAAGCTTTAGTAACTGCTAGATCTCTCATGTTAGTTGTGGGTCTGCAGGCAAAAGGTGTGACTGCCAGTCAGGGAGAGGGACCCTGCCCCCTCCTGCATCACCTGAGTCAGATGCCACTGAACAGCCGATGCCAGCTGGGGCCTGTGGGACATATGTATGTAAGAGGGATTGTTGTTGCCTCTGGGGTTGGCATCAGGGATGGCCTTACCCAAGCCAAGGATGAGGTCTTCCATTGCCTCTCTGGACTTTCCTGACACACCAGGTTGAGATGACAGTCTGGGAAACAGTCATTCTTTTTAGCTGGGTTTCTCTCATTCTCCCTCTCTCTGGACCCTCCCCCCTATTTACCTCTCTCGCTTAACTAGTCTTCTAGCTTGCCTATATAAATGAGCATTTTGCCAACCTAGAGCCCTCTTTGCAAACTCTAGGGAAACTGGATTTGTAATGAGAGCAAAGCCATTTTCCATCCAATGAGAGAGATTTCTCTGGTTGGGAATGACCAGTCAGACAACACCGGATGGCCTAAAATAGGTGGTGAATAGAGGCCCCTCTCTCACTCTTTTTATTTTTATTTTATTTTTTTGAGGGACTGCTCTTTCTTTTCTTTTTTTTTTTCCCCCAGGGGAAGGATTGGTTACCGGGGATTAAACTCAGGGGCACTCAACCACTGAGCTATATCCTCAGCCCTATTTTGTATTTTATTTAGAGACAGGGTCCGAGTTGCTTTGTACCTTGCCCTTGTCATTGCGGAGGCTGGCTTTGAACTGGCAAATATCCTGTCTCAGCCTCCCCAGCTGCTGGGATTACAGGTGTGTGCTGCTGTGCCCAGCTCGCTCTCTCTCTCTCTCTCTCTCTCTTTCCTTTCCGAGGGACTGCTCTTTCTAACCCTAATATTCAGGCTTCCTAGAGGGCAAAGAAGCCAAGGGGCAGACTGAACAAAGCTATAGTCATCAAAATTGTGAGCAAATGCTTGACCCTCCCCTCAGAAGCTGTGTCTGGATTTCCAGTGCACGGTTCCTAAAGAGCGAAGTCCTCCTGGCCAGGATTGGGACTTGAAGATCCCAAGCTGAGCCAGGGAGGAGTGGGCAGGAACCATGTCTCCTCCACCCTCTGGGTGTTCTAAGCTTCTCCTCTGAATACCTCAGTAGTGGCAACAGACCATTCCTGTATCATCCACTTCAGATTGTTGAGGGGCCCTTCCCTCCTGTGCTCAACCCCTGCCTGCCTTTGTGGTAGGAAAGTTTCCTTTTAGAGTTCTTGTCACTGAGCTCATTGCCAACCCCAGGCATGCTTAGCCTCCATCAACAAAAAGCACTAATTGGGGACCTTCTGGGCCCTGGGCCTTGCCCTGCTGGCCTCCCTTATCTGGGGTGGGGAAGTGCTAGGACTGGGTAGATTTCATCCAAAGGAACTTCCTACTTTCCTGTTCTTACCTCTGCCCTTCCTGGTGCATCAGTCTGCAGTCCCCCTGCTGTGGAACCTTCCACTTAACTGCAGGCTGCCTGGGACATGGAGTTGGGAGGAGGGTGGGTGACACAGGGAGAGATTGGATGCAACAGGACTCATAAATGGATAGTGAGAAAAAGGTCCAACTGGACTTTGAATTTGGGTTGGTGCAGCAAGCAACAGGGACTGGTGGCGAGAAGTGTGCATCCCTATGTGCAGCCTTGTAGCTATGTGATGCTGGGTCTGGTGGGAAAAAGAAATCCAAGAAAGATCCTCTCTGTGTATGCATGTCTAGAGGGGTGGTGGTCATACCTCTCCTGACTCTAGGCCAAAATAACTAGCCTCATCTTCAGGTCAAAGAGGCAAGGGCCTGGCTAAGTTGCCTAAGCTTAGAGAACTCATCACACAACCCAGACTAATCTACTCCCGCCTTAGTCAGCACCCAAGCATTGGTTCCTAGAGTTTCAGCCACCAGCATTGGGCCCTGTATGGAACCAATCATCATTGCTCTCCTCCCATTTCACCAGAGTTTCTACAAGCATGGCCCAGGCCAGTTGAGGATTTATTCATCATTTTGACGGGCAGGAAGCATTGATCCAGCAGAATTGGTTTAATAAAGAATCGCCAGCAGACCATGATAGATTTTGTGGTTTAGAGTTCAGAGCTGGCTGTGATGGGCTGCTTCTGGCATCTGTCCTGGGGGAGGAAGACTGGATGCCTTTTCTAGGGCTGGAGTGGACTTGCTATGAGGGACCACCATAACCTGGGCTGTGACTAGTCGTAAGCTTTTCTTGACTACCTCTGCTTCTTGTCACCCCCAACACTGTGTCCTACCTACCCACATGGCTCCTCCAGTCTACAAGGACTTTGCCCTCCCCTCCCCTTCTGTTCCCCATTTGCCTTCTGAAACTTATATTTATGGTTAAGGGAAGAGGCCAGCCCATGACTATCCCTGAGAACATTGCTCCCCAGGCTTCTGCCTAAGGCTGGCGTGGCTCCTTGGTCCCAAATGGATCCTTCCTTCCCCAGGTGCCATGTCCTAGAAGTCAAGGCTTGGTGGTGGGAACTTGAAACAAATAAAGTGTGGTGTCTGGATAATTTGTTTTTCCAAGAAGGGGGGAGGGGAGAAAGGGAGTGGGGACAGCAAGGGAAAGTGTAGCTGGTTTTGTTCCCAGAGGCTGGTGAGCCTTTAAGCGTTGGACTCCAGGGTTGGCCTGGGTGTATGTACCTAATTATCTGTCTAAGTGGGTGTCTTGGGGGCTGTGAGGGTGAATGTGGAGGCCAGCAGGGAAGTCCCTAGGCAAGATGTCAGTTCTGGGACTTCTGCTGTGCCTCAAATCTAGCTCAGCCTTGAGAATGGGGTAGGCAGAAGCTTGGCTTTTCTCATTCCCCTGCCTCTACTCTCTCTTGGCCTGAGCCTCCTAAAGCTGTGAGCCAGGGAAGGGAGAGGAAGGAAGGGCCTAAAGTATCTTTACCTTGGGGCAAAAACAGCTGGGCTCTGAAATCATGGACACTGGTACAATGGCCTAGCAGGTCCTAGGTATTGTCCTGACTTCCTGCTGCTGGTCCTGGAATACACTTATTGTCACTGCTTATCTCACATCACCTCTTAGCCCTGTCTGCCAAGAGGCCCTGCTTGAGTTAGGAGCCTTCTTTGAGCCTCAGTTTTCACACATAGAAAATGGCAAGTTCTGTTGCCTTTCCCTATGTCAATGGTGAGCACCACCTGGAGGTAAGAAGTCATAGTGAGCTGCCCGAAGACCAGGATACTGTTGTGAGCCACACCTCCCCTGACCACACTGCTTTTTTATCCTGGTCCTGGGCAGAGCTGTGGTGGTACAGTGGGCAGCTGGTTCTCTAGCTGTGAAGCATGGCCACCTCACAAGACTGGGGCTGGTGAAGCTCAGGACTTGGTGCTCCCAAAAGACCTGGTGCACAGAAACAGGCTGAAACCGAGAGCCAGGACCCTCAGACAAGCTGGGTAGAGAGGCCTGGTTGTCTCTGTGGCCAGGCTCCAGTACCCTGGTCTGGCGGCAGCATGTGGGGCTAAGGGCTGTCTTCTCCCCTGCCTGGCCTTGTCCCTTAGTACCTCAGTGCTATGGCCGCAGACCTTTAGCCTGTCAGGTAGCCTACTTTGTATAGGGAGCTCCCTACAGTATTGGTTTGTCTGCCTGTCCATCTTCCCTCTTCTCCCAGGCTTTAAGGCACTCCTATTGTGAGCCACACCTCCCTGACCATACTGCTTGGGTCACTCTGGCCACCATCTTCTGTCCCTCACTGGCCACCTCATTGCATTTGGTTGAAGCTCTGTTTGTTATGATGCTGCTTCTCGCTGTAGCGTCCTCCAAATCACCCGAGGATTTTGTTGAAATACAGACTCTGATTTCAGTAGGTCAGGGTTGGGATCTGAGACTCTGCACGTCTGATAAGCTCCCACTGATAAGCTCCTAAGTGGTGCTGCTGCCGCCACTGCCCCAACTAAGACCAGCACCAGGCTTAAAGCACTGAGTTTACACCTCCCGTGCTTTTCTGTACTTGGCCTGAGTCCCCTGAGGGCAGATCCTATGTCTTCTCCCTTTGGTTTCAGAGCCCTGGGCCTCCAGCACCAAGCTCAGAGTGGTGGGTGAGTACTATGACCTGGGTGTAGCCAAGCCGCAGAGGTCTGCTAGCAAACTTGGGGATGTGAGATTCAGTCTGCTTCTCTTCCCTTCCTTCACTGCTGTGTGAACCCTGCTGGCCCTGGATGCTGGTTTCTGGAGTAGGGGTGAGCAGGGAAAGCCATGTGGCTTCAGGACGCTTGTTAATTTATCTCATGTCACCACTTTCTCAGCTTCTGTCCCATCCAGTGGACCAGAGGGCTTGTCCTGGTTGGGGGAGAAGGGGCAGGTCATATGGTGACTGCTGTGCTGCAGTGAGATTCCCAGAAAGAAACACATGTTGTCTGTAAGAGAGTCCCGAGGTGACAGGGCAGGGGAACAGGTATGAGGTGACTCTGACAGTGGCCAGTTGGGAGGAAGACAGAGGCATTTGGGAACAGCAGCTGCCTTAGCACTTTGAGCAGGGGCTTGGCCCCAATCTTATGTGTTCTTCTTCTGTCCCAGAGTCTGCCCAGCAGCCTCTCCTGTGGGCTGGGCTTGCCTGTCACTTCTCCCTGCCCCCTCCTACCTGGAAGGCACCAGTCTCCATTCAGATGATGGGGCTGACAAGTGTCATAGCAGCCCAAGTGGCCCTTGTGCCGGCCACAAGACTGGCAACCGTGAGGGAATTCACCCAGATCTGAAGGTCCTGGCCCAGGCCCTTTAGGGGCTTGTCATATAACTAAAGAGGCAGCAGCTCCAGCTTGGCTCAAGGGCTCTTACAAAGCCGCTACTGCCAGTTTCTAATTAATAGAAGGGCCACTGAGGCCAGCCAGGCAGTCCTGCTCCAGCCCAGGGGATGCTGAAGAATCCATACTTTCCAGCCAGAGAGGGCCGTGGAAGGGCAGGGGCATTGTCTTGGCTTCAAAGAGGATGTTTTCTGCCAGCCAGGCATCTTTACTGAGAAAGCATTTCTATGGCCCTGGAAATCTGTGGTCCCAAGGGCCAGGAAGCCACTTGGAAACACTCTCTACTATCAGCACCACTCAGAACTGAGGCGGGAGGTGAGCTCCATCACTGACGGTGCTCAAGGTAAGACCCAGAGAAGTACCGAGATCAGAGCTTGCCAGACAGCATCCTGTGGGCCAAATACCCCAAACCCAGAAACACTGTGTTTGGCCAGCATAACGCATTAACAAATCTGAGCCAGCCTTTTAAAAGGGAAAGATGTAGGGGCTGGGGTTGTAGCTCAGTGGTAGAGCGCTTGCCTAGCATATAGGAGGCACTGGGTTCCATCCTCAGCACTGGATATAAATAAATAAATAAATAGATGTCCATCAACAACTAAAAATATATATTTAAAAGGGGAAAAGAGGTAATATAAAAATATGGTTTGGGGGCTTCTTTTGAAAAAACTAGAAACTCTTGATGGCTCTGGCCTCACATTCCCACACCACAGCTAGCAGCTCGGGGAGACTAGAGGCTGTTCCCTTTAAACTGGCTTTTGCTGTCCAGTTTGCCCACAGATCCCAGTTGTCCCTAATGTATCTGTTTGTCTTACTCCCAGCTGTGTCACCTGGTCACCTGAACCCTGCAGGTTTCTGAATGTGTAGTCCTCCACTTGAGGTTCACAGACCGTAGCCACTCACCACAGGGCACCTGCCATGGGCTGGCAGCTTCACATCTCTTGCTTATCACTCTTCACAGTGCCCCCCCCAAGTAGTTTTATTGTCCTCAATTTATAGATAAGGCTCTGACGGGGATGGAGGAGAGATTGCCTCAAATTATATCACTGTGAAGTACCAGAACTGGAATTTGACCCTGGTCTCTTGGACTCTGAACTCATATTTGTCTTTCCTTTTCTCCCTTCCTCCCTCTTCTTCTCACTCTCTCCTCCTCTTTTTCTTTTGTAACTTTTTTTTTTAAAAAAAGTGTAATTACATGACTAGATCAAGAGAATATTCTCCTGAGAATTAAAACATTGAGAAGGGACTCAGCAAGGGGGTGGTGGTGGACGGTAGGCATAGGAAATAGATCAGGTCTCAGAATCCCAGATCTGGAGAGGCTGTAGCAAGCCCTGGCCTAGAGACCTTCTTGTATAGAGAGCGGGCAGAGAAACAGAGAGGGATAGTGAATGGTCCAAGGTCACAGAGGAAGTCTAGTCAAAAACAAAATCAGAACCAGTTGGTTACATCATGTGTCTACAAAGATCTTAAAGTTTAGGTTTCTTCCTGTCTTCCCACTTGGAGGGTTTTCAGAGAAGGCTTTTTGTGATTGGTTTTGTCACTTGAAGCTTCTTATCATTCCAGCCTCACACCTATTTTTCTGGACTAATAGTATTTTCAGGGTCCCATCATAATTTAGGTTTGGGCTGGGTATGTATGTTGCTCAATGATAGAGCACATGCTTAGCACATGGAAGCCCTGGGTTCAGTCCTAGCACTGTAATAATAATAATAATAATAATATCATCATCACATGATAAGGGAATCTTTCCATATCTGAAGATGTGGAGTCTGGGGACTGAGCCATGCTGCTTGAAACCCTAGTCCGATGGCTGCCACTCCTGGGTTTGTAAGCCAGGATGACTGCCATCCTGCTCCTTCCTTGGCAGGTCCTAACTTCTGTGGAGCCCATTTTGGTTTTTGAAGTGTATTTGGGTACCACCAATGCTCCTATTCCTGGATGAGAATGATCGTGGCTCAGAGGGGAGGGGGACAGTAGTATCTGTGTTCTGTCCGCCAGAGAAATAGATGGTCACTTTGTCTATTCATTATATCCTTCAGAGAAATGAGGATAATTGGTTGGTGGATTAGGACTCAGCATGTGACCAGACCATGGTCAAAGTTCAGTCTCTAATGAAGATGAGGTTCAGTGTGTAACCAAGATCGGGACTCAATCTGAGAACATGGATTGGGCTCGGGCTGTGACCAGGGTCAGGGCTTAGTCTGTGACTAGGGTCAGGACTCAGCTAATGACCAGGATCAGGGTCAGTCACGACTAAGGTCAGGGCTCAGTCTGTGACCAAGATAAGGTCCTGGTCCAGGGTCAGGGACTGAAGTCCTTGAACAAATCCTTTGAACCAATCTCAGTGCCCTCCCTGAGGCCCCAGGGTCTGGGGCAGGTGGGCTTATTGCCCCTGTCCTACCCAGGGCCCACCCCTTCAGGAAGCCGTCCCTGCATTCCCTGAGCTTCCATACCCCATGGTATGTGAGCCAGCCACCTCTGCTTCTCTCTGGGAGGTAAAGTACAAATTATAAATAAACAACAGTGCCCCTGCTGCTGCCCATGCGGGAACCACCAAATCCCACACGTGACCACTCCCCGCCCCACTCTGCTTTCTCATTGTTGGGTCTGGTGTCTGGTATTCCCAGCCAGGCAGCAAACTCAAGGCGCCTGCAGAGCAGTGCTCAGGGCTGGGGACACGAGGCGTACCGGCTCAATAGAGGGACTCCCTTGGCCCGGCTGCACCCCCAGCTCTGGGCTACCACAAATTACAGAGCAAGCAGCAGGGCCTCCAGGTCTGATCAGCTGCGGGGGCCTGATAATTGGCTGCTGATGATTTTGTGTCTGTCTAAGCATTTACCCATGTGGGTGGAAGTGTTATGTCTGTGTGAACGAGGCTTTCAGAAATTAATACGTAATGGGACTGACTTAAGCATTGTTTTCTGGGCTTGGAGAGGGGCCAGCAAAGGGGGTCATGCCCCAGGAGACCATATAGTCCATTCTCACACTGTGTCTGTGATGGGGAAGGGGGACTCACAACAAAGAGGAGGATAGGGTTTCATCTCCTCTTGAGGTACCCAGGTCTAGTCTGGGGGAGTATAGACAAGTATAGTTCCTGTGTGAATTGATAGTTAGGGGAGGCTTCCTGGAGGAGGTGGATCTGGGCTGGATCTGAAGGAGAGAGAATCATTCTACACACTTTCTGGAAAGCAGGTGTCTGAGAGCTTGAGCTAAGAGGCCACTTAGTTGGGGAGGATGTTGGCAGACACGGAGGGCAAGTTACTCTGAACCATCTCTCCTTAAGTTCTGTCCTCCACCCCGAGGGTTCTATGTCCATAGCCTGGTCTCTCTGCCATGCTGCCTGAGCACCTTGGTCTTTGCAGCCTAGGGGAGCTCTCAGGCCGCAGTCCCAGGTGTGCAGCCCTGGAGAAGACTCCTTTCTCTTGCCCTACTAGGCCTGGGAGGCAGGTGTTGCTGCTGCCTTAGTGTCACTGAGCATGTGGCCAGGAGCCCAGAAGTAATTACCCTGTGGTTCCCATTGAAGGCTGGAGCAGCCCCTATCAATGATTAACATGAATCCCAGTCACTGGAGTATCCAGCCACAGGCTTTTCCCACCTACAGTTTGTCAGAGGACATGAGGCATCTGTTCCCTTCCCCCGACAGGAAGGACCCTCAGTCACACAGATCTCATAGATATCATTAGAAGGTCCAGCAGAAAAGCCTCTGCAGACAGGCCATCTTGTTGCAGCCCAGAGGCTGGTCCACCTGGAGCCCTGGGGCCTCCCATCCTGAACTGGCCTAGCTTGTGATGACCCCCTCCCACTCTAGAGTTTGCCCCTCTGACCCTCATCCTGTTCTGCCTGGTGACTTTAGCAAACTCCTTTCCTCTCTCCATGTCCAGGGTCAGGGCTCAGTCTGAGGCTGAGAAGAGAGCAGAGCTAATTGGACAAATAGGTATTGAACCCGTAATCCTGACCCCATTAGTGCAAATTGAGCTGGCAGGGCAGGGACAGTGCTGCCGGCCAGTAGAGCTGATGAGAATCTCCTTCCTCTTCCTGGGGATTCTGCTGAGGCCCAGCCAGGCATGACCCTGGAGCTACACAGCCTCCATAGTCCTGGAGCAGATGGGGGATCCTTACCTATGGGCATTTTACTGCTGAGGTTTTGGGAACCTCAGGTGGGGTCTCCTTGGTCGTGTAGTTACACACCCAGCTGCCCAATTGTAGCATGGCCCCTGTAGAGTGGTGGTTATTCTTTCTTTATTCCCTGGACATCCTATCCAAGGACTGACACACAGGGACCTAATGAAAACAAGCTGAAATGTTGCACTTCTTCAAAGAGCCCCAACTACGCCCTCCCTGCTCCTAGGGGTCAATTCCTAGCGGCTCTTGAAGCTTAGACCTCAGGAGAGTTCAGTGTTGAGCACCCATGGAGACCCCAAGTCATACTGGAAAGTGTGTTTGGAGGATCCCTGTGAGACACGTCAGCAGGACTGTCCACTATGGGTTGGCAGAAGAAAGAAACTAAAAAGGCTGTCTCTCCTGCCCCAGAGGCTCTGGGGAGGCAGCTTCTGGGGATAGGGCCGAGAGGACAGCCCTGTGAATCAGAAGCCAATCATGTGGGCTTAGTGAGGTGAGGCCTCACTTTCCTGTACCTTGCTTTCCCCAGCTGAAAATGGGACTGAAGAGGGGCTGGGTTTTAGCAAGATCTCAAAGCCTAAATTGGCGATTCCTGCAGAGTTCCCTGGGGGCTTTATATAATCATGGTGCCTGGGCCTCCCCAAGTTAGGCTTGGCAGGTACAATTTTGGAAAGCACCCCAGGTGATTCTGTTTCCGTCACTTTGGGAACCCATGAACTGGGGCATCCCTATGGCCCTTTCTGTGTTAACAGTCTGCAGTTTTCTGATGGCTCCGTGTGCTTCCGCCCTTCAGTGGCTCCCCAGAGCTGCGTGTAAAATCCTGACTTCTGGGCCCAGCATCCAAGCCCATTGGTGATAGGCCCACCTCTCCAGGGAGCTGTTCCCCTTTCTTCCAGACAGGTGGTTAGGAATCAGAATCACAAAAATGTGGGGCCGGGCGGGACCTCAGGGAACAAGGCCCTTGCTCAGCTTCTTTGTTAGACTGTGTTTTCCTGGAGAGAAGGCACAGAGACCCACCCAGCTTCTCGTCTTTGGAGCCCATACACTCCCCGGGGATCTTTATTGCTTGACCTGCCCTCAACCCCATCTCAGAAGAAGGGGGGTTATGTATAGCAGTATTTAGCTTTATGGGGCAGCCCTCCCATAGCTTCCTCATTGACCCTTCCATGACCAGTGCTGACTGGCCTTAGGACATTCTGCCCCAAATCCATCCCCAAGCCCTATGTTGCAACGCAAGCCTGCTTCCTCCTGCACACTGGTGCACTGTGGCACCTTCCAGCATGAGCAGGTGAGCTCTCCTACCTCATTACCCCAGAGGCTGTGCTCACGTGCTACTCCACAACAATATCTATTTTTGTTCCATTCTCCTGAGTGGTAGACAGGAGGTTCCCGGGGGGAGTGGTGTTCGAGTCGTCTTTGAATCTTGTAAGCTGAGCTGAGAAGTTCTCCAACTGCTTGTCCTCTCCCCAGTTTTCCCCAGATGGTCTTGTCAGCTGGGCAAAGCACAGAAGAGTTAGGCTATTAGCTTGAGGGAACACAGCATCTTGGCAGCCTGGAGCATTATAGAGCAGAGCAGATGTCCCCTGCTGTGCAGTTTGAGAATGTGTGCTCTCTCTCTCGCACACGTACACATACACGAGTGTGAGTCTGTGTGTGCACAGACTTAGGGACTCCAGAGGTCTCGGTCCATCAGAGAAATGATGGATTGTTACCTTGAACTGTTCCTTTGGCCAGCTGTGCTGTCAGGATGGTGCAGCTACAATCTTTTCCTTAAGGAATTCTCTTCGACAACTTTCAGGGCTCTTCATGGTCCCCAGAAGAGTCCTGACTTTTTAGTCTGGTGTTCAGAATGCCCTCCGTCTTCTCCTCAGACCCATGTCAGACTGGTGGGGGAGTCTGAGTTCTCTGAGGTGCTTCCTTCCCTTAGCAGCTTCCACCCACTCAGCTGCCCCGGCTGGCCTCTAGCCTCTAAACTGAGGACTCATGGAATCTGGTGTGTCTTTAGACACCACTCTACAGGGGCCATCATAGAGGTCCATTCTCTCTAGAGTAGGGAATCTAAGAGCCAAGACTTGTTCAAGGTCACACAGCAAGTTAGTCCCCATCAGAGACTCCTTCCATTGTGTGGCATGGGCCTCGAGCCACAGTGCCCACCTTCCTGACCCGTCGACATCCCGGGTCCCACTCCATCTCTGAGGCTTTGGTAAACAGCAGGCCATTCTGCCCTCTGCTCCTGCATCCATATCCTAAAGCCTGGCTGAATTTCTCCTCTGGTTGTCCCCAGCCTATGGCCAGACAAGCTCCTCATCTCATTCCCCAGCTTAGGACCCTGTCTCTCATGGAGCTGGCTTGAGTCCTCACTCCTGTGGAGTGGGTCTGCCCTTCCCCAAGACAGGGCTGCTTGAGGTGGGGCCAGTCCATCTCTCTCAGAATTCTCATAACCCTCAGTCAGAGCCCTGCATCTTAGTGGTCACAAAAATAACTATGATGATGATGATAATGGCTAAATATATCAAGTATTTATGCTGTAGAGTGTGTTAGAAATACCATCTTGTTTCATTCTGCCAGAGTCCTGGGACATGGGCATTAATGGTCTCATTTTGCACATGAGAAAATGGGCTTGGAGAGGTTAAGTGACTTGCCCAGGGATGCACAGAGGTGGCCAAACCCTGGAGCAGCCTTGTCATCATTGTGGAGCTTATTAGCAATGCGGATGTCAGGCTCCACCCCGCACCTACTAAAGCCCACTAGTGTGGCCCTTCGGAGGATCCCTGGGTGTTCATATGTGCAGAGGCACTACACTGTGTGACAGAAGGGTCGCAGTCATGAAAGAGAAGTTCAATCACCCTCAGACAGCTCACTTTCTCCCTGGAAAGTGGCCGAGATTAGCCCTCAATGTATCATGACTGGCTAGGACCTCGGCCCAGGTCAGAAAAGGGCCAAAGAGCTAGGGGCATAGGGTCATTTGGAGTTTAAAACAACAACAACAAATCTTGTTACTCAAAAGAACTATCATCACAGAAAAATTAGAAAATAAAGGTATGCCAAAATCCAAACCTACCTCCACCCCCAGCCCCCATGAACCAAGCACTAGGTGCCCTTGGCTTTAAATCTAACTGTCTGAGGCAGCCTCTAGCAGCCCAGGGAGAAGCTACCTGGGAGCCCTGTGATTCTGAGTCAGAGATTTTGAGGTGGGTTAAAAATAGAGCCCTAGTGGCTAGGCAGTGGTGGGAGGAAGAAAGCAATTCATCTATTATAGTGGAGAGACCCTGGGGTCAGTGAGGGGAGGCTGGGCAGGAAGGAGGCAGTGGTGGGGGGCAGGGGTGTGTGTGGATATTCTGTCCCCAGTGATCTATGCACGTCAGGCTGGAAACAGTCTCAGCCTCAGTTGCCATCTTTAGGGAGCCTAAAAACAAAGGTGATGGAAAAGGATCGATGGGAGAAATTGAAGAGATGGACAAGAGAGGGGATCTCCTGTAAGGTCCCTGGGGAGGAAAAGGAGATGGTATAAAGCAGGTAAGTGGAAGAGATCCTGATTCCCTTGGGACTGGAAGGAAAGGAAGAGGTGAGGATGAGGGATACGTAATCAGGTCTGGTTGTGGAAAGAGGAAGCGGACATTCTGGTGGCTTCCCTCTTCTCTGTGGAGTGCAAGGTGGTGTCATCCACTGATGGTGAAGGGGAACATGGCAATCAGTCTCAGAGCTTTGAGATGAGAGGCAGTCATCTGAAATAATTGCTCTGGAGAATGGGTAGGGAAATTAGCTAGAGGTTCCTGGGGGATGGACCCACAGAGGCAAGCGCCCGACTGCATTTGGACATTCCATGAGAATGTTGAGGCACAGGGAGCTAAAGGAACTTGCATACTTAGTAGAACTGGTCTGAGATTGTGGGGTTTTCTGCAAAAATCCCATACAATCTGGCCCGGGGTTTTGGTTTTTGAAGAGGGCTCCAGAAAGGCAGGGCATAAGGATTAGTGTATTAGAAAGGTGCATGAACTAGACCATTATGTCTGGGGTGAGCAGATTACAGGGAGGCAGGCCGGCTCTTTTGGGGAGGATCTGAGGAGTCAGCAGACTGTGAGCTCTCAGGACACTGCAGGATAGATGAAGCCCAGCTGCATGAGAGCTGGGCAGGAAGGAGGCTGGAGGGGTTGGCTCACCTGAGACTGCAGAGATGGAGCAAGGGGATGTGGTGACGTGGTCCAGAGTATGCAGCTGGTATGGATGCCTGGCATGGAGTTGTTAGAGTCAGGGCTTTCAGCTCCCAAGAGCTGGGGGTTGTCTGTGTCGATGATAGGGAGTAGAAGTCACTCAGGGTGATGGCAGGATTTGGCATGGAACAGAAGGTTGAAAACCAGGTGCCAGTATTGCCGTGGTCCCTGAGGGTAGCAGATGGATGCTGGAAGGATGGCCAGCAGATGACAGGATGCCCAAAGGATCTTATAGACCTTTCTACCATAGGAAGGAAGTGGCAGCAGTAGGGAGAGGGGACAATGCTGACTCACCCCTGACCTTGAGGCATGAGGGATTTGGGAGAGTGATGACCTTACAATGCAATTAAGGTTCACTTAAGGGGAGAAGCAGAGGGGTTAGAGAGTGAAAAAGTTGAGATGAAGGTTCCTGGAAGAGAACACAAGAGAGAGATTAGGGGGGGAGAGGAGGAGGAAGTGGAGGCACAGAGACAGGGAGTAATAAAATATCATTTGCCAGATTCATATTTCTGTAACATAGTTAGAAAGTGGGATTCTATAGTCAGCTTATTTGCGTTTTAATTCTTTTTTAAATTTTTTTTTAGTTATAGGTGAACACAATATCTTTATTTTATTTTATTTTATGTGGTGCTGAAGATCGAACCCAGTGCCTCACGCATGCTAGGCGAGCGCTCCACCTCTGAGCCACAACTCCAGCCCCTGAATTCTTTTTTATTTATTTATTTTTTGGTACCAGGGATTGAACCCAGGGGCATTTAACCACTGAGCCACATCCCCAGCCCCTTTTTATTTGGAGACAGGGTATCACTAAGTTGCTGAGGCTGTCTTTGAACTTGGGGATCCTCCTGCCTCAGCCTCCAGAGCCACTGGAATTATAGGCATGAGCCATCATGCCCAGCTTGCATTCAAATTCTTGATCTACCACATGTAACAAAGTTCTCAACTTTGTGTGCCTCAGTCTCCTCATCTGTAAAATGGGCATAATCACAGTATTTCCTTCATAGGGTTTTATGAGGGTTAAATACATCCAAGGTGCTAAGACCAGTGCCTGTCAAACAGTAAGTGCCAAACAGAATTTGACTGCTGCCCTTCTCCATTTACATGGTCTTCATTATCACTTTGGGTGGTATCTTCATTGGTCCTGGAAAACCAAAGGCTAGATCATAAATGGAGGGGAATCTCCCGGCTTCCATCACTTTCTCAGACATGAGGACTCCTAGATCATTCAGTTCTACGGTTTTTGCAGGGGTTGGAATGAGGGTCATGTGTTACCTGATGAAGGGTACGACATTTGCTAATGTAGACATACAAGCCCAGAGTAGGGACCATGGTTAGGCAAATCCCAGAGAGGAGGAGGACACTTGGCCTTGAATGAGAGAAGAGATTTCAAAAAATGATGGTTTTCAGAAAGGGAACGAGGATGTGATGTAGATGGGCCAGCAAGGGGGTGAGTGGAGCACGAGAGCAGGAGATAAGAGGGAGAAGAGGGAAGGAACGACAGGGTTCCAGACCCAGAGCCCAAGCTTTCTTCAATAATGGTGATTCACCACAAGAGTTCAAGATAGGGGCGACTTCCTCATAATTTGGAAATAAAATGCAGACAGTGTGTGAGTTGGAGAGAAAGAGGTTGGGGCTGGAGACCAGGCAGGAAATGGGTGCAAGGGTCCAGGTGAAGAGCAGATCTGGGCCAGATCACGATGGAAGAAGCCAGGTGAGACTTGGTAGCTTTGGGGGGGACTTGTGGGGATGGGTGGAAGATAAGAGAAGGCTCTCGGGGGGGGGGTGACTTGAGATTTGGAGCCCAGGAGATTGAAATGCAGACTGCGCCGCCCTCCAGGGGGACAAATTTTGCAGGCAGGTGGGAATGCAGGTCTGGTGGTAGGAGTGGTGTCTGACTAGAGCTGTCTGCTCGGTGGGAGCAGGAGAAGATGGGCACTGGGTGTGCTGCTTGTTTTGGAGGGAGCATGGAGACCATGGGATCTGCCTCTCACTACTTCTCTCCTAGGTCTCCAGAGCCCGGCTGTGGCCTTCTGATCAAGACTCCTGTCAGCTTAGAGAGCCCTTGGGTAGAGGAGGGTCCTCTGGCTTTAAACAGAATGAGGCCTTGGATTCAGGCATTTATGAACTCCAGTATGTCTGAGTCTGGCTGTCCACTGGTTGATTCTTTATCAGTACATGACACTGCCACCTTGGTTACATAGCTTGGATTTTGGGACTTATTCACAGGTGATTCTGGGGCAGAGCATTGCTAGGGGAGCACCGGGTATCTATTTCAAGGCTTTGGGAATACTACTATTTCTTCCTTCATGGGTCTTAGTTTTCTGTTCTTCAGAATGGGTGCAAATGTTCCCAATTAACTGAATGCTAGTGACCAAGGTGCTTTTTTTTTCGGGGGTGGTGTGTGGCACATACTGGTGATTGAACTCAGGGGCCCTCGTCCACTGAGCACATCCTCAGCTCTGTTTTTCGTTTTATTTAGAGACAGGGTCTCACTGAGTTGCTTAGCATCTCGTTTTTGCTGAGGTTGGCTTTGAACTCACCAGCCTCCTGCCTCAGCCTCCTGAGCTTCTGGGATAGGTGTGTGCTACCACACCCAGCTCAAGTTGCTTTTAACATTTGAGAGGTGTACTACATCCCTACTCAGGAAGTTTCCTCAGAAGACTCCAGGATCTCTGAAGCCCCCACTTCTCCTGTCTCTGGGACAGGGGCTGCACCTGCTGCGTTGAGAAACATGCCAGAAAGGCTTGTCTTCCTCCTGCCTCCCACTGAGGTGCCTGACACCCTCAGACTCTAGAGTCCCACAGATCTCTCTGAATCTTGCCTCTGTTCCTCATTAGCTGTGTATCTTGGGCAAAGACTTCTCTTTGAGCTTCAGTGTCATTATCTATAAAATTAATAGCAACCATAGTGTTGGTGTGAGGGTTAAATGAAGAAAATTCATGGAAAACACAAAGTAAGTGTGATATTTTGGGGTCTTTTCTTTTTTTGGTACCGGGGCTTGAACTCCCAGACAGTGAACCACTGAGCATTCCCTGGTCATTTTTATATTTGATTTAGAGACAGGGTCTTGCCAAGTTGCTGAGGCTAGCTTTGAACGCACAATCCTCCTGCCTCAGCCTCCTGAGCCGCTGGGATTACAGGCATATGCCATGGCCCCTGACTGGGGTCTTTATGAATAAAGGTTTTTCTGTCACCAAGGAGTCCCTGATTTAAAAAAAAAAGCCCAGACACATTAAGGAATCTCTTGAGAGGGTATGACCATCAGAATTGGGAATGAAGATAGACTAGGGAGCTGAGGATGCCAGGGGGAGGCTCTTGCCAAGTTTCTGGGGTTGGACCTGCAGATCAGGGCTGGCAGGCGTGACGGGCGCTGTCCATGGTGCTGAACACAATTCTTGGCTCATGCCTGCCCAGGCTTTCAGAGATCTGTGCAACCATCTGGCAAAGAGCAAGGAAGGGTAGTCCACAAGGCCAAGGGCAGCTTCCAAAGCCTGAGTCCTCTCACTCCATTTAGGATCACTTTCCTGACTTCACCCTTCTAGACCACTTTTTGGATGCCGGTGCTGCATGGGATGTTTTTCACATCACTGCCCAACTTGCCTTCCACCCAAGTCTTAGCCTCTGATGGGATCATGAATTTTCAGGTTCTTGCATCTGGATGCTGGAGTAAGTAGGTTATGTTATCTGATTAGTCAGGTACTGTGGCCCCTGCCGTCTGCCACTGGCTTTCCTGAGTTTATTAGAGGTTTCCCTCCAATCCCATTTCCAGTAGATGCTTTGCTTTGTCTGTTCTCTGAAAAGTTTAACTCCCACATCTCTCACCTCCTTCCTGAAAATCTGTTGGTTTGAGTTATTTATTCACTCATTTCATAACACGGAACAAAGGCCAAAACATTTACATATAACAATTAACTTCATTCTCTTAATAGGTTTACTAGTTAGGTACTGTGATTATCTTCATTGAGCAGATGAGTAAACTGAGGCAGGGAGAGAGTGAGTGATGGAGTAGGAGTAGAACCCAGGTGGGCTGGCCCCAGAGCCTGTGCTTCTTCCCACCAGATTATGCTGCCCCCCTCAAGCAGCTTTGTGAGGCTCCCAGACAGTGATTTGTGGAGACAAATGCTCTGGTGTTCCGACCCCAGCCCAGACCAGGCACCAGAAATATCTTGAGCATCTGGAAACTCAAGATTGAAACAATTAGTCAGAATGTAAGGAAATGGGTGTTTTTGCCTCATGTAATTTGGTTTTATGAAGACCACTAAATGCAAACATTCTCCTGTTAATTACTGTCTTGAATTTGGTCTATAATTGAGAGAACTAGAGCTGGGGGGAGCGAAGAAACCCGCTGGAGTGGCAGGCCTGCCCAAGTCAGCATTCCCAGCCGTCTCGCGCACCCGATCTGTTAATTTTAGAAACTCCTCTAGCCTGGGCATATTATTAGCTTTATGTACAGAGGACCACATGGCCCTCAGTGGCTTCTCTATGCCACAGTTTTTTTTTTTTTTTTGGTTTGTTTTCTTTACCCCAAGAAATTAAATGGAAAGGAATGACGGTGGTGTGTACATAGGGGTGTTTGTGTACTGTGTGTGTGAATGGGGATACCTGGACGTGGCTTCTAATGAGTATATACAGCTGTCTTGGAGTGACATGTGTGCAGCTGGGCAGAGAGTGTACATAGCTCAAAAACACCCCATGGAAGCTGAAACCATTCTCCTCCAACACTCATTAGGGGATGTGTTGTGGGTGTATTCTTTGCAGGAGGGTGTGATGGCTGGGGTGTGGCCCCAGACCTTCACTGGGTTGTCCCAGTAGCCATAGGGATATTGGAGCTGAAGAAGGGGTGGTGGGTCCTGGAGAAGGGAAGAAGCAGACATTGACATCTGGGCACCAGCCTTAGAATGAGAAGTTTTGGCTCCTCTGAGGCCCTGACTTTCAAAGGAGCTGCTGGAAGCTGCCTTTGCAGAAGCCACCGTTCCCTGAGCGGTGTGACTTGGGACAGCTCTCTTGCCTACCTTCAGTGAGGTAGGCCCTGCCCTCTCCTTGACTCACAGCACCATTTTGAGTCTGCCAAAGAAAACAGTTTGCTGTGAAGTAATTTCTTTGCAAACCTGGAACTCTTTGGGCAGGAGCACTTCAGTTTGGGGGGGAGCCCTCTGAAGACTTGAAGAGAGAGAGCTCATCTTTCTCCCATTTACTTCCTCTGGCTTCTCTGCCGTGGAGAGTGAAAGATGGCTGATAGGTTATTTATTCTGGAAGAAGATATGCTTGTTTCTGCCTGACTCAGTACCTTCATCTGTCTCTGTGTAATTGTCTGAATTCATAGTAGAGAGAAAGAGCTCTGCAGTGCAGGTTCTCAGTCTTGGGACCAGCCCTGGGATGGTTGATGCTTGGGTGGGATCTTTGGAATGATTGGCCTTATCTTCTAGATGCAGGGTCTGTGCCTATCTATACTGTCTCCACACTCCAGGAGGCCCCCTGCTGGACCAGGTAGAATGATCACCCAACATCGATGAGTTGACTTTATACATCTTCACATTGCTCAGCTTCTCAGAGGCTTTGCCCTGAAGATCCCTTCGACCTCCCTGAGGAAGGACTTGCAGGTGCTTTGAGGCCTTAGGACAATGATGCTGGAAGCCCTGAGCTGGTCTCCCTTGATGGCACTGAGTGGTACCTCACTGGTGCCTGAAATCCCCTCCATTGACACTTCCTGCTTTGATGCTACCCCTGCCCCATTCACACCTCCATGCTAGGATGCAAACCTCTGAGGGAGGAAGGTGGTCAGACATTTTCTGGCTAAAGGGGACATCAGAGAGCCAGTGTGGGAGAAGGAGAGAACGGAGGCCCAGATTTGGGAGAGCACGTGCTGTATATTACATAGATACCCCTGACAGAGCCAAGGTTAGAACTGAGGCCTCTGCCTCCCAGGCACTGCTACACCTAGACTTTCCCTGCTCTCTGATCTCTGTCTGATAACCTGTCTCAGGTCACAGCTAACCCTCAAGGAGGATGGCCTGGGCCTGGGGTGCTTGAGGTGAACTGCTCTTGTCATTAAAACAACCTCTCACTTTCTTCTGGGTGTCATTGTTTGACTTGCTTTTCAATCTGACTCTCACTAGAAGGGTGGGGATAAGTGGAAGAGGCTTGTTACCTGGGGCGCTCACCAAAGGGCAGGAAGGAGGTTATCCTTAGTGAATGAAGAGCCTCTTTCTGTGTCATTTTCTGTGTCTGCAATCTCCACATCTTGCTCTGGTATCCCTGTGCCTGTCTCCCTGAGTCTTGGAACTTTCCAAGGCTTCTCTCTCTCCCATCTGCTCTCCTTTGGAGCTTTCTCTCTTAGTCTTGTAACTTGTCCTCTCTCTCCTTCTGGTGATTGACATCCTGTGTCTCTGGGCAGATTTTACTGGGATCTGACCATGCTGCTGCTGATGGTGGGAAACCTGATCATCATTCCTGTTGGCATCACCTTCTTCAAGGATGAGAACACCACACCCTGGATCGTCTTCAACGTGGTATCAGACACATTCTTCCTGATCGATTTGGTCCTCAACTTCCGCACAGGGATTGTGGTGGAGGACAACACAGAGATCATTCTAGACCCACAACGGATAAAGATGAAGTACCTAAAAAGCTGGTTTGTGGTGGATTTCATCTCCTCCATTCCGGTGGACTACATCTTCCTCATTGTGGAGACACGCATTGACTCAGAGGTCTACAAGACTGCTCGGGCCCTGCGGATCGTCCGCTTCACCAAGATCCTCAGCCTCCTGCGCCTCTTGCGTCTCTCCCGCCTCATTCGATATATTCACCAGTGGGAAGAGGTGAGTGGTCAGACCAAATCTCTTGGGATAAAGGGGTATTTTCTCAGGTGAAGAGAAGAACCATAAGCAGGTAATTTCAGATAGTTGGACTGTACTGTCAGATTATAGCAGGCATACCTGCTCCAAGAGGAGAAATATTGGTAATTTCTTGGTCTCTTGTCATATGTTAGATACTACACAAAGCACTGTGCACACGGTATTCCACTGAAGTCCATAGCAATCATAGAACATATAGGTACATGGAGACCCTTGTTTTTCACATGAAGAAACTGAGAAACAGAGATGAAATGATTTACACAAGGTCAAATGCCCGAGAATTGGTGAACCTGGAGCTGACTGACTCCAGAGCCTGCCCTGATAACGACTGCACCATATTTGGGGGGTTGTTAAGTCTTTGGGGGCCTGGCAGGAAGTGTGAATGGGTGAAAAGAGCCAGTTGGGGACAGTAATGAGGGTGATGGAATTGGGTTAACTGAGGAACATACCTTCTGTCTATATTGAACAGCCTCTTCTTGGTTCTAGCTAATTGCTGCCACATAGGAATAGGCTAAAGAGGTTGCTAGATCTACAGCTATATCATGAGAAGCAGAAATCTTGATTTTTATACAGATTTTGTTGGCAATTATCTTAGATTGAGTTTTTCTGGAGCAGACCCTCAGAGGAGGATTATGTGAAAGTGATTTTCGTGGAAGCATTCCTAGGCAAATCTGATAAGGGAATGGAGAAGAGGGACAGAGAATGGTCCAAAGCCAAGCAAGTGTAGGACATTTATCAAAGTTCCATGGAGGGTGATTTTGACCAATCTCATGAAGAGCTCTGCAGACAGTATACACCATACATTGATGTTGTCCCAATTACAGAAAAGAGTTGGAATGTTGCTATCCCTTTACCTGTCAGTCAGTGGTTTGGGGCCTCCCCACCCTCAGTGCAAGCAGCCAAAGCAGTTTCCAGCAGTCTGGGAAAGGCCTCAGATACAGAAACTGGAGGAGGTAAAGTGCCTGGGGAGCCTGGAGTCCTGTGCACAATCACTGTAAAGAGATCCTAGGGGCTGTGGGAATCGGCTACAGCAACTAAAGAAAAAATTGTAAATGAACGGTGTGGGCCAGCACCATTCTGAACAATCCTAACTCATCCATGAGCTGGAGCAGTTTTATCTGTAGGAGGGAAAAGGAGGACTTGGGCCACGGGGAAAAAGCACGGGTGACCTTGCTGGGCACTTCAGTCTGTGTTCGCCACCCACCCATGTTACTTGTTTTGGCAGCAACAGCAGGCAGGCTAGCCCTGGGGGTACCTGGAGTTGTGGGGAGTCGTGTTTTACGAGACACCCACCTCGGCATGTGGAGTGGGCTATGCTGGGGAGGCTTCTTGCTGGTTACATTTCTCGCTGCTTCTTGCTGCTGGTCTCCTGACCCCCAGGACCTCTGCTTGATCAGATGGAAAGTTCCATGATCAGATTACAAAGTCCTCTACCCCCACCCCTAACAGCAGCCTGGGCCCTGGCTGGCAGCATCCATGGCTGATGGTTGGGGCACTGGCAGATTCAGGTCAGAGGCGTCATGAACACATGTGCTGTGCAGAAGTGCCTACACCAGCTTGGCAGAATTGCTCTGTGGCAGAAATTCTCTTTGGCTTAGAAATTTACATTATTCCTGCTGACAAAGAGGAGCAATGACTTGCCCAAGGTCATGCAGCAGACCTTTGGCAGAACTGGGGCAGAATCCAGTTGGTTCTCTTGGCTCCCAGCAGTGTGGCAGTCTCTGCCTGGTGTAATGGGATGCTCAGGGGCTTTGGAGCTAGAGTGACACATTTGAGACCAAAGTTAAAATGCCAGCTCTGCATTCCTAGTTGTGTGACCTTGGTGCCACCTTGACTCTCTGAGCTTCTTTCTTTTTATCTGCACAATGGGTGTGAGAATTTCCTGATGGCTGAGGAGGCCTTCACATGAATCCTGGTGCAGAAGAGCCATTTAATAAATATTACCCTGTTGTCTTGGTAATATTTCATTGTTTCCTCACACATAGCTGGAAAGGTAGACAGGGCAAAACTTATCACCCCTATATTCCAGAGAGGAAATTGAAGATGAGAAGGGTCAGTTGCCCCAGGGGTGGTATTTTTGACCAAGACTTCTGTTCTCTGATTCCATGACTTTGACTCCATTAATATTCTCTCTGATGGCTGGGTACATCCCCAATGGGTGATGGACTCCATTCAGTCCAGCAGGTCCTTGCTGAGCATCTACCTGTGCTCTGTCCTGGGTGGGACAGTGGGGACCAGAGGAGTAGGGACGACTCCCAACTGAGATCAGAAAGGGGAAAAGTGTGGTGGGTGATGGGGTGGAGAGCAGGGAAGAGTTTGTGTCAGGTTGATTTGTGTTACCTGTGGGACATCTAGGTCCAGAGAGATGTTACCATGTGGGTCTGAGCTCAAGACTGAGAAGGGACAATTCCTATAGTGGTCGGTGTCTGTGAAGGAAGGTTAGAGGCATATTTCGCAGGATGCCCTGAGAGGCTTATCTCCTGGTTTCTGTACCAGGTAGAAATGGCTCCCTCAGAACCTGAGAAACCCTTCAACTTCTATTGGTCTTGGACTCGGAATTAGACCGTCATCAAAGCAGAGATGTGTTGGCCTCCCTCCCTTCTCTGGCACTGGTTTTGGTCTCCAGACTCCAGCACTCTGGGGGCTGATTTGCTCCCCACTTAGGGCTGGGGCTCTAGTGGCCATGCTATTTGGTGGGAGTTGGCAGAGTTGCTGGCTGCCGGGCCAGGTGAATCTTGGGACAGAGCTAAGCTCTTCTTTACTGTCCCTACGATGTACATTCTGGGGCTCAGGCCCAGGGTTACCGTCCCCATTGTTCCTCTGGCCTGGCTATCCTCTGGACTCCCCAGAATTGATCTGGCAAGCTCCAGTCCCCACCTCTCCTTAGGGGAGGTAGAAGGCCCAGGAGGCCTTAGGTCAAGATTCTGAACTGTACATCACTATCCAATCTCATGGGGCAGGAAGGGAGATCCCAGGAGGCCAGATAAATGACTCTCCACTCCCTCCACATATGCCCTTATCTCTCCTACCAGCTGGGGAGGAAATTGCTCTGAGCTAGTTTCTGCCAGGCACACAGCCCAGCCGAGGGCTCCACTCAACCCCTGGGATTGGATTGGGGTTTCCCAGCTGGCCTCAGCATCCTGTCTCCAGGTCCTTTCCAACCCATCCCAGCCCTAGGACTTCTCCCAGCCTTAGTTTGTCCTGGAACAGCAGTATGAAGACCCTTTGAGGCCTGGGGTCTATAGGAGAGCTGGGGAGGGAAGTATATAGTATATACTAAGTATATATCTCCTCTTCAAGTCCTTATGTGAATCTCTTTCCTTCTTTGGGTCTCAGTTTCCCCAACCGTCAGGGACGTGCTGGTGTCTGAGGCTATGGCTCTCTGAGGCTTAGTCCCCAGCTCCCATTTCTCTTGGTAAAAATGGTGTTAGCAGATCCTGAGCACAGGGTTGTGGCTGATGGGGCCTAAAGGAGGAAGCTCCAGGGGCGGGGGCCAGGGGGAGTCTGCTTCTCCCAGACTGGGAAAGCTTTCCAAAGATGAAGCCGTGGAGTGGTGAGCCTCCTGACCCTCAGGTTCAGCTGTCTTCCTGAGCTAGTCCCAGCTCTACAGCCCAGGAGGTTTCCCAAGTGTTGGTGGCAGGAGGATGGAGTGTTCAGGGCAGGTGCAAGCCACCCTCACAGGGGATGCAGCCTCTGCCTCCATCCTAGGCGATCTAGGTCAGCAGCCTCCTTCCCAAGCCTCTCCCAGCCAGCCTCTTCCCTCCCTCTGAGGTGTGAGCCTGTTACAGGCATGCAAGCTATTGTTAGAAACCTTGGTTGCCCCCCTTCAGATGTTCCCCTGCAGGGCCCAGCACTCCAGTGACCCATCCCAGAAGCCTCTTCTCTCCCTCAGCAACCTAGAACGGCAGAAAGAGGGCTGTAGGCTGTGTGGCCTCTGACAAGTCCCTCCCTCTGAGGGCCTTGAGTTCTCCATCTCTCTGACTTGAGTGGTAGGGGATAACACAGAGGAGTGGCCATGGGAGCCAGACCTGGCCCACTCTGCTGGCCCTAGGAAGGGACCCAGTGTGACTCTCAGTCCAGGTGCTACAGGGTGTGCTCAGGATACCCTTGCCTGGTCACCCTCTCAGGCTTGGATCCCTGCCCTCCATGCAGGAACACTTGTTCCTGAGACCCAGGTAGACGTGTGTTCTTTTCCTTAAAGAGCAAATGAGTCTCTGGGAGGGAACTCAATCAGGTCCCAAGAAGAGATCTTGATGGAAACTCATGGCAACCTGAATGCTGATTTCTGGGGTCCCCCAGGACTGAGAAAGCAACTCTGTTTGAAGGGCTGGGAAAGAGGGGGAAAGAAAATAACTAACAGAGTACCTACTGTGCAGAATAGCACTGTGTGCCACCCGGGGACATTATTTCACCTGGCCCCCAAGACAGCCCTGAGAACTGACCGTTACTGACCCATTCCACAGATAATGAGGCTCTGAGGGGAAAGACACTTGCCCAAGGTGAAAGGCATCTTGCTATGTCCTGCACTGCAGATGACAAACTGCAGGAGTGGGAGTGAGCCATGCCGGGTGGGCAAAGTGTGAGCTGCCTGGGACCTTGCCTGGCAAGGCCTGTGGTAGCCTGGAAATGAAGGTGCTCAACCCCCACAGTCAAAACCAACATCATAAAAGGGGGTTTTAATGAAAATAAAGAGCAAGGCAAATATTTGCACAGTGCAGCTGAGTGGCACGTGGGCTGTGGCCCTAGCCCATAGTGGGGACATACGAGTATCAGGCAGCTTCTCCCAGCAACATCCTGTCTTGTTCTCAGCAACCAAATTGTGGGTGCTGTTGAGTGCTGGGGTGGGTGAGTGTACTCCTAGCCTGAATGGATGGGCCCCCGACCCACGATTCCCAGGAGGCTCAACTCTGACCATGATGGTACGCTGGCTTTGCAATGTCTGGGAACCAGCTGCAGTGCCCTCCCCCACCCCACAGCCACCCCACATCTGACTCCTCCTTCCTTCTCACCAGGCACTACCACCACACGCTCTGTGTGGGACGCACCAGTCTGCCCTTTTTTATTTCCACTGTATACACTGGCAGGAGCCCTGTTCACCACCAGCCCCATCCCTGTCATTGTCACCTTCACCTTCGTCATTAAGCACTTCTCAGTTCCTGAGACCCTGCCACGTGCTCTGTGGCATTTTCATTGCTGAGATCACAATAGGGCAAAATTAGACAAAGACTTGATCTTGGAAGGTTAGTTACGAAGAAAAGAAAAACATAAGTGATGCGAAAGAGGGCCCTGCGTGAACACACGCCAACCCTGATGCCTTAGGACCCAGAGCGATTTATAGAAAGGAGCAGTATGTATGGACTGTGACAGGCTGGGGCACTTTGTAGACAGGGCCGGAGGCTTCCCGTAGCTCCTCTATGTCTCCTTCATTCATTGAAGCATACACGCATATATTCAGGCAATCAGCAGATGTTTCTCATGCCCCCTGTGCTAAGCATGGAGGAATGCAGAAGTGAAAAATACAGAAAAGAGCCTTGCCTTGTGGAGCTGTATGACAGTAAGTAAATGTCACTTTAGATAGTGAGACTTCCACGGAGGAAATAAATGAGGGCGAAGAGTCATAATGAGGGTGGGAGGTGAGGGCCATTGGCTACTTCACATAGAGGGGTCAGGAAGGCCTCTCCAGAGAAGCAGTCAAGACAGGAGGAGGAGGAGGAGCTGGAGGAAAGACAATGGGCTAGCAAGCCCGTACTGAGCCCCGAGGCTGGCCCATTCAAGAACCTGAGGGAAGGCCAGTGTGGCTGAAGGTGGAAGGCCTTGGGCTGAGGGTGGGATGTGGGTTGGGCAGATAGTCAGGGCCAGGACACTGAGGCCACAGTTAGCAGATAGAGTGTACTCAGAGGTGCAATGGGAAGTCACTGGAAGTTTTGAAGTGGAAGAGTGTCAAGATCTGATTGAGGTCTCGAAGAGCTCTGTTTCTTGGTTGAGAATGGATTAGAGGTTCAGGGAGCCTCATCGGGAGGTTGGGGTAGTCATCTGGAGTGTTTGGAATAGGGTCTTCCTGGGATTGCAGTAAAGAATATTATTTGAGGATGTCTTCATGGGAAATGGGGCTCAAAGGAACTAGATTGGTTCCGGATTGGGTGTGGGGCTGGGGTGAGAGAATGGGAGGAATCAGGCTGGCTGTTGGGTTTTTGTTGCTCAGCTACATGAAGAGTGATGCCAGTTGTGAGCTGGGAGGAACAGTTTGGGATGGATCCATATGGAGATAGACAGGGAGACAGCTGAACAGATGAGCCCATCTGTCACTCTCGTCTACCTGTGTGTCTTGGGCATAACAGAAACAAGGAAGTGGGATATCTCAGGGATTGGAGAGAGAACAACAGGAAGGCCTCAGGTAAGATCATCATTCCTTGTGGTGGAGGCAAAACAGCAGCATCCTGGGGATCCCCTTATCCAGTGAGACTCCCTACAGGGTTTGCATAGAGATGCCCCAGACTGATATCCTCCACAGCCAGGGAAATCCTCAGCTATGTCTGATTCTGTGTCTGTGGCTGCAGGATCTGTGGGCAGCTGTGCAGGACAGCAACACCTGGAAGGGGGTTGCTGAGAGCCTGGCCAGTCTGCTGCATAGCCCACTGCACCCTGCATATCTGTCTCTCATGCTGGGTTCCTACCCACTCCTTCTCATGTTGCTCTTCTGGGCGTGACTGACTTCCCCAACAACACTCTGAGCTCTGGGTGAGCAGGGGCACTTTCTTCCCTGCCCCCCACAGGGAGGGAGAGTTATTGGGTACTGACACAGGCTGACCTTTTGCAGATTGTGGAGTAGATGTTTGGGTCCCTCCGAGGGTACTGCCCTGAGACCCAGGGAAGAAGGGCCCTGTTGGGCTCATAGTCTGGGGGCTCTCTGAAACTCTTTCTAGATCAGACTGGGGTACCTGGACCTAGCATTCCTGACCCAAACAGCCAGAAGTCTGCTTCCTGGGCCTGTGTAGGCCCCTACTCAGGTCCCTGCTCATGTACAGTCCCCTGACCCTTCACAGGAAGCTGTCGGTAGTAGTGGCATGGATGGAGCTTGGTTGTGGCCTGAGGTTCCTTCGCTGTGGAACAGAGTCAGAGAAGAGAGGTGGCCCATGTTCTGGTGTGGTTTTCTGAAGTTCTAGTTTAGAGCTGGGCCCTCCAGGGTGTTATGATGGTGTATTCTGTCAAGGTAGGACCACAGAATGTTTCCTTTAACAGTTTTTCAGCCTGATTTACAACTTGAAATACGTAAGCTTGTAGTTTGTAGAACAATTTGTCCCCTTGTCTAGACACTCCAGTATCAGGGGTAGGCATATATCTATGGAGCTAGGCATATAGCTCAGGAGCTAGGTACTCAGTCCAGTGAGTCCAAGAGGTTGCTGTCCTGCCCCCTGCTGATCACTTTCTCTTCAGCCCTTGTCATTGGCTCTCAACTGAGAGTTGAAATATCTAGGTTCTGTCTCTTTGGGCCTCAGTTTCCCCTTCTGAAATGGATTTCAACTAAGTCTCTGTGACATTCGATAGTCCCATAATTTTGACCTAATGCCTCTGTCTAAGAGGGGTGTCTCTGCCTGGGAACAGTATGGAGGGACCAGAACTGGATGGCTGGAGGCACCCCCATAAAGTCTCCCAGGCCAGAAGCAAGGCTAGAACTTCCACAGACCTTCCTCAGGATGTCCCTTCACCTCTCCATCCCCTGACTACCCTGTCACCACGACTCCTGCCATGCATGAGTCCCTATCATATACTAGTGTGGCAGATTTGGGAGGATGAAGGTGAGTCAGGGATGAATCCCCACTTGGATCCTACCCTGCCACACTACAGCCTCCCACTCGGTACTACCAGTGGAAAAGGGCAGGTGCAGTGGGCTGGGCTTATGAGCGTGCTTCTCATACTTCTTCACTGAAGTATAAGGGAACGCATATTTCTAATACATATTAACTAATCATAAAGATTAATTATTAATAACAACTTATCAGTTCATAATGGCTTATAATTTATTGAATACTTCTATACTCAGTACTAAGTACTTTATATGTATAATTTAATCCTTTTGACAACTCACTCAGTTAAGGATTTTAACATCATTTTGCAAATGACAAAATAT
Source organism: Urocitellus parryii (assembly GCF_045843805.1). Classification (NCBI taxonomy): domain Eukaryota; kingdom Metazoa; phylum Chordata; class Mammalia; order Rodentia; family Sciuridae; genus Urocitellus; species Urocitellus parryii. The sequence goes on along the minus strand of NC_135536.1, from coordinate 116,671,610 downwards.
GATCAGAGAGGTTTGGGAACACTCTCAAGGTCATGCAGCTAGGAGTTGTGTCAGAACTGGGACTAGGATCATCTGTCTGAACATGGAATCTGTGGGCCTGTGCAGCTCTATCTACAGTTCCATGGCTGGCTTTGGCAGAGCCCACTGCTCCTGGGTGGGTTCTGAGAGTTCAATGACAGATTTAGGAAAACATCACGCCCTGAGCTTGATACCAGACCATGGTCCCTAAGGAACCCTCAGGATGACAGGCCAGAGAACTCTGGTGTATCAATGCCCTAGCCAAGCTGAAGAGGTGGGCTGCAAGGGGCTCTAGGGAGCCTCTTCCCACATGTCTTGGATGGCTGCACCTCCTGTGGGAGGTGCCCGTATCTGCATGGATGCCCAGAGCATCCCTCTAAGACCCACACCTGCAGCCTGCGTCTTCTAGTGCCCTCCCTCCCTGGCCCCAGCCAGATCTCCTGCTGAGCAGGTGCTCTGCGTTGAAAGTGGAGACAGTGCCTACAGCTGCCCAGGATCTGGCCAGGAGGGGGTCACCACTCCTCCTGTCCTCTCACCTAACTCTGCCAACATCTCCACCTCTGCTGGCAGATCTTCCACATGACCTACGACCTGGCCAGCGCTGTGGTGCGCATTGTGAACCTCATCGGCATGATGCTCCTGCTCTGCCACTGGGATGGCTGTCTGCAGTTCCTGGTGCCCATGCTGCAGGACTTTCCCGACGACTGCTGGGTGTCCATCAACCACATGGTGGTGAGTGCACCCAGAAGGCCCTCGCTCTGGGCTGGGGGTTCCTTCTCTAGAGGTCCAAACGGTAGAGAGGATTGATAGCTCGGAACTCCTGAATCCCGGCACGTGACTTCCCGAAGGGCACATGTCCGTATTCATTCCAGGCTGAGCTTTGCTCAGTCCAGGAATCCTCTCTCAGGGCTCTTGGCTGAGGGCTGTTACCATCACCTTCTTACAGCCTCACCTGTTGCGGGGAGCTCTGATATTTGGCCTAATTTTACCCAAGGAGACTAAACCTAGGTGACCTCCTGTTCTATCAGTGTGACAAAGCTGAGCTGAGGGTTCCCACCCTCTTACTTCTGGCCCCTAGAAGCTGAGCCCGGGAAAACAGAAGCCTGCAAGGGCACTGTTGTGTCACACATGTACCACCAGATTGTACAGTGTGACTTTCTGCTCCAGGGGCAGAGCTGGGCTGTGCATGGGAAGGGCTCCTGCAGGGCGGGGTCGGGTACCTGTGAGCCCTTCTCTGGCTCTGCTGAGCTCCTGCTTCCCTATACTCCCTCCCAGATTGTTTGGTTTGGCCTGAAAGCAGATCCCCAGGGCACCAGTGGAGGAAAAACTGGCTTTGAAAGAGGTGAAAGAGACCCTGAGGCATCTTTCAGCATCAAATAGGCCTTTACAAAACAGCTTTTTGATGAGCTAAGTGTAAATGAATTGGCCATATGGGTTGAATTTCCTGGTCCCCAGAGGCTCAGCAGTGAAGGCCAGCCAGAAGCCCAGACTAGAGCACCTAGGGGCTGCCCTTGTTCCCCAAGGCAGGTGGGGGGGATGACACAGGACACAGGATACCCTTCTACCTCTGGGGACCAACCCTGTCCATCCTGCCCTCATCTGGATTGAGCCCCCAGGCCCCAGGAAGGAGCCTGGCTCCACCTAGGATGGTCTGCCTGACTGGAACATGGAGGCTCTGTGGCTCTATGCTTTACTTCTTTCAGGGACTGGGGACAGCCTGGTGCCTGCAGAAGTGCTTAGAGCTCTGTGAGTTGTGTCCTGGGTGGGTTTCTGCGTTGTTACTAACATCTCCACCTTGTGAGAGAGGCACTGCGAGAGGGCTGTGGCTGGGGTTCTGGCAGCCCCCTTGTTTGGGGCAGGTTCCTCTGTGTGGAGATGACAAGCCCACACACGCACTAAATTTGTGATGGTCCTTCAGAGCCCAGTGTTCCCCCACTGAGCCTTCCCTGAGAAACTGACTGGCTTTGGAGACAAAAATAGCCAGGAGGGTTGGGGCTGCAGCTCAGTGGCAGAGCGCTTGCCTATCATGTGTGAGGCACTGGGTTCGATCCTCAGCACCACTACAGATAAATAAAATAAAGGTCCATCAATGACTTAAAAAAAAATAGCCAGGAGCCTTGCTCCCTGCCTCCCTCCTCCTGCCCCACACACCGTGTTCCAGAGAGTCCACCGTTGGGGGCGTTGGGAAGAGAACTGGTGGCCGCTGCCCTGTGGGTACTGGCCGGTGTTCTGTAGGAAGCCAGTTAACTTGGCAGCTTTAATTTCTGCTCACCCAAAAGGAGGACAGTCTGCTAGAGCCATCCCCCCAGGGAAAGCATATTGGTTTTATAATTGAGGTCAGTGGGGAAATGGGCTTCACTTGACAGCTGTTTAGAGGTGGGGGATGGAGTTATTTCAGCAAGGGAAGGACAGCAGGGTGGCTCAGCCTGGAGCCTGTTGCTACTCAACCAGGAGGCTCCAGGGCAACCCTCAGGGCTGAGGTCAGACCAAGGCGAGGCCAGCTCCCAGCCCTTTGATGGGTCTTCCAGTCTGACCCCTGCCCTCCACTGGAAGAGGATAGCCTAGCCTAAACGGAGGATCCACTGACACCCTAGTCCTGGCCTCTCTGCCACTCACCTAAAGCCTTCGTCTGTCAGCAAGATGGGAGCCTGGGGCTCAGCCACTGGGGAGGAGTTAGGTGGAGGGAGACAAGGCAGCAGGGAATGTCCTAGGTGCCCGTGAGATGGGCCTTCCCCCTCACTGGTCACGCCCATTTGTGTCTGTCCACAGAACAACTCGTGGGGGAAGCAGTACTCATATGCCCTCTTCAAGGCCATGAGCCACATGCTGTGCATTGGATATGGACGGCAGGCGCCCGTGGGCATGTCTGACGTCTGGCTCACCATGCTCAGCATGATTGTGGGTGCCACCTGCTACGCCATGTTCATCGGCCACGCCACTGCTCTCATCCAGTCCCTGGACTCCTCCCGGCGCCAGTACCAGGAGAAGGTAGGTTGGAGAGCCACGTCCACCCAGGGCTCTCTCAGGAGGACCTGCCCACTGGTCCTTTGTATGAGGGAGCACATGTAGCCAGCCCTCAAATGTCTAGTGTGAGCGACAGAGCAGGGGTCACCTCCTGAATGAGAACTGCTTCACTCCCTGGATTTAAACTTATAAATGTCTCACTATCTGTACCTTCCATGCCTTCCCTGTCCCGTAGCTGGGGGCCTGTCTCTCTGCACTGAGGCATCAGCGCTCTGAGTGTTGTTGAATCCAGTGGATCTTTTGGGGCCTCATCTCGCTTGGCCTCCTGGTATTTGCAGACTCCTGCTCCTTCTTGGCCTTGCTTGGTTTCCATGACTGCGCGCTCTTGGCTTCCTCCTACCTCTCTGACCAGTCCTACTTGCTCGCCTTTGCTGGCTTCTCTTCTCAGCCGTCACATGGTGGCTGGGCCCTAAGCTCTTTGATTCTCTGCCTCAGTTCCTAGGTGTTCCCGTTCGAGCACCCCCACCCCCGCGTGCTCTGTGTCCATCAGTGGGGCCCAGTTATATAATCAGCTCCACCTCATTGTCAGCCCTGGAGTGTTCATTGGATGCCTCCCTGGATACCTCGACCTCATCACATCCAAAATCAGAACAACCTCCCCAGCCCCCTCCACTCCCAGCGGCCACTCTTCCCATATGTGTTCTCTATTAATGGACACGAGGAGCACAGATGCCCAGCCAGAAACCAGGAGCCATGCTTGCCATCTCTGTCACTAACACCCACCTCAAAGCTGTGTCTCCCTTCTCTTCCTCCCAGCCGGCCTCTGTCCACCCTCACTGCCAGCTTCTGCCTCTCCCCAGGTCACCACAGCAGCTTCAACCACAGCAGCTGAGCTGTGGCCTGGAGTCAGGTTGCCTTGGGTCTCCCCTAGCTTCTTCATTGATGAGTTCTGGGAGCATGGGCAGGTTACCTCTCATCAGGTTAAGCCCTGACCTTTATCACCTGATTGGTGGACTCCGACTGTATGATGGGAGAGTATGCGGAGTGCTGTCCTAGGGTTTGTGAAGAGTAATGCAAGTCAAACCCGCAGCACCGCATTCTCACAGAGCACAGAGCAGGCCATTCAATATTCATTAGCTAAGCAGGCTCCTCTCTGCCCTCTGTTCTACTCATCACACGGTATTTTAAAAATATATCAGTCTGATTGTATTGTTCCTCTGACTGCTGTCTCCTGGTGGGGTGACGGTCAGATGGCAGCCATTCAGGTGTGGAGGCCCAGGTCCTGTGACACTAAGAGGAGAGCTTGGGAGAGCCTGCAGAGCTGGGGTGGGTAGGAGAGCTCACTCCGGGGAGGCAGAAGAAGGTGGAAGAGAATTCTAGGTCAGTCATCAGGGTGCACATGAGCAAGGGTGAGTGGCAGGATGGTAAAGAAATCAGTCTGGTTAGAACAGAGGGTTCTGGGTTGGGAATTCGTGGGCTAGGGAGGGGAGGTACAACAGGAATCAGGTGATAAAGGTCAGGGCTTAACCCAGGTCCAGTTAAGGATTAATCTCAGGCCACCATCAGGGCCTAGCCTGTGACCAGGGTTGGGCTCAGTATGTGACAACGTCAGGCTTGGTGTGTGGTTAGGGTCGGAACTCAGTCTGAGATGAGGTTGGAAGTTCTTTCTGGGACCAGAATCAGGGATTGATTTAGAAAATGCATCAGGGTTTGTAAGTAGGGCCAGTGTCAAGCTGCATTGTGACTTCCCATTTGAGACTTTTTCCTAGGCTAATAGCTCTCTGAGTTTTTCTGATTCACACATGAATCTCTCTTAAATGTCTTTCCTACCCACTATCCCCCTAGATCACTTCACCAACCTTTGGGTTCCTGCCCACTGTTCCCTCCTCTCTGTTCACTGTAGGGGGAGTCTCTACAACACAGCTCCAAAAGTGCCAGCTGCCTGTGCCCCCACAGCCAGCCAGGAAGTCACTCCCCCACTGGGGCTTTGCACAACTTAGAGAGACAACTTAGGGCAGGTCGACTGGAAGAGCTTGGAGAACATCACCCCTTGGTCTTCAGTTGCCCATTGATATCTCTGTGGAACACTAATATTTGAGAACTGGCTCCCCTTTTCTGATTGTTCCTGGGGCTGTTGGGACTAACCTTCCTTCCCAGGTGGGAAAAATCTGTGTTAGTGCCTAATCAATACCTCCTGTCTTCTACTCTTGAGGACTCCACCCTCCACCCAAAATGCAGGGGCAGTTGGAGCAAGGTTCACCTGGCACTGCCAGGAGGGGCAGGATCATTCCTTATTTGGTTCAAGCCCCAGGGACTTAGGTTCACAAAGCTCTTGCGCCTGAACTTCTGTTTGAGGGTCCTGCTCCACCTTGTGTTTCCCTTGGGCTGGAGCTACTGAGGCCACCATTACAGACATACCCTAAAAAGGGCCAGGCCTCCTTGCCTCTGCCTCTAGCCCTTCTGACCTGCTGCAGTCCTGTCCTGATGACTGTGCCCATTTGTCACTACTTGCAGGAGACAGCTCCTCCTCTTCCAGAGTCAGTGTCTTGTTTGTACTGTAGAAATGACAGACATTCAGAAGAAACTTGATTACCCTTCTGGGCAGTTGGTATCCTGTAACTGGACGTTGGACAGTCCCTGTTCCCCCGCCCCTTCTCCACATCTCTATAGTATGGAACACAAGAACAGACACCAAGGGAGCCCCTTCCCCCATGCCCCATGCACTCCAAGAGTTGGAGTCAGGGCCATTGTTTTGGGCACAAGCATAGTCATACCCACACCAAGGACATTTAATCTCAAGGAACCAGGGTTGGCCAGAAAAGCCCCCAGGATTAGAGCCCGGCTCTGGTCATCAGCTGGGGGTGCCCGGAGGTGACACCTATCTCTTTCCCCCATCCTCAGTATAAGCAGGTGGAGCAGTACATGTCCTTCCACAAGCTCCCGCCCGACACCCGGCAGCGCATCCATGACTACTACGAGCACCGCTACCAAGGCAAGATGTTCGATGAGGAGAGCATCCTGGGCGAGCTGAGTGAGCCACTGCGGGAGGTGAGCCTGCAGGTGGCCTGGGTAGTGGGGGGAGCCCTGCCTTGCTGGCAGGCATCGCCCCTCACCTCCTTCTCCCGTCCCAATCTGTGCAGGAGATCATCAACTTTAACTGCCGGAAACTGGTAGCCTCTATGCCACTGTTTGCCAATGCAGACCCCAACTTTGTGACCTCCATGCTGACCAAGCTCCGCTTTGAGGTCTTCCAGCCAGGGGACTACATCATCCGTGAGGGCACCATTGGCAAGAAGATGTACTTCATCCAGCATGGTGTGGTCAGTGTGCTCACCAAGGGCAACAAGGAGACCAAGCTGGCTGATGGCTCCTATTTTGGAGGTGAGGTGTCCACGGGGGTCTGGGGTAGCAGGGGCCACTAGGGAATAGGCTGGAGAGACTCTGGAGGACAGAGGCACTGTCATGGCCTCAGCCTGGAGGTGGGTGTCTCTGAACCCAGTATAGAGGTATCTTAGTCCATTTGGGCTGACAAAGCACTACAACCTGGTGACTTAAGAAGAACAGAAATTTATTCCTCACAGCTCCAGAAGCTGGAGTGTGAGGCCAGGGTGCTAGCATGGTCAGGTTCTGGTAAGGGGCCTCTTCCTGGTTGCAGACTGCTGCCATTTCTACTTCCTCACAGGGTGGAAAGAGTGTGCTCTCTCTCTCTCTCTCTGGAGAGTACCATTTATGAGGACTCCTCTCTCATGACCTGGTCACTTCCAAAGCCCCACCTCCAGATACCATCACATTGAGTTTAGGGTTTCAGCCTAGGGATTGTGGGATGACACAGATGATCAGCCCTTGCAGGGGATGGTCTCAGAGATGGTAAACAATCCCACATCCATTTGGTGGAGGGACTGTTATCCAGTATGATCACAGCCTGGGGGGGGGGGTCTTGTGAGCCTATGAGGCTTCTGCACCAAGCAGTGGGGGACCAAAGTCAGAGCAGGGAAGCCCCCACCCCCACCATGGCCTAGGAGGCTGTGCACACCCCACCCTGATTTCTGATATCCTGGCAGAGATCTGCTTGCTGACCCGGGGCCGGCGCACAGCCAGTGTGAGGGCCGACACCTACTGCCGCCTCTACTCACTGAGTGTGGACAACTTCAATGAGGTGCTGGAGGAGTACCCCATGATGCGGAGGGCCTTCGAGACTGTGGCGTTGGACCGCTTGGACCGTATAGGTGAGGGGACCGGCAGGAAGGTGGGAGGGCAGGAGGGTGGGAGGGCAGGTTCCCTCCTGCAACCTTGCCACCTTTCTGCTCTGCCTGAGCGCTTGCTCTTGCACTATGCCCTAGGCAAGAAGAACTCCATCCTCCTGCACAAGGTCCAGCATGACCTCAACTCTGGCGTCTTCAACTACCAGGAGAATGAGATCATCCAGCAGATCGTGCAACATGACCGTGAAATGGCCCACTGTGCGCATCGTGTCCAGGCCGGCGCCTCTGCCACCCCAACCCCCACGCCTGTCATCTGGACCCCGCTGATCCAGGCGCCACTGCAGGCTGCCGCTGCCACCACGTCTGTGGCCATAGCTCTCACCCACCACCCTCGCCTGCCTGCTGCCATCTTCCGTCCTCCCCCAGGACCCGGGCTGGGCAACCTCGGGGCCGGGCAGACGCCGAGGCACCTGAAGCGCCTGCAGTCCCTGATCCCTTCTGCTCTGGGCTCCGCCTCACCTGCCAGCAGCCCATCCCAGGTGGACACACCATCTTCATCTTCCTTCCACATCCAACAGCTGGCTGGATTCTCTGCACCCGCTGGACTGAGCCCTCTCCTGCCCTCGTCCAGCTCGTCCCCACCGCCAGGGGCCTGTGGCTCCCCACCAGCCCCCACACCGTCCACTGCTGCGGCCGCCTCCACCACGGCTGGGTTTGGCCACTTCCACAAGGCTCTGGGGGGCTCCCTGTCTTCGTCCGACTCCCCGCTGCTCACCCCACTGCAGTCAGGGGCCCGCTCCCCACAGGCTGCCCAGCCACCACCCCCATTGCCGGGGGCCCGGGGAGGCCTGGGACTCCTGGAGCACTTCCTGCCTCCTCCACCCTCATCCAGGTCCCCGTCATCTAGCCCTGGGCAGCTGGGCCAGCCGCCTGGGGATTTGTCCCCAGGTCTGGCCACTGGCCCACCAAGTACACCAGAGACACCCCCACGGCAGCCCGAGAGGCCATCCTTCATGGCCGGGGCCTCTGGAGGGGCTTCCCCTGTAGCCTTTACCCCCCGAGGAGGTCTCAGCCCCCCTGGCCAGAGCCCAGGCCCCCCAAGAACTTTCCCAAGTGCCCCACCCCGGGCTTCTGGCTCCCATGGTTCCCTGCTGCTGCCACCCGCCTCCAGTCCCCCACCCCCCCAGGTTCCTCAGCGCAGGGGCACGCCACCCCTCACCCCAGGCCGCCTCACCCAGGACCTCAAGCTTATCTCAGCCTCTCAGCCAGCCCTCCCCCAGGATGGGGCACAGACTCTCCGCAGAGCGTCCCCGCACTCCTCAGGGGAGTCTGTGGCTGCCTTCCCGCTCTTCCCCAGGGCCGGGGGCAGCAGCGGGGGAAGCGGAAGCAGTGGAGGCCTCGGTCCTCCTGGGAGGCCACATGGTGCCGTCCCTGGCCAGCATGTCACTCTGCCTCGGAAGACATCCTCAGGTTCTTTGCCACCCCCTCTTTCATTGTTTGGGGCAAGAGCCACCTCTTCTGGGGGCCCCCCTCTGACTGCTGCACCCCAGAGGGAACCTGGGGCCAGGTCTGAGCCTGTGCGCTCCAAACTGCCGTCTAATCTATGAGCCGGGCCCCTCCCTCCCTCTCCTCTTTTCTCCCTTCTTTTCTTCCTTCAGGTTTAACTGTGATTAGGAGATATACCAATAACAATAATAATTATCATTTAAAAAAATCCCACACACACACCCCAGAAAAACAAAAGACAGCAGAAAATAACCAGGTATTCTTAGAGCTATAGATTTTTGGTCACTTGCTTTTATAGACTATTTTAATACTCAGCACTAGAGGGAATGAGGGAGGGAGGGGGAGGGAGCCGGAGGGGAGCAGGCAAGGCCCAAAGGCAAAAGCCAGAGGAAGGCAGGTGGGTTCTCTGGGGTGGGACAGGGATGGGGGTGACCCATGTCTGGGGTTCCTAGAGCAGACCTGTCATTGTACTCATTTTAGAACAAGAGCTACCATCAGCCCCTTGGCTGTGAACTTGGAGCCCCACTCTGTTGGGGGTCATCCTATTCCCCCAGGAAGGGGCTGTCCTTGGGTGTGTTCCTGGGGAGGCTCAGACACTTGAGTCCTGGGGACAAATCGGGGCCGGGGCCCCAAGGGCCTTGCATTTTTTTCTACTGTTATCGTAGCAAGATATGTATATGAATATGTATATGTATGTAAGATGTGTATATGTATAGCTATGTAGCGCTCTGTAGAGCCATGTAGATAGCCACTCACATGTGTGCACACATGTGTGCAATCTAGTTTAACCCTATGTTGCCAGGACACCCAGGTCACCTTACATCCAGCAATCCGCCGTGGCCCGCAGGCTGGGCACCGCAGGGTCTGGGGATGGACTCTCTCCAGTCCTCAGGGAAGAGGACCCCCAGGACCTCGCAGCAGACCCTTCTTTCCCCATCTCTGGGCCCAAATCCAGTCCTAGCCTGACCTCTCACCACTGGGAAGCAGAAGACTTGGGGCTGAACCTCGCCCTTCCCAGGCCTCAAGCACACCGTCACCTCCGTGGCCCTCAGTGTTCCCCGCTAAACAAGGGAGGTGAGGGAACTTCTGTTTATTGAGTCTGCTCTGTGCCAAGCACTGGTTTTGCACTTTACACACATTAACTCCTTCAGTCTCACAAAGACCGTGAGGTAGGTACTTTGATTCTCCCCATTTCACAGATGAGGAAAATGAGTTCTTGGTAATTTTTCCAGAATCATGTAAGCAGGAGCAGCTGGGCTGGGACTAATGAGATGTAGGTCTGTGCCCACCCAAGGCCAGAGCCTATCAGAAAAGTGTGTGGCGAGGGGCTGAATTAGATGGCCCCAAGCCTGGTGCACAGGGAAGAGACCAGAGTCTGGCCACCATCAGGCTTAGGTTCTAATACTAGCCTTGCCACTTAGCTTTGGGACCCTGGGCAAATTATCTGACCTTTCTGAATCTGTTACCTCATTTGTAAAATGAGAATGATTATGGTACTGCCTCACAAGGATCTATGAGAACCAGATAAGAAAAAGAATATATGTGAAATGCCCAGCCCGGTGCCTGGCATACAGCATAGTAGGTGCTCAATAAATCACGTTTCTTCTGCCCCCTCCTCATGTGCCCAGCCCATTACTCCAGCGAGCTGTGGTGAGAACCCAGAGAGCTTTGCCTGAGGACTCCAAGTCTTAAAAAATCTCAGGACTCAGGAGGTGGCCAAGGGAGATGTGTGGACAGTGGTAGCTTGGGCCAGGCCTTGAGATGTGGGAGGAACTGGAGAGAGGGAGGAAGGCAGGGGGCATGGAGTGGCAGGTGTGGGCCAGAGCACTTGGGGGGCGATTACCAAGGCAGATGTGGAGCTGGGCTTCGGGAGGAGACTCACGTGCTGCAGGGCAGAGGCAGGGCCTTGGATGGCAGGCCACAAGGCTGAGTTGTACTTGGTTCTGAAGGCAACTAGAGGCCACAAGCAGGTTCAGGGGGGACCGGCACAAAGTGAAAGCGGCTGAGGTACCCCAAGGTTCAACTGTCCTCTCCAATAGGATACTGGCAGAGCCAAGGGCAGAGGCAGGTGTGGCCATAAGACCTGCATGAGGACTGCTTGTCCACGCAGAGCTCTCCATGCTCCAAGCCAGAGGGTAGGCAAGATCAGGTTGCCCTGTGCTGTTCTGGGACAAGAGACAGGCTGAGTTAGTGGCCTGTAGATGGTGTCAGGGAACTGGAGGCAATAATCCAGGAGAGAAGGGGCCAAGGTCCTGGGATCCTAGGTGAAGACTAGCAACCGTTGGCCCGAGTTTCCACAGAGCTGGAAAGGCCTCTTAGGACCCAGAGAGTTCTTAGACCCGATAGGATCTAAGCTTCAACCTGAGTTCCACAAGCCCCCACCTTCGTGCTCCCCCAAGGAAGGCAGCTCAGAGGAGGCAGCAGGCCTGGAAGGGGCAGGAGTGGAGTGGGAGGGTCCAGGGCACATGGGGCGAGGAGCCCCTTGAGGCCGGGGCCTGGCCTAGCCACCCTCTTCTTGACTCACACCACCGTTTTATAAACTCTGACCCAGGCTGGCCTCTCTGGGGAGACTCGAGAGGCCAGGTCATCAGTGGGCCCTCCCATCCCTAATCCCCACAAGCAATTTTCAAATCTTCCACTTTTAAAACAGAAAACGGTAAATGCACCGTGTTGTATATTTTATTTAAATAAAAAAATTCCAGCAAATGCTGCCTTTTTCTAGGGGACAGGGTCTGGGTTGGGTGAGGTTAATGGGAAATCCTGGAGTCTTAGAAGCCCAGCTGTGCAGGGTTTGGAACACACATGGGCGTGTGTACAAACCTTCACTCTCAAGCCCATTGGGTCGAGCTCTGTGCCCAGAGGTGTGCATGGGAGTATATAAGGCCCAACACAGGTGTGTACCTGCAGGTGGGTCGTTAAGTCTGCATCTTTGCTACTGCAGGGGGAGGCAGAGCTGGGGGGAAGTGTAGACCCTGACTCAGATCCTCCCCGACTGCCAAGACTCCAAGGTCCTAGGTGGTAGTAAACATGCTAGAAGCTGAGAAGGGAGATTCCATCTTTGCCGGATCAGGCAGGGCCCTCAGAAGAGTTGGAGGGAAGCTGAGGACCTGAGGTGGCCGGCTGGGGGGAAGGCATCATGGGGCTGGCTGAGGATGGGGGCACAGTGCTGGACCTCTGTGTGGCTTAGGCAGACTGGGTAGAGGTGCCAGAGCTGGGGCCCAATTGGAAGGAGGTGTGGCACCGTCTTTCCCCCTCCAGTGCCAGTGGTGGCTGGGGGCTGCTGGGTCTGGTCCTCTCCACCAACCCTGCAGCAGATGGTCCCTACAGGCCCTCATACCTCACTGTGTGGGGAAGGCCTGAGGCTGGGAAAGCCGAGTCCCCGGGGCTCCCGGTGGTGCAGGGAGTGCCTTCTTGCCTGTAGGAGAAGGGGAAAGTCCTCCAGAAAGGGCAGGGATCCCGGTGGCCAGCCGTTCCCCATCATTGCTTGCTGAGGCCGTTTCCATGGCAACCAGCCTGGGAGTCCCGTGGCGTTGCTAAGGAGGCAGCTCAGCAGGGCCTGGCGTCCCCATGACAACTGCCCCCTGTGGCCAGGCAGTGGTGCTTTCTTTGGGACCGAAGGCACAACACAGGGACAGGCCCAGGTGCTGCCAGGCAATCTGTGCTTAGACAACTGCCGCCACCTCTGGGTGACTGGCCTCGGGCTGGGGAAACCTTTTCAGCTGGACAGCCACTGTAGGAAGCCTGGGGGAGGGGGCTGTTCCTGGGGTTCACTGGGGATTCCAACCAAACCGCTAAGTCAGTGGCTATATCAGTCACTATCTTCCCTGTTCCCTACCCCAGAAGGACACTCAGTAAGTGCCTACTGCATTCTAGATACTGAGTGTTTTCCTGTTACCTTATTCCATCCCCCCCCCAAAATCCTATAAGGCCAGAATGAGCCCCAATCACAGTGAGCCAAGGACTCTGAAGCTCAGATGGGGCAGGAACTCATCTTACCCCAGCTAGAATGGAAGGAGCCAGGGTGCACGCTCAGGACCCCGAGACTCAAACCTTGCCCCTTCTTGCAGCATGGTAGGAGCTGTTGTCCTGGGAGAGTATTAAATACAACAATGAAAATGACTTCAGTGCTAGTTTGCTTTCCCTTATCACCATGTGCTGCCAATTCAAGACAATGTCAGTGATAAGACACCCTCCCCACCAGGGCAGACGGCGCCCCCTCACCTTGAATTGCCACTGCCCACCCCCGTGTTTCAGCCTCCAGGGGCACCTGCTGTGTTCATGGCGGCCAGAAACAGTGGGAAGGCCTGAGACTTCCCTTCTGCCTCAGTGGGACTAAATCAGACTAGGAAATTTGCAAGAAAGTTTTAAAAGATGTAATAAAACCCCTTCCCCCTTCCCTTCCCAGCTGACACCCCTCTTTCATCTCAGACATCTTGAGAGTTGTCCCAACTTCCTGTCCTCATTTCCCTCCTTGGGCATCACTTCTTCCTCCCCTGCCATCTGGTTTCTGCCTCTCTCCGCTGCTGTCCCACCTGGAATGGCTCTGGACAAAGTCCCCATGGTCCACACAGTGGAATCCAGGGGCTGCTGACCTTGTTGACCAGGCCCTCCCCAGCTTCATGGTCCCTGCTGTCTCCTCACTGCCCCACCTTCCTGCTCAGCCTTAGCTTTAAGGGCTCCTCTTTCTTCCAAAAGGTTGGTGCTCCTTGGGCCTCTAGCCGTGACCCCTATCTTGTCACTCCATACATGCTCCCAGGGCGACCTCACTTATGCCCATGGCTTCCCACTCAGAGGCAAAAGCCTCCCAGATTTCCCCTTCACCATAGCCCCCCAATCCTGAGCCTCAGCCTGGGGTTCTGCCACATGGGCTGCTCACCCTCCTTTGAAGGAGCAGCCCTTTCACCCTCTTCAGAGCATGCAGGTCCCAGTGCACCCAGAGTGTGTCCTCCCCAGCCGCTGCCCCTTGTTGACTTGACTTCTTCAATTTCATTTCTCTTGAAGGTGGAATATGTCATGCATGCAGAAGAAGACATAGCACACAAATAAGACATTAAAAGTAAAATAAACAGCCATTTACCAACCACCCAGTTTAAGAAATAGAACATAAGGAGTACACCTAGAAGCATCTGTGAAGATGCCCAACTATTTTATTCCTCTAAGGAAAACCACTCATCTGGGCTTTAATTGTGTCGTCCCCTTACTTTCCATGATCCCTCCACTAGGGAAATAAATGTCTCTAAACAATGTTACACACCAAGGTGGGGGAGTGGGGATTGGAAGTTGTTTCCTTGAGGGGGAGGAGGATACTGATAATAATACTGTTCAGCATTGCTGGTACATGGTGACAATAAAAATCAACTTACGATTCAGTTAGTTTTATTATTGTTTTAAATTTCTTTACAAACCATGTATCTTTTTTATCATCTGCACTAGGGACTGGGTCATACCCACCTCCTGTTCATAGACCACTCAATGCATTTGTGACTTTTAAGCTTTACATACATGATGCATCTATTCATAATTCTTTCTTTCTGTTCAATAGTATAATTTTGAGATCCTAATAATGCATGGAAGGTAGTTGAAGATTCGTTTCCCTTGCTGTATAGCATTCCAGTCCTTGAATAGTCTACAATTTACATTTGTATTCTTCCAAAGAAGGGTGTGTCTGTCGATTCCAGTTCTCACCAATATCAACTTGGCTGCGGCAAGTGCTCTTGTTCATGGCTCCTGATGAAGATGTGTACGGGGTCTCTGGACTCTATAGCTAGGGGTGGAATTAATGAGTCAAAGGGTGAGTTAATCTTCACTTGACACGATAACACCAAGGGCTAGAGCTGTAGCTCAGTGGTAGAGGTCCTGCACTGAGTTCGATCCTCAGCACCACATAAAAATAAATAGATACAGATGTTGTGTACCTCTACAACTAAAAAAAAAAAAGATATTGCCAGCTGTTTCAAGTATTCTAACCACTTATCCTTCCACCTGCAGGGCATGGGAGTCACTCTTGCTCCATGTTTTTGGTCAATTACTGGAATCCTTTGCTAAATGTTCCAGTAGAAAAAGTCTCAGATTTCAACAATATGTCACAATAAAGGTTTGTTCCAGTGTGGGCCAGGCTGCCACTTTCTTTACTGATATCAACTTTAAAAAAAAAAAAAAAAGTCCAGGTCTTAAAGATCCCCGTGGGAGAAGAAGAGACCAATGGGAGAGATGTGGAATCTGAGTCATCTCTCTAGCAGGGACACATATCACTGCCTCGAATATTCCATTGTCAAGGGCCATAACATAGCTGCAAGAACTGATATGAGGGGATCTGGAATATTTGCTGGGCATTAACTATCCTGGCCAATCCTTTCAATATGGTCTTTTAATTTTCTTCATCAAGTTTTCTATTAGATTGATGACCAGTTCCTTATATGTTTGTTGCTGCTGCTAATTGTATTTCTTATCCAGCTATAATTTCTGTGTAACAAAATCTAACAATTTGAATGTACAGTTCAATGAGATTTGACAAAGAGACACACTCCTACAACCACCCCCAGTTAGGACATAGAATATTCCATTACTCCCTAGAACTCCCTCTGCAGTCTCCTCCTTTCAAACCTGACCCTGGGAAATCTGTTTTTGTTTTTTTTTTTGTCACTCAGGGTTTGCCATTTCTAAAATGTCATCTAGGTGGCATCACAAATTGTTGAGTCTGTGTCATTTGTTTCATTAGCCTTGTGCTTCTGTGCTTGGTCAGTGCCATGTGCAATAATATTCTCCTGTATGGGATGGCACGAGTCATTCACTCTTCCACTGATGAACGATGGGCTTCTTCTGGCTTTAAGTTATTAAGAATAAAGTGCTGACGAACATTCATGTTTCAGTCTTCATGTGAGTGTAGATTTTCTTTTTCAAAAAAACTTTAAATTGACAAATACAAATTGTGTATGTTTATCATGCGCAGCATGAAGCTTTGAAATATGTGTGAGCAGTGAGATGGCTAAATCATTGTGTGTGGGGGTGTATGTGTGTGTTTGTGTATGTGTGTGTGTGTGTGTTTGTGTGTGTGTGTGTGTGTGTGTGTGTGTGTTAAGTTCTACTCTTAGCGATTTTCAAACTAATATAGGTTTTTGTTGATCTTAAAGACTTAAGAGCTGGGGCTGGGGATGTGGCTCAAGCGGTAGCGTGCTCGCCTGGCATGCGTGCGGCCCGGGTTCGATCCTCAGCACCACATACCAACAAAGATGTTGTGTTTGCCGAGAACTAAAAAATAAATATTAAAAAATTCTCTCTCTCCTCTCTCACTCTCTCTTTAAAAAAAAAAAAAGACTTAAGAGCTGGGTATGGTGGTGCACACTTGTTAATCCTGGAGGATCGGGAGGCTGAGGCAGGAGAATTGTGAGTTGAAAGCCAGCCTCAGCAATTTAGTGAGACCCTGCTCAAAATAAAAAATAAAAAAGTGCTGGGGATGTGGGTTAGTGGTTAAGCACCCCTGGGTTCAATTCCCAGTACCCTTGACCAGGAAAAAGACCTAAGATTGGCACATAAGTATGTTTTTAATTATATAAACAACGGTCAGGTGGGGTGTGATTGCAAGTATGAGGTCTGGCTGAGCAAATAGGGAGGCCCTATTCAATCTCTGGTTACTCCCCACAAAAACGAGGTAAAAGAAAAAGCTCAGATTCCCCCCCCCCCAAAGTTGAAGTACTGTCTCGCATCCCCATCAGCAGTTATATGATAGTGCTGGTCATTTCCTACCCTTAATGATGCTTGATGCTGTCAGTCTTCTTGATTTTTTACCATTCAAGAGAGTGTGTAATGTTAATTCCTGGTTTTAATTTACATTTTCATAATGACTAAAGATGCTGAGCATCTTTTTAGGTATTTATTTGCTATCATGCCTGTCATTTGGTAAAGTGACTGTTCAAACCTTTCTTCATTTGTTTTTATTGAGTCATTTGTTTCCTTATTATTGAATCATAATACATTTAAGATACAAGTCCTTTAAAAGAGAGATGTTCTACAAATATTTTCTCCTAGTTTGTGGAATACCTTTTCATTTTCTTAACCATGTATTTCAGAGTGAACATTTTACTTTCTCTTCCCAAGCATTTCTTCTTTTAAAACATTTTTATATTGGTGCATACTAATTATATAGAATCCTGGTTTCATTGTGGTACATTCCTACGTTCATAGAACATAATATGATCCATTTCCCTCCTGGGGGAAGGAGGAGGGAGGGGACAGGTAGGTACCAGACCCTCTTTCTCTACCCCATGGTCTCCATTCTACTTTCATGGGGTTCCGTTTTTTTCTCATTTTTTCCCCTTCAGCTTTCATATGTGAGAGAAAACAAATAGGGAGTGGACTAGAGGATCTCAGTTTAGCTGGGTCTGGTCACTTTGGGCTCTGAGCTCCACTTGTCCACTAGTCTTCTGAGCCTGAATTATCTGACTTAATATAATATCCTCCAGTCCCATCCTTTGTCCTGCACTTGACATAATTTTCTTCTTTATGGCTTTTTGGGTTTGTTTTGTTTGTGAAATGGTGTCTTACCTTGCTGCCCAGCTCTCCAGGAAGTGCTGAATACTCCTTCCTTCCCCACATCACTTCATTCAGGTCTGCTAGCTGTCCAGTAAATGTCCGTGCTCTGTCTAGGTAATGAATGCAGACTGTCTTCCTAATTTTGCATCCTTAGTGCCTGGCACACAGTAGGTCCTCAGGAGTATCCCAAAGCAATAAATGACTCCCAGATTCTTGGGTGAGGAAGGCCCTTCTTCACGGACCAGTGCTAAGGGACTTTGACAAGTTCCTAATTCTGCCGGGGGAGCACACTTAGGAAGGTTTTGCAGAGGAGGTAAGGCTAAGCCGAGTCTAGGACGTGGTAACAGGGATCTATCTTCCGTCGGGAGGAACAGTCCTTCTCTCATGTCACCTGCCCACAAGATTTCTTTGGTTTCAGTTCCAGTTTTTCATGTTTTGTTTTGGCTGTCCTGGGGATTGAATCCAGGGGCACTCTACCCCCGAACTATCACCCAGCCTTTTTTAATTTACTTATTTTTATTTTGAGTTGGTGTTTTGCAAAGTTTCTGAGTTACAGTCCTGTGCCACAGTGCCTGGCCAGTGTCCCCTCTGTGTGGTAATCTAGAATGTCTATCAGTGGGTTCTTCCGCCATTTCTAGGCAACTTTGCTTATGGGTGCCCAATCCATCATTTTGTGTTCAAGAATAGATCCAGGGTCCTCATGCATGGTATTGGGCAGGGGAGATACAGCTAATTTAAGTTAGAAAAGGCACCTGGGCAGTTGTGTGGACGTCGCCAATGAGACTGAGGCAGGGGGTCCATCAAGGGCTTGCCTAAAAGACAAGGAGGAGGTGCTCTAGGGGACCCTTGAGAGGCAAGAACTGGCAGGATTTGCTGAGCAATGTTTTGTGGTGTTAAGGGAAGAGCTTAGAACAGCTCCCAGATCTCCACTTTGGAAGACAGTAGAGCTGTCAGTGAGTACAGGTACCTAGCAACTAGGCAATGGGGCTCTGCTCCAGGACCTGGGAGGGAGGATGTGACAGTGTAATATGATGACAACCCAGATAGTAGATGCCTTGTTAAATCTGGATGAGGTTGACTGGAGCCCATGACAGGTCTTGTGCCCTCTCCTCCGCCCCCTAAATTTCTGTGGATTCTCAGCTTAGCTGGGTCTGGTCATTTTGGGCTCTGAGCTCCTGCTTCCAATCAACCAATTCTGTTTATGGCTTGTTTGCACATGCCAGACTCAGGGTCCCTCTGCCACGTGGGCCAGGGGCTCTTTTCTCCATCTGGGGTAGTGACCTACAGTTCATGAAAAGCCTGTGCATGAGGCAGGTGTTAAACAAGACTTGGGGAGTTGAAGGGAGTCTACCTCATAGAAGTGCCAACAGCATTAAGTCATCTTTCAGATCATCCCATTTAACTGATCTTTGGAAAGCCTCAAGGCCAGCCATTTCCTTCTGGAGGCACTTTCCCATGTGGCCCCAAATCCTCTTGCCACCTTGGGGAAGGTACCAGCTGCCCACCCTCCAACTGTTTTGGGAAATTCTTAACCTTTCTTCTCAAATGCAGCAAATGATCCTGCTAAACTTCTCTGAACTCGGCCCCTTTTCATTTCCCAGCTCCATGAAGCTCCTAGTTGAGTAGAAGGGTATCCTGACATGGATGAGGCCATCAGGCTGAAGGGTAACTGTCTTTTTTTTTTTTTTTAAAGAGAGAGAGAGAGAGAGAGAGAGAGAGAGAGAGAGAGAGAGAGAGAGAGAGAGAATTTTAATATTTTTTAGTTTTTGGCGGACACAACATCTTTTAGTTTTTGGCGGACACAACATCTTTGTTGGTATGTGGTGCTGAGGATCGAACCCGGGCCGCACGCATGCCAGGTGAGCACGCTACCGCTTAAGCCACATCCCCGCCCCGGTAACTGTGTCTTAATAACACTTAACATTGCATATGAAAAATTTCAAGTATTATCTTCCTCAACTACTATCTCCCACCTCTCCCCCAGCACCCCTGGTGCTCCCTGCTTTGATAGCTGGAACACCAAGACCAAGAATCTGGGACCTGCTGTCTGGGCTCCTTTTGTCTGTGTGGTCAGGGGTGGTCCCTCTCGGCTCCCTGCTTGTCTGTGTCCTGCCCATGCCCTCACAGGCCATCTACCGGTGGCTTGTTTATTGCTGCCCTTGTTTCTACTGATAGTGCTCTTCCCACCTGGCAGGAAGGTGACTAAAATTGGGAAGGGCTGAAAACAGGGGTGGAGGGAGGTGTTTCTTCTTTGTATCCAGCCTTGCCCATGTTGCTCATCTGAGAACCAAGCTGCAGGACATCCTTGTCTTAGTTCTCAGCATCAAGGGTAGCCTTGGCATCAACATTCTTAGGACTCCAAGAAAGGTCATTACCAGGCAGGTAGGTCATTGTTATCTTTGAGTTCACCCCAGCTTGTCAGAGGGTCCCTGTTGCTGACATCGGAGGGTCCTGGCATCAGAACACTAGGGACTGATAGAAACCCCTGGAAGGGCGGGGAGGGGGACGGGCTGGAAGACTTCCAACACACTCCAGCCAGGAGTCCTTGGGACTCATCCAAGAGACGAGTATCAGCCATTGTCAGAAACTGCTTCAGCATTAGGTGTTCCAAAAGGAATGAGAAACTCTCTTGTCCCCAGAGCCCACAGGCTCTCCGACAGACCCATCACTGTAAAATGTGCCAAGAGCGCCACCTAGGGATGCAGAGGTGGCAGCGCAGACAGGCGCTGCGGTGGTTGCACAGGAGTGGCAGTGAAGAGGGCATCCATGTGCAAGATGAATGGTCTCAGGAGCAGCCTTGTGTGCTAGAGCAGTAGGTGTACCAGGAGGCAGGGCTCTAGACCTGGAGGCTGTGGCAGACAAGCAGATCGGAGCTCGGGGAGATCAGACTTGGACACAGCTTATAGGGATGGTGGGACCTGGGTTTCCGTAAGTACAGGCTGGCAGCAGGGCAGGTGGACGCGGGGGCAGAGGCACGCTGTGCTCCCGACAGCCTGCACTCTGCTGCAAGCTCATGGATGGCAGTGAGCCTGTGGCGATTGTGGGCTCCACTATTTGTAGTCCAGAATTTAGGCCAACACAAGGAGTCTTGGAGTGAATGCAGCGAGAAGGTGAGGTAGCCTGGCAAAGGCCGCCTCCCTACAGACCTCTGCCCCTGGTGTCAGGCATCCAAGAATGGTGAGTCGGGAGTGGGAAGGGCAGCGCACTGTGGCACAGAATGAGCTGTGTGGTAGTCACCTGGCATGTATGCCACTTAGGGTTGCTGCTTAGGTGTCATTGCCATTCCTGAGACCTTGGTCCTTGTAGAACAGCAATAGCTGGGGAAAGGGCAAGGACAGGGACAAAACTCATCTTTGGGGCTGGTGGATGGTCAGACATCTCCTGGATTATATGCCACCCCTCCTTGGGTCCCCCTGGGAACTTCTGGCTTTATAGTTGCAAGGGGAACAGGGAGGCCTATCGGAAGTTGGGGTACAGGGGGCCCCTGAATTGGGAAAATAACTATTTGACCAGACCAGAGTTTGATTGGATTAAAAAAGTGTATTGGGTTTCCAATACTAAATAAAAACATGAAATTGTTTTTAAAAAGCCATAGAGTTTACAGCATCAACTACAGAAAAGGCCAAACAAATGTATACAGAACCCAGTCCAGCAGTCCTCCAGGACCCTCCAGCAGGCTGCAAGGCAACAGACACATTTGCTCCACATCCTCCTGAAGGAAGCTGCTGAGCCGCAGCTCAACTAGGACACAAGACACACAATGGTTTAGTTTCAAAAACCACAGGAAAATGTAAGAAAATGTATTCAATTGTGAAAGGTGCAATACAGAATAGCTTTCCTTTTTCTTAACTTTAAAAAATCCCCCAACTTTGAACAGTTATTTCATTTAAAAATAGGTCCCTCCCCCACCCCACCCCAATTCTGTGGCAGTATCCAGGTACCAAGGCCCTGAGGTAACAGAAGTGTCAGGGTTCATGGGAGGGAATGCCCTCAATACTGAGCATGTTCTTTGGGCAAAAGGTAAGACAGTTTTGGGGGAATCTAGCCCTCCTGGGGGCCAGAAAGCTCTCACTGCTCTCTTCAGGACCAGCTGAAATGCACTGGTTTCCTGAGTCCTGCCAGGCACCGTGCCGTGACAGCTCTGTGGCAGCAGGAGTTCCAGCACTGCACTTCTCATTGCCCCCTAAATCATAAATACGGAGTTTACGTTGTAGAAAAGCAAATGTGTAATAAGCTCTAAAAAGGGTAAAATAACCCATGATCAAAGGTCGGTGGCACACCTGTAACCTGTGGGGGCACTCATGAGGCCTGGGCAGGGCTCAGGGACCTGGAATAGGGGGCTGGAGCCCCACTGGTGGTCAGCAGGGTTTTTTTTTTGAGGGGGGTTACTGGGGAGTGAACCCAGGAGTGCTTTACCACTGCCACATCCCCAGCCCTATTTATTGAGACAGGGTCCTGCTAAGTTACCGAGGCTGGCCTCAAACTTGTGATCCTTCTGCTTTAGCCTAGGATGACAGGTGTGCACCACTGCGCCTGGCTCTGAGCAGTTTTGTTGGCTACAGCACCCAAGCCCCAGCTGCCTTCTTTCACTGCCTTCCGTGTGGTGTCCTGGGGATTTGTTGGGGAGAAGATGCCTAAGGCTCAGTCCTGTACTTTTCATTACATATTCTTAATCTTAAAGAAATGAGCATACACCTCAGCCCCTACCTTTTTAAGGAAAGACAACAACTTTTTGCGAACGCAAAGGCTTCTGTGTATGGCTGAGACCTGGACATATGCTGCTGGGACGGAGGGGACAGCTGCCTCTGCTGATGCTCTCTCCGCTGTCTTTCTTCGTTCCCTACTTGCAGAATTATGTTGACAGACCTGCCTTGCCTCGGCCTTGATGATGCTTTTTCAGAAGGGGCCCTGCAGTGTAGAAGTGAGAGCTGGCCTAGCTGATGACAGGCACCAAGAAGCAGGAGTCCCATGTGGAAACAAAGCTCCTTTCTTAACCTCCAGCCTCCTCAAGGGAACCACTGTCAGCAGCAGCAAAGGGTCTCTATCCTGTGCTCTCTGACATCCAGGAACAGGGCCAGGCTCTTGCTATACTTGGCATCACTCCATGAGGAACAGCACCAGGGACCTCAGCATGGACATTCTCACCAGGACATGATCAAGACACAGGGCAGCAAAATCCCCACACCCATCTATTGCACAGAATTTTTAACTACATCCAAACAAAACTGCAGTTGCAATGTAGTGACAATAAGATGGATATACCAGAAAAGGACAAAAAAGAAGATGCTTCCATTCTCCGCAGGCTTCTGGAAGAAAGTACAATGACTGGAACATTCACAGGACCTCAGCAGCCCTTCCATTTCCTATTCCCAACCCCCAGCCCCCACCCCAATACTGAATCTGCACAGAAAACAACAAACAAGTCTTTTCATGTTACATTTCATTCAAATAGATCTGTAATCTCACAGTGATGAGAGGAGAAAGTCAGGCCTTTAATAATTATAATAAAAAAATAATAAAAAAGCTTACAAACAGCAATGCAACATTTCCTCCCCCTCAAAGTGATGGATTAACAGCTGGTAGAGGATGCAATGTCTCAGAATTAAAAAATAAAAACCAAACCAAAAACAAGCCAACCCCTGCAACAACCCACACTGTCAATGACTTTCCATAAGTAATTGGAACAAGCAGTCAAATGTCAACCACTTGTGGAAAACACCATGGACTTCCTTGGTTTTGGATCATATTTTTTTAAGGTAAAATAAAATAGACTCAAATAAAATTGTACATAATGCCAATGTCTACACTCCATCAAGTTGATGCAGTTGCAGCACGAAGACACAGCCTGATCACAAAGTGAAATGCAGGTTGTACTCCTCGCCTCTTCCCTGGACACAAAATTTTGGCCCATGGTGCCCAGTCCTGCATGGTATCAGCAGGCAAAGGGAAGCTGCCCCAATGCAGGCATCTTCCAGGCTGGCCAGAAGAAGGCAGGTGGCCGTGCCTGGAGCTAGTTCCATGCGGGGGTGGTGGCTGGTCTGCTGGCTCACTCTGTTCTCAAGTGCTGTCCTCTCGTACTCTGTACAATTCCTTGTTTTCAAGGCTAAGTTCCAAGACTTCTAGACTCAAGCATGGAGTCCTGGCCTGGCGAAGGTTGTCATGCTGTCGTGATGGCATTTAGGTCCTTCATTAGTCCTTCCAGGTGGGCCATCTCTTTGGTCAGCTCATCTGGTTCATAGCTCTATGGAAAGGAGAACACTGTCACTGGGCATTATCTGAGGAACTGTCCAGGAAGGAGAGCCCAGAGAGAGGAGTTAGATAATCAAGTGGTGAGTGGTAAAATTATCCTACTGGACTGGCACAATGAAACTCAAGCTGGCTCAGAAGAATCAGAGGTAGCAGGTTGTATCCAAAGCCACCAAGATGTCATTTCTTGACACTGTACAATGTCCCTTTTCTCAGCACACGTTCCCCAGTTCACAATGACCTCATGAGCCAAAGGCCCCACTACTTGCCCCTTCTAGGTGCCCCTTCTAGGTCTTTGCCACAGTCAGGACAGTTAGTATGTCCCTTGTTCTCTGGGCCCAACCTTTCCTCTAAAGAATCCTGTACCTGGAAATGCAGAGGTAGACATACTTATTGGATTTTTTTTTTCTGGTACTAGGGCTTGAACCAAGGGTTGCTCTTCTACTGAACTACATTCTAGCTCTTTTTGTTTTTGAGACAAGGACTCACTAAGTATATCAATGTTTGGAGGATTTGTGTATGCCAGTGAACCACTATTCTCCTAATACTTGTGATCCTCCTATATCAGCCTCCCAAGTGGATGGATTACAGGAGTATGCCATCGCACCAACTATTTATTGGGATTTGAGAGTGAAAGATCTAGGAAAGACCAGATCAGTTTGTTTCGAGAGCAACCTCTCAAGCACCTTCTCCAGTATGCTTAGAAAGGTTACAGAGCAGAATTGAGGGGTGAAAGAACTCATGCCGCATTTAAAGCAAGAAGAAAGGGCCAGGCAGGAGGGACAAATTGAGAGGATGGCGGGTATGTATGACTAGCTGAGGGGTATGATAAGCTAATTTAAGATACACCAGAGTGGGCATGAGACAGAAAGCAGACCAAACCTTCAGCACATTCATGGCTTGGAGGAGATGCTCAAAATACAAATGAACAAATGACTAACTCTTCTTCCTGCCACTGGGCAGTGAGGCCTAGGTCTACATACAGTATCAGCTTGAACACCATGCTTGAAGGCCTTTGGGTGCGTGGCTAGACATCCTGGCTGGGCTGACTGCTGTGTAAACTTACACTCTCAGAGTCTTCCAGCATCCTTGTGGTCTCCTGTACTTCAGGGGCACTTGGAACAACCACTGGCATAGGAGGCCGGCTCCTTCCTAAAGTTCCGATGGAAGCTGTCTTCACTGAGTGGATGTGATGGTTCAGAGCTGAGGGGAAAAAAGGCACTGTCAGGTTGTAGCAAAGGCTGCATCCCCAGACCTCAGGAAGGCACCACCTAAAATCCAGATTCAGATACTGCTTTAGGGTGAGGGATGTACATACATAGGCTCAGTGCAGGAATCCTGCTCTGAAAAGTTACTGGAACAAGAGGGAAGGAGAGAGGCAGCAGAAATTTAAGAGTCGAGAGAAAATATTCCATTAGCTTCAGAAAATTAATATCCTAGTCTCAAAGTGTAGAGGTCCACAGACTTCTTGCAGAATGTCTGAGAGGCCAAACTCTTCATAATACCACAAAGATATCATTTTCCTTTTTCCTATGCTGCTTTTGCACTGAGGATATGAAAGCAAACACTACTGGAGTCTTAGCACTAATTCAGACAGTGGCATCAAACAGTAAAGTCATTCATGGACATGCACTTAAATTATTTATCTTATTAAATCTTGACCCTTGATTACACGGCTTTTAAATGTTTTGTGACAAAATGGAAAAAATGGAGAAAGTACTTCTGTTGTACACCAAGTATGATGTGATCTTAAAGAAAGTGACAGACTGAGCTGTGAGCTAAACAGCTGGTCTCATCATGGAACACCATTTGTTCAAAGATGGACTGACAAATGGGTCGGTCATTAAGATATTTTCTAGAAATTGAACAAAGTAATGTGTTTACTGTCAATGATAAATTCAAGTTTTAGATGAAAATTACAATTTTGAAAAATGTTTATCTGCCATCGAATCTGATAGCTTCTTTAATGGTTACAAACCTGGTGATATTAATGAATGTTTTTAGATACTGATGAATGAAGTATATCAATGTTTGGAGGATTTGTGTATGCTAATGAACCACTATTCTCCAAATGACCCATATGTGATGTTTCAGTATTATGCATTCAAAATGCAAACAGGCTAGTGGATTCTAATGGAACAGAGTATGAAAACTTCATGGATGTGGTTTCAGATTCCACATTACAAGCCAGTCTTTAAGAAACTACAACTTGAGTTTTGCCATAGTATCAAAAAGAATACCCACAATTATCTATAAAGATAATGTAGTTGGCTGAGAGAAGACTACTTTCTACCTGTGAGGCCAAATTTTCTTTTTTTCTTTTTTTTTTTTGTAAAAAATTATTTATTTTTTAGTTGTACTTGGACACAATACCTTTATTTTATTTAATTATTTTATGTGGTGCTGAGGATTAAACCCAGGGCCTCACACGTGCCAGGTGAGCACTCTACCGCTGAGCCACAATCCCAGCCTGAGATTTTCTTCTTATATTTCAACCAAATGACATATTGCAACAGACTGAATACAGAAGCAGACAAAAGAATCTAATACCAGACATAAAAGAGATTTGAAAAAAATACAGGACAATGAAATTTTTCTCACTATTTTTTAGAAAAAGTTATTTTTCATTAAAATGTGCTATTTATCTTAACATGACTGCTATTTTTACATGAATATTTAAAATAACTTGGTTTTAATTTCTAATATGGTAAATATTAGTAGATATAACCTTTGTGAAAAAAGTTTTCTGCATTCTTGATAGCTTTTAAGATATAAAGAGGTCCTGAGACCAGGGAAGTTTGAGAATCATAGACCTACTCTGACATAAACCATCAAGACAGACAATAAGTCAGGCATGATGGTACACGCCTGTAATCCCAGAGGCTCGGGAGGTTGAGGCAGGAGGATTGTGAGTTGAAAGCCAGCCTCAGCAACTCAGTGAGACCCCGTGTCTAAATAAAATATTTGAAAAAGGGGGACTGGGGTTCTGGCTCAGTGGTAGAGCGCTGGCCTAGCACGTGTGAGGGCCCTGGGTTTGATACTTAGCACCACATAAAAATAAATAAATAAAATAAAGGTATTTTTTTTTTAATTTTAAAAAGGGCCGGAGTGGGGGCTGGGTTTGTGGTTCAGTGATAAGTGCTTGCCTAGCATGTGTAAGGCACTGGATTCAATTCTCAGCACTGCATATAAAGAAATAAAATAGAGGTCTATTGATAACTAAAAAAATATTTAAAAATAAAAATGGCTGGTGATGTGGCTTAGTGTTTACGTACCCCTTACACTCCTGGGTTCAATCCCTGGTACCAAAAAAAAAAAAAAGAATGATAATGATATGGAAGAGTAGAAAAAAAGGGGCAAGGTTCTGCGGTTGAGCTCTGTGAACTTGGGCAAATGACCTCCCTTCTACAAAGTTCCTCTCCTTGTCCTAAGGCTCCTTCTTGTTTCAGTGCCTGGCCTCCCTGGCACTGGTCCAGCTCGTATGCATCTTATGAAGTGAGGGATTCCAGGGGGCTGGGGAGATTGGATCTGTTTCTCAGACCCAAGTCACTGGGTTTTACCTTTACCAACATAAAACACAATTCAAAAAGTCAGTCTTTGTTGCACAAAACATTATTCTCTGATTTGTAAGCATTCCCAAAGGAGGGGAGCCCATTGCTTCCTGAATGGGACAATACCACACTATAAATTGCTGGGAAAAGTCTGAGGATTTGCTTTGTTGTTCTCCAAATAAATGGTTACTTCTGTCCCAAGCCTGAGTCAAAGGGTCCCTCCAGTGGTGCTGCTAGTCTCACTCACCTTGCTGGGATAATAATGGTGTGCTTGGCAATGCAGGATCATAGGTGGGAGGTCCTGGGGGTGGGATTGCTGGCACAGCGAAGCTCTTTAATGGGTGGGAAGGACGAACATGGGCTGTGGGAAGACTCTGCCCTGAATCTTCCTCCTGGGAGCTGGCCAAGTAAGAGGAGCTGGTAGCACCTTCAGGATCCTGATGATCAGTACAGCATGTCTGAGATGAGGAGGCTGGCATGGTGTCAGTGCTGGGAGTATTTCGAATAGATTCTACAGCAGGAAAGCCTAAATGTTAGCATTTTTTTTTTAACCATTAAATGTGTAGGGTTTTGGCTACTTCTAGAAGTCCCTTAAACTAGCTCAGTAAGCACTTGGGACCAGTGCTAGACCCAGGGAACATAGATTAGCACCACAGCCAAGGCTAGAACAGACCAAAAGTCCCAAACTCCTATCCTCAACTAATTGTTCCAATTTTTTTTTCACCTGCACAGCTAAGTGGTCACAATCTTAAAGATTTAAAGTTCTCCTCAGTACTTATTATGGAACACAAAAAAAGGTTCCTGAAACCATTGTCTATATTGGTATAAAAGAAAATTTTAAATTTCACTCATTGATAAGGCTTATAGACTGGCTTTCTGTAGATGAGCATGTCTTAAGGACCCTGATGATCAGTATAGTATGTCTGAGATAAAGAGGCTGGCCTGGTGTCAGTGCTCGGGGCAGGTCACCAAGGCTGGTCAGATACTTGACAGGAGTCAGCTCTGCTGGCAAGGCCTGGTGGTTACTGAAGGAAAGGCCAATGCCACAGGCCTTACATGGTCACCGGGGACTACAAATGGCTTTGGCCTCACTAGGGCAAAAATCCCATAGTTCAAGAGAGGAATGGACAACTAAACAGTTCAGAGATCTACACACAGCTTTTAGATCATGTCCTGGCTGGGGATGTGGCTCAGTGGTAAAGCACTTGCCTAGCATGCTTGAGGTTCAACCCCTAGTACAGAAGAGAAAAAAAATCGTGCCAAATGAAGGGTGATTTGGTCCAGAGAAAGAAATAGGGGTAGATTAGCGTGGAAAAGAGGAGACTCAGGAAGAAAATGGTAACAATCTTTAAGCATGTGAAGTAGACACAGAATTCTGAAGGCAGCACAGTGGAGCAGGAAAAGCACTGACTCTGGAGTCTGACAGGCTTGCACTCTAGATTTGGCAAAGTCGTCAAATCTGTCTTAGTTTCTCCATCTACAAAACAGGTAGAATAACTTATAATTCACTGAGGAGTAATTGAGATGTATGAAAAGTGCTGAACGTAGTACCTGAATAACTGAGAGTGTTTTTTTCTTTGTAGATCACTGAGTGTTTACTCCAGGCCAGGCACCATGTGACATGGAAGTAAATAAGCAGTTGCCACGGACACAGAACCAGCATGGCAGAATCTGAATCCCTGCACCCTGACTCCCATGCCCAGGCTCTGAAGAACCACATGCAATTACTATCTTTCCCTGCCTGATGCCACATGTCCCTGCCCTGGGGGTGGGGCAGAAGCAGCACCAAGGCCAGGAGGACTATCTGAGGAAGACTTTCACACAGTGTGAGTAGGATGGACTACTGCTGCATCTGGAAGAGATATGAAGGATACCAATCTGGGCAACAGGCTGCATCAGTCATAAGACACTAGAGTCCTCAATCTTAAAAGAAATGCAATCAGCAACCTGTAGAAATCCAATCTACTTCTCTGCCTTTGTGAGGCAGTAATGAATCTGTTTATGGGCTATGAGAAGACAGGCTACAACCTAAAGGCCTTGGGTCCCAGGGATGAAGGACAAACATGCCCTCCTATGTATGCCTGTCTATGATAATCCCTCTAGTTCCAGGTCCCTTCTCAGCTTTGTAAGGGCCATGTTGAGGATGTTACTGTTCAATTTGCTCAAGCCAGCCATCACCCTAGCTAGAGAACTGCTAATCACTGTGTGATCCTGGCCCAGGTGGGAACTGGTTAAGAGGAGAAATGGGGAGGAGGAGAGAGGATAGTGGGTTTAAGTCCTGACCATGTCAGCAAGTACTGGAAGATATGATAAAGAGAAGTGAGAAAGGAAAATAGAGTTGTCTATATGAATTAGCTCCCTGGCCACTGCCACAGGCCAGGGCTACCTTGTCCAACTCTAGAGGGCACCAGGTATTCTCTGTGAGGGTGGCTCCTGGATATTGTCCAACATCACTGGCTTACTCAGACACTAGGCTATGACTGAAATATTTGCTTTGGTGAGAGGCCTAGTTCCTTAATTATCTCTCAGAGTTGTTTCAGGCACATAAAGTTCCCAGTGATCTAGTGCTTAATCAAGTAGGAAGTGATCTTCCTATGTCAAGTGGCAGTGACATGGTAAATACTTTTGGAGCAGGACTGTCTGGCCAGGCCCCATGTCCAGGGCTGTGGTAATACTTGGAGCTCTAGAGACACAAAGGTGTGTGGAAAAACCACAGCAAGAAAGCTTGGACCATTTCTAGATATTGGCACTATTTTTCAAATTGATCTTCAGTGAGTCTATCTCTTTAGTTTTACTTTCTTTTATTCTTTCTGTCATTTAAGTAAGGAATCCTTTAGTAATGCAAATCACTGCTTTCCCCAACCCCTCTTCACTTTCTATTTTGGTCCACACAGAAGGGAACTTTTACCACTTAAATAAGGGCCTGGTGGGAGGTGCTATGCATCTCTTGGGCTCCCAATTCCTTCCTAGTCCAGGACAAGGTAGGAGGTGGCTCACCTCACTGGGAGAGCCTGCCAGCTACTCAGCCTGGTATCCTAGAATGTGATTCCTCAGCCTTCAAAGTAAAGAAGCAGAGTTGGGCATAAAAACCTTCCTAAGAGCAGGGTTGGAGGACTGTTTTCTGGTTCTTTGTTCTATTTGAGACTGTGGCTATGAGGGAGACCTTGATTCTCCATCCAGCTGAATGGAATAACTATCTATCCTGGGGACCATCTAAGGCAGAACCCGAAACCTGGATTTGTAGGGAAATTCTAGAAAGGTCAAATTTAGATGCATGTTCAAGCAGTATTCTTTAAACCCGGTAACAGTTCTGGGACTAGATAATATTAGAAGTTATCAGACATCTCTTAATAAAGTCCTTACCTTTATTTGATGCTCTAGGTATATTTAAGATTGATCAAAATTTAGGAAGAGGAGGATGTCAGTGGCAACCAAAACTTCTAAGTACGAAGTTTTGAGGCTCTTTTAAAATGACACTCACTTGAAATTTCCTTATTTCCCAGAACCACTAAAACTCAGCTCTACAACTAATATAATAACTATTAATAGGTAAGTTTCAAAAGATGGGGATAGTATATATTTGCAGTTTAAAACTGAAAGGGGAAATTAATTTGCAATTAATGAGGAATAAAAATGTTTATTCCATTTTTCTGTCCCCTCACCTTCATTATTTCCTTCTTAAAACTGATAATGCTGTTTCTTAAGATTTCCAAACTGGACATGCTTGTCTAGCAATGTACTTTATTAGAGACAACCCACATCATTATGCTAATTTTTTATCTAAGTTTTAGAGATATGCATCCATTCCAATTTTCATAATCCATTAGGCAACTTGAGATTTACAGTAAATACAAACTTGATGTGGCTGGTACCCTCCATCCCCCAAAGCTTATCTTATTTTGGTCTATGAAGTATCTGACAGCTGCCTTATGGACTTTCCCAAAGTTAAGGTGACTATAAGGCAAAGGTAACTTTTGGCATATAAAAACCACCTAGAATGAATTTTCCTTTCAAATTGGAGGATTAAAAAAAAATTAAACAAGTTGTAAAAAAATGAATTGATGCAAGTTTTAAGGAATAAGAGATGCTTATGTGATTTGAGTTTTTGCTAAAATGGCACCTTGCACTGAATACTTAAAACTTAGGGAGAAATATGGGGTGAATTTTACAGAAACAAATTCAAGTCAGTTACAGAACATTATGATAAATAAAATAATATTGAAAAATTCTAAGTAGGGCAAGTCCTTCCCCATTTCTGCTTGCCATCTTTTGGAATGCTTTTCATCTGGACTTGATCCTCATCTCTCACCTGTGGAATTGGCCCTGTCTGAAAGGGACATGGATGTGCCAACGGGCCATGGGCTGCCCGGGTGGTAGAGATGACTGCGAGCTGGAGAAGCGAGGCTGCTGGAGTGGAAATGATGGTGAGGGTTATCGAGGGAATGGATGGGATGGGCACTAATCACAGCTGTGAATGAACACAAGACAAAGAAATGCTTAACATGCTTGCACAGACACACACAAATCACAGTTTAAGAGCAAAGCCACCCCCTTCCCACCTCCCATATGATCCAATCACTCCCTTTGCTTTCTGGTGGCAGCAGGCTGGATTTGGGCAATCAGCCATTGATTTTACTTTTGATTTAACAAAGGAACACATACTTATGCATATGTATATATATATACACACACACATATATAGAAAAGAAGTCTGAGGAATATATCTAAAATGTTAACAGTGATTATTTTGTAGGGAAGAGTGGTCAGGTTTAAAAGAATGTTTCTCTTTTGGCTTATCTACATTTCTCAATTCTATTATAAACATGGATTACATGAGTTGTTAAAATAACTATTTGAATATGTCACAAAATATAATCCATAAGCACATAAATAATGGCTTAGGCTTCTGTAATTTTTTTGTCCTATTAAAGGAATAGCAGTCCTATTTATTTTGAGTATTGTCCTAATTCATTCTTTTTTTATTTGCCAAAAAGAGGTATGTAGTGGGCATTAATAAATGGGTAGCTGTTTAATCAGTTGTTATATCTTAATGAATATGAAAGTTTCCTCTGATGTTTTAATCTAGTACCAAGTGTATGAACTATAGGCCTACTTCTTTTACTGCTTCCAAGTCTGGGGGCTCAGTCACACCCATGTTAAAATATAAATGATCTTTCCTAATTTCTTCTTTCCTTCCCACAATGGCTAAGGACTCAATTTATTGCATTTGATTAAAGAATCCAGAATTTCAGAGATTCCACATACAACTTTCTATGAAGCCTTTTTAATGACGTTTCATGTTCAATTTCAGAGATGTAAACAATGAAAATCAGAAGCCCAGACTTTGGAAATAAAATTTTCTTAAAACAGTTTTAGAAACAGAATATTTAAAAATCAAGATAATCACCTCTAAATCCCCCATGTAGGCAAACAGGCAGGGTAGACGAAGGATACAGAACATTTTTTTTTCCTCTAAGCAAGGGCTTCATGAACTTTATGGTAAAACTTAACTAGCCCTTTGGAGCCTATTACAATGTCTTGTTGCCAGGGATCTCCCCAGATCTTTGTGGAGTCAATCAACATTACTTTGGTTAAGAGAAATCTCAGGCAATGAAATGGACATCTTTATTCTCCAGCAATCTCCTGTCCTGGTTGTGCAAAAGCAAGCAGGTGCACAGCCAATCTGGGACCCTTTATCATCACTGCCCCTCTCCTGCTCAAGACCAGAAGGCTCCAGGAGGCTCATGGGAATAAAACACAACACTGAAAAACTGACTGATGAGGATTCTCAGGGCAGTCTGGAAGTCAGCATGTCCTCTGGTGGAAGACAGGTAGCTTTTGGAAGGGAGATACCTTAGAATCAGTATTTTTAAAAACTAAGACTGCAGGGAGAGAATAAATCTGATTTTGACTTAGGAAGTGCATTCTGAAAGTGTTCTAGGTACAGAAGACTCTCACAAATAAAAAACAGCGGAATTTTTAAAAATGGCATTTTTTAGTGTTTCTAAATAAGAAAAAACAAAACAAAACAAAACATGAAAGTGCCTGCATAGAGTGTAGTCAGCTTTCAAGAGTTGGTAGCTGAATCTGAACTTGTTGCTTCTGTGCATGGCCTTGAACTGGGCCTCATCTGGATGCCAGCAGGCCCTATCCAGCACTGCTCAGCCTTTTTAGATCAGGGTAGGTGGATCACATGATGGGTACATATGGCTCCACCCTTATCCTAGGATCCAGAGCTCAGGGAATTCCAGCTTGTGAAAAAAGACTGCATCCATGTGGGTTTTTAAAAGTATCTCTTAAAATATGAAGTCCACAAGTGCATCCAGGCACCTGATTTTAGATCTTGATTTAAAGAGCCTACCTACCATTCAATTTTTTGAGACCCAAACTATATGATATTGTATAATCATGCAAACTCCTTCCCCACCATAAAAAAAGAAAAAGAAAAAAAGAAAGATGTTAACTGGGATAACTTTTTTTCCCTTAACATATTTAAAAGTAATAAATCTAAAAATATAATCAAATTTAATTTTTAAAAATAAGCCAGTTCGGGGCTGGGGCTGTGGTTCTGTAGCAGAGAACTTGCCTCGAACATGTGAGGCCCTGGGTTCGATCCTCAGCACCACGTGAAAAATGAATAAACAAATAAAGGTATTGTGTTCACCTACAACTTAAAAAAAAAAAGCCAGTTCAGGTAGGAACTGAAGTCTTATACAAAATAAACAAATAAGCAGGCAGGCTACCACCTTTTTATAAATCAAGAACAATTAGAATGGATTCATTTACTCTTTTTAGGCATTTGTGTCTTTAAACATAGGGGGCCCATGCAGGATACTTCTAATAAAAGGGAAACTGGGATTTTTTCCTCCTCATGTTTCCAAGTCCAGGCTCTTCTATCACAAACCCTAAGTATAAAGTACTTTGTATAAAAAATTTCTATTAACTTAAAGGGCCTTACTCTTTCAAAGCTGAGTTTTAAGCTGGGTTGTGGAGGTTACTTGGGAGACTGAGGCAGGAGGATCAAATTTGAAGACAATCTGAGCAACTTAGACCCTGTCTCAAAATAAAAACAAAAATGGGTGGGGATGTAGTTTACTGGTAGAGCATCTGCACACACATCTGTATATTCAAAGATTCCACCAGAAGGGTGGAGGATGAGAGAACTTTTCTAAGGAGAGGATGCCATGGTGCACCTCTTTATGTTTAGGACATCATGGCTATTTAAATCTTGTCATTTGCTGGCAGAGAAATGGCTGAGCATTCCATCAATTGGAAGTCCTGCAGCACTGGCTAGTCTGAAAAGTTTCTATCTTGAAAACAGAGACCAGGGAAAGGACACAGGAGTTCAAAAAACAAATAAAACAAACAAACAAACAACAACAAAAATCTGCACCCACTGCTTTTTGATTTTTAACCATGGTATTTAACTTATTTTTAATTTCAACTATTATTAAAAGAGGCTTACTACCTTAATGCTTATCAAAATGAGGCACGGGTCAAATGAGATTAAAAAATGTTGCTTCGTTAAGTTCTATTCTATAACCCTAAAGCAACTCTACACTATAAAGTCTACTAACTTAAAAAATAAAAATCCCATAGGTGCTCATCAACACTGACTGACTCAATATTAGGAAGCCCATGGAAAAGGTGTGATATCTGGCAAAGCTAGGCCCTAAATCTCATCTCTTCTGTGGAGATGTTGTGCACGTTTATGGAGAATGGATACTTTACTATTCCTGGGAGACTGTAGAAATTGGCTTTTAAGTTTACCCATAACTTAAAGATGCTAGTTCAATAATAATATTTATTGCAAATGTGGCAATTGTTTGATATTTCTTTCTTAAGGGTGTCAAAAGTTTTGGTAGGTTACCTTTTGTATTAAGATCAAATGAAGTCAAAGATATCATTCATAGATGTTCCCTATCATGAAGGGGTAGGACAAGCATCACTGGGGAAAAGATAAGTTTTTACTTACGCTGGGGTGGTTGAGAGTCAAAGGGCATCATCATTTTTGGTCTCATTCCCCGCCTTCCAGCTAGTGTAGACATACTGTCCTCTGATTCATGCCCTAGAAATCAAATATGGGGATTAGTTGCAAGTGTACAACCTAGGCCACTGAGCAACTTGGCTGTACAACATTTCTAGTGGCAGATTTATGACTCAAATAACAATGCAACAGGGATAAGGTATTTCTGATTAGAACATCATGGGGGTACCTGATGAGATAAGAACAGATAATACAGTGCTGCCCACTATGCACCAGTAACATGGGCTAGGTGACTCAAATGCTTGAGTGAACTCTGATGAGAGACCTAAAAGATCTAAGCCGTTGTCCCCCATAACCAATTAGCTATTCTTCATCAAATGTTTACTGAACACTATAACATACATTTTTAACCTAACCTCTAAGAATCATCAAATTAAGGCAATCTTACAAAGCCGAAAATCATTAAAAATAGTCTTCCATCATTTGGAAAAAACCTGCACTGATCATGGTACCTCTGTATGAGTTCCTCCTTTGATGGATATTACTGTCCATGGAATTGTCAACAGGTGTGATATCTTGAGAATTGCGAGGAATTGGCGTATCGGTCATGATGGGATTTGGGTCTGGAGACTTATCGATGGGTTTCAGCTCCAGTCTCTCATGGTGGATCCACAGGTCTGGAGGTTTGACATCTTTGGAGTTCCCTTTGTACTTGTGGGAGCCATTCACTGATTTGCATGCAGCTCGTTTCCTAGGCAAAAAATTAAAAAAGTTTAAAAAAGTAATTCTTTTGACACATTAGTCATAAGGCTTGATTAAAACTGCCTTTCTGAAGAATGCTTCAAGACAGAAAAGAAAAAAAAAAAAAGAAAAAACAACCCAAACAGATAAGAATTATGGAAAGAGTAAATGTGTCGCCAACTTGTTCACACAAAATTAGAGATTCTACTGGGAGATTTTTGAATACTGCCTTATGACTATGTTTTTGAGTGTTACGAGATTAAGATAGCATTTTCAAAAAATATTTATTTTTTAGTTGTAGTTGGACACAATATCTTTATTTTATTTATTTTTATGTGGTACTGAGGTCTACCACTGAGCCACAACCCAGCCCCTAGAGATTAAGATAGCACTTTTAAAATCAATCTCTAAAGCAGAGGTTCCTTTATAAGATTCCAAATGATAGAGAAAGGACAACAGTAAGCAGAAATGTAACAACGGAATGGAGGTGGAGCATATGGCTTATAAAGAAAGGAGGAAACCATGTTTTAGGTAATCCAGCTGAGTGGAGTAAAAAACCAGGACCACAGTGTCTCCTTCACCGTACTTTAGTTTCTCCCTTCACTCACTCTCTCACTTGCCCATCCAGTAATTGCATATATTAGGTACCTACTGTATACATCAGATCCTGGGCTAGACCGTTGTGCCTCAGTACTTCTGGTCAAATGAGGAAGGTGGACACTGAACTATTATTTTTAAATACTCTGAGCTTAGTGAAATGCCATGCCATCTTAATAGTTGGATCTATGGTAAATAGGAAAGACATGCAAGAAGAAGTGATATTTATGCTGAGACCTAAAGGGGTCAGAAAGTACATTACAGGTGGTGAAATCAGCTTATATCCAAGCTCTGAAGCCCAGAGCAGCGGCCTTGCATAATAAGAGAATGATATGGGAAGGTAGTCAGGAACCAGATCATAAAGGGCTTTTATTTATTTATTTTTGGTGATACCCAGGGACATTCTACCACAGATCTGCATCCCCGGCCTTTTTTATGTTTTATTTTGAGACAGGGTCTCACTGGCCTTGAACTTCTGATCCTCCTGCCTCAGTCTCCTATCTAGCTAGGACTATAAGCATGTGCCACTGTGCCCACCTCATAAAGGGTGTTTAGAGCAAAGCTGAGTGTGAACTGCTCCCTAGGAGTAATGAGAAATCATTAAATGCTTTTAAGCAAGAGAATAAAGAGATGAACTCTGATTTAAAACTTTAGACATCTGTGTTGGGAAGAACAGATTTTTGAGATGAGGGACAGAAGAGGATCAACTAGGATGCTACTGCAATAACCTCAGCTGTGATTGACAGTGGCCTAGAAAGTGGAGAATGGAAGAAGCCAACTTGAAAAGTATTTAGGAGGCAGAAATGATAGGACTTGGTAAGTAAATGGGCATAGGTAGGGTGAGGGTAAAGAAAAAAAAAGGAGTAAAGGATGAGGCTGAGGTTTCTGGCTTAAGGCACTTAACTCACGGGGAATAATGGAGTAGAAGAGGTTTGACTGAAAAGATTATGAACTGTTTTGACATGAGTATGAAGTACCTTGGAGATATTCAAGAGGCAACTGGGTGTGTTAAGTCTGATGCTAAGACAGAGGCCTTGGCCAGAGACAGAAACACAGTGGGGGCTGGGATATACACAGTAAATCAGATCACAGGAGAAGATGAGATGAAATGGGAGAACAAAGATGAAGTAAGCCCAGGCCCAGAGGAATAAGTAATGGCTGGGTAGGTAGAAGGGGCTATGAAAAAGAATAGGTTGTCATGGAATACAAGAAAAGAGAATGCTTCTAGAAGAAAGTAGTAGTTGATTATATTAAATATTAGAGACTAAAATAAGAACTGAATAGTGTTCTTTGGTTTGGATGATATGGAAGTCACTGGTGACCCATCAAAACTGATTTTGGTGAAATGGTAGGAGCAGAACTCAGATTAGAAAGCACTTAAGCATGAGTAGGCAGTGAAGGAACAGACAAGTGAGAATAAACAAATACAGCTGGCCCTCTAATAACTGTTGGTTCTATATTCAACCAAATGCAGACTGAAAATATGTATTAATATTGCATTCAATATGTGACTTTTTCTTGTCAATATTCTATAAACAATACAGTATAACAACTAATTACATAGCATTCATATTGTAGTCACATGTTGATTAATGATGGGGATTTGTTCTAAGAAATGCATTCTAAGACAATTAAAAAATATTTTTAGTTGTAGATGGACACAACACTTTTATTTATTTTTTATGTGGTGCTGAGGATTGAACCCAGTGCTTCACACGTGCTAGGCAGGCACTCATATACCTATGAGTTACAACCGCAATTCCCTAAGGCAATTTTGTTGTGTATCACATAGTACATTCACACAAATTAAGATGGCTATGATGCCTCTAGATGATATGATCTTATGACCACCATCATATGTAGCATTAGGTATTACAGGTTGAGCATCCCTAATCTAAAAATTTGAAATGCTCTAAAATCTGAAAAATTCTGAAATCTAAAACACTTCCAGTCCCAAGTGATTAGGTAAGATAAGGGATTCTCCATCCGTATAAATAATCTTTAGATGACTTAAAGTATACTGGAGAATGTGTAGGTTGTATGTAAATACTGAGCCATTTCATATAAGGAACTTGAGCATCCTTGACTTTTGATATCTGTGGG
Organism: Urocitellus parryii; assembly: GCF_045843805.1. Taxonomy (NCBI): domain Eukaryota; kingdom Metazoa; phylum Chordata; class Mammalia; order Rodentia; family Sciuridae; genus Urocitellus; species Urocitellus parryii. Next base: position 116,633,166 of record NC_135536.1, on the reverse strand, counting down.
GTGTGTGTGTCATGAAACCAAACCCCTATGGATACTAAGAGATGACTGAATTCAGGAATTTTGGTGTCAAAGGAAAAAGGTTTGTAAGCAAACAGTAGTGACAACCAAGCAGCAAGAGGATAATTATATGGGGCTGGGATTGTGGCTCAGCGGTAAAGTGCTTGTCTAGCACGTGTAAGGCCCTGGGTTTGATCCTCAGCACCACATATGAATAAATAAAAGTATTGTGTCCAATTAAAAAATAAATATTAAAGAAGAGGATAAGTATTTCTTAAGATAGAAGAAGTGTGTATATATTTTAATGCTGAAGGGACAAAGGCAATAGAGAATGAGAGATCATCTATCCTGGAGAAAGGGATAAGAGCAAGTACTAGGTCTTAGAAATACAGGAGAATGAGATCAAGGGCATAAAGGGAAGAGCTGGCTTCAAACAGCAAGGAGTACACTTAGGAGGGGAGGAAACATTATTACCAAGGCAGAAAGGTTTTAGATTTGATCACCATCTAATCTACACTGTATCAGTTCTCATCTGCTATGGGTTATCCCCCCAAAATTCATGTTAGAAGCCTGATCCCCATTAACAGGGATAAGAGATGGTGAATCCCGTAAGAGGAGGGCCTAATGGAAAGTAATTAGGTCACCGAGAGCATCATCCTTGGAAGAGGTTAAGGTAGTTCTCACAGGACCAGACTAGTTCCCAAGATAGCAAATTGTTGTAGTAGACCTTGGCACCTCCTACTGAGTCTCCCTTCTACACAAGACCAGTTCCCTTTCTGTTTCTCTGCCATGTTGTGACATAGGCCTTCCCCAGAGCACCAGTGCCATGCCTTTTTTGGATGCTCCAGCCATAAGAATTATGAGCCAAATAAACTTCCTTTCTTTATAAAATACCCAGCCTTGGGTATTCAGATATACTAACACAAAACTGACTAGTACATCATTTGATGACTTTTACTTTCTTTGGGCAGGAGATACCCAAGTTATCTTTTGAGAGTTAGCGGGTAAAAGGGAATGTGCTAAAAAACAATGAGGGGTTAGACTCTAAATTTCCTATCAATTTTGAGGTTTAAAATGCTATAAACAATTATTATTTAAATACTTTAGGTACTGAAGAGGAAGAAAAGCAACAAGGAAAGTTTATGGGTTTTGATAGTTGAAAGAACACTTGGAAAGAAGATCACTGGAGAAGAGGAAGGGAAAAGTCTTTTGAAGATTTGATATAATTATTTTAAACATAAGGGATCCAAATCTGTAGGATTTGCAGGTTTTGAATACAGAGTGCACAGTCTATCACCAACTAATTTTCCTAGTCTCAATCTGAAGACTGAGTATCTTATTTTTATTTATTATAAATTTTAAATATTCCAAATCACTAACTCTGTCATTTTGGTTTTTAGATTCTACTAAATAAAGATAAAACTAGACAAAAAAGCGAGTTTATAAAGATAGATAAATGTGAAATGCCAAGTAAAGAAGCTTGCAGAAAATTTCTAGAATAGAAAAAAATGTTGTCTTTGAGGCTTTTAAGAGAAACACTTTTCTATCACCAAAAGCAGACAGGGAAAGCTCTAAGAGGCAGTGGTCAGGAATCATATAAAAGGAGCCCTCATTCTCTTGGGAAAGTGATGACATGTAAGCAATGGGAAGCTTCTTTGTTTGGGCAGAAGAGAGATTTAAAATATCACATAACTTACAGAAAATGACAAAAAAAAAATTACTAGCCACAGTTATAGGGTATCTTGTACTGCCCTGTATACTGAAAACAAATTTATCATTATTAAATACATGCATTCTTGCCTTGGGTACACCACGTCTGATAGTTAATCACAGGCACAGTCATGAATGTCTTTCTCTTTTAGGGGACAAAGTCCCATCTTATGATCTTTCAGGACACTGTAACTAATGTAATTTTATTCTACTGTGTTTTTATTATTAGGGGGTAACTCAGGAATGATGTCTCTTGCTGCCAGATACATGAGTTGAATGTAATACAGAGTCAAAGATTTCAGGGCTACCAGCCAGCTATTTGCTCTCTATGTGAAACTGATGTCTTGATTATCAACAAATTCTTATTACTCATTAAAGCACCCCTCTTACTTGGCTCATCAACCTTACATTTGGTACATTTCTTTAAAAATATTCCTAATTTTGGACTTTTATTAAGAGGCCTATGGCTTTCTTCTACCTTGGCTGGCACTTGTTCTGTGTGACATAGCCTGCTGTAGGCCCGCCCACAAACCGCAGAGCATCTGGCTTGTTGTACGCATATAAAAACAATGTTTGGAGGGCAACCATCCATGCTGGAAATCTCCCACACTTCACATCATTTCCCTGCTTAGCTTTGAAGCCTGGGAAGTGAAGCTAAATTAACTTGGCAATTCTACTCCTGGCAAGACACTGGAGGTAGAAGGTGTTGTACTCTCGCCCCTCCCTGCTGAGCAATATTCCTTTAGCTCTACCATGTTCCTGACAGGAAGGCTGTTTCCACTCTGAAACAGCTTTATCCTCTTCTTGCCTTTTTAGGACTATGGATGACTGTATCCTATCACTGTTGAATGTCTCTGCCCAGTTTCCCCTAACCCCACCTATGACTTATAAATGGTCCCTTTTGAAAGTGTTAATTCTTCCTGCAAGGACCCTGACTGACATACATTTATAAGATGAACCGATTTCTACTTCCTTTTAAAATATAGTCACTTAATTTGTATTTGTACAACATGGGACCTTCTGAGAAACTAAGGTGATTCTGTCCTCACGCAAATATCATAGAGTGTACTTACTCAAACCTGGATGGAATGGCCTACTACACACCTAAGCTATATGGTATAGCATTCTGTCTAAGGCTATAAAAACTGTACAGCATGTTATGGTACTAAATACTTAAAGCATGTGTAACACAATGGTAAATACTGAATCAGAAAAGGTATAGTAAAAATATGATTTAAAAGAGAAAAAATGGTACATTAGTATAGGCACTTAGGATCATGAATGGAGCATGCTCTGAGTGAGCTGGTGAGTGAGTAGTGAATGACTGTGAAGGTTGTCCACTAATACAGGCTCAATGAACATTGTATGCTTAGATTACACTAAATTTATAAAAGATATTTTTCTTTCTTCAATAAATTAATCTTAGCTTACTGTAACTTTTTTATTTTATAAATGTCTAAGTTTTAAAAAACTGATTATTTCACAATACTTAGCTTAAAACACAATATATTGTGTTTTAATATACAAATATACAAATGTATATTTGTACAAAAATTTTTCTGCACTTTTTTTTTCAAATATTATTATTATTTTTTTTGGTTTTAGGCAGACACAATATCTTTATTTTATACGTATGTGGTGCTGAGGATCGAACCCAGTGTCTCATGCATGCTAGGCGAGCATTCTACCACTGAGCCACAACCCCAGCCCCTTTCTGCACATCTTTTTAAAAATATTTTTTTTTAGCTGTAGATGGACACAATACCTTTATTTTATTTGTTTATTTTTATGTGGTGCTGGGGATTGAACCCAGTGCTTCATGTGTGCTAGGCAAGTGCTCTACCACTGAACCACAACCCTGGTCCTTCTGCACATCTTTATTCTACATGTTTTTTCCATTTAAAATATTTTTAATTTTTATTTTTTAACCTTTTTGTTAAAAACTAAGGCACAGATTTCATGTCACCCCAGTCAGAGTGACAATTATCAAGAATACAAACAACAATAAATGTTAGTGAGGATGTGGGGGAAAAGGTACATGCATATATTATTGGGAGGAGTATAAATTGATGCAACCATTATGGAAAGCAGTATGGAAATTCCTCAGAAAACTTGGAATGGAACCATCATTTGACCCAGCTATCCCACTCCTTGGTGTATACCCAAAGGACTTAAAATCAGCATATTATAGTGACATAGCCACATCAATGTTTATAGCAGCTCAACTCACAGCTAAACAATGTTTATAGCAACTCAACTCACAGCTAAACTATGGAACCAACAGAGGTGCCCTTCAACAGATGAATAAAAAAAAAAGTAGCATATATGTATGTGTGTGTGCATGTGTGTGGGCTACATTTGGGACCCCTTACTTTTTCTGGTGAAATGTGGTATGGTGGTACACCTTGTATGTGTGTGTGTGTGTGTGTGTGTGTGTGTGTGTGTGTGTGTATGATGGAATATTACTCAGCCTTAAAAAGGGATGAAATTATGGTATTTTCTGGTAAATGGATGGAGCTGGAGAATATCATGCTAAGCGAAATAAACTAATCCCCCAAACCCAAAGGCTGAATGTTGTCTCTGATATGTGGATGCTAATTCACAATAAGGGGTGGGGAGCTAGGGAAAAATAGTTACTTTTGATTAGGTAGAGGGGATTGAAGGGAGGGAAGAGGGAACAGTGGTAGGAAAGATAGTAAATGAATCAGACATTATTACCCTACGTACATATACAACTATACGAATTCTACATTATGTACAACCAGAAGAATGAGAAATTATACTCCATTATATACGATGTATCAAAGTGCATTCTATTGTCATGTATAACTAATTAAAACAAATGAACAAACAAAAAAAAACCCAACGACAACATTAAAAAAAACTAAGGTAAAAGCTCATGCTAGCCTGGGCCTACACAGGGTCAACATTATCTCTCGTCATCCACCTCTACATCTTGTTCCCGCTGGAAGATCTTCAGGGGCATTAATGTGTATGGAACTTTGTCCCCTAGGATAACATCACCTACCTCCTGATGGGACTGCCTGAGGCTCTTCTTGAGGAGGTGGCACTCTTCCATGGTGGACTGCTTTGCTTGTTTCTATTTTTTTTTTAATTATAGATTTGCTTAAAAGATTTTTTATTATAGATTTGCATCATGAACATTCCTCTTAATAAAAACCTTTCTGTGTTGGGGTCCATGTTTTCAAACTTTTTAAAGACCTTGTTGAGGTCTACAAAAGCTTTGGCTAAATGCTTCACTGTATTTTCTTGAGGGGTTCTTTTTCTTCTTTTTCTTCTCCTAAAGTTTCTTTTTATCTTGCCTCTTCTTTCACTACTTTTTTATTAGATGAAAGACACTTTTTATTATCATATGGGACTGTCCTCATATAAGTAGTCCCTTGTTGACCAAAAGATTGTTATATTCAAAACTATATTCAAAACTGCTTGTCATGTATTTTATGTTTTAATTCTTTGTACCACTCTAAATGCAGAAGTCACATAGAAGAAAAAAAAAAGATACCACAATATCTATGGGCTACATTACATTTGGGGCCCCTTACTTTTTCTGGTGAGATGTGGTACGCCTTGTGCAAAAGACAGCAATGATCACGACCACCACAATGGTGATGACACCAACAGAAACGATGATGACCAGCAGCATGTTACTGTCCAGAGGAGAGGTGGGGCTCCCATGAGGGCTGTTGCTTCCTGCAGAGCAAAAATGACACATATGTTAGTTTGGTAGATACTTTTAAAAGTGTATTCAATCAGGCATAGAAATATTCCAAGATACTTTGGGTAAGCTTCTTCATGATATCAGCACCATGCAATATAAAGTGCCACATGAATATGTCTGTCTATATTATAAGCTTGAATCCAACTTATGTACAGTGCTCAGCACAAAGCCTTGCTCAAAGGTTGTTTCCAATAAGTTTCTTGAATTGTGCTAAACATTCAAAAGCTTTCAGGTATACTCAGAGAAAGGATTCTCTGGTGTCTTATAGAATATACAAATTCATTTTGAAAAGCACCATTTCTAAATCATTTGTTTTATTGGCTTTCAAAACCATTTAAAAAATGTCTATTCATACAAAGCAAAAGTTTTTCCTAACATATTGAAAAAGCACATCTCATATATTTATTATATAGGTATATGAGATTATAAAAAATACCTGAATAAAATCATCCGTTTTTATATTTCTTCCTCTTTTTTTTTTTGGTACTGGGAAGCAAACCTAGGACTTTACACATTCTAGGCAAGTGCTCCACCACTGAGCTACATCCGCTCATTTTACATACAGCCTATGCAGTCAGTTTTCCCACTCAACTTGAGGAAAAGTAGATCTGCACATATGAATTAATCTGACAAATATTCAAATATTCCCATGTCCCAGTCGTTATTTTAAATATTAATTATGCAATGGTGAACAACAAAGATGTGAATGATGGGGGTGGGACTGGGTTAAACAAAAAAATAAATAAATAAGAAATTCCTGGTTAATAATCAGTGCTGGGAAAAAAATTAAGTAAAATTAGAAGATATGACAGTGACTGGGTGGCTAATTAAGGCTAACTAGTTAAAAAGTTTCTCTGAATCCAAAGTAGATATCCCCAGGAGGTAACTTTCCCTGGCTTTGTCCGAGTAGCACAGGGCAGCATGGGGCTCCATCCCATGGTATTCACAATCAATTTCCATGACAGAGAAGCTGGGCCTGGAGACTGCACTGAAACATTCCTACAACCTCTCAAGAGTCCTGTGGACAGGGATGAGGAGACAAACTAGGTAGGAAACAGTCCCCTAGACTCCTCAACCTGGATTCTAAGTTCACTTTGCTTTCAGGAAAAGCTTCTCCAGAAGATGGCATTTGAGCTAATATTTGAATGACAAGGAAGATCCCATCATACAAAGACCTAATTGGAGAACACTTCAGAGGGAGAGAAGAGCTAATGGAAGGACCCTGAGTCAGGAAAAGGCAGCCAGCAATGCTTAAGCAGAGAGAGATGCAAGTTAGAGGGAAGAGGGGCTGGGGATGTGGCTCTAGCGGTAGCACGCTCGCCTGGCATGCGTGTGACCCGGGTTCGATCCTCAGCACCACATACAAAAACAAAGATGTTGTGTCCGCCAATAACTAAATAAATAATAAAAAATTAAAAAAAAAGTTAGAGGGAAGAAAGTGAGGAGAAAAGAGATGGAGATGAGGCTGGGCATGTGGGCAGAGTCCAGATCATTTAGGACCTTAAAGAAATAAATGATTTTTTTCTTCTTCCTATTACTATTTCCTCATTGCTTATAGAATGAGGTCCAGGCTTTTATCAGGGACTTTGGTAATGTAGCTCTAAGTCTTGCTGTCTTCCAGTTCTCAAAACATATTTCTTTGCTTCCCACCTCATTATTTAAGTTATATATGCTCACATTATAAAATGAGGCAAATCTCACCATAAAGATCTAACCACCATGGACATCCATGGTATTTCCTCCTACTTACTCTCTTTTATCTTTCCAACAATCAGAGCTAAATAACAAGGGATGAGCTCCTTGCTTAGTAAAAAGTCTTCGGTTATTAGAAGTACTTAAGAAGAGGGATCCCACCAGTGTGGAATCTTGTAGAAGAAATTCCTACCATGAAAAGTATGGTCTGGAAATCTGCGTTTTAAAAAAATTTCCTGAAGTGATTCTCATGTATCACCTGGCTTATAAATTTATGATCTAATCCAAATTTATACTCATGTGGGAATCCCTTCCGTAACACTGGATTAGCTGCCCTTCCAACTTTGAATCTATGATTTTAGAGATAACATGTAAGCACAGTGCTAAATCTGGGGCTGATTTAGAAGGGCTTAAGAGCTTATTCTTTTATATGTGGTTCAATCATTTTTATCCTTCATTTCTGAGAAAAAGGTAAGCACACAGACAACTTAAATTGTACACGCTGACCTTCAATAAAATAACCTTTTATATTTAAGGAAGATGAGAGTACTGGGGCCAATAAAATTAACCTTCCTGTTTACGTAAGAGTAGGGCTTTACATAACACTATTATTAACAGCAGTGCTGAGCTAATAATATACAAGATGGACAAAAGCTTCCATCTAAGTGCAAGAGTGACATGTCACAGGGGTATCAACATTTCTCCCTGAGATAATATAACATGCTATTTATTTATGCCTCATCTGGACTACTGTAATGGTTTCCTAACCACTGTATTCCTGAGTTCATAAGTTCATATTCTTCTTCTTCTTCTTTTTTTTTGTACAAGGGATTGAACCCAGTGGCACTTAACCGCTAAGCCACATCCCCAGCCCCTTTTGTTTCTCATTTTGAGACAGAGTTTAAGTTGCTTAGGGCCTCACTTAAGTTGCTGAGGCTGCCTCTGAACTTGGGATCCTTCTGCCTCAGCATTCCAAACTGCTGGGATTACAGGTGTATGCCACAGCACCTGGCCTAACTTCATACATTTAGCCCCCAACTCATTCTTCACTTTTATAAGAGAAAGAATAATAGATAACTGCATAAGTGGAAGTTTCAGTGTTCCACAGGTGTCATTTTACATGTTACTTATAGGAGAAAGCTCAAATTTCTTAACATTATTATTTGAGCTCTTGCTGGGCTGGTTCTAATCTAACTTTTCAACTCATTTTCTGTCCTGCATTTAGACAGTAGGATCCTTGGAGAGGAGGTGGCTTTACACTTCCACATCTTTGCATACATTTAATGCTTCCTGGAATGTCCAACCCCTTCCTTGACATTTAGCAATCTGTGTATCCTTTAAGACCTGGGTGAGGTATCACCTCTTTTACAAAGTTTTCCTTTTCCTCATTGGGTAGATTGTTACTCTACCTCCTTCAACAACCTGCCACATAGAATCTAAACCTTTAAAAATATGAATGTCTAGAAAGAAGTAATTATTTTCTCATAGCCTTGATATTATACTGTGAACAGCACAAAATGTAACAAATACACTAAGGAGAAGAGACTTAATAAACAAAGTATTAGAACTTAAGCATAAAAAGTTTTTGAAATGCCAGATGCAGTGGTACATGCCTGTAATTCCAGCAACTCGGGAGGCTGAGACTGGAGGATCACATGTTCAAAGCCAGCCTCAGCAAAAAGGAGGCACTAAGCAACTCAGTAGGACCCTGTCTCTAAATAAAACACAAAATAGACTTGGGGATGTGGCTCCGTGGTTGAGTGCCCCTGAGTTCAATCCCCAGTACCAAAAAAAATTTTTTTTTTAAAAAATAAGCTGATTTTATTGAAGTACGGGCAGTGTCCATTTTTTTTTTTTAACTTAAAAAGACAGGTGAAGATTAAGAGACCTCTATAGTCCCACAATTTGACCAGCATCTCTAGACAAGCCTTTCTCTTTCATGTGATTACTGGGCAGAGGTGACGAGACATACGCGTCAGTTCTAGTAGCTAATTTCACGAACATTTTGCAACTTTGGATTCTCATATCTAGCTTTGTAGGTTGCATGTGATAGTGAAGAAACCTCCATCAGAAGATGGAAGCCTTAGTGGTGGTTCCAGGCACACTATTTCTCCACTGTCTGTCTCTACATTAATGTATTTAAGGATAATAATGGTATCTGTTCTCTCTAGATCCCTGTGTTGTGAGGATCAAATATGATTCCATGTGGGAAAGTAACTTAGAGATGGAGAATAAAGTTCTGAAGAAAAGGAGGCATTATTAAATTGGAAGACATCAACAGCTCTTAGGATGGTAAGAAGAGTGGCAAGAACTTTCTAAACTCCCAAACTGAAAACAGTGCAATAAGTAGTACTGGGAGAACTTATGATTCTGAAGCATTTCTCTGACTTGTTTGGGTGATTGCTAATCCTATTACTAGAAATATTTTTTAAAGTTTAATTTTTCTAGAGGCAGTGGGCAACACAAAGAAACACTACTCAGGAATCCATCTTGACTATGCTAGGAAACAATTTTATTTACAGATCCTGTAACAAATGGGCTTTCAGTAATTTGGCAAACATTTGCCATAAAATGCCTAATGCTAGATCTGCTAAATAAAAGGAAATAGGTGAATATGTTACAATCTACCACTCAAGCTACCAAAGATATTTTGAGATTTTAGGCAAACTACTTAAGTGTCCATAGGAGGCTCAGAAAGCCATAGGAAGAGCTTTACCACTCATTGGAGGTTTGTAGTCAGATCCCAGGTCTGGCAGCCGGCTTCCTTTTCCTGAAGACCCTGAGGCTAAAGCAGAAGAAATCATGTCAATAATGACTCAACACATTGGTGTGATAGTCCACTTCATAGCCAGTGAATATATTTTTAAAAAATTGTTTTCGGTATACTCTGTGAGAAAATGAAGAAGCACATAAATAAGGGAAAAATGCTGTCTCTGTGTGCTTAGGTATAGCTTAGCTTTCTATGCAATGAAAACAGTTCCAGGGCTGTGAACAGACTGTCACTCTGCTGTTCAGGAAGTGAGGACAGAAAACAGCTTCTGAAGGGCTACTTAGAAGACTTATGGCAGAAGTAGTGTCTTTGGGGGAAAGGAACAAAAGGGATAAATTAGGGTGATGCCTATAGCAAAGAACTGTATTTTTCCAAGGGACCCAGTTATGTTGACCTTGGTCTAGCAGGTATCAATATTGTTTTGATTCTTTTTTCAAATTCCAAAGTTGCCTTTCCATGTGTAAAGTTGGCCTAAGCAGGGCACAAGATAGGCGGAGGTTTAAACTGGGTCCTTAGTTTCTGTTCTTACCTAAATATCCAAAGATAGCAAAAACAGTTTTCTCTCTGTTCATATTAGCTCCTAATCAATCATCTTTGGGCATAGTAAGTGATGCTGCTGACTTCAGGGTTGGGGCCATCCCAGCAGGAAGAATCAGAAAATGCAAATATACATTGCTTTTTTTAAAATTTTATTTTATTTTTAATGCTTAGTCTTGGTCTTGAACCTTGTTCTTCACATTTGTAAAAGCTGCTTGGGTAAAGCAAATGCCAAGGAGCCTGTCTCCAATAAGGCAAAGATATCCCTCAATCCAAAGTTATGGCCAGAAAGCAGTATCATGCTCCTCTTGAAAAGAGGACTGAAAGAACTACAAAGCAAAATTCTGCTGCTTGTAGTTAATACAGTCTAGTGCTTAAGCAACTGCACTTGAACACTGGCTCCATCATATATAACTTTTTGGGCAAATGACTTAAGTATTCTCTATGTGCCTCAGTTTCCTTATTGTAAACAGGGATAATAATGGTATCTACACTTTACAAAACTCTTGTGAGGATTAAAAAGAAATTTAATGCCATAAAATATACTTAAAATTGCCTGATATTTAGTAATATAACTGTTCAATAAATGTTTACTATTATTATTACAAGCATAATGAAATTTCATGGAAGAATACACAGAATATGATCTTTCCCTTTACAGAGGCAGAGAGCAAAGAATTTTAGCAAACACATAAATCAGAGTTATTTCTATAAATAAAGCTTGACCAGAAGTGAATAAACTAGGTGTTTCTGCAATAGATTAGAGCTAATATAAAGTCCTTCTATAAATTATCAGACTTTAAGGAAACAAAAGAAATACAAATATAAAGTTGTCTATAAGTAGTTAATTTAACAGAATAAACCTAGGGACTAAAACAATATTTAGTATGATTCCAGAAGCTGAAAAGCCCCAAAAGAAAGTGACAGAACTTCTTGGATATCCAAAATGGTGTATTCTTAGAGTCTAACTCAGTCCCTGATCCTCTTTCCATTGCCTATACTTAACTACTTTACTGTTGATGCCATAATTTCTCCCAAATGGCACACAATGTATGACAAAAATTCAGTGCTTTTCACTCTGATAAAGCCTAGTTGGCAGAGATGGCTTAGCACTTTTCAGTGTATTGGGTCATCAGGAAGGCTATGTTTAAGCCTAATTATCCACAGCACTGTATCATGTAAATAATTACTAAAGAATACCTTTTGCCAATAAATTAGTTGGTTTATATTCCCCTATTATCCAATCTTTTCTTTTAAATTATGAACAAAAAATTTCAAGGATGAACCTAGCACCAAAATTCCAATAGGTAAAGAATTTTAACTAGCAGAAGTGAGGTACAGATAAGAATTGTACTCTGGCTATCGAGTGAGTGAGAGAACAAAGAACACACATTTATATTCTGTGCATATATAATTATTTTTATATTCTGTGCTTACACACACAAAAAAGTATATTTGCAGTCTCCCCAAAAAGTATGTTTCCAATTTCCCTAACAAACAGCAAAAGACGCACTAAACACAAACACAAGTCCAAAGCCATGAAACTCAATACCTCAAGTTCTGATTCTTCATGCATTAACCAAGATCCAAAGACCTCTATTTACAATAACTATTCTTAAACCACAGGAGTAAATTATTACTTTACTTTCAGTGCTCTTTCTCAGTATGGAAACATAGCTTTAGTTGACTTCTTAGAGAAAAAAAAAATCACAAAGAACAGCTGTCCTTCTAAAATGGCAATTTTAGTGAAGAGTGCTGATAAAAGGTGACATTGAAGCCCATGCTTCCTAAATTTCCATGTTAAATAGTTTTTAATCCTCTTTTAAAATTATCAGATACATTCAGAAGAAATGGAAAATAGCTCTGAATCAACTCATTTTAACACAATAAAACACTCTAGGTCATGGGTAACTAATTATACGATATTAGTAGGATAAATTTGTCGTTTTTTAGTGGGAGGACCCAGGGTATTACTTTGACAACAACTTTTTATTTAGAGACACTAATAATTCTAGATGATGCAAACTGGAAAAAGTGGTATCTGATTGTTATACAACTTCAATATCTCAGTATTCGAGGAGGAAAATCTGACCTACACCAAAGGCCAATCTCATACAGTTGAAGGACTCAGTTTATTTAACTCAATATTTTTTTTCTGGTAGTCTATTTAACTGTTAATAAATTCCCCAGCTTTTCAAATACCCCAAGTACCACAAACCTGGACTCAACTCCACTTGGCCAATAAACATGTGGTTTTTAACACATGGTATTTATTTTCAAGAAAAAAGAAGAATAACAAAAGCTCATAATATGTAATGAAAGAGAAAAGCAAAGAAGAGGCCATCTACTCATTTACCTTGATCATTAGGCATTTTATCAGAGGAGTCCGCTAACAGGCCAAGCACAGGGGAAGAAAAAACAAGAGCAAGGATCAAAAGCTTTGAAGATGGGACAGACAAAGTTTTAAAGGAAAAAAATAAAATTTCCACAAGCTTCCAAACATTCTTGTTTTTATTGCTAACAGAAAAGATATCCATATTTTTGTTATTTCCATTTTTTCAGTCCCCAACCAAATTTTATTAGCCTAAGCTTACTCAGTTCCAATACTGTATCTTCGTTTTCTTATCTTAAGGTCACTTTTAGTCTTTTGTTCTCTACAAAGGTACACAAATAAGCCTTTTAAGAACCATTCATCAGAATAACATGTTATATGGGAACCAAAAGAATCACATCTGATTTAACTGGGAAAAACTTTTAAATCACTGAAATTCACCTTTCCCAAATATCCTGGAGCCAAAGTTACCCTGTGTATGAAACAGGTCAGTATCCCTGGGGAGAACTGATTTGGTGGTTAGTGGGTGGGTAAGGGATCTTTTGGGATAAATTTCCACACTGTGGCTGATAAGCTCATCATTAGAACTTCTCATATTACTCATAGTCTCTATATGCTGAAGTGTTATGTGTAAGCATAGCCCCAATAAACAGACATAACAAAACCCTCAGATCAAGGAGGTTTACCTTTAGGTGTTCTGAACTGGACAGCTTCAGACATGGGCCCCATGCCCTTTGAATTCCGAGCCTGGATTTTGAAGTAGTATGGTGTGTCAAGTGTTAACTCTTGAATCTGGTGAGTCAGCCTGTTTCCCACAACAGGTTCAATGACCCAGTCATGTATCTCTGCATTCACATCTGTACTGTAATATATGATATAACCTGTCCAAAGAAGTTAATGGGGAAAAAAGTCTCATTTCTGTTTTTCTTTTCATAATTAGGAAATTTAAAAAAAGTCTATTATATCATATGCAAATTATACTATAGTATCTGAATAGTTCACCCTCCTCAAGTGCCTAACAATAAAAATAATGTAGTTTTGCAAACAATGATGGCTTGACATGCTATTTTGTCTCACATTAAAGTGATCTTTTAGTAGAAAAACTCCAGGCAGATGGGCAGCAACCTCTTCTTAATTCCTCCCAGAATTTTGACTGAATGAAGCCAGAATGAACTGTAATTGGATACTTCCACCAGGGGGCATTCAATCTCCATGGATAAGACAGAAAGCCTCACAAACACACATTTCCACACAGTACAAAAATGCAAGGTGGTGGTACAGGTTTTATAAGACAAAGTAAAATGTAATTAGTTATGCTTAATTTTTTCTTCTGTACTGGGGATTAAACCCAGGGGTGCTTAACCACTGAGCCACGTCCCCAACCCTTTTTTATGTTTTGAGACAGGGTTTTGCTATGACTTAGGGCCTTGCTAAGTTGTGGAGGCTGGCTTTGAACTTGAGATCCTCCTGCCTCAGCCTCCTGAGTGGTGGGACTACAGGCATGTTTTATAGAAAAGGCAAAGTCAAAACCTAAAAAAGGAATGATATGAAGATCAGGATTTATGGGAAGATATCCTCCTGAAAGTTAAAAGGGGTCAGTGCTAAGCAATGCTTTCTATTTCCTTAAGTGACCTTACTCATACTTCAGAAGGCAAACTCTGGTTCCTCAGCATACATTCACATAGATTAGAGTCTCCAAAGGGAAGGATCAGCAGCCCAGTCCCATCAGGCTTCACTCCTTGATAAAGCTGGAAAGGTCATAGTGTCCTCTCTACTGTGGAAGGTTTCCCTCTGGAGGTCCAAAGAATTATTCCAGGTCCCTTTAAAGGCCTATGGTAATTCAAGCTTTTAACTCTAATTGTATGAGCATGGAAACCTGAAAGAGCAGGCTTGGGGGAAAAAGAATTTAAAGCCTAGTGGGGCTGGTGGTGTATAATTGTAATTCCAGGAATGTGGGAGGCTGAGACAGGAAGATTGCAAATTCAAGGCCAGTCTTAGCTGGCAATTTCATGAGATTCTGGGTCAAAAAATCAAAAAGGCTGGGGATGTAATTCAGTGGTAGAGCCCCTAGAGTTCAATCCCCAGAATTGGGGTGGGCAGAGAAGCCTAATAGGCTTTTATGGATTTCCAGGTAAAAAAAAAAAAAAAAAAGAATCTAAATTTATTGAATATTACTTGATGGTATTAGGTAGGGGTATACAATATCAAAGGTGGTCATCCAGGTAGTGAAGAGCTTTCTCAAGGAAAATAAATACATCCATAAAGTAATGGTATGCCCAAAGGCTGTCTATTGCACACACCCCCATCAGACTTGCAGGCGGTGTGAGGCAGAACTACCAGTTGGCAACTCATTTCTGTGCCACTGGGGGAAAACAGCAAACCCTTTCTCTAGTTTCAAGGCCCATCATGACTCACATCACACAAGCCAGACTTCATATTCCCATTTCTCTTGAAAACATAGTACTTGCCTAGAAAAGGGCATAGCGAACACACTGTAAGGCAATCTTACCTGTAATTTTGCCATTGGCTTCTGAAGGAGGCTGCCAGTTCACAATTATGGTCCTAGGTTTTCCCTCTTTACTCACAACTGTTACATCTTTAGGTGGAGAAGTAGGAACTACAAAATAATAATACTTACAATAATTCCTATGCATTTCAATATAATTCACATTTCTCCTTTATAAAGCACAATAAAGGTATAAGACAAAAAAAAAGTCTGAGGGCTTCAGAGAATTCACTGTGAAAATGTTCCATTAAAAAGAATATGCAGAGGGCCGGGGTTGTGGCTCAGTGGTAGAGTGCTTGCCTAGCCTGCATGAGGCACTGGGTTCGATTCCTGACTCACATAAAAATAAGAACAAATAAAATAAAGGTTAAAAAGAAAAAAGAAAAAGAAAAAGGATATGCAAGGACTGGGGTTGTAGCTCAATGGTAGAGTGCTTGCTTGGCATGTGTGAGGCACTGGGTTTGATTCTCAGCACCACATATAAATAAATAAAAATAAAGTTCTATCAACAACTAAAAGAAATTCATTAAAAAAAAAGAATATGCAAGGGGCTGGGGATGTAGCTCAGTGATAGAGAGGTTGCCTAGTATGTGTGAGGCACTGGGTTGAATTCTCAGCACCATATATAAATAAAATAAAGGTCCACTGACAACTACACACACACACACACACACACACACACACACACACAAGAGAATATGCAGAGTATCAAAGAGAAACACTACACTGTGAGGATATACAACTGGTATCTTGGCTGGGGTCAGGGATATATAAGATAATTAGAGAAAGCAAATGATGTTTGTACCAAGTACCCATTGTGTGCCAGGTATTGTATAAACAGTATACGACTTAATATTTACAACAACCTTGACAGGTGGCTCTATTTCTATTTTAAAGGTCAGGACACCAAATGAGAGAAGCTGTATAATTTACTCAAGATAACTTTCTTCCCCTAGATTTGTATTACTTTTGTTAGAATATTTTTAAGTGTAAGATAATTTTCTCTCTCACAAATATGACTTTTAGAGCTATATTTCCTCAAAGAATAAATGATTTAATAACTGACATTTTTCATTTAAAAGCATACTGCCAATTATTGAGATTACAGCTCTAATGAAAAGATTTTTATGCAAAAGAAAAACTAACAAAATAAAAACTGCGTCTCTTATGCTTCCATGTTAAAGCTGAAAACTCAATGTACTAGTAGGGAAATGAAAAAATTAAATACATCTGAAATTTATTCTTCTCTTCTTCAAATACTGGAATTCTAGTACAAGATGGAAGGAAGTCTGATGAAATGCAAATATTCTAAGGGAAAATACAAATTTCATTTATTAGCTAATGAGTTGAAATTAAACTAAAATGAAATTCTTAAAACATTAATGAAGAAAACAAACTGAAGGCCTACTTAAACTTGTATGTACTACATTTCCAGCTCTCCAAATCCAACTCCTTTTTTCTGTAGAAACAATGCAAAAGGACCAAACCCAGTCTGTAGAGAAATTATAATGCCAGTTTTTTTTATTCTTATATAGGACAGAAAGACATTCCATGCTAGGAATGCCCAAAGGGAAGTAGAAAGGTAGGCCTAAAAGAAGAAAAAAGCAAACAGAATCTCAAACCTGGACAATCTGCTCTCTCCTTAATTTGCTTAGTTATCTCTTCTCTGTCATGTGGACTTACAAACAAAAACCCAAAGGATATTTCAGTGAAAACATTTTACAAAGACACTAATTGTTCAAGAAAGCTTTGGGTCATCCAGTGAAGTGTTTGGGTTCTAACAAGCATGGCTTTGCATCTTGTTTGGTCAAGGACATGTCACTTTATTTTTTCAACTTTAACTTACCAGTAAAGCAGCATTAATGACAATAAGCTCTTGTATCTACCCCATGCTTTATGATTCACTACGTGCTTTCCCATCTGTTCCTCATTTTACCCTACAATTACCCTATAAAGTAGGAAAGGCAGAATAATTCCTCATTTGGAATGGAAGAAACTGAGATTCAGAGAGATGGGATGACTTGCTAATGATCACACAGTCAGCAGATGGTTGACCTGATTCGACGCAAGTCTTAATTCCTAAAATCTAGCAAATTTTGCATTATATTATCTTGCTTTTGGCTAATATTCTTGCAGCAACAAAAAAAATCATCTGTTGAAATAGCAAATCCTATTCCAAAGGTAGCTGGCTGGTCACTGTGTTCTGTAAATATATCATTTCATATACTTAGTTCTTTCCTTGGGGAATAAAAGCAGGTGATGAAAAGTATCATGAATTGGAATGTTACACAACATGAACTTCCATTAGCTTCTATATTTTGCAAGGAGACGAAATGCCATGTGATGTGGGTCCTGACAACACATACCTAATTCAAAGGTGGTCCCATGTGCTGTCATACTCCATGTGCTTGATCTTCGACCTTTGGTCACCATCACAGAGAATTCATAGAGTGTATTTGGTTTTAAACCAGTCACCAAGTAACTTAAAGTCGTTGCATTTGCATTCTGGAAAATATGAATTAGGAACTTAAAAATTAGAAATATCAATTATTATCTTTTTTCACCCAGAGCAAATATGTCAGTACCTTGTACTTGGTGTTTGCAGGGATGTTGGTTTTCCATCGAACTGTGTAGTACCGGGAATCTGTAATCTTCTGATGTTTGGGCAGTGAGTTGTCCGCCCATGTAATCCTTATGGTGTCATGACTCAGAATGGAAGCCTGAACTCCCACTGGTGGCATCATGGGAGTGGGATCTGGCACTGGAGTGTATGGAGCATTAATAACAAATAAATCAACTTCAGAAGTGTCTGGGTAAAAAGTAATTAAAAAAGGGAAGTGGCATTTTTAACATAAACAAAAATAAAAGAGAAGGGAAATGCAGGGGAGTTTAATGGAATGAAAGATGAGAAATGGAAAAAAAGAAAGAAAATCCAGAGTTAATAGATAACCATTATTCATTCAAAAGAATATTTTCACTTGTGTTTTTAATTTTTTGAAATTTTTTTTGTAATATTGGGGACTGAATCCAGGGGTTCTCAATCATGGAGATACAACTCCAGCCCTTTTAATTTTATTTTAAGACAGAGTCTTGCTAAGTTGCTGAGGTTGGTCTCTAACTTTCCATTTTCCTTCCTCAGCCTTCTGAGTAACGGAGATTGTAGGCATGTACCACCACACTGGGTTCCCCCGTATTCTTTCAAGAAAAATTTGTAGAAAAAAGTTGAGAGAAGCAGTAATTAATCATGTTCACTACAGCATTCTATAGGCATATTAATATGTGATTATATTAACATGCTTGAATTTTTTTAAGATTACTTGAGAATTCTATCTCCTGTTCAAAAAAGAACATGAAAAGACAAAATTGGTTTTAAAATCAAGGATATAATTTCTGAACAAGCAGCACACAGCTCATGGTATGTTTTGAGATTTCAATAAATATGGCTGAATTTGAGGACATGAGTTATCAGTGCTAATCACTCGATATGTAAAGGTCCTACTCTCAAATCTGAGTCCTGAATGTCAGTCAGCCAATGGGTCAGTTTCAGACTTGGTGATATCTTGAGTCTAGAGGCTATATGGCAATAATGGCTCACAGCTGAATAAAGCAAAAGGAACTTGTGGCCATTCCTCTTCCCTGAGTAAAGGTAAGCCAGACTATTAACTACACATTCTACAGCAAAGCCAGAGCACAATTCAGTGATGAAGCTCCATCAGTTAAGGGAAATGTTATGGTTATTACGGGTTCAAGTTACACAACTTTCATGAACTTTAGAAATTAGAATATTCTGAAGAAAAGTAAAGTCTATTCTCATGTGCTGTGCTGATGTAATGCACATATTCTCTAAGTGTTGCTGCAAACCAGGCCAGAATGAGCAGAAAAGCACCAAGGACCATGAGAGAGGGCAATACAAGAAGCTCCCTTTGCGCTTTCTCAACTTTTTGTTACGTTTGTCAAGTATATACATACTATTTTAAGTTCAGATTTTAAAATGGGTTTCCCATATAGTTATGGTGTCTAGTCCTTCCTATAACCCAAAATCTGAAACAACGCAGGGCTTATGAATAATTGTCATATTAAAGTAATAGTCTCCATGTGTGTATTTCCTGTACAATGAAGACTAAAAATAACAGAGGAGCAGAAGACATTATAGTCAAGGGCTTCGTTCAAAGACTGTCATAATAATTAATTACAGAAAATGCACTTTCAGGTGCAGAAATCATTAGAATTCTTAGAGAAATTTTCTTCTTATATATGTACTAACTCTTGAAAAAGGTCAGTGGGTTCAATGACTTAGGAACATCTCCTTGTATGTTTCTAGCCAGCAGACTATTTTTAAGCCAGATAAAGGAAAATAATTTCATTTAAGAAAGAAGACTACTTATTTAAATATTCTCTTTTGCCCTTATTTTTTTCTTTTCTTGAATACTAAAACTATTTGTAGAAGAACTTGTAGGCACACAGTAGAAGACAGGACAGTGCTACCAAATAAGTAGTAATAATGTTGGTCTGAAGCAGAAGCTTGAAAAACAAACAAAAAAACAAACAGGAGTTGGTGTTATAGAGATGATCTTTTAAAAGAATATTGCCAAATCTGTGTTATTATGCAGAGCATCTGAAAGACACAGCAGACAATACTGAGTCAAACATGTGGGCAACAAATGGAAAAAAGCATTTCTAGAAAGAAATTCTTTGGTTTCCAATACTTTTAAAAAAATGAATGATTCTAATATATTTACTTCAATAAACTTTCTCATTCAGAATCTAAATTAGATGTTTTATATAGCTATAGTAAGTACATTATTTATAAATGGGTAATTCAAATTAAAACAATGAATATTTGATTCCTTATAATAAATGTATAACTGATCAAATGGATAGTGCCTCTGACTTTATACCTTTTTCATAAATATTAAACATATGAAAGGCCCATAAAAATATTTTCCCAATGAACTAGGATAACTAGTAAAGCAAATGTTGGCTTCACCAATCACATACATTTACTGCAACTATTAGTAATCTATATAACTCCCCTAGAGATACAGAGGTCCTTTTTTTTTTTTTGATTCATTTTAGCTATAACCAACATGCCTGAAAAATGAAAATTCACTTTTAATTCTCTCAAAACTATGCCTGTGATTTATAGATCCTGACACATTAAAGATGTGCACATATCTACAAAGAATGACTTACACAACAAATTTAATATTTTCCAACAAAGAAAATAAGAATCAATAGAACTTTCTATGTTAAAAGCTTACCTTCCCATTTGAAGTCTGCACCTAAGCTGCCATGTTCCTTCCACAAATACCTATCAGTAGGCTTCATGCCAATATTCTACAAAAGCTACTGGTAAAAAGTGCTGACAAACAGAGACAGAGAGGATATCCTACCTGTGTGAGGCCTGGTCACAGCACTTTCGTACAAGGGGATGCCTTCACCCACGTTGTTAAACGCTTTCAGGGTAATCACATAGTGAGAGCTTGGATCTGAGAGAAACAAACAAGCCAAAATCAGTTTTAAAAATCCCCACTAATGAATTTAAAAAATTCAAAGATGATTATGCACAATTTTAACTGTGGAGGAATTAAAGACTAAAATTTTTTATAGGGGATTATTTTGGGATATTAGGAGATATACAGATGGAAGCATACATAGTACATTGAAACTAGCCAAGTCAACTTCTTGGATTTAATTTCAAGAGTAAAATCTGTACTTGAATCCTCTTGGCCTCTTATATGTTTTAGTAATATTCATTGTATGGTGGAGGGCTTAAATGAGAATGAGTAAATAGGATTTTCATGTGTTGGAATCATATAGGTGGAGCTTAAAATCAAACCCTTTCCCTTCCCTGAAGGACACTGAATGGAACAGTAAAGGTAGAGAAGCAGGAGACATACTTCTGAATGTCCTCAACACTCTAGGGGACTTCCAAATCCAGGAGGGTCAAAACCTCATATATCATCATGCAGACTTCTAGGTTGGACAAAATATGGCTCAGGATTTTATGTTTGGAAGTGATTTTGCATGAAACACTCTCTCTAGAGGATCATGCAAAATACTACTAATTAGACTTAGAAAAGAGGGGGCATTAAATAGGTGGAATGGCATTCACTCTTACTGGTTGGAAATCAGGGAGATTCTAATTCATCACATTCCTGATCCAGGCAAGGTTTAGTATGGGTATTTCAAAAGCCCACTTTCAAAAATGAAGAACTGGATTCCATTGAAGTGTTCCAGACAGAGAAACTGACCTATTCCCCTCAGTTCTGGCAGAGTTTGGTAATGTTCTAAAGTGACCATACCTCACATGGCCTGTGTTATTCCAAAAGCTTAAAATAGCTAATTTGTTTTGGGACCCACCCACCTACTCTCCAGATAATGGGCAATATGTGGAGGAATTAAAGACTAAAATTTACATGTCACACAGAAATGACGACAAATTGAATCAATAAGACTTGTTACTTACTGGCAAGGAAAAAGTGGTTTGGACAACACAGTAAACAGGGGAGGGATGTCATTCACTGAGACTGGATCAGGGGCAAAACAAACATAATACACAATTCCAAGGCTTAATCTACACCTACTTTCCACTTTCTATGTATTTTCATTTGTTTCATTAGTTTTGATTAGCTTGTGCTAATTAACTGTTTTGATTAACTGCAAATACATATCTCTAGTCTCGACCTTTGTGATTATCGGACCTCTATCTTCGACTGTTTGGCATCTCCTCTTAGATGTCTCAAGTCTTACTCTCTTCCTTCTTCCCTTTCTCTCCTCACCTGAGACTTGCTTCAGTGTTCTCTAGTTAAGCAAATAGCAATACTACCAACCCTGAAATTCAAGTCAGAAATCTGGCAGTCATTAACACCTTCCCCTCTCTCAGCAAATAATCATGTCTTGTTGATTCTACCTGTCTCTCACTATTCTTCCCTCTTTCTCAGTGCTCCATCTTTCCTGGTCACCTTTTCATTCTGAGAGCTCTCTTCCACCACTGTTTCAATGCTGGATGGATCCCATCTCATCTTTTCTTTATACCCAGAAAACCTATTCATATAGTGGTTAGTTTCTCTAGCTACATAGCTTGCAACACTCCATTTCTCTTCCTCAGTATTATGAACACTTTTAGTTTTTTAAATCATTTTATTTCTAAACTATAACGTCTGCCTGGTTCTTGGCTCTGTCTCTAGCCAGTGTCTGGAATAGTTGGTGCTCATTAAAAATTTGCTGATTGATTGACAGGTTTTGGGGAAAAGATACTAAATGTAAATTTTGGCTAGGTGCAGGTATGGATGTGGATCTCAGGGGAGGGTTCTAGTCTGATAGAAGATGTAAACCTCTTCTGACTTGCTCCTCTTATTCAACATTATATTCATCTTATATCTAACAAAAATAGTTCAAACTTATTTTACTTTATGCCAAGTTAATTTTGTTTTTGGTACTTCTCTATATATTCTCTTTTCAATTGGAGTCTACTTGTTTACTTAATTTCCTATCTATGTTTTAAACACTACCCTGGATCAATCTTTCAAGCCCTGCTCTATTGTGCCTTGCTAGCTCTCCCTTCCCTCAACATGTTTCAATTTAAACTCATAGTTTCTTGTGTTTACTTTTGTTCTCTTTTTAGACTGAAAGCACATAAAGGTCGAGGACGATGTCCTGCGAGTGCACTGCAAAGGATTTTCATTTTAGCAGTTTTATAAAGGAAATAGTAGGAGACTGGTCATCACAGGGATTTTTTTTTTGTTGTTGTTGCACAGCAAAGCTTTTGGGGGGAGGCTTTTTTTTGAGTAGATTAAGTTGCTGCTTATTTTCTAACAGAAAAGATGAAGGTAAGTAGTTATCATCCATTTGAAGTTGTTCTTAGGAAACATGTTTACAAAGCAATGATTTGAAAAAAAATTTCATCAGGGAAGATTCTGAGTTAAAAGACAAGTCTTTCAAAAGAAGATAATGATAATCCAATTTGGAAAATTATACTTAGCCAGCTCAATTCAATTTTATTATGAAATATTAATATTTCTGAAATTCTCTTGCTTTAAAATCAACCATGAGGTCTGAGTAACAATAAAATATATACCAATTTCACTGTACATTAAGTTTTGATAAATTTACATACCTGTGAAATCACTCCAAGTAGTTGTGTCCTTGTAGTTAACTGCTACCCCTCCCAGTTTCACAAAATCACTGATATTGCTTTGTAGCAATATCAGTTTTGCTTATTTTGTAATTTTCATAAAAATGTAATAACACAGGATGCACTGTCTTCAGTTTGACCTTTTGCTCAGCAAAACCTTTGTAAGGCTCATTTTTCCATATTTTTTATTGGCTTATTAGAGTTATGAGACTCATTTCTGTTGTTCATGTGTATTGACAATTTCTTTTAGTTACTGAGTAGTATTCCATCACTTGGATATAGTGCAATTTATCATTTACTAATTGGTGGAAATTTGTACCATTTCCCCTTTTGAGCTATTATAAGTAAAGCTACCATAAACAGTTTTGTTTGCTTTTATATAGACAGGAGTTTTTATTTTTTAAATGAAATATCTATAACTAAGATTGCTAGTTTGTATACTTAAATTCATTAGACAACTCCAACTATTTTATGAAGAGGTTATACCATCAGACATCTCTAATAGCAAGCATGGAAGCAGCTCTGCATCCCTGCTGATATTTGGTGTTGTTGGTCAACTTTAGTGAATGTGTAGTGATATTGCATCATGGTGTATTTCTTTGATGATTAATGATGCTGAGCATCTTTTCATGTACTTACTGTCCACTGGCATAGTATCAGTCCAAATCTTCTATCCACTTTTTTTTATTGGGTTTTCTTATGGAGTTCTAAGAATTTTTATATATTGTAAACTCAAATTCTTTGTCAGATATTTGAATGGCAGGTATTTTCTCCAAGTCTGTGGCTCATCTTTTCATTTTATCTTTCCAAAAGTAGAAGTTTAAAATTTTGATGAAGTCTATTTTATTAATTTTTAGATATCATTTACTTTAAAAAATTATTTACTTTTATTAATTTTTTTTTTACTTTTAGTAAATTAAATTTTTAGACTTGTATTTCCTTTTTTGCATCATAAGAGGTCCTTGCCCACCCTAAGATCATTAAAGTTTTTTCCTATGTTTTCAGCTAGAAGGTTTATAATTTTAACTGTTACGTTTAGGTCTGTTTTTGTGATTGGTATAAGACAAGGGTCAAAGTTCCTTTTCCTTCTTATACTGATATCCAATTATCCCATACCTTTTGTTAAAAAGACTATCCTTTTCTTGGGGCTGGGGTTGTAGCTCAGTGGTAGAGTGCTTGCCTGGCATGTGTGAGGCCCTGGGTTTGATCTCAGCACCACATAAAGATAAATAAATAAAATAAAGGTATATTTAAAAAGATTAAACAAACAAAAAAGACTATCCTTTTCTCACTGAACATCTCAGTACCTTTGTCAAAAATCATCTGACCACATACATAGGGATCCATTTCTGGACTCTACACTGTTCCACTGATCTATAGTATATACTTTACACTAATACCACACTGTCCCCATTACTGTGACTCAAAAAGTCATCATGAAATCATCAAGTAGTATGGTTCCTCTTTTTGTTTTTTCCAAAAATTTTAGCTATTCTTGTTTCTTTGCTTTTTCATGTAAGTTTCTGAATCAACTTATCAATTTCCATAAAAAAATACTGGAAATTTCCTTAGGATTGCACTGGAAAGAAATCCATCTTAGTAATATTATCTTTTCATCAATGAACATCTTCATTGGCATTTTAATTTCTCCCAGCAATGTCTTTCTAATTTTCAGTATAGAAATCATTCACATATTTTGTAAATTTATTTCTGCTTCATATTTTTATGCTATGTAAAGGAATGATTATCTAAATTCCAATTTCTAATTGTCTATTAATGGTATATGGGACTATAACTATATTTATATATTGACTTTGTATCTTGTGACCTTGATTAGTTCACTTATAATCTTAGTAGACTTTTTGTATATTCTTAAGGATTTTCTACTTTAGTGAGTATGTAGAATGCTCAGATATTTGTTTCTAAATATTATTTTTCCATAAAAGAAAAAAGTGATCCTTGGAGAAATGGCTGATTCTGGGGCTGAGGCTGGGAAAATATCAGATGAGTTTGGAGCATCTTTCTGTGTCAAAAAGAAAGTGCTTAGGGGCTGGGGTCGTTGCTAAGTGGTAGAGCGCTCACCCAGCATGCACGAGGCACTGGGTTCAATCCTCAGTACCATATAAATGTAAAATAAAGATATTGTGTCCACCTAAAACTTAAGAATAAATATTAAAAAAAAAAGAAAGTCCTTAAAAAAAGAAGGGAGGTGTGAAATGGACATTGGAACCATTGGCTCTTCATTCTCCATGGAGGCAAAAGAAAGATCTTCCTTGTTATAAACTAAGGAACAAACACGGAAGAACTATGGAATCAGAAAATCACCACTATGGAAACACCAGAGTAATAATTGATACTACAGTGCAACAGATGCGATCACGGACCAGAAAATGATATTTTCCTTTTGTTGTAAGGGGCATAGTGAGAAAAGTTCCAAATGTGAATAAAGTCTCTAGACTTTGTCTCAATGTTAATTTTCTGATTTTGATAACTGGGTTTATGTTAGAATAATGTCATTTTTAGGAGCTGCATGTCAAAACTATTAATGGGAGAGTTTTCAGGTTTGCAACTTACTTTCAAATGGTTTAGGGGAAAAATATGTATACACAGGAAGACAGAAGGATAAAGCAAAGGTGGCTAAATGTTAAACACTGGTGAATCTGTGTGAAGCATATATAGGAATTCTTTGTACTGTTTTGTAATTTTTCTATAAAACTAAAATTATTATGCAATAAAAAGTTAAATAGAACAACACAATGTGCACAATTATGTCCTTTACTCAGCAAACATACCCAGATTTTCAATGGTGTAATAGCGCTGTTTATAGTCCACTTTGATAGTCTGGGCATGAGGGCTGCCAATGCCATAACCAATGGCATAACCTCTGACCACAATGTTCTGATTCTCTGGAGGAGTCCAGCTTACTACAATGCTCGTGACAAGCGGGCGGACATGAAGAGAGCTAGGCACTTCAGGAACTCGAGTTTCTGGGAAGGAAAGTAGAAAAACAAGATGAGATCCACTTTACTGTAGAATATTTTACCATCTTTGGGGAATGGTGTTCAGCCTCCTGCCAAACTATTTGGGGATAAGTGTTCCCCTATTTGGGGTCAAGAGTTCAGAGAACCTGCAACGTATAGTGAAATGTGGCTTATGGTTTTAAATGCATCCAAAACAAAACCTTAATAGCCCTAAATACAAGATACTGGAATATTATTATGGAAGGAAGACAAAGATTCAGAACGTCTTCCTGGTAGAGAAAAATGAGTTGCCTTTCAATATTTTCCCATCCTTTGCTCTACATCCCACTGCCAAACTTTACCAGGTATAAAGAGAAAGAAAACATCAAGCAATTAAAAGCCTGTTGTGATTAGGTGATTAAGCAACCCATAATGGCAATGGTACCAATTATTTACTTTCCTAAATAATCTATAGGTCAGTAAAAATGGAATTTGAGATTCAAAATTGACTCAGTTGCTAGGAGACTTACAGGCTTTTAAAGAGTAGCAATTCATAATATCTTTCACATGTATTATTTCAAGGCATAAATTACCACCTTAACTTAAAAACTAGTAAATTGAGACTTGGAAAGAAAATGAAGGTCTTTTGTCTCCCAAGTTTGACACCTGCCAGAACTACACACAGCCACATGAAATAATTTATTGAATAAACAGGTAAGAAAAAGGACAAGTTGTCCAGAACTAGGAAAATGGGAAACCACAATTCAGATAAAGGTACAATTGATGTGGCTCAGCCTTAAATTTTAGATTATTCATCTACTATTTAATGGCAGTGGTAAAAACAAACAAACACACCCAGATAAAGCATCTGTATGCTTTTATTTGTTCTCTTCTGCTGGAGGAGTCCAGCTTACTACGATGATGCTCGATGCTCGATGCTCCTGACTAGCAGGCGGACATGAAGAGAGCTTAAAGGAATAGTTCTCTAAAAGCTACTAGGGTAGGGGGTGGGGGGTGGGGTGGGTAGGGAATCAATTCCAGGAATCTTGCTGCTTTATAGGAATGACAATAGTATAATACATTCAAGTTCAGAGATTAAGTCAAAGTGGCTTTCCAATCTGACTCACTGACTACATTTAACACCTAGCAAGTGTTGGTACTGACAATTATTTGATCTTACCATCTAAGTCACTTTCAAATGTTTCAGTAGACAGCCAGTCAGTTGCCGGGCCTGTACCATTGACTGTTAAAGCAGCTACTCGGAAATTGTATTCAGTCCCCCGATCAAGACCTGAGACCCAAACGACAAAAAATAAACAAACAACAAACAGGCTGAAACAAGAGCCCTGGAAAACAAAAGATCAATAATCTTTCAGTAAAGCAAATATCTCACCCATTAACTCAGTTCATAGCTTGATAAAGTTTAACACAGAACAGTAGTGCACATCTTCACAGTAAAGGCTGAATGAAGCTTGCACACCCATGAGAAAAAAACAAAAATGACTAAAGATCCTAGAAGATAAGAGATTTTTGTTTAGGATCTTGAAGGCACCTTAGAGATCATTAACTGGAATCCCTTAATTTTCTTAGAAAGAAATGTAAGGCCAAAGATAATCAGAGTTATTACAAAGAAACAAAGTCAGCTGGTTCAGAAGATAACCAAAACTCAGAAAAGAATGTTAAGATATAACTCCTATCGGGTTACCTCTGGTCTTGTAACACTCCTATAACCATAGCAGAAAAATTTTAAACATTAAATATGGCCTAGAAATCTGTTTCTCAACAAATAACTGTCCATATGTATTTTTATTAGGCAAAAGAAGGAAAAAAAATAAACCTTTCTATTATAAAACTTTTAGTTTACTACCAGTTAATAAAGTACAAGATTTACTAATGCACTAAATACAACAAAGATCCATATATCAACGTCTACCCTTCAAAACAGGACAATAGTTAATAATATAATTTTTCATACATTTATGCATACATTTTTAGAGGACTTAAATTTGATATTGTGATAGGCCTTATAAAGATATAAAAATTACTGTGCTTCTCCATATTCAAATATTGGGATCTTGGAAAACAGCATAGTTCAGAAGTTTCAAAGACACATTGAGAATGTCACTTGGCCTGGATGCAAGATATGCCCTGGCTCAGTTAACCAATCTTGGCACATGGTTTGGAAGGAGAAACAGAAGGTTTTATCCATTTTGAATCTGTTTGCCCACAAGACAGCAGAGACAGAAAGAGGAATAAAATGGCTAGGTCCAAGTCAATTTTCTTCCCTGCCTTTATCTCTGTACACAATGAACCAGAAAGTGTTAGAGCTGGCTACACATGAGATAACAGCCTGGATTACTAGCAGACATGGCTCAGTTAAGATCCTGAAAGAACTGAAGTAGTCATATTATTATTTTCTGCCTTTTTGAGAATTAGAATACATGAGAGATAGCATGAGAGAGAAAAGTATATGTAAAGAGGACAAGATGGGTTAGGATTGTGGCTCAGTGGTAGAGCACTTGCCTAGTATGTATGAGGCCTGGGGTCCGATCCTCAGCACCACATAAAAATAAATAAATAAATAAATGAATGTATCCACCGGAGCTCTTCACCAGAAAGGACCCAGGAGGACCTGAGGACCTGGATGATGCTGATGCCTTTCTGACTGACCAAGAGGATGAGGAGCTGAAATCCCCAAGAATGAAGGGCACAGGGGACAGAAGAGAAGCTAAAGTGGACTTGAAGCGGGTCCATAAGCGTAGAAAGGTGAGCCGTTACCTATGGCTGCACTGCCAGTTTGTGCCAGAAGCAACTTTCTCTAGTTGTGGTTTTGGTTTGTTTGAAATCTCAAGCTAATAATGTGTAAGTAAAGTGGGAGTCAGAGCCACTCTGGGGGCAGGAGGGAGGGCAGCTGGCCCTTAGCCTGGATCTCTGGAGGTTCTGCCCATGTGCTGCAGCACAGAAACCTGGCAGAAGGGGCTCAGCTTTCACGTGCCCCTTCTTCTGCTATGAGGCAAGAGCCACAAGGGTGGAACTACATGTGCTGCCCTTTCCCCGGCTCCATGCAGTGCTGCCTGACCATCAGTATAGGGCAACCATGGCAGAAAGGCTGGCTGCTCAGGCTAGTGGGGGCCAGGGTGGTACGGAGCCTCCCTGGGGGATCAGAAGCATCCATAACCAAATGCTCTGCTGTACCATAGAAGCACCTGCACTCACTGATCAAGAAGCTCAAGAACCATCAACACAAGCCCAAGAGCTTTGACTCCTTCAAGCAGTTGGGTTAATAAAGGTTGTGGGGACAGCTTTTGGGACAGCTTTTGGTGTCCTTGGAACTCTAAAAAAAAAAAAAAAAAAAAAAAAAAGGCCAAGAGTTCCTCTCCTGCTAAGTAACTGACAGAACAAAACTAAAGTATATCATACATGTTTAAAGATATGACAAAATGTGTTAAGTACTATCACAACAATTACTTCTGGCTAAAACATAATCATAAAACTTATTACTTAGGGGGCTGGGGTTGTGTTTCAGCGGTAGAGCGCTTGCCTAGCATGGGTGAGGCCTTGAGTTCAGTCTTCGGCACCACATAAAATAAATAAATAAAATAAAGGTATTGGGTCCAACTGCAACTAAAATATTAAAAAAAATCTTAGTACACAGGATCTTGGTAATCCATATTGTTTCTTAGTACTTCAAGCTTTAAGTTACATTTCAATATCCCTGTTTTTGTTCACCATTATATATCCAGTACCAGATCATGAAGATTAAATGCTGTTCATCTTGTGAATATTTGGACCATGCTTAAAAAGAATAGCCGTTTTATTCGATAGGGAATTTTAGAGATGCTTAATATGGTTGCAGACTTGAGTATGGTCTGAGTAGATTCCACCCTACCCTCTCCTTCATTAGTTTAGTAATGCCTAGATTCTGTCCTCCTCAACTACATCTGGCTCAGACAGAGTCACCTTCTTTTTTCTCAAGATTCTCCTACAGAGAAACCTTACTTTTTTTTTCCCCCCTAAGCTAACTGTATCTCCCCTATTTGGGGAAGAAAGAGGAGAATTTTCTGTGGTCTACAGGATGAATCTGTATTTGGTGCCATTTTACCAGATATGTAACTTGTTCTGCTGTATATAAAAGGCAAACTATACTAAAGAAATTACCCATGATAGAATTTTCTAAAAATTCTATGGTAGTGGGGCTGGGGGTGTGGCTCAAGCGGTAGCGTGCTCGCCGGGCATGTGTGCGGCCCGAGTTCAATCCTCAGGACCACATACAAACAAAGATGTTGTGTCCGCCGAAAACTAAAAAATAAACATTAAAAAAATTCTCTCTCTCTCTCTCCTCTCTCTTAAAAAAAAAACTTAAAAAAAATTCTATGGTAGCAAATATGATTATTGCATTGCTGCAGCTATTCATAAACATTCTTGCAGACCACTAAAACATAAGTGCTGTCAATGTTATTATAAAAATTGTTTTGTAAACCTTTGTTACAATTAGATTAAGTGGAATAATTTCTATTCTTATATATTGCTGTTTTACTTTTTCAGATTACAAAATAGCAACATATGCACTCAAAAAAGAAATGTGGAAAATACAAGGAAAAAACCAAAAATCAAACACAATCTTACCATTAAGAAATGGTGGAATCTATAAGGTGTTTTCATTAAATTATATCAAGTCTATTTTTCATTAAATTAAATCAAGTGACTATTAAAATTTGGGGAAACCATTTTTTATTTATGTAAGCCAACAGCTCAGAGCACTTCTTAGACTAATATAATTCAATGTCTGAAAATGACATTACTTCTTAGCTTCTGTCTATATGCAAAACAACTTACCTTCAATCAGCTGAGACAGTTGTGTCCCAGTAACCAAGGTCTCAGTGACATCACTTTTTCGGGAGGCCTTTCGGTAGCGAATCTTGTAGCCAGTAATCTGCCCATTCTGTGTGGCTGGAGAAGGTGGCTGCCAGTGAATCATAATACTCTGGGAAAGACAAGATTATATAGGGAAAAGACTGAACATATTGAAAGGTTGGTCCTAACTGTTTTATTATTAACCACTCAAAAACACTTCTTATTTTAAAACTTCCAGTGGCAAAATGGGGAGAATATAATTTCAAGTAGTGCACTCTGGACCAGTGATCTCTGGGCATTTTGTCAGAATGAATATGTTGGTCAAAAATTCCAGAAAAACTTTCAGAGGGAAAGTATAAGAGGTTAGAAGCACATTGATTAGGAAGTAAACTGTTGTTAGATATAATTTTTTTTTTTTTTTGGTACTAGAAATTGAAGAGGCACTTAATTATTGGACCACATCCTCAGCCCCTTTTTATTTTGGGACAGGCTTTTGCTAAGTTGCTTAGGCCCTTACTAAGTTGCTGAGGCTGGCTTTAAACTAGCATCCTCCTGTCTCAGTCTTCCAGGCTGCTGGAATTACAGGCATGCGCCACCACCCCTGGCTGTATAAGATTTTTTTTTCTGTCTCCATTGCAAAATTGCTGAAGTTAAACAATTTCTATCTAAAACTCTTCAAAAAGGGGCTAGTGCTGAGGGCCATTGCCAAGTAGGATTGACGCATCGAAATTTCCTTGCCAGCGTACCCCATGTTGCTTAGAGGACATTCGCTGGGACATTGCATGTATGCTTTAGTAAGGTGACCTTGCTCAAGGACCAGGGCGGATCCGGGTTTAGAGCTGATCAGGTTTTAGGGAGTATCCGGTCCTTGGGTTCAAGGCATTCCCGGTTTAAGACAAGTTTAGGGCGTTCCCAGTTTAAGACAATATGGGTTTTAGGGAAGTTCGAGGTTGAAGATTATTGCTGCTGGGAATAGGGCGTCCCTGCTGCTTGAGGTCCCGTTGAGTTCTCGTGAGATTAAAAAAGTATTTGGAAAAAAGCCTCGTGGAGTAGGTGAATTGGGCAGTGGCAGAACTGGGATTTCCCCAGAACGTGTTTGTAGACGGCCGGTGTGAGTTCGGGAATAAAGAATTGCTGTTTGAATCTACAAAGCCGTGAGTGGCTCGTGATCTTGTGCCCAGCCAAGACATTGGCAGGCTAGCTGATTGTTTCTTCAAGAAGGAAAGAGTTCTATGGTACTTTATGAAAGGACCATTTCATTTGTCTATGGATCCTAGAAGGGGCTGTGGGCCTCTGAGAGGCATGCATAGCTTTACATGTAGTGAACTGACCAGGGACAGTATGGGCAGACACAATCAAACCTATGTGTCTGCCTGTAGTTCACACTGGGCTTGTCTCACAGGACTACAGAACCATGTCATCATAAACAATTTATTTCCTTCTGCCACATTACTAAGGTTTTAGTTGGTTAATATTGAAAATGTTAAGCTTACATAAAAATAGAAATTTATTTGCAGGAAGACTAAAAATGCATTGGCATTAGAGAAAGAAAGTAAAGTTAAATGGAATAAATGAGTTGGGTCCTATGACCAACTTTACTGGCAAATATAATATTTATGTTACTTCGTTTCTTTGCTTGATTATGAGTATTTTCAATTATGTTCTAATTTAATTGGTTAGTATTTTTTAAAAAGTAAAATGATTATCATAGCATTGGCATTTATTGTTCTGGTGATTTCCCATGTAACCTCCCCCTCTGTAAGCACCTGAGGCTCAGTAGTATACCAGTAAAGTGAATGGCAGAATTACAAAGTTTTACCTTTGAATTTCTAACTTCTAAGGATAGATTCTGAGGAGCAGCACTGGGAACTGAATAAGAAAAACAAGAAAATAAAATAAAATCAAACGTTAATTACACACACATCACCCATCATGGGATTGTTCTTGGCTAGACTTCACACAACCATTATGTATCTCAAACATTGACTATGTGACCAGAGGGTTTCAACCTAGTTACCAATAATGCCGTCATGCTGACAATCACAGGGGGATGAGGTGTGGCTGTGTTTGCTTAATTTTTAAAAATAAGACACTTTCATATGAGCATGCACTGTATATTACAGAATGTACAGTGGCTCTACACTTTAGAATTCTAGACTCTGAACTTTTCTAGACTCCAGATGTATTCTGAATCTTAAGTATATTCTTCTGAATATTTGTCTTGGGAAAGAGCCACACATTCTCTGGAACCAAGTCTAATGAAAGTAGCAAGTGACTGAATTGGGTAATGACAATATGGATCAAAATGAGATGTACATAAATCAGTGAGCTTGGCTTTCTTGTGGGATTCCTAAACTGGTTTTGAAGGCAATTCCCAAGAGAGGAAGATATTTAAGCAATGACAGCTTTAGTAAAGTGAGCCATCTGGCTTCCTAAGGCAATTATGTATCAGGGAGCATGCATTTAGATGTGAGAAGTTTGGGACTATTGATTAAACAGCTGTATAACTTTAGTCCCTCACATATTAGAATATAACATGGGGGTATCTCAAAGTTTATGGACTATGTACTCTCCAGTATCTTTCTTCACAATGATTACAGTAAGCTAAAGCAACAATAAACAGCTTAAGTAGACTTTTCTCTACCACATTTCTTTTCTGATCCATCCAAGGGAACTTTTCTCTTCCTTTCTCTAACATTAAGTGATTAGGTATTTATGTGCCCACTGTGCTAAAGCTTCTGGAAGGCAGAGAATGAGCCTTGCTTATTGTAGCTTGTGCCTTAGGCCTCAACCCAAAGATGGCTGGGGAGGGTCTGGAGTAGGAGCCAGGCACCTAGGCTTTACAAACAGTACATTCATGATCCATTCATCCACTGACTCAGCTGCAGAGGCACATAACAGAGTTGTTTGTGACTGCTGTCTTTGTCAGCATCCTTAGAGCTAATATTTGCTACATACTCACTATAGTGCAGGTACTTAACAACAATTTCACAAAGGGGTTTCTATTACTATTTCCATCTTATAGATTAAAAAATTATAGATGAGGTTCAGATAAGTGAACTTGCCCAAGGCATTAGTTTCAGCCGACATAAAAACTAAGATTTGCCTTACTCCAAAGTGCTGCCCTAAATCACCATGCTAAGACATACTCAGTTCCATTCAGTTCCTGTAGGTTCTTGGTTGACATGACAACCCACTCAACACTGTTAAAAATTGGCTCATGTGCAGTTTAAAAAGCCTATAATAAGCATTTTCCCCAACAACTTTTTACAAGAATTTTGACCAACTGGTTCATGCAGTTGGCTAGCCAAACTATAGCTTTTTATTTCTTTTTGCCCAACTTTGTATCCTAAAAAACGTCAAGCCCACAGAGGAGTGGCTTCTTTAGAATAGTATAATGAACACTATATATTCTGTTCCTGGTTCACCAATTATTAATATTCTGTGACATCTGCTTTACTTTTTTCACTATAAATATATATACACACAGATTTACCTATCCACATATTATTTCTGAATCATCTGAGAGGTGGCTGCAGTCACTACGATACTTCCCTCCTAAACACTTTGGAATGTATCTCCATGAATCTCTAAAGAATTAGGACAGGCTCCAATAAAACTACAATACAATGATTAAATTCAGGAAATGTAATCTTGACACAAAATATTAGCTAATAACACTTCTAATATTTAATATTGTCTAATACTGTGCATAGCTAACATTAATTATGACAACTGTGTTCAGTATAGCTGCTTTGTCTCCAGATTCAGTCAAACATCATACTTATTTCATATGTCTTTACTCTTCTTTAATATAGATTCTAGAATGATTCTCCATCCCACCCCCACCTTTCTCTTTCCTAAGACAAATATATTTTAAGAATCTAGGTCAGCTTTTAAAAGTAAAGAATAATTTTTTCCCCAGAATATCCTTCTATTTGGATATATCTGATTGTTTCAATTGTGTTCAGATATGTGTTTAATATTTTGGGCAGGGACACAACAGAAGTGAGGCTGTGTCTTTCTTTGTGCATCACATCAGAGGCACAAGATGTCAGTCTGTTCCTTTACTGGGGATATCAAGTTAGATCATATGCTCAAGGGAGTCAAACTATAGCTTCTAAAGCACAGATATATATATATCTCACTGGATTTAGCTTAGTTTCATCCAACAATAGACACTTTTACTAGGGGTAATGAACTCTGAACTCTGATATTTTCTATTTTATTCTAAAAATATTTTTAAAAAATGCTGGTCTTGACCTACTTGATCTTTTTGGCAAGCTGCAGTTTGAAAAATATAGCTCTAGATCATAAGTGTATATATATATATATATATATATATATATATATATATAAATAACTTAGGTTAGAATTCAGTCACAAGTGAGAATGAAACTCAGAAAATACTGAGGATACAAAAAGATTTAGTAAGTAAATATGATTGCTAAGTTGAATAAGGGCAGCCTTCCAACAGCCCTGAAATGGTCTGTGGAACAAACAATAGTACTTATTTACACAGAAGACTTTGCTAAAAATATAAGCACCAAGAACCTATTTAGTACCAGACACTGTACATTCTATGCTTTCTTGGTGCATCTTTAGAGCAACCAATGAAGACAGTGTTATCTGCATTTTACATGTGTGGCAACGTGCTCAGAAAAGTTAAGCAGCTTGACCAAAGTCACACTACCAGTAAAGGTTAGAAATAGAATTTTAGCTGAATCTTCTTTACATAATCTTACTACAATATTGCTAGGGGCATAAAGCATGGTACTTTGTTCCAAAAGAAGAAAGACTTACCATCTGACAATGTTCGAACAGCAACATCCTGTGTGGAGACTCCAGGACCATGTTTATTGTAGGCCACTACTCGGAAACTATACTCTGTATATTTTTTCAATCCATTAAGAGTGTAGGAGTGACTTGAAATATCAACATCCTTGAATAAAATAAAACACTGTTTTTATACACAACTCTAGCCAAAAGAAATGCTATAAAATAATGATTAACTATACAAATTCTATATTCTTTGCAATATAGTTTTATCACTTTTATAAATGCTATTTAATGGTTAAAGCAGATTAAAATAATTAATACTGGCACTTTACTTAGAAATATCACCTGTTGTTTAGTGACTCTTGCTGGTAAAAACTACAGAGTAAATCATGTTACAAAGAAATAGACCCTGTCAACTTTGTGTTTCCTACACATCTTTTCCCCCACTTTCATTTCCAAGTCAAATAACTATGGAGTTTGGGAAATATATTCCAACTCTTTATTTAAACCAATGGTTTATAAATGGCTTCATTTTATACCTGTTCTTTATCAGTTCCTTTTTCCATGTAGTACAATTTGTAATTTTGAATTTCCCCATTGCCAGACAACGGGGTTTCCCATGTGACAGTGATGGAAGTAGGAGATGTTGCATAAGCTCGGATGTTAGGTGCTGGGCCAGGGAGCTGGACTGGAAAGAAGATTTCAAGACAGCAAGATACAAATGAGATTTATTGTACTCCTTAATACCATCCTCATCAATACTATCATACTGGCCATGTTTTAGAAACAATTGGAACTAAGAAAACAACTGACTTGATTGATGTGGTATTAGGCTAATACATATATAGTAGAGTAGGAGCATGACATGATCAGATCTGTGTTTAGGAAGCACATGTGAACAGTAAAGGAACAAGATTAGATAAAGAAATATTTTAAGAACAGTTATCATTTACTAAATGCTTACCATAAAGAATTCAGTTCTTTACATGCTTTTTTTTGTCATTTATTTTTTTGCTAACTCATAAGATGAATACTATTAGCATCCCCATTTACATTTGAGGTTTTGAAGTTAAGAACCTTTACTAAGTGATGGGAAAGTTATAGTGGTGGAACCAAAAGCCAGGCACTTCCCAATTCTAAAATAAGAGCTCAAAGACATCAATAAGGAGATTGTTGCAATAC
The DNA here is from genome assembly GCF_045843805.1 of Urocitellus parryii. Classification (NCBI taxonomy): domain Eukaryota; kingdom Metazoa; phylum Chordata; class Mammalia; order Rodentia; family Sciuridae; genus Urocitellus; species Urocitellus parryii. Next base: position 116,595,971 of record NC_135536.1, on the reverse strand, counting down.
TGTCAGTAGGATGCACATGATTGAAAAACTGAATTGGCGGTTGACTGATTGAGCAACTGCTGTCAAATGATGGATGGTGTACCCGAATCTTATTTGTACAATGGCTCACATACTGACCATTTCACTGTATTCTTTTTTTCTGACTGACAGACTCTAGTTCCAATTTATACACAAATCCTGCATAGTTGCCCATGTCTACATTTCAGTAGACATCCCATATTTGAAAACAATTTCTCTGGCACTAGTGTCTCTGTAACAGGCATCCATAAGATAAAAAAGCTTGGAAGGGGGAAAAAAATCCCTAACAAAGTGTAAAACTGGCTTTCTTGAATAACAGCACTACACTTTAAGATTTGTTTTTCTACGGAACTAGAGGAACCTGAATATAGTTACTTAAACAGTTGTTTGCTTTATTTAGTTATAAGTCATGTTATTCACTTAATGTCAAGAGCATATTTTGTTCAGCCTGACAGGCGGCATTTGTCACACTTCTGCAGCAATGGAAAACTTTCCTGTAACTTACTAAAGGGGAAGGAAAACACAACAGCTCCTAAATTCCCTTGAAATCACTTTCAATATATTCATTGGCTAAGTGCAAGCAAATACAATCCTAAAAAAGGTGCTAATGAATTCTTTCATTTCAGCTGTACAGTGACATAATAAATGGAAGAAATTTTAAGTTGGTTTGTGAAGCTAAATATGCAAAATATTTTCCAAGGGCTGACTCCAACATTTATACCTCCCTCACATAAGCTGAATACCTCCAGATGAAATGCAAATCCCTCTTCATTCCCTGCTACTCATTTGCTAAAACATGTTATAGTCTTTCTTCAACCTGAAAATATCCTCACCAGAACCTGTTGCCCCATCTACCCGTATTCTTAATTACTTTCTCTTTAACCAAACTCCCTGAACAAATGATTGTGATGCCTATTTTCCTTGTACTGGCCATATTTGACAGTACTATGTATTTACTTGTCTGTCTCTGGTGTCAGACTGAAGCTCTTTTGGACAAAAGTCAAGTCTTACTCTTCTTTCCATCTTGATTGCCTAATACAGTGACTGGCACATATTAGGCACCCAATAGTTACTTTTCCTTAATCTTTTCTTTCATTTCTCAATCTATCAACAACCCTATAGTCCAGGGGTTCTCAACAATTTCACACACAAGATCTGAAATGATAATGAAAGCTGCAGATTCTTTCTAAGGGAAATGTGAATATACAGGCACACAAATATTTTTGTGTAGTACTCAGAAGATTCCACAGTTCCAGGATAAAACCTTGCAGTGGATCAAATCCTGTGGTCTTTCCTTCACTTTCATCATGACTCACCTTGCATGAGCATGGATACTGTTTGATCCTATTTCTGGGATTTGGGTCATACAGCTTCTTTTTTCAAGAATGCTAAGTTCAAATGCTTCAAGGTCAATCTCAGGTCTCATCTTTTCCAAGAATTCTGCCTTGACTTACTACCTTTTGAAGTAAATTTCCATCTCTCTCATGTATGATGCCTGCACAAAAAAGCTTATGAAGGATAATTGAGCTTAAAATTTAGTGGAGTATTTCTGCACTTGTCTGAACGTGGGTAATTGTGAAATTCAACATCCTTTCTCTCTAAGAAGAACACATTTTTTCCCTTAAATTAACTGGTGGATTCTGATGTCCTTGTGTTCTTGCTTCTTATCACTGAAATGATCAATGGCCTTCTATTTTCATTGCTTCTTCTATAAGAGAAGAAATCTTATCTTCTTTATCCCTGTATCTCTAATACCCTGAAGAGTACCTGGGTTATGATAAACTCAAATTTTGATCAATGAGTGATTTGCTAGAGCATTGTAAAGCTCTACAGCTTCTTGACTTCATTTATTCTAACCATCAGGGAAAGTCTTTGAATTATTTCTATAGTTGCACTAGTACATTCATTCATTCTGTTTAGTTCCTAGGTCATTCGTTTTCATAAATCTATCTCACATACTTTCAAAGCAAAATCTTTATTACCAGAGGTTTGTGAACAACAACAAAAAATCTAGTGCAATTAATAGTAAAAGTAAACTGGAGAATGTTCTGAAGAAAAACAGTGGCTAAAGTTAAAGGTAAAGGAAAACCAGTGGCTGGTTTTAAAAAATGACAGAAGTGTAGAAAAAGTGCCAACTGGGGAAAGCATTAATTATGACTTGATTGTTTCTTATAATTCCAGGCCTATAGTTTACAACCAAAACTTAAGGTATACAGGACATTTATAATATAAACCAACTTGATACTTGTCTCACAAAAAATCTTAAAAATGTAGTTAGAAGTACCACTGTTAGTACAAAAGACCAAAGGTCCAAAATAAAGGGTCCAAGATCTTTTAATGAGTGAGATATGCATTAGGACAGGGAAATCTGGCTGACAACAACAATAAATATCCACTTTATGTGCAAGGCACTACGTTATATGAAATATCCATAAAATAAGCAAGATATAATCACAACTGAAGGAAGAAAGTGATAATTTGTCTCAGAGTAGACAGGATCAAAAGAAAGATTACAGAAGGCATCTGAGCTGTCTTAAAGGATCAGTACAATATGAATATGTAGAAAAGTATCTGCAGAATTATACCATCTCATACTATTTGCTGCTGTTTGATGAAAATTCATTTTGTCTTCCCTAGTTCTTAAGGCCCTGAAGATGAGGACCTATCAGCTTCTGCTTTCCTATGGTATGCAAGGCTTAATGTAAGAGAGACCTTCCCAGGTCTCCCTCTGCAAAGGGCTGACAGATAGGTGGAAGAATTACCTTCAGGCTGTGTTTCTACTCGTAGTGGAGCTGAACTCTCTCCGAAGCCATGTTTATTTTGAGCCACAACTCTAAAGACGTACACAGTCGCTGGCATTAGATTTTGAATGGTTACCTGCATCTCTCCTGGGCGACTGGTATTCTCAACACGTTCCCTTTGGACAAAGAAGGGTTTGAAAAAAAATAGTTATCAATTAGAAACATTTTAAGAATGTACAATTTCAATTTAAAAACATCAAAATTTAATAACTTAAGTAAATCTCAAACAAATGAAACTCTGAGTGGGGAGGTATAGCAATGCACAATAGAATAAGGAGACCAGCAAAAGAGCAGGTCGTATCTGACAAGTCACTGATGTTCTTGCTTGTAACTGGGATCACTGATTGCAATCACTGCTTCTTTTCAGATGTGGCACAGGGCTCTCAGCACCATTTCAAATGGGGCAGCTAGTCATCAACTTTGTAGGCTTTAGAAATCATTAAGGGTTTTTTGTTTTGTTTTGGTACAGAGGATTGTACCTAAGGGCACTTTACCACTGATCTATCTAAAATCCTTCTGAGACAGGATCTTGTGAACTTGTGATCCTCTTGCCTCAGTCTCCTGAGTTGCTGGGACTATAGGCAGGTACCACCATGCCCACTTAGAAATCATTGAATTTTAAGGAGTTAATCCCAGGGAAATGGACAGAAGGTGGCTGTAGGCATCATCTGATTTTCACAGAAAATATCAAGGAATGCTGTTTGAGTAAGAGATTCTCAATAAAAACAAAGATGTATGGCTGGGATTGTGGCTCAGTGGCACAGCGCTCGCCTAGCACAAGCGGGACCCAGGTTCGATCCTCAACACCACATAAAAATAAAGGCATTGTGTTGTGTCCATCTACACCTAAAAAATAAATACTAAACAAACAAGCAAACAAACAAAAACAAAAACAAAAAAAAAAATCCAAAGCTGTAGTGTATTGATTTTTAAATTGAGAACAAAAACATTAAAATTTACATGTAACTCAATCTGTAAAAAAAGATAATTCATGGCACTAACTTTTATAATTCTACCTCCCTCCCAAAATGGGGATTGAACCCAGGAGCACTATACAACTAAGGGACATCCCTAGACTTTTTATTTTACTGAGACAGGGTCTCACTAAGTTGTCAAGGCTGGTTTTGAACTTGAAATCCTCCTGTCTCAGCTTCCCAAGCAGCTAGGATTACAAGCATGTACCACCATGCCTGGCTATAATGTAATTATTAAATTAATACACTTTTTGAATGATCTTCAAAATGATTTGAAAGGTTTTACAAGTCTTACCACAAAAACAACAAATTAATCCAGTTGATCCGGTGTTATAGGACCGAAAGTATAAAAGTGGTTGTTTAGATTCTTTATAAAAAGGTAGCTTCTACGTTGTGTTTTTGGGGTTGGGTTTATGTGTCCAGTGTAGCTTCATAATTATACTCAGACAACATTATATTTGCCATAATGAAAATAAGATTATAAAAGAGTTTTCAACAAATATTGTGAAGAAATTTGTTTTAGATACTTGTCATTCACAGAAGGAAGACCAATAGAATAGGGAAATGGACCTGAGGGAGGGAGAGGAAGAGAGAAAGAGAAGGTACTGGGGACTGAAATGGAGTAACTAAAATTTCATGTATGATTTTATGGATGATTGTGTCAAAATGAACCTAAGTATGATAACTATAAAGCACTATTAAAGCCTAAAAAAGAATTGTCATTTATGTCAGAAAAGATATGAACCTATCTTGAAAATGAAAAGAATCCAAAGCTATGCTGCAAAGAAAATTATTCGGAATTACCAAATCTGCTGAATTAAAATTCTTATTTCAAAATATTGCTTATTTGGGCTGGGGTTGTGGCTCAGCAGAAGAGCACTTGTCTAGCATGTGTAAGGCCATGGGTTCAATCTTCAGCACCACATAATAATAAATAAAATAAAGGTATTGTGTCCAACTACAACTAAAAAATAAATATTTAAAAAATATTGCTAATTTGTCTTTAAAATTGCTGATTAAAATTTGTTTAGATTTATGTAGATATATGACAATTTATTGATTATATATGAACATTTGCATTTGAGATTTAAGTATTTTCAACCATTCTTTAAAAAAGTTACAATAATACTAGAGAAAGGGATGTAGCTCAGTGGTACAGTACCTGCCTAACCGCACAAGGCCCTCAGTTTGATTCCTAGCATTGTAACAAAATAAAACACACAAAATCAGTACCTACTATAATCAGGTCCACTAGAAAAGAGTATTATGGTAATAAAATTATTGTTCATAGATACTTGAGGTATTTATAAATATTAAGTTCTTAAACTTCTAAATCACACGATTTAGAAGGAGGGTATCAACTGATTTCTTATACTTTGAAGTTTCTAACACTTGATCTGATTACAAATGATTGCTGTTTAAGAGGAAGTATCATGTTTTATACTTAAAACTAAAAGCTCCATGAGAGAGCACATATTAGGTCTCTTTTGCTCACCTTCTATATAAAATTTTAAAACAGGTTCTTTCCCAAAAAGAACTTGGCAGAGGTGCTCTTTTATTTTAAATTGAAGTGAGAGACTCTCATTCATATTCACATACTTAAGAAGCACTAGGCAGGATGCTCAAGTGGGGAAGCAGTCTTATACATGTTTATAGAATGAATGAAAATTTGTCTTCTGATGTATAAATCTTAGAGAGTAATAACATCATATTATCTTTTGTTTGTCCCTACATGAAAGGGGGAATGTGTGAGAAATGAGTGAAGTTACTAACACCTGAAAAAAGATTCTACAGAAGCATCACTATAAAAATATATAATCAGTCATAGGTATAATTCCCTAAGATGAAGAACACAGCATCTGAGAAGGCTCTGACACTAGATTGGTCTGATGTCCCAGAACCAAGTCTCTGTTCAGGATAAAACAAAAAACAAAACCCCAAAACCTTGACTTCAGTCCAATATCCGGGTAGTGTTAAAAGGGCAAATCTCAAATATGTGGGATTACAGTGAAGTTTAAGGAAGTGTGTGATAGCTAAGAGTTGAAAGGAAAAGGTACACTTTATATTAAGGCAATGCTGGGCCAGAAATTTGAAGATCTACTTCCAGTTGAGCAATGCTACTAGCTTACAAGAGACCATGGGAGTCACCAGGTATTTCTGAGCTCCACTTTCCTTTATGAATTGAATGAAGGAATGAGATGGGTGGATAAACATTTTCTTAAAGAGCCCAACAGTAAATAATTACAGATCAAAAGACAAAATGGAGGATACTGGGTACGTACTTATGTAACTTTTCAAAATGTAACCATTTGAAAATATAAAAACTATGCTTAGTTCTTGGGACATAAAAAGAAAAGCTCTGGTTTGGCTTTGGGTCCATAGATTGACAAACCCTGGACTACACTAACAGATCTCTAAGGTTTCATCCATGTCTAACATAATATCAATATCAGGCTCAGACAACTCAGATTCCTAAAGAACTATGGCTGATGATCAAGGCATGTACTGCCATCTAGCGGTTGAACTGTCAAATGCAGGAAGTGTGCAATTTGCAAATGAAGGTAGTGGCATACAACCTTACAATGAATTCTTTTTATGTCTGTGAAGTAACTTATTACCCTTGTTTTTAGATGAGAAAATTCAATTTTAGAAAAATTAAATAAATTCTGTTCATAAAACAATAATCCAGGATATAGTCTGACTTACAGAGTTCTTTACTACTTGTACACTGCCTCTATTCAGAAATTACAAACTTCAAATAATGAAGTAACACTATCACAGTCTCAAAGGATCTTCTTTTTAAAATTTCCCCTATCCACTCCACATCACTGCTCTCATCAACCACCACATGTCTACATTAACATAAGTATTACCTAATTTGTCTTCCTGGCTCTATTTTTTCCCTTTCTTATCTCGTATAGAAGTGCTGCTAATACAAAATGTTCAATACAATCACATTGCACACTCGCTTGAGAGTCTAAAATGGCCCCTTCCCATCTGCTTATATCCAAATTTTTACTGGCATTCCAATGTCTGGCTTCAAACTTCCATTTTATTTTTTTATTTGTTCTTTTTAGATATACATGACAGTAGGGTGTATTTTGATATATACTTCCACTTTATTTTAACCTCTTGCTAAATCTCTGGTCAAACTAGCTTTATGACTGCCCTGTTTTTCTTATACCAGAAATTCAGATGCAACGAGACCCTTACCTTGCATTATCCCTTCCTTTACACATAAGTTGCCTGCTCCTGCCAACTTAACTTCTATATTTCTCAACTCCAACTTCACTTATTAATCACCTCTGCTTAACTCCAACCCATGATCTACTAATTAAAAAAAATAAACATAAGGATAATCGTTAAAACATATGAATACAAAAGTATATATGTTTATATGTATATATGTGTGTACACATACACACACAAACACACAATTTAAAAAAATACTAGTTCTCTTCCTCAAAATCTGAACTACCCTGAAACCTAACTGTGACATATACATTTTGTCCTATCTTATTAGATCCCTCTGGGCCAGGGTTTCTCAACCTTTGCAGTACTGAGATATGGGACAATTTAATTGTTTGTTATGTGGCTGTCCTGGACATTGTAGGATATACAGGACCTCTGGTCCCTACCCACTACATGCCAGTAAGTACCTCCTTAACTCCAGTTGTAAAATAAAAAAATGTTGCTAAATGTTCTCTGATGAATGGGGGCAAAACTGCTCCTGGCTGAGAATCACCGTTTTGGTGATTCTATCTTTTAAAAGCCAGACAGTTATTTTTGAGGGAAATGTACTTCTGGTAGATTGAACAAGGACAAAAGTCCCATTTTGGAAATAGAGCTTGTTATGCAGAGGACTTACTAAATGTTTTCTTCATTTTGTGAACTCCTATGAGATCTGCAATGAGATTACAATTTCTACTGAAATTGTATATACACATTGAAATATATAATTCATCATTTAAAAAACTCCTGCATCATACTTCATATGGGTTTACATATATTATATGCCCATTCCTCTACCAATGGATTCTAGCTTACACTGTTTCCCGTTTTAATCTTATGAATAATACTATAATAAAAACTTTTGCACAAGTGTCCTAAGCACATGTATATCTCTATAGAAAAAATATTCTAAAGTGTAATTATTGGATTCGAGGCTATGTGCATTAAAAAGATTTGAAAGTTCTGTCAAATCATCTTCCCTAAAAATTATTTTAATACTCAATGGCCTAGAGTGAATTTTTTTCAGCCTTCAATTCATTTAATACTGGATACTTGTCAATTTAAAATTTTTGTCAGCCTTCTAGATAAATAAAGATAATTGTTATGAATTTCCAAGATTTCTAGAGTTGGTGAAAAACTTAAAGTTTAAGGGCTATCCACTAACTTATGTGAATTGCCCGACTGTATCATTTGTCTTTTGGAATATCTTTTATGATTTATAGGAACTCTTCATATAGATTGGATATCAATACAAGCTTTTATAAATGTTACAAACACTTTTCTTTTTTTTCTCCTTATTTTTTTGTGTGATGCTAGGGATTGAACCTAGGGCTTTGTGCATGCAAGGCAAGCACTCTACCAGCTGAGCTATTACCCCATTCCTACAAACACTTTTTCTAACTTGTCACCTGATGTTGATCTTGTTTATGTTTTATTGCATGGAATTTTACAGTTACATAAAATAAAATGTCTTTCATGTTATTTCTTGGTTTTCTATCTTTTAAAAGCCCCTTCCCACTCCCCAAATGATAAGAATAGTTTCAATATTTTTGTCTAAAATATTTATATTATGTTAATGTATTAATATATTTGTCTAATATATTTATATTTGGTTTAAAAATGATCTCTAATCCACCTATAATGTTATTATACACAATAACAATGTAAAATGGGAATAGAGCTTATTTTCTTACCAAATGGTCAAATATCTCAACATGATTTCATGAATAATGTATTTTTCTCCATTTATTAAAACTAATTTGTCCAATTAATAAATATTTATTTAGTGCTACTATATGCCGGGTTCTGTTCCAGGTGCTGGAAACACTACTGAACAAGATAGACACAATAAATAAGTTGATAAAAGAAAAATTTCAGAGATTGACCCCCCACCCCAAAAAGAACCCCTCAAAATAACAACAACAAAAAGGCAAAACCAACAGAATAGGATGACACGATGGCATCAGTGTTCTTAATAACTGGCTCTGGTTTATAGCACTGTCACTATAAAGACTCCCACAAAACTCCATTTCCAGCTGCCATATCATGTCCTGAAGTTTGGAAAATTTCCTGAAAATTAACAATTGATATGGGAATAAGCTGGTTCTAGGGGCTGGGGATGTGGCTCAAGCGGTAGCGCGCTGGGCTGGCATGCGTGCGGCCCGGGTTCGATCCTCAGCACCACATACCAATAAAAGATGTCGTGTCCGCCGAGAACTAAAAAATAAATATTAAAAATTCTCTCTCACTCTCTCTCTCACTCTCTCTTCTCTCACTCTCTCTTTAAAAAAAAAAATAAGCTGGTTCTAATATATCACATTGTAATAGTGACAGAAGGGGCTAAGTTTGGGTGGGTATTCAGGAAAGGCCTGAAAAGGTGTCCTCAGATGATAAACAAGAAGCCAGACATAGTTATTTTTGAGGGAAATGTACTTCTGATAGATTGAACAAGGACAAAAGTCCCATTTTGGAAATAGAGTTTGTTATGCAGAGGACTTACTAAATGTTTTCTTAATTTTGTGAACTCCTATGAGATCTGCAATGAGATTACAAAGTCTATTGGAGATATGTTAACACTGATACTGACATTTGCTGTTTGGTCATGTCTTGTTTTGTGTAATGATCTTTGTAAAACCTAAAACATCCAGTACAGCATTCAGGTAAACAATACCCCCAAAGTAGCTCCATCTATGAGGATCAAATGATGTCACTCGACGTTTTAAGAGTATTAAATTATTTGCTGAGCATGCTAGCCTGCATTATATGTAATTACACATGAATCAACTGTAAGCACCCTAATATAAATACAGGCTGTATAGTAGGACCCTAACACATTATTTTAGGTTTCTTATTTTGGTGTGAAGTAAGAGTGCAATGAAGGTATCTACTCAAGCAATGTTGAGAACACACTTTAGCATGTGCCATGGCTTCTGACAAAGAGTTGATAATCTGTTTGGGAAAACAATTCAAATATTCATAAGGTAATCAAAGATTAACTTAAGGTAGTCTCATATTACCATAATGAAGAGTTACTGTTAGTAGTTGCACTACATATATGAGATAAATGTTAATGTGCTCAAAGTACAAAAAGCTCTTAATTTAGGAATAGGAGGATTAACTGAATTTTATTTTAACTGAGGGAGGGGTGAGCCACTAAGGAAACTAGAAATGAGGGCTATAGCCATAAAAATTAATTTCATTAGAACATTAATTAAACTTGAAGGTGGACAGATAAAATTAAGTCAGACTGTAGAGTAAATCAGTCCAAAGATTTTGGATATTCTTCTGTAAGCAATGGAGAAACAATGTGAGATCCTGAAAGGTGGAGATGGAAAGGGATTTAACATTAAAACTAGTCACTACTACTCTTGCATTATCAAGGAGACCCTGGAGCTCAATAGGCCACATCACATACTGGCCCAGGCTTACATTCAAGATAACTTTAATAAACTGTCTACTTTAATCTCTAGAATCTACGCTGACCGAATCTTATGGAAAAAGGGTAGCCTTGGTTATGTTTAAATACTTCCAACCTAAGGAGGTCTATCTACCCTCTCACCAAGTTAACCCAGAAAGGGAGGAAAAAATACCAAGGACTTCAGTCTGTTCGGGAATTTATTTAATGACCTAAAATTAGGAAACTTGCATTCAGTGATCACATGTCCTGGACTGAAAATTGATGCAGATCCTATACAATGGAGAGCCAGATTAAGTATGACTGGATGGGTATGAACCAAGGGGCAGTCCACCGACTCCAGGCATATAGGCACTTACCTAGCAATTCCTTCCTTGGTGTAGAATACAGAATAGGTGAGGTTATCTCCATGAGGATCTGATGCAGGTGTTCGCCATGTTAATTTGATGAAGCGGGTAGAGACCAGGGAGGCCACGACATCCCGAGGAGCTGAAGGCAGTGGTCCCGTTGTGGCTGGTGCTAGATGGTCAGTAGTGGCACTGGTCAGTGAAGTGGGAGGTAATGTTGGGATGGCAACATCTTGTCATGTGCAAACATTGGGGAATATGAAGGGCAAACCACGACGGTTTTTAAAAAGAGAACAGAAAAAACAAAAAACAAAAAAGAAATAAACAAAACCACGATGGGAAATAAAATAAAATGAATGAACATAAAAAAGGCCATTAAACTGAAGGCTAACATGCAGGCCAGGGGTAACTACTGAAAACTAATGGGCACTGTTCAAGACACATCACTGTAGAGCAAGCAGACTTTCTGGTCATTATGATTGTGGGTAAGGGACAAGGAAAGTGACAGCTGAAAATAACACATTTCACAGGACACAGAGTGCCCAGATAATTTTCTTAATCCTGAAAGTAGCATGCAACATGTGTCAAACTTTGCATATAAAACTTTCATAAAGATAGACCTCAATATTTTCTCAAAATACAGAATGTAACTAGGATCCTCCACACTGTGTACAATGTAGATAGTATGAACAAGCCTAGGCACACTCAACATAGGCTCCTCTCTATCATGATCTCATTGCAGAGTTATGTGTCTCTTCAGCCCTACAGGAGATTCGAAAGCCATTATCTTCAGCTTTGGTTGAATATTAAACTCTGTTGTCTATATTGACAGTACTCAGGGAAGTGACAATTTTTGCTAAATTACACTTCATTTGCTATCATTTGATTACAACAGTATAAAATCCTAAGTCAAAAAATTCCAAAGCCACAAAAATAAGCAGCTCATCTGTTTGTTATGATTCTGAATGCAAAGTACATTAAATCAACGTGTGGACTGGATGGGAGAGATGAAGCAGTGGCACTAGTTTAAAGTCTCTGTCTGTATACCTGCAACCATGGATAATTTTACCTCCTAAGACAGCCTGTTTTACTGTTGGGACAGTTCTGATTTAAAAAATTTATTCCTAATACAAAACCTAAAATTTTCTTCACTTTGAAGCAGATAGTACAAAATTAATCTCACAATTTTTAATTAAAAGAGTTCATCAATTAGAATTGTGTCAAAGCACTGAAGAAATGGCTCAGTGCTTGCCTAGCATATGTGGGCCTGAGGTTCTGGGTTTGATCCCTAGTACCACACACAAAAAAAGGAAAGAATTTTATCAAATACTTAGTGGGGGAAGAGAACATGGAATTTGCAGACCTAGATTTGAATGAAGTGGTAGGGAAACAACCTCCTGGAAACAACTGTGGAATATAAGAGTCTAAAGTGACACAATATAAATTAATATGTCAGATGAATTCCATTTTCTAAGGGAAATGTCAGCAAAGGGCCAACCTGAGCTTTACATAGTTGGGATGGAAGCGAGAGTGTAATCCAATAGCTACACTGATTGAGCACTATGGCTCCTTACACAATCATTGGATCCTCATGACATCTCTATGAAATCAATACTATCATTGCATCTTTGTCTTTTATGTAGGAACCGGTGTTTAAAAGGACTAAATTACTCACCCTAGGCAAGTGGGGAACAGAAAATCCAACTTTTGTTTTTAGTTTAAGAGGCCCTTGGATATAGCTGGGAATGTGAGAGTCTGGATTTGACACCATTTGTGTGTCGCCATGAGCAAATCACTTTTTTCTTGCTCTCTCCTTTTCCTCTAGCCCCACAGAAGTGAGTCTTTTATTTGTTTGTTTCGTGGTGCTGGGAAATCAAACCCAGCAAGTGCTCTACTACTAAGTTATGTCCTCACCCCACTGAAGTGCTTTGCTGACTCATTTCTATACCTGTTTAGAACCATACGAAGCTGCCTCCAAGTCTGACCTGACTGGCCAAGCCTAATTTCCCCCAACATCTACTATTGACTGATGTCAGTCTATTATGCGAGAAAGAGTAGAATATGCTACAAAGATCCCAGGATTTCAAGTATAAAGACCCAGGCTTAAAACTTGACCTGTCATTTTCTAATAATGTGAGGGTGAGCAAGTCAGCCTGTCTGATGTCAATTTCCTTGTCTGTGAACTCTAACGGTAATATTCCCTACCTGTGTCCCAGGCTGATATGAACCAGAATAGCAAATAAAAAACTGCATGTGAAATCACTATATAGGTTAGTTATTACCATGACTTGAAAGGGTAACAAGCTCAAGCATAAAAGCAGTTAAGAGGGAATATAAGCAGGGATAACTAGGTAAAGAAAGTAATGGGTAATGCTGAAATCATTTAGGGAATTTCAGTTGTTTTACTAAACTTCTAAAGCACAGATCTGTCATTTGTTAATGAAATCTAGTACTTTCCATTCACATTGTTTGTGTTTATACTATCACACTAACCTATAAACTCCTTAAGATCTATATCTGCTTCATTTTAGAATCACTCACTATGCCTTTATCTACTTTAGATAACCAATAAATGTTTATTTACTGAATTAATAAATGGAAGAAAATTCACGGAGAACTTCTATCAATAGAGACCAATGTTTCAATAGCTCTCATTATACAAGGTAATATTTTAATGTTTTTAGCCAAAAAATATACATGATTCTTAGGTATACATTTTGCAAAGCAAATGTATTTTGTCTTTCCACAGAAAATAAAAGTATAGATAGAATTTTGAAAATAATTCCTAATTATTCATGTCTACTGTAGCTCTAGTTCTTTCCCCAGGTGGGTTCTATTGTTGCTATTCCAAGTCCTAATTAGTAGATAACAGAAAGAGACTTGTATGACTACAGAGAATTGAACAGGCAGTTAAGTTACCCCAGAATCCATGGCAAGATAGTGTAGATTCAGACTCTGGACTTTTGGCATGATAGTTTGAGGAGGCTGACAAATTCTCATTCCCAAAAGCAACCACAAAGCTGGACAAAATGGTCAAAGACTAGAAACTGACTAAAGGCATACAGCACGTTGAGAAGCTTTTATTCATGAAAACTACTAGACACTTCAGGTATAATCAGTGTCTGTGGCATTACCCAGCTTTTTTGGAGTGATTGGTTAACCAGGCTACAGTAGACCCTGAAAACCAGTGGCTTTGCTTCTGTTGCCAAATGAGGCTCAGTTGAGATGGATGGAGCATTGCCACCTATGGAGGCAATTGTGGTGGCATGTGAAAAGGGCAGACCAATGCTTCCCTAAGCCTGGGGTGGTGATCTTTTTAGGGATAAGCAATGAATAGTTGACTAGCCACAGAAGGTGTTCCATGAGGTGAGAAATCAATAAGAAGGCTTAGTAAACTCTCCATATATCCTAGGTTGCCTGGAGTCCATGTGTGTGCCTCAGAGACTGGAGCACATCCAAAGTACCTGTGTATCTTTGGCTGATGAGACCTGTGAATGTGTTTAGAAGACAAGTGAGAGAAGCTGGCAGAAAGCAAAACCAAGCAGAACAAAAATAACTTGGTTTGAATGTACTTCCAAAACTCCACAAAAATTTCCTAGTTCAGAGTGGAAAGTTTATTGGCCTATGATATTTGAGGACAATTTCTGACCAATCTCTGGCTGCACGCTAATTTATAGAGATATAAGGGTTAGCCCTAGAAAACAAAAACAAGAAAATCAACAATGAAAGTTAAGTAGAAACATGAGTAGTTGCACATGCTGGGTGAGACTTATTCAGTCCAAGCAAGTTATCAGACAAACAACATAACAAGAACTACTTCTGGGGTATTGGGAGAAGAGTCAGAATCCACAGCTGCTACAATATATTATCCAAAACATTTAATATTTAACATAAATGAGACATTCAACAAAATAAAACTCAGGAAGTAAAATGGCAATCAATGTCTCAGAAGATATTTGGATTATAGATTTAATAACCTCAAAGCAGCTATTAAATGCTTCTACAAGGTCAGACATGGTGGTGCTTGCCTGTAATTATAGTAACTCAGGAGGCTGAGGCAGGAGGATAGCAAATTCAAGACCAGTCTCAGCAACTTAGCCACACCGTAAGCAACCTTGCAAGACCCTGTCTCAAAATAAAAAATAAAAAGATCTGGGGATGTGGTCCAGTGATTAAGCACTCCTGGGTTCAATCCCCAGTACCAAAAAAAAAAAAAAAAAAAAGTTTTACAAACTAAGGAAACTGTAAAGAACTATGCAGGGTCTGAGAGTTTACCTTGTTTATAAGCTAACAGACTAACCTTTTATCATTTTGTGGGTGCTGGCAAAAGTCTCAAGTTCTACATCAGAGACAAAAAACTTTATCACTAAGGGCAATGGCAGAAGCTACAGCTTATTTGTTAGTATCAGTTCTGCATCCCATCTTCAAATCTCCAGAGAATTGCAAAAAGCCCAGGATGGATTCCTGCACATGCAGTATGTTGCTACCAGAGAGAAACCCTGAGCTTGAGATATCTGTCACTTTTGTAGCAAGGGGAAGCAATCCCTAGACAAAGAGCATGCTTGCTCTGGACATTTAATTTAATTCTGCTGTGGTCAGAGAACATATTTTATATGTTTCAGTCTTTTTTAATATAATTGAGCTTTGTTTTGTGATCCAGCATATAGTCCCATCCTGGAGATTGTTCCACATGTGCTTGAAAAAAAAATCTGTATCTGCAGCTGTCTTTAATGTGGAGAGTCTTTATCTGAAGAGTCTTTAATGTCCATTAGATCAAATAGGTTGATAAGGATACAGAAGATTTGAATATCCTTTCCAACTTTGTCTAATCATTTTTATCAGTTTTTGAAGGCAGGATATTGAAATCTCCAATTATTATTGGATTGTGTATTTCTTAGAATAAATCAATTATGAATGCAGATGCATCTAACAAAAGGACTCCGAAATATAATAAGCAAAAACTGACAAAATTAAAGGAGGCCTAGGAAAACCCCAAGTATTTGGATATTAAACAATGCACTCCTAAGTAATCCTAGGGTCAAAGAAGAAATCACAAGAAAAAACATTAAAAATACTTTTAACTGAATAAAAATGAAAACACAATACTTTAAAAATTAAGGGATATAGCTAATACAGTGCTTGTAGGGAAACTTGCAGTTTTAAATATGCAGAAGAGAAGCCACAAATGAATCATCTATGCATCTATCTTAAGAGGTTAGGATTGACTAGAAAACTATAGCATTTACAAGTTGTACAAACCAAGAAATGAAAGAGGGAATAAAATTATAACATTAACAACCCTACAAATATTAAAAAGATAGAAGGGATTATTATGAACAAATTTATACCGACAAATAAGACAATTTAGTGGAAATGGTAAAATTCCTAGAAGAACATAAATCACCAGATTCCTCAAGAAGAAATATAAAACCTGAAGGACCTACAACAAATAGAGAAGTTGAATTGTAAATAAAAGTCTTCCCACAAAAAAAAAAAAAAAAAGAAAGTTCAAACTCAGCTGGCTTTACCACTGGATTCTATCAATATTTAAAAGAAGAAATAATACTAACTCTTCATATAAACTCTCAGAAAATAGAGGAGAAATACTTCCTAATTCATTCTGTGAATTTAGTATTAATATGATATCAAAGCCAGACAGAGATATCATATGAAAAGAAAACTACAAGCCTCATGGTCACAGATAAAAAGAAAACCTTCACAAAAATTTTAGTGAACTATATTTGATAATACACTAAAAGAGTTATACTCCATGGCTGTGCAGGACTCAATATAGGACTTCAACACTAGTTTAACATCCCCAAATGAATGCAATACACCGTATTTAAGAGAAAAAAGAACAACCACTAATCATCTCAATAGACATAGAAGAATCATCTGACAAAATCAAATGCCCATGGTAAAAATTCTCAACTAGGAATAGATGTACACTTTCTCAATCTCAAAAACATAATTATATATATAATAAAATTTTGAAATGTTAAATGTTTTCCCCTAAAAATGGAAACAAGACAAGGATTTAGCACTCATTTCTTAGTTCTAGAAGTCCTAGCGAGGGAAAGGGAATTAGATGGGAAAAGAAGTAACATTATTTTCATTTGTGGATGACCTAACTGTGCAGAAAGTCCTACTGAGGGCTGTGGTTGTGGCTCAGTTCAGTGGTAGATTTCTTACCTAGCATGTGTGAGGCACTGGGCTCAATCCTCAGCATAAATAAATAAATAAATAAATAAATAAATAAATAAATAAATAAATAAGGCCCTAGTCAAGGTTTCCAAATCCCCCTACAAACCTACTAAAACTGGTAAGTTTAGCAAGGTCAGAGGATACAAAAAGCAAGACAGTCTTTTCTATAACTCAACCTGGGATAATTATATATCCTATGCAAAGTAATTAACTTAGGCTCTTACCTTATACCATATACAAAAATTAACAAAATGGTGCACTGTCTTAGTGTAAGAACTAAAAACTCTAGAAGAAAATATAGGAGAAAATCTTTTTTTTTTTTTTTAAAGAGAGAGAGAGAGAAAGAGAGAGAGAGAGAGAGAGAGAGAGAGAGAGAGAAAGAATTTTTTAATATTTATTTTTTAGTTCTCGGCGGACACAACATCTTTGTTTGTATGTGGTGCTGAGGATCGAACCTGGGCCGCACGCATGCCAGGCGAGCACGCTACCACTTGAGCCACATCCCCAGCCCAGGAGAAAATCTTTATGCTATGGGTTAGCTAGGAGTTCTGAGACATCATACTGAAAGTACAAAACATTTTTTTAAAAAACCTTGATAAATATCATTCTATGGAAAATAAAAATTCGGGGGGTGGAGTTGTAGCTCAGTGGTAGAGCACTTTCCTAGTATGGGTGAGGTCCTGGGTTTGATCTCCAGCACCACATATAATTAATTAATTAATTAATTGTTAAATTTAAAAAATAAGAAAAAAATAAAAATTCAGGCACTCAGAAACCACAACTAAGTAAATGAAAAGCCACAGATTGGCAAAAAAAAATATTTCCAAGTCGTGTAACTGATAAAGAACTTATATTCATATAATGAACTTTTACAACTCAAATAATCCCAATTTAAAAATGGGCAAAAGTCTAAAGTTATTTCACCAAAGAAATTATACAAGTGGCCATAAGCACATGAAAATGTGTTTGATATCATTAGACATTAGAGAAATGCCAATTAAAGCCACAATAAGCTATTACTGCAAAGTACTTTTTGTTAAATTATTAATGACATCTGAAACCATTTCTGAAGGTGGAGATCATTAAACACCATGCTGGGCATGTTGCCTTGGTTGAGCAGATACAATTATCCTAATTTGACTTCCACTAACACCAGTGAAATGAGTTTATTTATTTTTTTTAACTCCAATTTTGTTTCTTTTTATAACTCTTTGGAAACAGGTAAGTTCTGACTTTTTTTTTTTTTCCCCAAAATTTACGAACTCCTTCAAAAGGTAAAACAGTATCTTGGAAAGTATTCCTTCTCTATAGCCCTCCATTTCCTTATTTAAAAGAATCTATTAAATGGATAGTTCCAGGAATGTTCATGGTAGAAATTATTTGGAGTTAAGTCAGATTTACATGGTAAATATTACTCTAAACACAACTGTAATGTGAACAAAGGTACAGTTACACAGAGCATTACTTTGGGGAAATATAAGTATGTATACCATAAAAATAGAAACAATTAAATGTGGGAGAATGTGAAGACTTGCCATATATTCAAGACCTCTAGCAATTCTATGGAAGATGAACCTCATTGTTAACTTACAATTTCTCATTCTTATGTGATAATGAAATCTCTTGTTCTTCAAGCAGTAATCTGTTGGGGAATCCCAAATTAAATGCTACCTGAGGTACTATATAACAGAGAGCCCAATGAAAAGAGGCTCTGCCTGAAAACCACCTGTGGCTATTCAACTACTACAACAGTTTATTTCACATTTTTTAATTTAAAAATAAAATGTAATAAGCTTGTTATAAAAATAATGTATATAACACATAAGTATATAAAAAAAGATTAAGATCCTCCTTTTATCACTTCAAAATACTACTGCTAGTAGTACACAGACTGGTATACATTCCTTGAAATATATTTCTTTTTAATGACACTGTTATAGTTGGATCTTTAATGTCCCACGTAGGCCCATGTGTTAAAGACTTGGTCACCAGCCTTGGCAATATTGGGGGGTGGGGTGCATAAAAGGAATCTTTAGGAGGCGGAATCCAGTGGAAGTAAGTAAGGTCACAGGAGGTGTGCCCTTGACACTGGCCCCTCTTCACTCTCTGGTTCCTGGCTGTTCTGAGGTGAAAAGGCCTCTTCTGCTAACATGGGATCCCACAGGGCCAACTGACCATGGACCAAAACCTCTGAAGCCATGAGCCAAAATCAATATTTTCTCTTTATAAGTTGTTTTATTTCAGGTATTTTGTCACAGTGACGGAAAACTATGCACTTACCCATAAATATGGAAATGGAATGATACTAAACATATTGCTTTGCAAACTGCTTTAGGATGTAATATATCTTTAAGAGGTTGACACATCACTACATAAAAACAAGCCTCAACAGTCCTAATTACTACAAAGTATTCCCTAGTGTAGATATGCCAAAATTGAATAACTGTCCTATCATTCCTTATGTTAGTCTGTTTCCATTATTTAGTTTTTTGGCTACTACAGAAGCAATGCTTCTGTAAATTTTCCTATACATGTATCTTTGTGTACATGAATAAATATTTCTACAAGATTTATTTGTAGAAGTGGAAATGCTGAGCCAAAGGTTGTGCATTTGCAAGTTTGAAAAATAATGGCAAGCAGTCTTCTAAAAGGCTATTTTGGTTTTTGTTTTAGGATAAAAGCCAGATACATTTCTGGGTCTACTATTTAACAGATATTCCCACACAACAAACAGGACAACACAAAATCCATGCTGGATGCAACAGAGTTATTTGGGGCAAATCAAAATGTATGAAAAATAAGATAGAGGAAAAGTAAATTAATAAAGAGTCATTCTACTCTAAGATACCATCTCACTTCAGTAAGAATGGAAGCCATTATGAAGACAAACAACAAGTGTTGGCAAGGATGTGGGAAAAATGTATACTCATACACTGCTGGTGGGACTACAAATTAGTGCAGCCAATTTGGGAAGCAGTATGGAGATTCCTTGGAAAGCTGGGAATGGAACCACCATTTGACCCAGCTACTCCTCTTCTCGGACTATACCCAAAGGACCTAAAAACAGCATACTACAGGGACACAGCCATATCAATGTATGGGAGCACAATTCACAATAGCTAAACTGTGGAGCCAACCTAGATGTCCTTCAGTGGATGAATGGATAAAAAAAAAAATGTGGCATTTATACACAATGGAATATTACTCAGCCCTAAAAAAAAAGAATGAGATCATGACATTTTCATAATCTTATTCTTTTTTAAGGAAATGGATTGCATTAGAGAAGATTATGCTAAGTGAAGTTAGCCAATCCCAAAAAAACAAATGCTGGATGTTTTCTCTGATATAAGGAGAGTGACTCATAGTGGGGTAGGGAGGGAGAGCATGGGAGGAAGATTACCTCTAGATAGGGAATAGGGGTGAGAGGGAAAGGGAGGGAGAAGGGGAATAGCAAGGATGGTGAAAGGAGACGGTCATCATTATACAAAATACATGTATGAAAATGTGAATTTGGTGTCAACATACCTTATATACAGAGATATGATAAAATTGTGGTTTAAAGGTGTATTAATAATTGTAATGCAAAAAAAAGGGAGAGCTCATGTATAATGGCATAATTTGGCGTGAACATACTTTATATACAGAGTTACAAAAAGCTGCTGTGAATGGATAATTATGAATGTAATGCATTCCACTATTGTCATGTATTAAATAAATAAATAAATAAATAAATAGTCATTCTGCCTCAAAAGGGTCAAACTGACAAAGACTCAAGCCAACAGACTTAAAGAAACTGACAGGACTTACAAAACTGAGACTGTGGGATTACTTGAAAGCATGTAAAAGGAGTATTAACCCTCCAGATCCCTTACCCCTGGAGACAGGAGATTTATGCTCAGAAAGTCTGGGTTCAGAGATGACCACAAGGGGATTAACACTGGCATATGCCACCTAGCCACATGAACAGGTTTAACACTACCAAATAATAAGACATACAGATATCATGTACCTTGATATGTATTGAAAAGGGCACATCATTTCAGTGATATTTCTAAAAAATGAAAAATGAAATCCATAACCTCAGTGTAATCATAAGAAAACATCAGATCAACCCACCTTGAGAACACTACACAAAATACTTAATCAATGCTTTGCAAAAGTGTCAAAGGTATGACAGATCAAGAGAAGAACTGTCATAAACTGGCAAGAGACAAAGAAGACATGACAACTAGATGCAACATGGGATCCAAAGACTCCAGGGGAATCTGATACAACTCTGTCAGCTCCTCACCCCACCCTGCACATCTCTTCTCTCCAATAGCCTGCTCTACAAATTCCAATTATCTTTCTATCCCTAAACTGATCTCGATCTCACCGAGTTGGCCGAGCTATCTGCCCCTAGCTCCTTGTTGGTAAGCGCCCCCGCCGCCCCCCTTTCAGGAAAGTGCCTCCAGGCAGAATGCTGGGGATAATTATGGGGCTCACCTCATTCATTTCCCTAGTCTTAGTGACCATGGTTCTGTAAGATTTCAAATGTCTAAAATTATTTTTTTCATATAATTTGTCCAATTTTCTAGCTAGTCATAGCAGGAAGCTATCTAGTACAAATTATTCCATTCTGGTCATAAGTCTAAGTTACAAATGCTTTTAAGATATTACAATAATTATTAGATAATTTCTTCAGAGAAGAGATAATCAAAAATGCTATGCTAAAAATACTTCTAGGCTCTAATCATTATAGGAATTATTTATGTATTTTTGTTATAGTCATGTGTTTCCTTTGCGAAACTAATACAACTACACTTCATGAATTCATAATTAAATAAAAACTACAAAAATACTTATGAACACAAATATGTTAATTTGGGGATATACAGGACTTTGAAAGATGAACTTATATGTAAAGAGAACTTCTGAGGCTGAATTATTAAAGGATATATTTATTATTTTCAAAAAAATAAAGTCTTAACTATAAAAATGGGACAGCTCTAGTTCCTGCATGACATTCTGAGATAAAGTAAAGGTAATACTCTCATTAACCAAAAGAGATCAGAAAAGATGTTTGTATTTGTATAAATACAAATGTATATATTATTCTATGTTGAGAGCCACAGCCAAAGGGGCCCCAGCAAACGTTATTATCACAAAGAACCTCACACCCCCCCCCCACCTCTCCACAGGTGTGGCTGTATACTGGACCGGTAGTCAATGACGGGTAAGATCCAATTACAATGGTACCAACCTAAGACAGGAGGCTGACGCCCTGAGGTCAGCTCATCCGAAGACGGGTAAGGACCATATGTAGTATTGGACAACCTAAGGCAGGCAGGGTCCCTAAGCCACATGCTTGTTGTTTAAACAGAGAGGGGGAGATGTTGAGAGCCACAGCCAAAGGGGCCCCAGCAAACTTCCAGCTGCCAGCAAACTTCCAGCTGCAGGCTGATGATTGGCTCACAGTGGCCCCAGCAACATCTAGCTGATTGGCTCCTCTGTGGTGATGTTCATTGGGCTGTTTCCCTGCACTTCAGACTACGGAACTGCTCATTGGGGGACTTCTTTGGCTCCGCCCATGCGACCCAGCCAATTGGCCTCAAGAGCAGGAGGATTGTGGGAGGTGGTTTGGGGTGTGTGGGGAGAGGCTTGTGGAAGCCGGTGGTGGCAGTTGGGCTCTGAGGGTTTTTTTCCTGAGGAGCTGTTTTGTTTGGCATTTGTAGTTCTAAAAATAAAGTTAGTTTATTTTGACAAGTGGCTCCTGAATTGTGCCCAGCCAGACTGCGGCAATTCTACAAAGAGGCTATTAAACTTCCAAACAAATCCTGAATTGTTTTGTATAATTTGTGAAAATTTCACTCAAGTTATTTTATTTTAAATAAAAGTTATATGAATTCACCACTGAGCTTTTGCAAGGCAAGTTTTCAATCTTATTAACAGTCTAGAATTCAAACAAGCTGGTTCTTCATTCCCAACTCAATTATACTATTGACAATCTAATTGGCTCCTGGTTAAAATTAATGAAGCACTCAATGATTGGCGCTAATAAGGACCAACTTGCACTCTGGATTTTTTTAACAAAAGAAAAAATTGCTCTGTGGCTACAGGTAACACTTCTAATCCTATCCTGGATGCCAGGAATGAATGTAGAAATGGCCAGGCTAAAGACCATCACCACTGCAAGAATAGAAACAAAGAGCTGTCCCATTGGTAAGTGAAGTATCATAAACTGAAAAAGCTCAATAATTTCTCTGCATTTCAGTAGTTCTTTCTTGTCTACCTCCATTCTTACCTTAAGTCTGATTTGGGAAAACAAAAAACAAACAGCAACAACAAAAAACTAAGTATTAAAGCATCCTGGCATTTCAGATTGCATCTATCAATCAATGTCTTCACAATATGAGAAGCAGAGATAAACTATTCTATAATTACCATTGTAGAATCAATCAAAATTGCTATAGATACTTGTCCCATTCTAAAATTATCATTAAAATGTATGTATGAACATTCAAGTATTCAGTATTCATCCTCAAAAT
This sequence comes from Urocitellus parryii, assembly GCF_045843805.1. Lineage (NCBI taxonomy): Eukaryota > Metazoa > Chordata > Mammalia > Rodentia > Sciuridae > Urocitellus > Urocitellus parryii. The sequence goes on along the minus strand of NC_135536.1, from coordinate 116,572,454 downwards.
TTCTCTACTGGGTCCTACTCCACAACTCTAATAGAGCAATTCTCATTTTTCCCCACTGCAAAAAGTTCAAAGAAAGCAATAAAAAATTTTCAGCAAAACAAGGAGAGTTCAATAAAACAAGATTAAAGAGATTCAAATGAAGCATTTAAACTCAATGGGGAAACAACAGTTATACTTGACTATTAATAACAGCACTTTATTAAAAGTAAAAAAAAATTAACAGAATGTGAAGAGAGCTACATATAATTTGCTCCTGAGTAATCAATCATGTAAGGGAGCCACTGAACATACATGGCAGTTACAATGAGTTCAGGCTATACACTAGTGGTTCCAAATGTTGTCTTTCAACTGACTAATCATAGTTCACTGAAGTTCATAAGGTAGAAGCTAAGACAGATTTCTTCCTCCTTCGCAAACTAATAAAATTCATCACTAGTCCCAAATTTAAAATATGATTCTGAATTAAAGAAAACTAAAGCAGAGGAATAATGATACACATTGGTGATGATTGAGAATTGGCATCTTCTTACACTGTCACAATCTAATTTCTAAACATCTGCTTTCAGGAGACTCATACAAAGAAATAGCTATGGCCCCAATTTGTATACTTTATCCCATCCTCTTGGATAAGCTATAATAGCTGTCATGGGTGTTGGTGTGAAAATCTTAAGACTTTAGGAGTTCTGCAAGTTTAAATTATAACAGGAAAAAAGCTTTAGAAAACAGAGGCAGATTTTAATTTAAAATAAAGAGCAATTCTCAAATGTAAAGTTCTGCTAAATAGAATGGGAAATCCTATAAAAAATAATTGCCTATCACTGAAAAATAGTAAAGGTTATCATAAAGATAATAATTAGAGAAACTTATAATTCTAAGATTCTGATTTTCTGAAAAAAGTCTTGCTAATAAATTTCAGAGATCCCATGTTTAATATAGCACTTATTTTAAATGACAGAAATTTCTTTGTTGTATATTATTTAAAAGAAAAATACATTATAATCAAATTGCTTGTGAAATTTTGACATGAGTTTCAAGATTTGACATATTTGCTATTTTCCTTCAAGTTTTATGTGACAGAAACAATAATATGATGCCTACTTTTGATTTGGGAATCACCTTCCATATTATAATCAATATTATTTAACTTCTAGAAGGAGAAATCAAAATGTTTAGTTAGCATGCAAATTACTCCCAAATCTCCTTGAAATTTTCATGCATATTCAGATACCTTTATTAATGCAAGTATAATAAGAAATCCCTATCTAATGAATTCTAAAACCATTTGCTGTTTCCTTGATAATCATAATTATTAGTTCCCAAAGCAAAATCAAAAGAGATATGCTAAGGATTCCTTGCTCATATTTAAATAAAATTCACACAAATATTAAAAACTGATTTAAGAGAACGCATTTTTAAAGACAGATATTACACTAATATACTTATTGTTTATTACTATTTATTGAGATGGCACATGTTTAGCTATGCTAGCAATTCTAAAGATAAATGATACAAATGACAAAATGATGAACACACTCTTTTTTCAGTGATCTTACAGTTTAATAAGGAAGAATTGTATGCATCATATAATGTTTACATCAAGTAGAAAGTGCTTACGTGGCATTGAAAACTATGCATTGAAACATACAGGTTTTGGTACTGATAGAACCAAAACAACTTAAGTGATAAAGTGTAAAAAGAGCGAGGAATTGAAGTAGATTGAGCTTGGTAGGTTAGAGGCTTTACATCCATAATATTACAGTGTTTAAAGCACCTGTTTTCCTGTAAGTCAGACAGAAGAGGCTCATATATATCCCAGCTTCTATATATATATAAACTATATATTATAAATAACCACACATGGTTTTATATAGTGTGTGTGTGTGTATGTGTGTGTATGGGGGTACCAGCGATTTGAAGATTGAATCAGGAGACACTCACCCACTGACCTACATCCCCAGCCCTTTTTGTTTTGAGACGTTAAGTTGTTTAGGGTCTCACTAAGTTGCGGAGACTGGCTTTGAACTTGTGATCCTCCTGCCTCAGGCTCCTGAGCCACCAGGATTATAGGCATGCACCCACCATGCCTGGCTTCAACAGATATATTAATTTGTGACCTTGGGCAGGTTACTCAATACATGGTTAATTAAGTAAAAAACTATTTTGTCATATCTGAGCTGAGGACATTTCCTCTTCTGCTCATATAAGATCATATGGGCTCCAAGACACCTTTGTTTTACTCTTGGGCTAAAACCTTTCTCTTTCCTCAAAAAGAGAATTTGCAGCAAATTTCCATAAACACATTTTTTATTGGCCAAGAACAGGTAAACAGGGATAAGCAAAGATAAATTGTATAGAAAGTGGAACCATCCAAATTCACATAATGGAATTATTATTTTTGCAAAAGACAACAGGAGAAATAAAAATCAAGGAAACAAGAGTAAATAAACAAACAGGTGAACTTTGACATCAAAGACTAAAATGCCATAAAACTAGAATAAACTACTAAAAAAAAATTGTAGAGAACTTGGAAATTAAAAATATCAGTGAAAGATATCTGGTTTCAATCTTGACATGTAAAAGATTTAAAGTCATCATTTTCAATCTTATGGCAAAGAAAACAAACAACTGCACAATCTGAAAATGAATGACTTTTATTGGACACATTAGAGAACTGAAATTACACAGTGAACTGTTACTCTGAAATCTGGAGACAGGCACATGTGACATATCACAACAGATCTGCTATGTGAAAGCAGAAGCCACTGGAGTCATAAACTGACATGGACACTTAATTGGTAATTTTGATGGATTGTTGGAGATTGAATGTGTCTCGCGTGTGAGAATGAGAAATTCTGGGGGCCTCATCTTAGAGGTGACCCTATATTTCTAAAGTGTCTTCCTTCCAGGAACTCCACCACATTTTCATCATGAGGATCCAAAAGATTCCCTCCTGCTGGGCACAGTGGTGCATGCCTGTAATCTCAGAGTGTAGGGAGGCAGAGGTAGGAGGAGTGCAATTCAAAGCCAACCTCAGCAAGTCAGCAAGACCATGTCTCTAAATAAAATATAAAAAAGGGCTGGGGATATGGCTCAGTGGTAAAGCACCCCTAGGTTTAATCCCTGGCACCAAAAAAAAAAAAAAAAAGATAAGAATCCCTCCTATGTTTGGCAGGGGAAGGAAAGAAGAACCACTGAGAAACATGCCCAGAGCCTTTCCCAGAGCCCAACTCTTGAAATCTTTCTTGATGGGAGGACAGGAATTCTCTGTCCCTCCAACTTCCTTCAGCTTTTCTGTTTCACATAGGAGTGATGGGAAAGAAATACCAACATCCCACAGAAGAAAACACAACTTCAAGGGAATAAAAAAAAAAAAAAAAGAAAGAAAGAAATGGGGCTGGGAACAGTATAGGTAGGGAAGGGAGTAGGAGGTGGAGGAAAATATTATTCTACTGGAGAAATACTTGTGAAGACCACAGCAATGAGACACAGGCCCACCAGACACCTGAGACTTAAAAAGATTATAGAAGGTGTGGTGTGGAGTGCCACAACCTGCTTGGTTGTTAATTCAGAAACCAGAGGGGAATGAAGAAAAAGAAAAATAGACACGTTTAGAGAAAAAAGCTGTGGCCGGGTGGGCAGCCAAACTCTGATGGAGTATGACTGACCCAGAGCTAGCTCAGCATGGTATTATATAGGTTTTGTCATCCAAAGGTTATTTGTGGAAAAGCTTCAGCAAAGCAGGCAATTTGAAGGTCACAATGAAACTTGTGAGACACTGAGGTCATTTTGTTATGCCTAGAATTCTCCATCTCTGGGAGCTGGTGCCTGAACTCAAGGTTCCGACTGATATAGCTGTTCGCCTTCACAAGTAGCCTCCTCTGGCCAGGTGTCACCATAGCAACTGGGCCATCTTGACCTGCACCTTTGTTCCCAGCACAAACAAAGCCATGAGGGAATCAGAAGCCATGATTCAAGCTCTCCACAGTGGAGTTCGTTTGTGGGAGAGAGGAACAAAGAGGGCTCAACTATAATAGTGAATAACAGCTGAAAGAGCTGCAGGAGAAAGGTTCCTTCTCTCTAAAGATCAGCACACCCGAAAAGTGCCAAAGTAAAAAGCAGAGACAAAAGGCCAAGTACAGTGGAGGAACCTGAAGCCTCTGGCATCTACAATTATAACAAAAACTAACCACAACCCAACTTCCAACTAGATAAAGATGAGTCTTAACACTAAAAGTCCATTGATCTCAATTCCTATTACCCAATACAAGATGGTCAACTTTCAACAAGAAATTATAAGGCACATTAAAAGGTGAGGAACAACCACCACCACCACCCAGTCAAGATGAAACAACCAGAACAAAATGGAGCTATGACACAGATGTTGAAATTACATGACAGGGATTTTGAAACAAAATAACTAATATGCTAAAGGCTCTAAAGAAATAAGTAAGTTAATAAGGAGAAAGAAGCAAATGCTACAGACCAAACCTAGTAACAGAAATGAAGAATGCCTCTAGATAGACTCATTAGTAGGTTCAATATGGTTGAGGGAAGACATGGTCAACTTGAAGACAGGTGAATAGAACTTCCTGAAGTGAAAAGAGAAAAAAAGATTTAAAAAAATAGTACACCCCCAAACTGTGGGACAATATCAAAGGGTCAGATATATACTAAGTGAAATATCAGCAGGAGAACAAAGAATATAGCAGAAGAAATGTTTAAAATAACAATGACTAAGAATCTAACCACAGATCCAGGAAGCTCAGAGAAGACCAAGTATGATAAATATTTTTAAAATCTACATTTAAGAATAACATTCAAACTACAGAAAACATCATAAAATTTTTTTTGGACTTAAACAGACGTAAGTCTTTAAATTTAAAGGGACCACTCAACACTGGATAATATCAGGTGGGGATGGAGGAAAGAAATCCATGCTGTGGAATTTCAGAGTTCTAAAGGAAATAAAAGTTTTGAAAGCTTTTAGAAACCAAAGAAGTCAACCTAAAACAAACAAACACCGACTCTTAACATGCTGAAAGATAATGAAAGTATGTGATGGCAAGCAAAGTCATCACATACTTTGAACGTATGTGAAGTAAATATGAAAATACTAAGAAAGTATTTTCAGACAAGCAAAGTCATGGAAATTTACTTCTCACCCCTTTCTGAGGGGCTGTGATTACTACAAGAGTTAATCAAGAAAAGTAAATGAAAAACAATGAATCCAAGAAAGTAGAGAATATAGTTTGGAGGAAAACATTGCATATGACCAAGAAGGCCGCAAAAACTTGAAGTTTTTGCATTGTCTGGTGAGGGAAAAGAGATCAGGATTAACTTGAAGAGCTGCTAGAAATAAAATACGGCTAAATTTGCATTTAAAAAATTTTCTTTTTTCAGTACTGGGGGCTGAACCCAGACATTTACATAAACTAGGCAAGTGTTCTACCACTGAGCTCCATTCCTAGCCCTTTCTAAAATTTTGTTTTGAGACAGGTCTTATAAGTTGTTCAGCTAGCCTTGAACTTGTAATCCTCCTGTCTCAGTCTCTCAAGTTGCTAGGATGACCAGGATGACAGGGTGTTACACAGACTAGGCAAATGGCATACCATCAAGCTATATCCCTAACCCAAATAAAAAGTATAGAAATGCCAATGGATAAAAAAAGGGTTGAAGGTAACAAGAATTAACCAAGACAAAAATGAGTGCTTTGGGCTGCGGTCGTGGCTCAGTGGTAGAGCCTAACATGTATGAGGCACTAGGTTTGATCCTCAGCACCACATAAAAATACATAAAATTTATTGTGTTTATAACAAAAAAAAAATGTTTCTTGCTGCTAAAGCAAATACCATATTTTGTTTTCTTGATTCTGATATGTACTTTTTCACATTTTTAACATCTCTGAAATCAGGTTGCTTCTTGTAATTCATGGTGTTTTTGATTTGATGAATCATAATAATCCAACAGGAAGATAAGTCATAACTCCTAAAGCAATAACAACATGGCTTCTGAATATTTAAAGCAATAATAGAAATTCTAGAATCAAAAAAACCTGCATAATACCTTATTAATAATATTTTCTTAAAAGCTGACAGATAAAAATAAGGCAAAGCTCTATACAATTTTAATAAGACAATTAACAAGTTTGATAAGTTTGATACTGATAAGCTGTAATGTGTGGAAAACACCACCAAGAAAACCACCACCAAAAACTGACCATGTGTTAGATCAAAAATATCAATTTTCAATGAATTAAGAAATGCAGGGTCACCTGCTGAAGTAAGGGAATTATAGGTTTGAGGGGCATGAAGGTAAGGCAACAGGGAGTAGACCTCAAAAATATAATGGCATTTCTTAGCAATCAAAGTCCCAATTGAAGTTGGTGCTTATGAATTTGGTACCCATTCTCCTTGGTTTTTAGAACATAGTATATTTACTTCCAAAATAAAGCAATTCAAAAGTACCCCAATACCTGAAATGTCCATCAGCACAGTTGCTGAATAACTATCTAGAAAACTTGTTAGGGACAAAATGCAATGGGACATAAACTCATAATAGCCAAGGCTATTTTAAGTATTCAAATAATTTCAATGGAAGGAATTAACAGTTGCAAATGATGATCCCATAGACTTCAGAGCTCCTTCGCTTAGGAAACAGCTCTCAAAGGTAGAGAAAAAAAAAAAAAAACTAACATAGGAATACAGTTTATTGGGGAGTTCTTAGAACGTGTGCATTGTGATAAGCAGCCCTTGCAGTGAACTACTGGTTTAAACAAATGACTTATATAAACAATTGAAGGAAGTTATAAAATAAAATGAACACAAACTACTCCTCCCATTCTTGTGTGCAGGAAGGATGTTTCAATTTTAAGGAAATCATCTGACTTTTTCCTGACATCAAAAGCACTCATTAAAAAAGGTGTGCCAGATGTTAATGACGCACCTACCATAGCAGTGAGTGCAAAATAAAGAGGGCCTCCTCCCCTTTCATCCTCAACCAAACTGCTGTCTTCCCAGTAAGATCCCAACACCCCAGAGAAAAGTTGGAAGACAAAATTTATAAAGGTAATTCTGATCATTTCTCATTTAGACCAATAAAAAGGAAAAACTGATTTTGCTTCAATGTTTAATAATTTTCATTAACTTTAACCACAGCCAACTTTCTATGATGTAGTTGAGAAAGAGCAGTAACATTTTTGAGATTCTGATCCAGAAACCCAAATTCTATCAGCTTTTATTTCTTCAGATTATACAAAATGCAATGAAATTCAAATAGTCCCAATCAAGTTCTTTAACAAACTACTTTAAAGGAAACAACAACTCCTCACATTTATAAGACTGAACTAAAAAGAAACTCTAAAAATTAAGAGAAAACCATCACTAATCTGGGATCCAGCTAAAATGTGTCTCACATTCATTTAACCAATTGGGTTCTACAATGCTAAAAAACATAAGGGGGAAATTCAGAAAATAATTCTAGTACCAAACAAAGGTTGTTTAAAAATATGCATGCAGCTGGGTGTAGTGGTACATGCCTGTAAGCCAAGCTGAGGCAGGAGGACTGGGAGTTCAAAGCTGTCCTCAGCCAACAGCGAAGTGCTAAGCAACTCAGAGAGACCCCGTCTCTAAATAAAATACAAATACAAAACAGGGCTGGGAATGTGGCTCAGTGGTTGAGTGTGCCCGAGTTCAATCCCAGGAATCCCTTCCCCCCTAAAATATGCATGCAGCCAAAATATTAGGACAATATTACAGTACTTACGAAGCAGAGTAGTATTTAAAATGTAATGCTAAAGAAAAACATTTCTCAATATGCATATCAAATACTATATATTATACTTTTTATCTCTGATGGTCTCATAAGCCTATATAAATTGGTATATATTCTCAGTGCTAACATCACTATAATCTAAAATGAAAAACATACTGATCCAGCATCAAAACTATCTGAAATCAAGTCTGTAAGCAGACAGATTGTCAGTGATGTCTTTCAGGTCCAAATGATATTGTGCCAACTATGACATTATTGTATAATTTAGCATCTTTTAAATATAGTTACCAATCAAAAGATATTCAGACATACTATTCTCCTTCTGGTGTTTTGGCACTGCATAATGGAGTCTTTCTTTATACTGAAATAATACCATCAAATTCAAATTCAAGCTTGCTCTCTGATAAGTTCTAAATCTATATTTGTGTCCAGAAAAGGGCATCTGTGGGACTTCTATTTAACAGCTGAACACTAAAAATTATCATTGAGGACTAAATTATTATTTGGACTTCAAAAGTTCTGGGTCTTAAAAATCCATGACTTTTGGCAAAAATAAAATTAATGTTTAAGATTAAACAGATTAAGACTTTCTATCTAGCTCACCAAAGCTATCTAAAAACAAGTGTTCATTGTAATATAGCTCAAGGGTAATGGAGACAAACTTTCTTAACCTAAAAAGATTAAAGATCATAACCTTAGATTTATATAGAGTCTATTTCTTTTATATACATACATATGTGTGTGTGTGTGTATTTTAGTTGTAGTCAGACACAATACCTTCATTTTATTTATTTGTTTTTATGTGGTGTTGAGGATAGAACCCAGCCCTCAAACATGCTAGGCGAGTGCTCTACTGCTGAACCACAACCCCAGCCCCTAGAGTCTATTTCTACTTAGCATAAAACTCTAAACTTTTCTTCTTACACTAAACATTCAATTAACCACAAATCTGGTCCTTCTTTCTTTTTTTTTTAAACTTATATTTTTTAGTTGTAAGTGGGCCTTTATTTAATTTATTTATATGCGGTGCTGAGAATCCAACCCAGTGCTTCACACATGCTAGGCAAGCACTCTACTACCAAGCCCTAGCCCTGGTCCTACTTTCTCTCATAGACCATTTATCCAACACTTACCAAATATTTTCCATTTATAAGCCTTTAAAGGATAAAATGTCTCTCCAGTGCTACAACTTAGTTGAGGGTTTTCAACATCACACCAATCTGAATGTTGTACCAAATCAGGTATCACAAAGTCCTAATTTTCCTCTTTGTAACCACTCAGCACACCTCCACTACATTAATCCTCTTAAAGTGCTACTTTTTTCCTCACATACATGAAATCTGCTGAGGTCCTAACTACTTGACAAATCCCAACACTCTGAACTGGTATTAAATAAAGTGGCCTATACATACCTTCCTGCTGTATATTACGGTACTCATACTTCTCTGAATACTAGTAAACTGAGCTACCTGCCGCAGTCTGGCTGGGCACAAATCAGGAGCCACTCAAGCAGGAACAAACTTCATTTCCAAACTCCCCCGAACGCCACCCACGCGGCCCTTCCGGGGACACCACACACCAACCGGAACTCCCCAGGAATCCCCCATCGAGAACTCTGAAGTAGCCAGCACCAGCGGACAGCAGGGGTCTATATACAATTGAATACACAGCCTGTTTCAATCCAGCATCATCCAGTCACAGCAATTATAGACAGCTTAACTTAATTATCATCATCTTAATGGCTGCCTCTCAACCATTACTTCTGGCAAAATGCCAGGGGCCATTCCGACTGGCTGTGGCTCTCAGCATCTGTCTGCTATTCTCCAAATGGACTTTGGGCCTTTCTATTTAACACATCTGAGACAAATCCTTTTTCCATCTTGATGTAACCTAACTAGTTTAGAATCTACACAACTTTCTGGACTTGGCTCTAATGCTACATAGTTCAAAAAATCTTCCTTGTCTGTCAAATCTGACAGAAATTATTTTTTTCCCATTGAGAATTAAGGTGGCACTTTGGCATTCAGCACAGCTTGCATTATAGTGATTTAGATTCATAGTCTAAAATCTCTAACTTGGCTGTATAACCTTTCAGATTCAATAAATTGGCAATAACTGGGGTGACTATGCAATACTATCCATACCCCCAATACTTCTGATATTGAAAGAAGGTACTTTGGGTAATTATGCTGGGATGGCAGGTGTTAACTAGGATTGTCTTTGGTTCGCTACATGCATGTGTACACTTGCAAAATGAGATATCTGACCCACCTTGTAAATAAGTATGACTATAATACTGACTTGAAAGAATGAATTTGAAATTAAAAGAACATAAAAGGAAAAAAGAGAACATAAGTTATTTTTCTCTTGGAAATATCAAACTTGCTCAGTACAGTAAGTTTTGAAATTGAAAACCTAAGTCCTGACTTTCATGCTAACTAGTTTTAAGGCAAGTCACTTTCCTGAGTCTCCAGATCAGCTAAACTAAGTAATCAGATTTCTAAGGTCTATCCTAACTAGAGTTTATGATTTTATGTCATCTCCCCTAAGAGCCTATATATAGCACAGTCTCTGCCACATAACTGTTACATAGCACATGACCCAATAAAATACTTGGTTTAAAAAATGTTTTAAATATTTTAATAAATTATATTTAACCACCTTAGCATTCGAATCACATGATTCATCTTTCAGGAAAAAAAAATTCTGTAAAAAAGAACATTTGGAAATAGTTACCAAATATTCTTACCCTGTTTTTTTTTCTTCCACAGCATTTTGTTTTGAGAAAAAAACCCACAAGACTTTAAACTGCCTTGAAAAACGTAGAAATCAATGTACACATTCACATACTTCAAATTTAATTTCTAATATTTTATTTTACATTTATTTCTTGTCCTTTCTTCCCACTCTTCAGATTTTTCTAATCCCATTTCTCAGACACAATCATCCTTAAGAGATTATTGTGCAGTGTAGCCTTGTGAGACTTGTAAAGCCATCTATATCCGTCCCTCTCATCTTTTTCAAAAAGGAAATCAGAACACTATTTTGCAAGTTGCTTTAATAACCTGCAAATTTTTCCATACATGTATCTACCTTTTTCTTTTTAACACTTACTTAGTATTTCATTGTTTTCATGCATGTAACTAGTACCCCTTATTGGTTGTTTCCTGATTTATGCTAGTCTAGCATGTGAATCTTGAGTTACTTGCTAACTATATCTTCAAGATAACTGATTATGAATAAAACTGTTTGATAAAAGGGTACATGAATGTTAAATTATTTTTAATTGCATTTCAAAAAATTACACTTCTTTAAGGAATTCAAAAGCAAGTCTCTTCATGGTCTAATCTGATGAGTTATAGAGCAATTAAAAAAAAAAAGAGTTACACCTCTAAGTACTGTTGTGCCCACTAGAGCAATTAAAAAAAAAAAAGTTACACCTCTAAGTACTGTTGTGCCCATAAATACTGGTTAATCATGAAGTCAGAAAAATAGCTAACTTCTGCTAAGTTATATATGAATGTGTATATGTATGTGAATGTATAAAACACATTTTCAAATTCCTGCTATTCCTTCAGGAAGATCCTCAAATAACACCACTCTGACAAGGCCCTCTCTGTTTACCCTATTTAAAATAACTCCTGCTCTATCCTTGATGATTCTTCATCAGAGCTTTCTTCTTTTTATATTTCTTTGAAGTAGATATAAAAACCACAATATTTTGCTTACACATTTACTTGTTTATTGTCTGTCTACCCTAATAGAATATAAGTTCCATGAGGGCAGAGAATCATCTCTGCTTGTTAGTTATTTCAACACTACACTCAGCCCAACAAATGAATAATTTTGTAGAGCAGACAAAATTATTACTAAATAAATAAATTCATAGAAAATGTTCAACAAGAGCTACATGTAAAAAGAGAGATTGAAAGAGTTAAAAAGTAAATTTACTTTTACATCAGTCAATTATACATTGTTATTTTTGAAATGAACATGTATTGTGTTTATTTTTAAATATTTCAGTGCAAGTTTAGTTTTACCAGTCCATTTCAGATGCCTTACATTCTGGTCATATACGATTATTTTCTTGTTTTGCAAATTTAAATTATCTAAATGAATATCAAGTGAATTTTTATAATTTAATTTAAAAAAAAACTTCAAACTTTGTTTTAAGAAGTTAGCCTTTTACCTTCATTTTTATTTACTGTAATGCAGAGTACTGGATTCTCTTAAGTGTTTTGGCTTGCAATTTCAAATTACTATTATCTTTTAAAAAATTTTTTTGTTATTGTATTTTATTACTTGTATTTGTTTTTTTAAATATGGTCCTGAGGATCAAGTCTAATACCTCAGACTTGCTAGGCAAGCACTCTACCACTGAACTACAACTGCAGCCCCAAATTAGTATTATATTAAAGTTACAGAGTACTTAAAATTAACAGAACACTTTACATACTATTATTTTATTTGCCTCTCAGAGGTGTGCTGTGCAGAGATTAGCGTTTACAGATAAGGAAATGGATGCTCAGATTAATCACCTCACCTACAGTGGGGATAGGACATGAATCTAATATGGCAGACTTAAAGCATAAGGTCTGTTTCATTACACATGTTACAATAGGATATCATAAAATTATTAACTGGAAATGTTTCATTCTGACTGTAAATAATATATTTTATTTCAATATCTTACATTAAAAATGCTTTGAAACATTTTATATAATATAAATGCTTGTTTATAAATTAACTGAAATTAACACAGTATTTGAAGTGATAAGAACCTAAAAGGTAATTTAATTCACTAATTTCATAAAAAAATCACAAAATTTCAATATCTGATCTGATCACTCAGTAAGTTAATAGTAGACAAGAACTAGAACCCAGGCATTAGCATTAGATGCATTTTCAATTTTAGAAAGTTTTTAGACATGAAATTTCTGGCTAAGAAGTCAAATTTATCAGTTATCTTGAGTAAAATTTTGCCTAAAGTTATAATTACTGTCACAAAAAACCAAAATAACCAATTAGAATTTATCCTTTCATTAACACCAACACTATTACATATCCTAGTGCTTCAGATTTAAAATATTCCACTAATGACTAATAATTTCCTGCTATCTAGCCAACTTTTTTACTCATGCCAGGCTATTAGTCACTTATTCCAGAAAATCTATTATTCAATGTTAACCTCAGATACTATATGGAATTTTTTACAAATGTTATCTGTCTAAAAAAAAAGTGATGCCCAATATGTTTTCTTATCAACCATGGCCATAATATCCTAGAAGTCATTTAATCTACTGGTGAAGTGTGGATTTCCTTGACTAAAAACAAGTTCACATTACTCCCTTTTAATCAACTCTTCTTCCACTATTGGAACTAAAAAAACTGAAAATCATTAGACTTGGTTTGAAAGAACATACATAAAAAAAACTATTTCTGTGGTTTTTTTCCAGTCTTAAAACAATTATTTATGAGTCTATTTTTAAATTTACCCTGACAGGAAGAAAGACAAATAAAATTAATGGACAAAAAATACAGTATTTCCGCTTAATTTTTACTACTCTTAACATAGCTGCAACAACTTAAATGTATATGTTTTGAAAATATTACTCAATATAATTATTAAAAACAGGCAATATTAATTTAAAATGGCAAACAAAAATACTGTTTATGTTTATTTATGAATATTTTAAAAGACACAAGATCTAAAATCAACAGTTACTGTTAATTACATCAACAGTTGTACTTAAAAAGTTTTGATTTAAGAAAGTATGTTTGAAATAAAACTTCTCAAATTCTACTTACCCATTTGGTTAGAAATTCAGTTTTCTGGTAATGTGATACAAATGTTTTATATATTTTATCTATTATTATGAAAGTTCAAATAATGTTCCAGCAGGCTGATACATACAGCCACTCTTCAGGTAGGAATCAGACAACTCCTACAGAAGTGAAACCGTCAAAGTTGTTCAGATATTTCCAACATTAAACAATGTTGAAATATTTAAAATATTAATAGATCTGCTAAACAACAACCAGGGACTTTCCATGGTCAAAAAGATTTGGGAAATTCACATGTACACATTATATTCCTGTCTTGGGGATTTACAATGCCAATAAATACAGAGGGGAAAAAGGCTCAAAGCAGCCCAATTTTCATCATTCCTCTTTCAGATTGCACACGGCTCTACTTACTTTCTGCAATACCACACAACTCTCCTGTGAAAGAAGTTGTTCACAAACTCTTACCTTCTACCTATGATGTTACTGGAAGAAAGAAATCCACATGTGTCTGAGTGGTTTTTCTACATTTCAGTATTGATTGAAAGGTGAGTTTAGTATTTAAAAGAAGAAAAACTTCTACTGAATGAACAGACTGAATATTTATATAAACCAGTTTATATATACATAATATATGGTATTTTAGAACACTGAGAAAATATGACTACCCAAAGAAAACTAACTTATGTTGGCATTTTGGTATGAGAATGTCCAAATGTGCACAGGTAATTTTTAAAAAACTAAATTCAGGGGCTGGGGCTGGGGCTCAGTGGTAGAGCACTCGACTAGCATGTGTGAGGCCCTGGGTTTGATCCTCAGCACCACATAAAAGTAAGTAAATAAAATAAAGGCATTGTATCCAACTTACACCTAAAAAATAAATATTTTTTTTAAAAACTAAATTCAGATTATTTTTTTGAAATATTTTTTTAGTTGTAGATGGACACAATACCTTTGTTTATTTTTATGTGGTACCGGGATTAAACCCAGTGCCTCAAGCATGTTTGACAAGCGCTCTACCACTGAGCCACAACCCTGGCCCCTAAATTCAGATTATTTGATATATATAATTTTGTATCTTACTTTTCTACTTGAAATTATATCCTAAGATTTTTCTGGTATCATTAAAAGTATTCAAACACATGATTTTTAATGGTCTAATAAGTTTTTCATCACAAGGTTGTACTATAATTATTTTAATAACTTCCTGTGTTTGGGGACATTAAAGTCATTTCGTATTCTTTCCCCTCTTTATCATTCTTCTTCTTTTCTTTTAAAATTGCTAATACTGATATTAATAGTCTTTATCTACATCACTGATTCCTTCCTTAGGAAAAACTCCTAAAAAGAACAATTAATGGGCTGAGTCTAAATTACTTTTTAAGATCTAATTGTTAAATGGTTTTGATAAAGAACATAAAAAATTACACTTTCAGTAAGAGTGAAGATACAAACCTAATCACACCCTAGGCAGCCCCTATAAAGTCATGTTCATTTAAAAACAAAAAATCCTTATTATTGGGCAAGATCAAGATCAAGATCATCATCTTCATTGAATTTTATATCTTTGAAAGGGGGAATGTTTGTTATATATCTAGAAATAGTCTATTTTTGCTCTATTGTGAGTTGCATACTTATGCTATTTTTTATATCCATTTATCTAAATTCTTGCTTCATTCACAATAATTCTTGTGATATTTAGAATAATTATTGGTATTTGGTATATTTTTTCCTAGTTTGTCTCCTTTTTAATTTAGCTATTTTTGATATATAGATTTTCATCTTTATTATCCTAAAATGACAAATTTTTCTTATTTCCTTTTATATTTAGTAAAAGCAGATGGCCACACTTTTCTGGTTTTTTGTTTGTTTGTTTGTTTGTTTGTTTTTTGTGGTGCTGGGGATAGAACCCAAGGCCTTGTGTATGTGAGATAAGTGCTCTACCAACTGAGCTATAGCCCCAGCTCTATCCTCTTTTAATCATTTCTGATTAAAAGTTTATATTTAACTCTCTATTATATTTTATTTTTATAAGGTAAATATATAAATTTTTATATAATTTTTTTCCAGATCACCGATTGTCCATGTACTTTGTATTGTATGTATACAATGTGCTATGTAATGTATGCATGTAATGTATACCTATTTCTATCCATATTAATTTGCAATTTCAATTCACAACCATACATTCAAAAACAATGAAGTGCTGCTTATAATATGCATAAAACAGTGGCTATAGATAAGACATACAAACCTGTATGACAGAATAGGTTCTATTAAAATGATTGAAATAACTAGAAGTGGTGAGAAAGAAAAAAAATAGAAAACACACACTATCTTTACATAGACAAAATAAGATGTTGAGATATAAGTCCACAGAAAATATTAGTGGTTCAAGGAAAACCACCTGTGCTGAATGATAGTTAAGAGTAAGGATTTTTATGCTGGGCATGGTGGTACACACCTGTAATCCCAAGTACTACAGACCTGAGGCAGAAGGACTGCCAAATTCAAAGCGAGCCAGAGCAACTTAAAGAAATCCTGCCTCAAAATAAAATAAAAGGCTGGGGTGTGGCTCTTTAGTAGAGTGCTTGCCCTAGTGGGCACAAGGCCCTGGGTTTAATATCCTGTATAATTCTATTCTTCAACCCAATGTTTCCCACTTCACAGAACCTAAGCAAAGAAAAATAATTGCAAAATGTAAGGGAACTCTACAAATAAAGTAATCATCATAATGTAACTTAGAAACAATTTAAATATAGACTGATTAAATAAACTTGAACCTTTTACTTAATGGACCATTTCACAGTCATTAAAAATGTACTAAAGATGGGGCTAGGGTTGTGGCTCAATGGTAGAGCACTCGCCTAGCATGGGTGAGGCACTGGGTTCGATCTTCAGCACCATATAAAGATAAATAAATAAAGGTATTATGTCCATCTGCAATTAAATTTTTTTTTTAAATGTACTAAAAAGGGCTGGGGTTGTGGCTCAGTGGTAGAGCGCTTGCCTAGCACATGCAAGGCCCTGGGTATGATCTTCAGCACCACATAAAAATAAATAAAATATAAAGGTATTGTGTCCAACTACAACTAAAAAATAAATTTAAAAATGTACTAAAGAGAAAAAAGAAAAGCTTCAATTGAACATAAAGCAATTATCTTTAGCCAAAAGCTACTGTGAATAATAATAAAAGAAGGAATTTCTTGACTTTTAAGGGGGAAAAAACAAACAGAGCAAATAGCTGATCACAAGATTACATGGCGTCTATGAAGATTTTCACAAAAGTATTTGGAAATGAACTCTGGATAACCAGCATTCCTCTGAAAGCAGAGAAATAGGACTAGATACTATCACAGACTCTATTTACTAAAGATAAGGTTAAGGGATTTCAATTTTTAATAGCATAAAAGATGCCACAATACTAATGAGGACACCATATTCTCTAGCTATAAGAAAATAATGTGTGACTAAAATAAATTAATTAAATTAAATTTTTTTTAAAAAGAAACAAACAAAAAAGAAAATAAAATAATATTCAACTACCTGAATTTGTGGGAAAAGAAAAGTTTGCTTTAAAAGTTTGAAGTCTGTCAAAACCAAAACTTATTTCCTTCTTCAATCTCTTGAGTTTCTTGCATGGACTGCTATGTGGTTCTAGACATTTTCATCTTGTTTTCTACTGAAACCCAAACTCAATACATCTTAATAGATATTCTGTTTCCTTAAACAAATCAGTTCCACTATCTTCCTTTCTGAATTTACTTGCATAAAGTTATTCATAATATCTCTTTATATCCTTTTAAATTCTATAGGATTCACAGTGACACCTTCCCTTCCACTAATGATACTGGTAACTGGGTTCTTCTGTTTTCTTCATCAGTCTGGTTAAATGTATTTAAATTGGTCTTTTCCAAACAAAAGGGCTCTTGTTTTCATTTATGTTCTCATTGTGTTTGTTTAACATTTCCTTATTTCTGTTCTTTATAATTTCCTTCTTCTGTTTGCTTTAGATTTAATTTTTTCTTTTTAACCTAGGTTTCAAAAGCTTCTCTCAAAGCTATACTTTAAAGTGCATCCCACAAATTTTGATGGGCTGCATTTTCATTTTCATTTAGTTTTAAATATTTTCTAATTTCCTGTATGATTTCTTCTTGGATACACAGATTATTTAGAAGGGTGTATAATTTCCCAGGTACATGTTACTGGTTTCTAGTTTTTAAAGACATTTTCTATGATTTAAATCCTGGCAAAATTTATTAAGATTTATTCTACAGCACAGAACCATTTACCTTAAAAAGAAATTTACCTTTAATGTAATAACTGATACAGAGGGATTCAAATAATCTACCATCCTCTGTTAGTTTTGGGGAGGTTTTTTTGGCCTCATTTATTCTTTTGTGTTAAAGTAATACACGGCAGTAGAATGCATTTTGACATATTATACATCCATGGGGTATAACTTCCTGTTCTTGTGGTTGTACATGATATAGAGTTACACTAGTCATGTATTCATATATGAACATACAAAAATTATGTCCAATTCATTCTACTGCATTTTTATTAATTCGTTTTTCTTTTTATCTTTTCCAACTTTTTTCCGATTGTTTTTTAAGATTCCACTGTACTTTTATTATTTGTTCTATTTTTTAGTGGTTTTGTTAAGGTTCATAATATGCATCTTTAACTTATCACAGTTTACTTCAAATAATATTATATAATGTGTTGTATAAGAATATTACAAATCACTAGTTTTCAATTCTTTATGTCATATGATGCATACTAATTTTATCATACAATTTATATATAATAAACTATTTTTGCTTATATTTCAGATCTGAAAATTCATCCCTGACACTTGTTTTTATAAATAAAGATTCACCAGAACAGTCAAACTGGTTTGAAATATATGATTGTCTTCATGTTACAAAAGTTGAGTTAAAAAGGAGTGACACAGACTGTTTTGCCCATAAAATCTGAATTATTTATTATCTGGCTCTTTACAGAAAAAAGTCTCCTGTATAAACAGTCAATTATTTCTTAAAACAACTAAAAGTCAGGAAAAAAAATCATATTGACTTAAAAAAAATACCACCACTCTTACTTGCTTTATTTCTTTGTGAAGATCTTCCAAGTAATTGATATATCAGGTATCACACTACTCCTGCCTGAAGAACTTCAACATTTCCTCTAGTACAAGCCTGTTAGCAATGAATTTTCTCAGCTTCTGTTCTAAAAAGGTCTTTATTTCACATTAATTTTTGCAAGATGCTTTTGCTGGGTATATGAGGTTTTTTTTTTTTTTCCTTTAAGGATTTTATTTCTGGCAAAAAGTCTGCTATAATGCTTATCTTTGTTTCTCGGTATGTAGTCAGTTTCTGGCTACTTTTAAGACTTTCTCATGTTCAGTTTCCAGTAGTCTGTCTATGATATGTAGGAGTATTTTGTTTCATTGTTATTATTATTACACTACCACTACTACTACTACTAGTATACTACTTTGGTCTTTAGTACATCTAGGGTTGTCTGATTTTCTTTTTAGATCTGTGATTTGATCTGAATTTTTTAAACTCATACCTATTATCTATTAAAATATTTGCTTTGTCCTGTTTGTATTCTCTTTTCCTTTAAGATTCAAATTTACTAATGTTATATTACACTTGTCCCATCTTAGATGCTCTATTCAGTGAATAATATTCAGTTTCATAAATATACCTATGTTTGTTTATCCATTTTCAGCCTGGAGGCCTTAGTTTCTCCAAGTTCTGGCAATTAAGAATAGAGCTCCTATAAAACATTTGTGTGCAGATTTTATATGGACCTAACTTTTCAACTCATTCAGGTAAGTACAAGGAGTGCAATTGTTATATGATGTTAACAGTATTGTTTTGTTTTTTACTTTGTTTTGATTCATTTTAGGTACCAGGAATTGTACCACTGAGCCATATCCCAGTCCTTTTCATTTTTTATTTTGAGACAGTCTTGCAAAGTTGCTGAGGCTGGCTTTGAACTTGAGATCCTCCTGTCTCGCCTCCCGAGCTGCTAGGATTTTAGGCAGGCACCACCAGAGCCTGGCTTGATTCATTGTACAATCTGTCAAAGCACAACTCTGAGTAACTTTTTTAAAATATTTTTTTTTTAGTTGTAGATGGACACAATACCCTTATTTTTATATGGTGCTGAGGATCAAACCCAGTGCCTCATGCATGTGAGACAAGAGCTCTACCACTGAGCTACAACCCCAGCCCGCTATGAGTAATTTTTAAAAGAAAGGTATGTAAGAACTATCATGTGCATAGTATATTTTCTACGAATATCTTTCTATTGCCTTTATATACAGATGATACAAAATCTGAGTTTGATTCTGTTAATTGCTTTATTTCTCAATAACGAGTAAGCTTTTCACCTTTGCCTTTTTTTAAATCAATGACAAAATAAGAAATAAAACTACTCCAACACCTGGAGACTAAATACTATGCTATTAAATGAACAATGGGTTGCAGAAGATATCAAGGAGGAGATTAAAAAATTTTTAGAGGTGAATGAGAACACAAGTACAACATATTGAAATCCCTAGGACACTATGAAGGCAGTTCTAAGAGGAAAGTTCATCGCATCCATGCCATGAATTAAAACAAGAAAAAGTCAATAAATAAATGACTTAACATTACATCTCAAAGCCCTAGAAAAAGAACAAATCTACACCAAAAACAGAAGACAGGAAGTAATTAAAATCAGAGCTGAAATCAATGAAATTGAAACAAACAAACAAAAAACAATTGAAAAAACTGACAGAACAAAAAGTTGGTTCTTTGAAAAAATAAAGTTGACAGACCCTTAGCCATGCTAACGAAGAGAGAGAAAACTCAAATTACTAACGTACATGATGGAAAAGGAAATATCACAACAGACACTGCAGAAATACAGAAGAAGTTAGAAATTGTTTTGAAAATTTGTACTCCAATAAAATAGAAAATATAGAAAGCATCAACAAATTTCTATAGTCATATGATTTGCCCAAATCGAATCAGGATGAGATACACAATTTAAACGTTTCAATTTCAAGCAATGAAATAGAAGACACCTTCAGAAGCCTACGAACCAAGAAAAGCCCAGGACCGGATGGATATGTAGCCGAGTTCTACAAAACCTTTAAAGAAGAACTAATACCAATACTCCTCAATTTATTTCAGGAAATAGAAAAAAAAAAGGCAGCTCTTCCAAACTCATTCTATGAGGCCAATACCACCCTGATTCCAAAACCAGGCAAAGACACATCAAAAAAAGAAAATTTCAGACCAATATCTCTAATGAACCTTTGCTTTTTTTTTTTTTTTTGAGACTAATTTTTGACTGAATGAAGTATATGGTGTGCAGAACAGCAGCAAGCATTATTTACTTAGATATTGGCAGACTTATTCTTTTGTTAAACTATTAGTGTGGTAGAGTTTAGACAATCTAGTCAGGAACTGATCTTGGTGTGAGATTTTACTGTTATTACAGTTACCTACAGTAAAGATTTCAAATTCTTCTACTGGTAGACTGCTATGCTTATTGTTGGGTTCAGCCTCAATCTCAGGTAGATCTTAGGGTTCTTTTTCCTATGCCAGCCCAAGTCTGCTTTGCATTTATGTTGATCCTAGGTGGGAGTTTCTGACTCTTCCCCCAGTAGTAGAAGACCTCTTCTTTTTTATATAGGCACAGGATGCTGAGGCCTAAAGTGATTTTCTGTACCTCTTTCAGAGGTAAAGTGTTTTATCTTCTTCTCCTAGCAGCAATGAGCTTTTGCCTTTATCCTGTATCTCCAGAGTTTCTCCCCACAAGAGCAGAGAGGTTTGACTTCTACTCTCTCTCCAGAAACTTAGGAAATAAAGAGGTTTTACATGGGAGGATCTCTGTGTCTGTCTTCCAACAGGCAAACACCTCCTTCATTCCTAGACCACAGAGATAATTTTCTGAAGTTTCCTGCTTTGCCCCCTCTCTTAATTGGGAGTACTCTGTGGAGCCCAAGGGAAAACTACCTGCAAGCAAATGTGAACCCCTTTTGTAATGTGGAACCCTTAGAACTAGCCCATAACTGGCCTTGAAAAATTAGTTAAATTTTTTTAAGTTTTCTTCTTGCCAACTTTCCTGGTAACCAATTCTTTATTTTGTGCTATGCCAAAGGTAAAATAATTCAAAAAAATACATTCCTTTTCATTTTTCCTTTTTTTAGAATTTGTTGCTAGGTTGCTTTGCAAGCTCACCTCTCTGAAAAGAGAGAAGTTATGATTTTGTAGCTTATTAAGTTTTTCTTGTGGTGAAAAGGGAAAGTTCTCTGTATATTCTACATCCTGAGTAGAAGTAGAGAGCCCCTTCCACTTCAGTTCACCTTCCTTTTGTATATTTGAAAGGCATCATCATTCTTCCACTCATCCAGATAAAACCTTGGAAGTATCTCTGACTTCTCTACAACAGTGTTTAATATCCTATCAGTTGATAATCTGACTCAGAGAAACCATTAGTGTGTGTTTATTAGAACCCTCTTTATTCATTTGTTTAGTACATGTACTTATTATCATCTCACTATTGTCTCATAACAACATTCTTTGAACCAGCCTAATTAAACCTAACTTACGACAGCATTGTGATCCTCTTCTGCCTTTATAGGCCACCTTTTTTCAAAAACAGGTACTCTGTTCTAGTTCCATGCTGATTCAGATCATCTTTTAAATCAACAATTGAAAATCTGAACATTCAAGTCCTATTACAAAGGGGACATCTAACATGAAAAAGATTCCCTGATCACACAGAATTCTTCTCTTCTGAATTGTAGTGGCTTTATTTGTACCATAAAACTTAAAATAAACCTAATCTGGACTGGTATTAAAGTTGTAATATATCTCTTTACATTCTTCACTATAATATAAATTCCAGAAAGGCAGAGATCAGATCTTATAAGTTGTTACAGTCCCTCTTTTAGCCTTCCCATATAAACATTTATCTTGCAAATTAAAACAAAGCAGTAAAAAGGATAGGCACAGTAATGTGTGCCTATAGTTCCAGAACTATAAGTGAGACCCTGCCTCAAAAATAAGTAAGTAACCCCCCCCACACACACAAAACAGCAAAATAAAAAACAAAACTAATAACATGATCCTTATCTTCTTTCTTATCTATGTATCATGAATACATCCCTGAGTTCCTGATAAGGTCACTAAAAATTTTCAGCAGTCCATAAAACATTGTTCTCAAAAAGAAAAAAAAGCACACACACTATGACTATAATTATTATACCATCCAAGATGAGAAGAACCCAATTAGGATTAATTTAGGGACTTCCTAGCATCATCAATCAAGATAGCCAGAAAGTTTACAAAGAAAAAAGTCACTGCCATTAGTAAAAAGAAATAAGCCCATCTACCTCATGGATTCTGCTAGTATCTTATTTGGTAATTGTTCTCAGGCATTCTGCTAAGATAGGAAAGTGACATGGTTCTTAAACCATTTCCAATGAATGAGGAAGAGTATGATCACAAACAAACATAGAAAGAAAAAAGCAATTCTAATATTTTATGTCTTTTATAACAGTACTCCACCTATATTTTCAAAGGCAAGCACATAAAAATCCTATATGCTATTTTAAAGAGATGTCAGAGTAGGTGTCATTTTTGCCAATTAGCTTCCCTCATCAGGCTACAGTTGTCACAGAAATTCTTCCTGGAACCACATTAGTACCTGACCATATTTGACTTGGATAAAAGACATTTAAAAGTGGTATCTTTTTCATTAATTCTTGAGGAATGCTCAAAAAGAAAAATAATTTGGTTGTTAAAGATAGATAAATAAATAATGTACCTGATGGTCTTCCTTACCAATCTGATGCAGAACTGTTTTAATCCAATAATTTAACTTTCAGTAATTTAATATGAGAAAATAATCATATAACAGAATATGACTTTTGGTTAAGTTTTTTGTAGTCTATATATAATTAACTGGTATTTTTTATTAACTGGTGTCTATTATAATAATTTTTTTTTAGTACCAGGGATTGAACTCAGAGGCCCTTAACCATTGAGCAATATCCCCAACCCTTTTTTATATTGTATTTAGAGACAGAGTCTCAATGAGTTGCTTAGGGCCTCGCTAAATTGCTAAGGCTGGCTTTGAACCCACACACAATCTTCCTGCCTCAGCCCCCCTAACCCTGGGATTACAGGCATGCACTACCCAGCTAACTAATAATTCTTTACATTAAGCTTTCCCTGCTCTAATTATAGTGTTCTCTCTGATTTTACATTGACTAGGAAGGGGGAAGGGGGGATTCTTTATACTTTTCAGTGTTGACTGAATGTTGTATAACACCCACATGTGCTTTTGGTAATAATAAAAAAGGCATGCTAATTTTACTTTGCAAAAAGTGAAGAAAATTTCAATGCAAAATAAACAGTATAAGAAGTGTTTAATCTTTACAGGGCAGAAATATATTTGCAAGATTAAAATGATAGAATTCTAAAAAAATATTAATTTATATAAAACTACAACTGGTTCAGTTTTTCTTAATACCAGTTTCTTTTCAACATTATCTGAAATTGTGTTTCTATGTAATTTTAAATGATAGAAATTATTTAAATTGCCATTCTTTTTCTCTTAGTTATGCCATATATTGACCTTTACAAATAGGCTGACAATGTGGTATCCTGAAATGTGGTTCTTCCATCACATAGTTAGCTTCCTTTGTCTATTTCAGCCCCTCTTACCATGTTCAAGGATTATCAGTTGAGCTCCAGCTTGTGCATTTCCAACATCATTCTCAGCAATGCATTGATAGAACCCTTCATCTGATTTCACCAGACCCAAAACTTGAAGATTATGTTCCTTCTAAGAAAGAAAAACACATGCAAAATTTTATAATTGAAAAATGAGTTCAAAATTTGAAGGATATGTTCTTTTCAGGAAGAAAGACAAATAAAATGTTATGATTCAATTATTTAATATTATCTACCTAATTATGTGTTAACTTGATTTTATATTAAAGTATTAGCAAGGTACTGACTTAACTGACTACAGCAGTACATACTGTCATTTACAGTGAAGAGCCTAACACCTACAGAAAGTTTTATCCTCAGTGTTTGCAAACTTACATCTTTCTTTGGAAAAATACCTGGCAAACAATACAATGTGACTATGGATAAAGTCTCAATTAGTGAATTTAAGGTATTATTTTTCTAAAATTATCTGTAATTTCAATAGTTTAACAGATTAGACTACCATAAATTAAATGAAACTGTAAACATATGAGCTTTCCTTAAACTACAAAGTACTGCATGAATGTCAACTATTGCTACTTGTATACTAAATGTGGTATGTATATGTGTATGGGTGTATGTATGTGTGTGTGTATACCTTAATTTTATTTATTATTTATTATATCTTTTTATTATTTCTATTATATATTTATTACTTACTATATTTTAATTTATTATTTATTTATTTTATTTATTTATTTTTATGTGGTGCTGAGGATCAAACTCAGTGCTTCACATGTGCTACTACTCTACCACTGAGCCACCACCC
This sequence comes from Urocitellus parryii, assembly GCF_045843805.1. Taxonomy (NCBI): domain Eukaryota; kingdom Metazoa; phylum Chordata; class Mammalia; order Rodentia; family Sciuridae; genus Urocitellus; species Urocitellus parryii. The sequence goes on along the minus strand of NC_135536.1, from coordinate 116,547,344 downwards.
CAGCCCTATAAAAATGGTATTCAAATGTCTACAATAATGTGCAAATACTGATAAAATAAAAAATGCTAATTCAGGCTGTATTTTAATGTTATACTTATGAATTACTTTTTGTAACATGACATGAATTTCAAAAGTAGAAAATACTTTCTCTTTAAGAATGAATTACTGTGGCTGGGGTTGTGGCTCACGGGTAGAGCGCTTGCCTTGCACATGTGAGGCACTGGGTTCGATCCTCAGCATCATATAAAAATAAATAAAGATACTGGGTCTATGTGTAGCTAAAAAATATTTTAAAAAGAGAATGAATTACTGCTTAGCGCAGTGGCGCATGTCTATAATCCCAGTAGCTCAGGAGACTGAGGCAAGAGGATCACCAGTTCAAAGCCAGCCTCAGTAAAAGCAAGGTGCTAGGAACTCAGTGAGACTCTGTGTCTAAATAAAATACAGAATAGGGCTCAGTGGTCAAGTGCCCCTGAGTTTAATCCCTGGTAACCCCCGAAAAAAGAATGAATTACTTCTATGACAAATTTATAACAAGCTATTAAATCTTTAACAACTATAATTACTTCTGATATTTCTTATGAATGTCATGTATAAATCTTAAGGTATAACATTAATATTTATTATTACTTAAACTTGGATAATTCTTTTATTAGAATGTTAGCTAATGATGATGTATTATTACTAGATAATGTCTACTAAGCAGTTCATATATATACGTATATAAAGTAAAAAGCAATTATGGCTTAAGATTCTTAATATATTTAGCATTTAAAATTTTTAAATGATACATAAAAATGTGCATATTTATGGGGTATCATGTGATAACATACTTACTTTTTAAAAGAATCTTTCCTACTGTCACGTAATTATCTGATATTAGGTCATCTTAATTTTGAAGGGTTTGGCATCAGTATATGACTTTTGGTTAAGTTTTTGTAGTCTATATATAATTAACTGATATTATTTCAAAGGAATCATCTTTCCACACTTTAAGGGACAGATTTCCACTCTGTGTATAAAAAGTTGTCAAGACAACTGGGAACACAACACAACACACACACACACACACACACACACACACACACACACACAAATTATTCTCCAGAAAACGGTGGCAGCTATGTAAGAACACCAGACTGTTGGTAGATTCTTAAAAGTTTTTAGTTCAGTCACTGATTTGCTGATTTGACCTCATATAAGCTATGAAAATACATCGGGATAAGCTTTCTCATCAGCCAATGAAGAAATTATATTCTATGCAAATTTTGCTATGATTTTTCCATTTTTTTCTTTGTTTGCAATATATACTGGTATATATAACATTTCTTGTGATTAAATTTAAAAATAGTGTTTTCAGAAATAAGTGTACTTCTTTGAAAAAATACTTACTACAATTTTAAAGTAATCACTTGGGATAACCATATCCCCATTCTTGACCCACTTCACAGTTGGAGTTGGTTTCCCAGTCACTTCACATTCAAATACAATATCCATGGATTCATGAGCATATATATTAGCAGGCTGTTTCAGGAACTCAGGTTGGGCTTTAAAATAGAAAGGAAATTAAGAAATTAATGAAAATGAAAGTTATTCATATTTCAATCAAGGTATTATTGAAATTAAGAAAGTAAAAATAGGTAGCTAGTCATATTTCAGCCAATTTTTAAATCCCAGAATCCACGGGTCATTTACTTATTATTTGAAGTTCTCTTATATTGTTATAAAAGCATATAACCAATATATATTTAAAATACATGTTAAGAATACAATATCTTTAAAAATTAACTTTCTGGTAAAATAATTAACTTATAATGATAATTTCTGAGATATATACTGAGAAATATTTACTAGGTTGACTAAATTCAGGATCTCATACATGCTAGGCAACTGAAAATATGAATATTATAAGCTGTCTTAAAATGAATATTAAAGTATATTTCTCTGAGATTTATACTACTTTGGAAGAGCCATAATTAAAATTCAGAATTTAAAAGATTGACATAATCTTCCTTTTTAGTCAGCTTGATGAACTACAACAACAAAAAGTATGACAAATGTCATTAGAGGCCTTAGATCACTCATGTAACACATTCGTATTAGTAATATCCTTTATTACATGAAATGTTTGAGGATTGTTATAGAAAACGTATATGTACTTGTAAAACCCTGAATGATAGTATCTCTCTTTCCCCAAAGATGTAAATCACTGACCTATAAATAATACATTCATATGATTTTTTTCATTAGAAAAGTTGAAATAGATCATCTAATCCAATTTCCTATCTAATGCTGTAATTTCCTATATAGCACCCTTAGCATAAGGTCTTACTGATCTCTATATGAACATTTCAAATGACAAGCAACCCACTGTATCAAATGCAGCAAGCTCCACTATAGGCTAATTCTAGTAAATAACAATGATAACAGCAGCAGCTGTATTTACCAGTGAGCTAAAATGTGCCCAACTTGCTGGGATTTTGATTGAGACTGTGTTGAATTTGTGGCAACTTGACATTTTTTTTTTTAAACAACACTAAGTCTTCCTTTCCATGTACATGGTTTCTATCTCCAATTATTTAACACTTTGATTTCTTTCAATATTTTAGATTTCAATAAACCTTGTTAAAACTTTGCTAGTTATGTCCCTATGTATTTAAAAAAAAATTGGGGGGATGCTACTGGAAGTGGTACCTTAATCTGAGGGGGGGTGTGCAAGGGATTAAATTCAGGATCTCATACATGCTAGGCAAGCTCTCTACCACTAAGCTACAACACTAGCTCTATGACATTCCTAATTTCCAATTGTTCACTGCTAGTATGTAGAGGTGTAAAGGACTTGTGTTTACTGGCCTTTTTTATTCTGTGGCTACAGTAAACTCACTTATTATTTCTATTAGTTTTTGTATAGACAAATTGGAATTATCTGCATAAAGAATCATTTTGCCTAGGAATGCTGATAGCTTTATTTCTTCATTTCCAATCTGCTTTTCTCTTTTGCACTCCCTAGAGAAGGGCAGGCCCTAGAAAGAAGTCCAAACGAGCAATATAACCTAAGTAAATGAAGAATAAGAGTACTGAGAGCACACACAACCCCAGGCAAGCAGACCTTAAGAAACAACATACATTCACAATAATTTCAATCCAGAAAATGTAAAATATACTGATATTGAATTTGACTATGCTTCTAACATTGGCTACACATTTATTTTTCTGTGAATTTTCTATACAAGTACTCTGCCGTTTTTCAATTAGAATGTTCACAATTTTCTTATATGTATATATAAGAACTTTTCATAAAATGCCAGTTTTAGATTAATAGCCTACCAAATCCAAATCCACCAGTCTTTGCAAAACTAGATGTGGAACTTTGCCAGCTGGTTCTTTGTTAATTTACTGGAGGGGCACTGAATGACAGGGCATAAAAAAGGGCTTATCTTTCAGGTTGGGGTGTGACTTTTTTTCTTTTGTGTCTGGCATGGCTTCTAGAAGTTCTGCAGAAGATCCATTGTTGATCACCATTCAAAAGTTTCTCCAGTTTACTTTACCAGGAGCCTTTCTGAGTACCATCTCTGAACCACAACATTCCTATAACTAGTTGTCTAGCATACCTGCTCTGGCTCGTAACACTCTAGCAGTCAACTTTCTGTTCATCATCAGGAGGCCATTAGCATCCCAGCAAGTGGCTTTCTACAAACCAACCTGGACCTGTGGCATTCCAGCTGTGGATCATCTTTGGCCCACTGATATGTCTTTGGGCAGCAGTTATTCTCTCCCCAACAAGGTCTGAATGGCAGGCCTAGAGGAGAGCTATCTTCCATTTTGTTTCTTTCCTTTTTTTAAATATGTACACTATATATAAAATGTTTAAATATATATTTTAATGTATATATTTTTAATTTATTTTATTCATTTATTGTTTGTTTGTTTATTAATGTGGTGCTGAGGTGCAGGTACCTCCTGCACCCTAGGTAAGGGCTCAACCACTGAGCTACAACCCAAGCCCCATCCATTTTGTTTCTTTTTGGATTCTCTCCCTCAGCTCAAGAGATAGTAATAGCTAATGTTTACATTTACTATGTTTTTATTCTTCAGAGTTTTATTCATTTTAGTAAACATTTTGCTCATTAATAATTCTTTGTAGGGCTGGGGTTGTAGGGCAGTGGCAAAGTGCTTGTTTAGCACGCGTCCGGCCCTGGGTTTGATCCTCAGCACCACATAAAGATAAAATAAATAAAATAAAGGTAGCGTGTCTATTTACAACTTAAAAAAATATACACACAAAAAAAATAAATAATTCTTTTGTATTAAATTTTCCCTTTTAAAATGCCTGATGTGATTTCTGGCCCTTGACTGGATCCTGACTAATAAGGTGAACTACTAGAACCCCTTGTCTATATGCCATCAATATTTCTTCTCAGTTTTCTCTTTTATCTATAACTTAAGGCATACATTACCAAAGTTTTAAATTTTTAAGTAGTAAAATTTATAATATTTTTTCATTTTGGTATCCATATTTCATTATTCTTTTATAACTCCAAAAAGATTTCCTTGCTTCTATATAACATTTTCTTTCAGTATTTCTATGAAATACTCTAATCCACCTGTGTTTTTCTAAATGAAGAGCTTAGTAGTCCCCACTAAGAGCAAATGATTTGAAAGTTAATAATAAAAGCCTATGTGCTGAAGGGGTTTATTTCTGGATACTAGTTGGTTTCACTGATCTGTCTATTCTTATACTAGAACCATAAAGTTATTGTAACTATGCAAAATGTTTTACTATTTGGTAGAACAAGTACTCTACTTTTATTCCTTTACTTGCTCAAAAATTCCCTAATATGTTTATTTAGCCCCCTTCCAATAAATTTAGATGCAGCTTAGGTTTTCACTGTTCCTTCTCAAAGCAAACAGATAAAAAAGAACAATCTGGAGTTTTCATTCGAATGGCAATAAATTGTAAGAAAAATAAATATTTGCAATCCTGAGTCTTCCTCTTTAATAATTAAAGTTATGTTAAATAAACTTGTGTTAAAGAAACTTCATAGAGGCCACTGATTTGTCCTGAGCTACCGCATTAGGACCCAACAGACCAAACCTGTTGAGAGCCACAGCCAAAGGGGCCCCAGCAAACTTTCAGACTGCCAGCTGATGATTGGCTCACAGCGGCCCCAGCAACTTCTAGCTGATTGGCTCCTCTGCAGTGATGCTCATTGGGCTCTTTCCCCGCCCTTTCAGACTACGGAGCTGCTCATTGGGGGATTTTTTGGCTCCGCCCACATGACCCAGCCAATCGGCCTCAAGAGCAGGAGGAGTGGGGGAGGTTGAGAGGCTTGTGGGAAGCCGGTGGTGGCAGTTGGGCTCTGAAGGTTTCCCTGAGGAGCTGTTTTGTTTGGCATGTGTGGTTCTAAAAATAAAGTTCGTTTCTTTTGACAAGTGGCTCCTGAATTGTGCCCAGCCAGACTGTGGCACAAACCAAAATGGATTCACTCATGCTAAGGTTCTATAACATCAAACTGACACTAGTTTGTCTATCTGAGTTTTTGAGAAATTAGAAGAGACAGATAATAGCCAAATACTCACATGTGCCAATTTTAGCTTGCATGATAAGGAAACCTCCTCTGCTTTAACCCTTACAAGAAAAGTAACATGTAGTAACTTGGTGTTAAACAATATGCTCTTTGTATTATGCTTTTTCCTTGTTTCTGCTCAAGCTACTTTATAAAAATCGATTTTTATACCATGCCCAGTGTAGCATTTATCTATTCTTTAAATGAGATGCTGCCTGATTCATAAATCATTAATAAAAGGTAATGGGATCATTTAACTAAATTTATTTAAATTTTGTCTTTTGACTCTTACATATTTATTTTTTAGTAAAATTTTACTGTAAGACATTTCTAATGACTAGTAGTCAGGAAACCTAGAATTGAGTTCTGCCTCTAAACAGGGATTGTACTACACAGACATTTAAAGACCATGGGTTTCAGTTTGCTCTTGTACTAAGTAAGTACAATAAGCTTCTCTACGCTATTCCTAAGTACACTAAAACTTTAACCACTGTGATTTTATCATTTCAGTTTGTATATTTATAACAGCTAACATCTATGATTGCTTTCTACTTATTAACATTCATTTCCCCCTAAAAAAAACCCTATTATTTAGGTATTATTATATTATTTCCACTTTACAAAGGCACTAATACACTGAGAGACTAAGTAACTGTAGTGTTATACAGCTTTTTGACAGATCTGGATTTTGAACCTAGGAAGGCTAATTCCAAAATCTGCTTTTTAAAACAACAAACAAACAATGTTTTATTTCATACAAGAGTATAAAATAATAATTTCACATGTATTTGTTAGGTTGCTTCAACAATTATCAACACAGCATCAATACTGATTTATCTATACCCAAAATCCATCTCATTCCTTGGTGCTATCCCTCCCAGATTCTTTTGAAAGCAAAATTCAGGTACTATATATCATTTCATATATAAATATTCAAGAGCCCCTTAAGACAAGGACTCCCATTTCTAAACATACTTGTAATATCATCATCAGGCTAGTACCCAAACTAATTTCTTAATATCACCAATTATTCAGTCCAAGTTCATATTTTACTAATTTGCCTATGTTTTTTTAAAAAAATATTTATTTTTTAGTTGTAGTTGGACACAATATCTTTTTAATTTTTTTATGTGGTGCTGAGGATCAATCTCAGGGCCTCACACATGCTAGGCGAGCACTCTATGGCTGAGCCACAACTGCAGCCCCTAATTTGCCTATGTTTTAAAAACTGATTTATTTTATTTGAATTGGGCAAAGAAGGTGTATTCACATATTCATTTGTTAAAGTTTCTTTTAATTCATGGGTTCCTTCTTTATCTCTTACTTTTCTTTGTAATTTGTTTGTTCAGAAACCAAGTCATTTGTCCTGTGGAGTTTGGTGAAGTCCATCTTCTGCTGACTTCATAGCCATGGTGGTATTTAACATGCTCACTGTACTAAATGTAGACACTTGCGAGTCAGCTCATTCCCCTCTGCCCACCAAGACCTCTTCATAGGCAGTTCCACATGCTTCCATCTGGATGTTCATAACTGAGTGTCTTCTTTTTGTAATGTTAACAGCCTTAGATAATTACTCTTTTACAAAATACTAATATTCCCCCATTCTTTCTATAAAGAGAAACATCCCCTCAATTATTTATTATATTTCCTCAATTAATTAATAGGATAACCTTCCAATTATCCAGTTATCCTAAAGTACAGTTATTATAAAAGGGCAGGATAAATGCTTGATTCTTTCTCCATAGTTTTCTATGATTTGGTTTTCTAATATCCTCACCCTAAGTTGATCACTAAGGATTTCTTTTTTTTTAATTGGTTGCTCAAAACATTACAATGATCTTGACATATCATATATCATACATTTGATTCAAATGGGGTATGAATTCTTATTTTTACCACATATACAAATTGCAGGATCACATTGGTTATACTTCCACATTTATACATACTGCCATTCTAGTGTCTGTTGTATTCTACTGCCTTTCCTATCCCCTTCCTATCCCCCCTCCCCTCTCCTCCCCTTCCATTATCTCTCTCTACCCCGTCTACTGTAACTCATTTCTCTTTTTCCCCCCTTTCCCATCACATCCTCCTATATGTAATTTTGTATGACAATGAGGGTCTCCTTCCATCTTCCGTGCAATTCCCCTTCTCTCTCCCATTCCTCCCACCTCTCGTCCCTGCTTAATGATAATCTTCTTCTCATGCTCTTCCTCCCTGCTCTGTTTTGAGTCGCCCTCCTTATATCAAAGAAGACATTCAGCATTTGTTTTTTAGGGATTGTCTAATTTAGCATAATCTGCTCTAATGCCATCCATTTCCCTGCAAATGCCATGATTCTGTTATTTTTTAGTGCTGAGTAATATTCCATTATGTATAAATGCCACATTTTTTTATCCATTCAACTATTAATGGGCATCTGGGTTGGTTCCACAGTCTTGCTATTGTGAATTATGCTGCTATGAACATTGATGTAGCTATATCCCTGTAGTATGCTCTTTTTAGGTCTTTGGGGAATAGTCCAAGAAGGGGAATAGCTGGGTCAAATGGTGGTTCCATTCCCAGCTTTCCAAGGAATCTCCATACTGCTTTCCAAATTGGCTGCACCAATTTGCAGTCCCACCAGCAATGTACAAGTGTACCCTTTTCCCCACATCCTCGCCAGCACTTGTTGTTTGACTTCATAATGGCTGCCATTCTTACTGGAGTGAGATGGTATCTTAGGGTGGTTTTGATTTGCATTTCTCTGATTACTAGAGATGGTGAGCATTTTTTCATATATTTGTTGATTGATTGTATATCCTTGTCTGAGAAGTATCTGTTCAGGTCCTTGGCCCATTTGTTTATTGGGTTATTTGTTTTCTTATTGTCTAATTTTTTGAGTTCTTTGTATACTCTGGATATTAGGGCTCTATCTGAAGTGTGAGGAGTAAAAATTTGTTCCCAGGATGTAGGCTCCCTACTTACCTCTCTTATTGTTTCTCTTGCTGAGAAAAAACTTTTTAGTTTGACAATGTCCCATTTGTTGATTCTTGATTTTAACTCTTGTGCTATGGGTGTCCTATTAAGGAATTTGGAGCCCAACCCCACGAGATGGAGATTAGACCCAACTTTTTCTTCTATTAGACGCAGAGTTTCTGGTTTGATCCCTAGCTCCTTGATCCATTTTGAATTAACTTTTGTGCATGGCGAGAGAAAGGGATTCAGTATGGATTTCCAGTTTTCCCAGCACTATTTGTTGAAGTTGCTATCCTTCCTCCATTGCATGCCCCTTTATCAAATATAAGATAGTTGTAGTTTTGTGGATTGGTCTCTGTGTCCTCTATTCTGTACCATTGGTCCACCCACCTGTTTTGGTACCAGTACCATGCTGTTTTTGTTACTATTGCTCTGTAGTATAGTTTAAAGTCTGGTCTCGCTATACCGCCTGTTTCACTCTTCCTGCTTAGAATTGCTTTTGCTATTCTGGGTCTTTTATTTTTACAGATGAATTTCAAAATTGCTTTTTCTATTTCTTCGAGAAATGCCATTGGGATTTTGATTGGCATTGCATTAAACCTATAGAGTACTTTTGGTAATATCACCATTTTAATGATGTTAGTTCTGCCTATCTATGAACAGGATATATCTTTCCATCTTCTAAGGTCTTCTTCTATTTCTCTCTTTAGGATTCTGTAGTTTTCACTGTATAAGTCTTTCACCTCTTTTGTTAGGTTGATTCCCAATTTTTTTTTTTTTGAGGATATTGTGAATGGGGTGGTTATCCTCAATTTTTTTTAGTTGTTGATGTATCTTTATTTCTTATTTATTTATTTATATATGGTGCAGAGGATCCAACTCAGTGCCTCACACATGTCAGGCAAGTGCTCTGTCACTAAGCCCTACCCCAGCCCCTCTTTCTTTTTTTTTTTTTTTTAAAGCATCATTATGTGTTCCGGGTTTAAAATATATTTGGTTTGTTTAAATTCACTCAAGTTATTATTATTTTAATTACAAAATCATGCCATCTTTGATCAATGAAGGGAAGGCTGAGCTTGCTGGAAGCAGGTCATATCAGTGCTGTCTTATATGACTCTAATGATCTTCAGTATTTTCTGTTCACTGTTTTAAGGCCCTTTTCATGGACAAAGGCAGCAATTCTGTATTTTTAAAATATAAGCTTCAAGGTGACTTACTAATTAAATTCAAGACTACAATTTTTAACTGTCTTAAATTTACAATTTTATCCTTTCTTTCCTGACAGAAATTTCTGCTCTCAATGACACTTACTCATTTGTTTTATCTTACACCTTCTATTTATTTATTTATGTATTTATTTATTTATTTATTATAGTTGGACACAATACCTTTATTTTATTTATTTTTTTTTTATGTGGTGCTGAGGATCGAACGCAGGGCCTCACACATGCTAGGCGAGTGCTCTACTGCTGAGCCACAACCCCAGCCCTATCTTACACCTTCTTAGTCTCAGAATAAACATTTCCATCCAGAACATAACAGAAAACAATTGAAGACTTTTGCAGTTCTTTTTATCCTGAGAGTACCTCTCTTTAGGTATATGCAGACCAATTACTATTTTATTTTGAATACTAACTTTCAATTCAAATTGTAACTTTCCAAGTGGCTATACTGCAAACTAGATATACACCTAGAGTACTTTGTTTCATTTTTATTTCCCATTCTCAGGAATTACTTGGCAAATTTTTAAATCTACGAAAAACAAGATATATTCAAATAAGGCTAACTTCTAATCCTGTTTTTCCTGTCCTATTTCCCTATAAGGAACCATTTAATTTTTATAGTTTATCTTATCATTTTTAAAATTATAACCAACAATCACAGACACACAATCACACAATTTATCTTCATCTCTCTTTAAATTATAAATAGCAGCATGCTAATTTTTTCCTACCATCAAAGCCTATGCCAATAACTAAGATAGGTCCCTTTATTAAAGAACTGACAAATTCCTGAGCCCCTGGGACTGGGCTCCTCCTGCTGAGGCTGAGTAAATAATTCTGGAAAAGAACAAAATCCTCTTTTTAAAGTCAAATTAATATAATTTTAGCATGCTCTTTTAGTAAACAGTCTTTCAAAGGCTATTAGGAAAATCATAAACAATGTTCATCATTTACTTTTCTCTTTCATAAATTGTAAAATAATGCCTTTAAAATGTTCTCTGGATTTTAACTACTCTGAAGATAGTATTCACACCAATTAAACACAATGTAAGAGCAGATGTTTGTGGTTGGGAAGTTAAATGGATAACCAGAGAACAAATGAGTCAATTACCATAAGAAAATAAATGTTGTAATGGAAGATTATGCATTTCATTACTGAAGAGATAATTAAGCTTCAAATTCTCTTTGACAGCTTCCTATCTCTTTTAATGCCATCATTATTACAAGAGTAATTTTAATTGCTAAATATACAAGTAGAATTTGATACTAAAACAAATTATACTTGCAAAATTCTTTTACTAGAAACATCACTTAATTTCCGTCATTGTTATATAATGCTGGAAATTGCCACTCAAACAGAAAATAATATAGGCCCAACACCAATGTTTCAAGGTTACTTTACTATGTTGTGATTTTGAAGATAATAATTTTGTTTATATTATCTCTGAAATGTTGGAGTTTCTATTGTTTGATTTTAAGTTCATAAGCATTGAAATTCTTATTACGTACTTTAAGTAGAGAAATAAAGCAAGTCTGGCCATTTGGGCTTAAATGCACATTTGATGTTCTTAAGCTTTTTTTCTGTAATTCACAAACTGACATCTTAGTTCTTGAAAATTTTTAAAAAACAAAAACAAATAAAAATTTCATATTTAACAGGCCAAAATTCCCTCAGGGATTTTAACAGTTTAATCACAAGTTTGCTATAGGTACTGGTTCCTATAGCACACAAAAATACACTAGAACCCTCTACCATTGAGAGAAAGCTTCCCAATGGAAATGAACAGTTTCTTCAGTAATCTCTAGGAATATTCCTTGATCCCATAGGCCTCACAGTGACATGGGAACTGTGAATTATAATATACTGCATTTGCTGGTGCTATTTTTATACACCTAAGCAACAGCTCTGCTACACAATAACAAACAAAATATGCAACTTCAAAGGCTGGGGCTGGGACTCAGTGGTAGAGCACTGAAGTGCCTAGCATGTGTGAGGCACTGAGTTTATTTTATATAAATAAATAAAGTCCATTGACAACTAAGAAAATATTTTTTTAAAAAATATGCAACTTCATTAAAAAAAAAAAAAGCATTTTCTTAAAGAATGTTTGCAGGATCCATAGGCCCCATTTCTATTTCTAATCCCTGAAAGCATGCCCCGTTTATCACTGAAGCAACAGTGGCTTAAACCACAACCGTTGCTCAAGACTTTAGTTGAATATAAGTGGGATAAATTCCAACATTTTCATTAATCAGCACTATCAAGAGTTAAATATTAAGGAGCTGGGGCTGCGTCTCAAGTGATAGAGTGCTTGCCCAGCACATGTGAGGCACTGGGTCCGATCCTCAGCACTACATAAAAAGAAAATAAAGATTAAAAAAAAAAAAAAGAAATAGACATTAAGGATAAGAAATTTTTTCAAGAATTCTCAAGTTTCTCAAGAATTCAATGTTTTATACTATTAGTTTTCTATAAATCTACTTCTTGGGAATCTGAGTTTTCTGCATAAGTTTTAAATGTGTAAAATACTGTAAAATTTTAATTGCCATGTAACTTTAGCACCCATATTTACACTCATGTTTACAAGCTGGATTTGTGATCACAGAATTACAATACAATATTTTTCAAATTTGAGGTCTCAGGGTCTATAGCTCTTACATTTGAAAAACTACACATTATTTTTAATTTTAAAAGTTCCCCCAAACCTTCATTAAATATAGTTTTCCCTTCCATAACAAGATAAAATATAGTTAGTCTTTGCTTGATGTCCCAGTGTTGAATTATATGTACTACATTTTGTTTATGCATTCACATATCACTGGTTGCTCCTACATTTTGGCTATTGTGAATAACATTACTGTGAAGTATAAAATATCTCTTTAAGACCTTGCTTCCAATGCTTTTGAATTGTTGGATCAAATGGTAATTATATATGTATATTTTATTTTCTGAGAAACTACCACAATATTGTCAACAGCAGCTATACTTCTGGCTTAGGGTCAACCCTAAGTACAAAAATCTTCTAATTTCTTCATATTCTTTTCAACACTGGCTCTTTTTTGTTTTTTGAAACAGGACATCCAGACGGGTGTAAGTTTTTCATCACTGTATTATTTGATTTTTTTTTTAAGTTTTAGTTGTTGATGGACCTTTATTAATTTATATGTGGTGCTGAGAATTGAACCCAGTGCCTCACACATGCTAGGCAAGCACTCTATCACTAAGCCACAACCTCAGCCCCATGTACCATTTGATTTTTTACTATATTTGTGCATTGCCTATTTAAGAACATTTTATTCATTACTGGATGGTTTGGGTTTGTCCACTCTCTGCTTCTCCCTAATTTTCTTTCTGTTGGTTAGGTTTGTTGACTGAGAGTACCTTCTGCTTTCTTTCTTTTCTCCATCTCTTTACTTTCCTTTTCAGCATTTTCAAATTTAAAATGTTGAGTAATATTCATTCTGTAAGATTTAAACAAGCCTCAAACCATGTGACAATACTACCCTCCCCAGAGATAAACAATTATTAATATTTTTGATGTGTGAAGTTTCCAAATATTTTGTTTTAAAAACACATAAAAAAACTGTTTTTTTTTAAAAATATCAACTGGATCAACCATAATACTTTCCTGCAAACTGTGTCTGTCTCTCTTAAAAACTTTATATATCAGTACATATATAGGTACTTCTTCAATAGCAAAGAGATACATGACTATGTCATAATTTAACCTTTTTCCTATTAATGGATATAAAAAAGTTACTTTTGATTTTTTCTATTACAGGTAAAGCATCCTTTTATATCATCTTTGTATACATGTGCAAGAGCTTGGAAGAACAGATCTCTAGAGGCAATAAGCAGATGAAGGAGTTTTCGTATTTAAAATTTTGATAAACATTATCAAAGTCTGTACCAATTATATATTCCTATCAGAGATTCACTATCAATGAGGCTACTGAACATTCTACTTCAGGTATTAGCTAATGCAATAAAATAAGAAAAACAAAGACATACAAATACGGGGAAGGGTTGGAGACTCCTCTTCCCAGGATATACCATTGAAATGATCGCCTACTGAAGGGATATTAAAAAAATTTCTTGGAGAAATTCTAATATACATTATTATACTATTTGTAGTAGAGAAAAAATCTCAGTGATTCAATGAATAGCTATAATAATTACACAAACTACTGCACATCTAACTGAGGCATATGTTACATCCTTCCTACAGAAGTATAAGACAATAGCATTGGCATCACTTGAAAGCTTGTTAGAAATACAAAATCTCTGCACCCACCTCAAACCCTCTGAGTTAGTATAAGCATTTTAACAAGACTTCAATGTGGCCCATATGTATTTTAAATTTTGATAAGCAATGCTACTGGTTATTTAAATGCTGACTTCGTCCTAAATGTACAAACATGGAAAAATTCTAAAGTTAAAAAGTTACAAGGAATTTTTCTGAGCAAATTGGATGATACAACTCTATTTTGAATGAAAAACTATATTTTTATGTAAATACACACAAATAATTTTTAAGACACTGATAAGAATATACACTAAATTGATGACAGAAGGTATCCTCTGAGGAAAAGGGTGGGAATGAGGAAGAGGCAATAAAGGAGGAGATTTACTTTGTTGATATGGTATTTAATAATGATATTATTAATTTTATCATTTTTAAGAGAAAAAGCCAAAAGAACAAATTTAAAAGCTATTAGAACTAAATACAAATTTTTGATAAAATAGCAGAAAAAATGATCATCTTGTATTTTTTTCTGCTGTCTCTAATATTTACACAACCAAAAAAAAACTCTTAGAAAATGTAAATTTTAAAATCTAATTTGCAATCACTATAAAAGCAATCAATAGTTATACATGTACCTATCAAGGAAAGTATGAAATCTTACAGTTGGCAGTTCCTAAAATTTGAAACACCAGGTACAAAAGACTATTTCAAAAACTTTAGCAACAAGTCATCTGAACCCTTGTATAATAATTAATGCATTAAATGATTGATATTAACTAAAACCTACTGTCTCCAATATGTAACTATTCAATTTCCTCTTCTGCACCTACTTTATTCTTTCCATTTTAACCTATCTCCCCTTCATCCCCCACCTCTTCCTTCCATCTCTCCTTTTTTTCTTTTCTCTTTATTTTTATCCCATCTTCAAATTCAATTTAGTGTACTCTTACTTACATGTAACCCTTTCAGCTTATTTTATATTCTTCTTCACCATGTTCTTCTTGAGTTAAGAGACCTGTAGAGCTTATCGGTAATGTATTTACATAATATGTTGATGTGATTTACTTTTAAGCTACCACTGTTAACTTGAGGTACTCTCTCCTTTCAAAGAGGGACTGGAGGCTGAAATTAACATGCTGAACTTATATATTGAATCCTAGATACACTGCCAGCACAGAACTTCTTACAAAGTAATAACCACTCATTAAATAAAGGATTCCCACATTAAAGAAGAAAAGGAATTAATGTTAGTAGATGTACAAATCTAGGACCTCTGAAAATGAGAAAACAGGCAAAATTTATAACTCACCCCCAAAATCCACAGACACTGAAAGCGATGAAATTCCCAAAGCTATAAGGTTATCAATAAAACGATTAATCAGCTAAAAGAATATCTAAAGAATGAATTAAGAGCAAATACAGAAAGTGAAAGGCCATTTCAATAAAGAGAGAGATTTGGGGGTGGGGGGAAGCAATCAGAACTCCTGGTAATGAAAGATACAGTAAATCAAATAAAAAATTCAGTTGGAAGTATCCAATAGATTAGACTATGTAGAAAACAGAAATTCAGGCCTCAAAGAAAGAATATATGAATTTCAACACTCAGTAAGTGGCAAAGAACAATAAATACAAAAATCATGACTAGAATATACAAGAACTCTGGGACAATATTAAGAGGTCAAACTTAAGAGTCATTGGGATTAGGGCTCGGGTTGTAACTCAGT
Organism: Urocitellus parryii; assembly: GCF_045843805.1. Taxonomy (NCBI): domain Eukaryota; kingdom Metazoa; phylum Chordata; class Mammalia; order Rodentia; family Sciuridae; genus Urocitellus; species Urocitellus parryii. The sequence goes on along the minus strand of NC_135536.1, from coordinate 116,531,625 downwards.
AATAGAGCCCTTGCCTTGCACACACGAGGTCCTGAGTTCAATCCTCAGCACCACATAATTTTTCTTTTTAAAAAAAGAGTCATTGGGATTAAACAGGGCATGGAGATACATGTTAATGGAATTAAGAACCTTTTCAGTAAAATAATAGCATAAAATTTCCAAATCTTAGGAATGAGACAGACATCTACATATAGGATGCATACAAAACTCCAAATAGATAAGACTAAAGAAGAAGCTCTCCAAAACACATCAAAATCAAAATGCCTAATGTGCAGAGTAAAGACAGAATATTAAAAATCTCAAGAGAAAAATATCAGGTCACATTTAGAGGCAAACCTATTGAATAAGGATTACTTCTGACTTCTTAGCTTAGACTCTAAAATCCAAGAGGGCTTAGAATGAGATAATCCAAGCTCTGAAAGAAAGAATTGCCAACCTAGGTTGCTATATTCAAATCAAAGGAGAAATAAAAACTTCCTAAGATAAGGATAAATGAATTCATGATCACTAAGCCAGCACTATAGAAAATACTGAAAGACATTGGATTAAACAAAGAAGAATGAAGGGAAGGGAGGGAGGGTAGGAATAGTAAACACAGTAGAATGAATCAGACATAAATTTTCTATGTTCATATATGAATATATGACCTGTGAAACTCCACATCATGTACAACCTCGAAATGGGAAGTTATATTCCATGTATGTACAATATGTCAAAAAATACTGTCATATATATCTGAAAATAAAAAATAAAAAAAATTTATAAAGAAATACTACTCACAAAACTTGTTTTTAAAAACAAGTCCCAGAGCTCCTGAATGAATGAAGCTCACTAGAATATTTTAAGCTAATGTGAATTAAAACCAAAATAAATAAACTAACCAAAATGCAGGAAATAATAGACATCAATAAATCAATAAACAATACATGGACAAATGATTTAAACAGACATTTCTCAAAAGAAGAAATACAGCCAACAAATATATGAAAAAATGTTCAACATTCATAACAATCAGGGAAATGCAAACCAATACACTGAGATTTCATCTCATTCCAGTTAGAATAGCATCTTCAAGAATATAAATAATAATAATTGCTAGTGAGAATGTGGCGGGGAATGTACAATTATACTCTATGAGTGGGACTGAGAATTCATACAGACACTCTTTAGAAAGCAGTATGGAGATTCCTCAAAAGAATGGAAGCACCAGATGACCCAGCTATAACACACCTTGGAATTTATCCAAAAGAACTAAAATCAGCATATTACAGTAATATATGCATATCACAACATTTATAGCAGTGCAATTCACAATGGTCAAATTATGGAATCAGCTTAAATGTCCATCAACAGATGAATGGATAAAGAAAATGTGATATATATACACAATGGAATTTTATTCAGCTATAAAGAAGAATAAAATTATGTCATCTGCTGGTTTAAACTGGATGGAAATAGAGAACATAATGCTAAATTTAAAAAGCAAGATTCAGAAAGCCAAAGGTTGAATGTTTTCTCTCATATGTGGAAGCTAGAGAGAGCGAAAAATTTTTTTTAAAGGAATAAAAGAAGGGATCTCACAAAAAAAGAAGGGAGAGTAGAAGAAGGGAATGAAGAGGGAAGGAAGGGAATGAGGAAGTACTGTAAAACAAAATCTTTCTAATTATGCTTTGTCCATGTACAATATGCCACAATTAATTCTGCCTTTATATGTAACTATAGCGTACTTACTGAAATAATAATGATAACAATAATAATAAAAGGAAGATCAGTAAAACGGAGCAAGTGGATGGGGAAAGGGGTAGGAGTAGGGTAGGGGACAGAAAGGGGAATTAGAGTGATAAAATTATGTTATTATGTGCAAGTAAAAATATGGCATAATAATCCCACTATTATGTATAATTACAATATACCAATAAAAAATGTTGAAAAAAAATGGAGGCACAAATATAGTCCCAAGTATATAGATTGCATGTGATTAATGTAACACTTTAAGTCAGAGGGAAAAAAATGGATAACCTTAATAAACAATTCTAAAAACTATGTAACCACTTGGAAAAAATGTTAAATTCATACTTTTTTCCTTATATTAGTATAAACTGTATGCATTGCAAAGATTGAATGTTTAAAAACAAATAGATCCAGCTGCAGAAGCTGAGACAGGAGGATTGCAAGTTCAAAGCCAGCCTCAGCAAAAGCTAGGTGCTAAGCAACTTAGTGAGACCCTGTCTCTAAATAAAAATACAGAAAAGGGCTGGGGAAGTGGCTCAGTGGTTGAGTGTCCCTGAGAGTTCAATTCCCAGTACCAAAAAAAAAAAAAAAAAAAAAAAATCCATAAAAGTAATAGAAGAAAACACGAGTTTTTAATTAAAAAAAATGTGAAGAGAGACCTAAATATGACACAAACTGAGAAACCACAAAAGAAAATATAAATATGTTAAAGCTGTGATACTGTGAAATATGTATCAGGTCTTCATTTCACTTTGCTGATATAGAACTCCTAAACTCCTGGGAATTCCCTGGGTAATAAAACCTTCTTTTTTAATTTTTTTTTTTTTTGTAATTTGTTCTAACTAGCTATACATCGTAGCAGAATGCATTTTGATTCATTGTACACGAGTGGAGCACAACTTTTCATTTCTCTGGTTGTACAGGATGTAGAGTTGCATCACATATGCAGTCATGCATGTACCTAGGGGTAATGATGTTCATCTCATTCCACCATCTTTCCTACCTACAATGAGGCAACTCTTGGCCTCTTGGGTAGCCTCAGGATAGAAGCTGGTTGCCAAGTGAACCAACCATGTGATTAGAGGGAAACCTCCAGCCCCACCCACTAACCTGCAGATGGAAGAGGAGTGGAAAGTTGAGTTAATCACCAATGATCACTGATATAATTAATCATGCCTATGCAATGACGTCTCCATAAAAACCCCGAAGACAGGGTCCCAGAAGTATGAATAGCTAAATGTGTGAAGGTTCCTGGAGGGTGGTATGTACAAAGAGAGCATAGAAGTTTCACCACCCTATACACTTATCTTGCCCTATTGAATCTCTTTCACCTGGCCATTAATATGTACCCTTGAAATTTTCTCAAATAAATGTAAATTAGTGTTTTCTGAATTCTATGAGCCACTTCAAAAATTTTTAACTGAACTCAGGAAGGCGAGTGATGGGAATCCAGATTTATACCTGGGTGGTCAGAAATTCTGGAGGCCCTGATCGGTAATTCACATCTGAAGTAGGGGATAGTCTTGTGGGACTGAGCCTTCAACCTGTGAGATAGTACAGTGTCAGAACTGAACTAAATTACAGAATACCCAGCTGGTATCCATTGCAGAATTGCTTCCTTGATGTGTGCGAAAACAATCCCTATACATCTAGGGTCACAGAGGTGTTCTGTGTTGAGTAGAGGGGTAGAGAATAGGAAATACGTGATTTGGGCTTGTTGATTTTTTTCCCTTAGATCCAAGAAAACTACACAGAAAAATAAAAAATCTGGGCTGGGATTGTGGCTCAGCGGTAGAGCACTCGCCTAGCACAGGTGGGACCCAGGTTTGATTCTCAGCACCACATAAAAATAAAGGCATTGTGTTGTGTCCATCTACACCTAAAAAATAAATATTTAAAAACAAAAGATTCTCTCTCTCTCTCTCTCTCTCTCTCTCTCTCTCTCTCTCTCTCCCCCCCCCCCCTAGCAAAAGACTGGGAACCACCCAACAGTAAGTTATTTTAAACACAACCCATTAAGACTGCTGCTGCTTCAACCTGGATTTCTCACTTATGTCAGGGGATCATAGAGTGGCTGAAGACATTTTTATAATCATGGAAAGTCAAGAGGAAACTGAGTTACACACACTGTTAGTGGGTTTAGTAGGATGTATTTATGTGATCTGACAAGACTTTTGTGTATACTTAAGCTGTCTAGTACCAGATGGGTTCTAGGAATGCTTCTTTAGCCTACTATATCAACATGACCCAACACTGAAACAAAAAGGATATGTGACCATATTCTAAACACTGGAGGAAAAGACCACATTAACTTTCTATTCTCACAAAAAATAACTGTACAATCAAAATTAAATATAGCCAAAACAAATGTTGCATAATTATCTAAAGGCATTTTTTAAATGTGCCTTTTTTTCTGGATTTTGTAATGTTTGTAGTTTTTTAAAAACTAATTTGTTGTTGTTGTTTTTTTTTTTTTCATTCTAAATAACTACTCATTTTGGTACCTCTTTTGGTATTCGTTTTCTTATACAGGTTCTTCAAAATAGTTTTGCTCCAGATCCCACAAAAGTTGATCTGCCCCTGATGGCAATAATCTCCAAGATTGCTTGTAATATTTTTCATGCTAGTTTTACACACTTGTTTGCTGGAATACACACAGAATACCTCTGACAGGATATAAACAAAGTTAATGGTAATGATTATTTCCATGGAGGGGGTTTGGGCCACAGCAGCAATATTTCAATATATATCCTTTTTTAAAAGTCTTCTGCAATTACCTCTTAAAATATTTAAGTAAAATTTTTTTAAAAAGTGGGGAGACATACCTACATTCGACTAGGGAAAAGTTCTATCATAATTCTTTTGCAATTAATCTATAAATTCAATAAAATTCTATTTAATACCTCAAAATAAATTTTAACAAAAATTGACAAACTGAAACTACAAGTCATCTGGAAGAAAAAAAAGTGAAAAAAAAACTTTTAAAAGAAGAATGAAAGGAATCCTCAAAACAAAATATCAATAATTGAAACAGTACAGCACTTATGTAGGAACAAAGTTGTTAATAAAGTTTTTAATAAAACAGCATTTAGACATCAAAGAAATCTGGATATATAAAGATGATATTTCAAATAACTAGAGACAAAAGTGGTATCAGGAGAAGAGGCAATCCATTTGAGAAAAAATAAACTTTGATTTCTACCTGTTACCACATACAAAAATAAAATCCAAATGGTTCAAAGACCAAAAAGTAAAAATACACTAGAAAAGTCTTAGAAAAAAATGGGAGACAATTTTATTAACATGGCATAGAATAGGAGGGGCCGGGGATGCAGTCTAAGATCCAATTCCAGAAGGAAGAAACTGATATTTGACTATACTGAAATAAACATATTCTGCATGGTAAAACATGTCTTAAAATTAAAAGACTAAAAGGATGTCATGATAGATTTAGTTTGGGTTGTCAAAATTTGGAAATAACCCAAAATCCATCTATAGGTGAATGGATAAACAACTGTAATATATTCATACTACAGAATACTTCTGAGAAAGAAAGGGGAGAAATAATATTGATATATACAACAATACAGCTGAATCTCAAACTCAATATGTTGAATAAAGAGAAGCCAGACCAAAAAAAGAGGAGTGGGGGGTCATACTGTGTGATTTCATGCATATAAACTACTAGACTATGCAAACTTATCTATAATGACAGAAAGCAGATTGGTGATTACTTGAAGACAGTGGGTGTGGAAGGTGGGGATTATAAGAGGCTTTATAAAAGTTTTGGGAGTGATGAATGTTAATTATCTTGATTATAGTGATAGTTTTTTGGATACTTACATATAAAATATCAAGCTGTACACTTTAAATATATGCAGTATATTGTATGTGCATTATATTTCAATAAAGCTGTTTAAAAAGTGAAATATTTGATTGCATGCAATTCATGTCAAAGAACTGATATTCAGAATATATAAAAATTACACAAGTCAATCAAAAACAACTCTAAAACTGTTGAATAAGACTAAATAAAGAAAAAAGTCAATAAAAATATGAAAAAGATGTGTTTGTCAAAAAGCAAAATAAGGTATATATATTTTTCCATTCCATTTGTACAGACTATAAAGCTTGTTGTCACCATTACAGGGAGGGTGTTGGGAAACTATTTCACTACTGGTGGATAAAAAAAATGATAACATCTTTCTGAAGGAAAATCTAGCAAGATGTATCAATACTTAAAACATAATAATTTAGCAACAGGTGTACAAATGTATATGTACAGGATGTACAAAACAGTGTTATTTATAGTAGTGAAACACAGAAACCACTAAATATTAATTAGGGATCTAGACAAACAAATCAATGAACACTATATAGCAGTGAGTACCAAACTGTAGTCCATTTTTGTAAGTAAAATTTTACTGGAATGTAGCCACACTAATTAGTCCTAGTATAGTCTAAGCTGTTTTTCTGTTATGATGACACAGCTGAACAGTTGCAAAAGTGACAGCAAGACCTGTAATGCTAAAATACACATCCTTTGATCCTTTTCTTGTGGGGAATAGTGGGTACTGGGGATTGAACTCAGGGGCACTCAGCCACTGAGCCACATCCCCAGCCCTATTTTGTATTTTATTTAGAGACAGGGTCTCACTGAGCTGCTTAGTACCTCACTATTGCTGAGGCTGGCTTTGAACTCATGATCCTCCTGTCTCAGCCTCCCAAGCTGCATCCTTTGGTCTGATAACACGTAGTGAGACCCTTGCAAAGTCTAAGAGTCACTGGAGCTACCACAACCACCATGGGGCCCTTCGGAGAGCCAGAGCTCTTAATGTGGAGCCCCCCGTGCCTATGAGGCTGGTGATGAAGTTGGGGGCCCTGGTGGTGCTGCTGCTTGGTGCTCACCCTCCTCTGCAGTCTGTACCCATCTGTATGCTGCACCAGCCCAGGCCTAACCATAAAAACTCAGCTTCAAGCCAAAAAGCCCCAAGTCTAGTAAGCTGCTTTGCAGAAGGTGTCTACTGAACCTGCTGCTTGACTACCAAATATCCATTCACTGGATTGGACAGTGGGGTGTGGGGGAGTGGAGGGAAAGAAGAGGGAATGGGAATGGGAAAGATAGTAGAATGAACTGAATATAACTTCCCTAGAAAAATGCATGAAAAATATCTTTGATATGGGGTTGGGGATGTGGCTCAAGTGGTAGCGCGCTCGCCTGGCATGCGTGCGGCCCGAGTTCGATCCTCAGCACCACATACAAACAAAGATGTTGTGTCCACCGAAAAAAACTAAAAAATAAATATTAAAATTCTCTCTCTCTTTAAAAAAAATCTTTGATATTATTATATTTATTTCTTTATTTATTTGATGCTAGGGATTGAATCCAGGAGCTCTCAGTCACTAAGCCACATCCCCAGCCCTTTTTATTTTTTATTTTGAGACAGGGTCTCACTAAGTTGCTCAGGGCCTTACTAAGATGCTGAAGCTAGCTTTGAACTTGCGATTCCTATCTTAGCCTCCCAAGCCACTAGGGATTGCAGGGGTATGCCACCACACCCAGCTGATATTATTTTTAAGAGAGTCAATATTTGTAATCACTGACAAGAAAAAATCAAAACAAGGAATGGGAGTATATATGGGGATTCTATTCTCATACTGCCCAGCTTTCATCAGAGAAATTCTATGTTTTTCTATTTTAAATGTCTGGCTTCCAAGTATGATTTTGCTTGAGTTCCCTGTCTTCCCCCCTTGCACTCCCTCTAAAAAAGTTTGAAACCCACTGATAAAATCTCAACCTAAGGAATTTGTCTGGACAAAAAGACCAACACATAAAATCTTGGTTATTGTTACATTGGGGATTGGGGAAAAGACAAAATAGATATAGATTTCATTTAGCTTTTTTTCTCCCCACTAATTCTTGGAATTTACATTATTGTTTGATGCATTCAGCTTTCAGATAAATTGAGGTAACTGCTTGTAATGAGATAAAATATTCCTGTTAGGACCAGATGGAGTTGATCCCATAACTATGTGTAAACTCAGCTTACTTGAAAGTGTCCTCACTAAACACTCAACAGTACAGGGTGGCAGTGGTTAACTGGGGAAGAAATCTAAAATCAGTAAGATGCCTTTTTCAGATATTCTTTTCGCTAGGAGAAAATCTTGCCATTGCTCATTTTGGAGCTTCTGAATGTAATTTTTAGTAAGAAGATATTTTTAAATTATAAAACTGTTCCACTTTTCTTGCTGTTCCTAATTCTATCATCCCTTTATTAAGGAAAGAGGAAGAAACTAAAGAGAATCGAAAGTTTAAGAGATTCAGTATATTTAGTATGAGAAATTTACCAACAAAATGATTAAAGTTACTAAAATTCCTCCTGGCATGGCTCTCTTAATCAAAGTTGGTGAATTTGAAAACACCCTTCAAAGTAAAAGAAATATAGTTCAATAAAACTAAGATAGCAAATACTATATGGGATTCATTCTCTTATAAGGATGGAATATACAACAGATTCAAGAAAGATGGTTAATAGTAATGCATAAGAGACCCAGAGTGGGATAATGAAGGAAAGCTTGTAATTCTGGGGTCAACACAGATAACCTAAGAAGTAGAATAATTCCAAGGATGACAGTCAAAATGTTCTCAGTTATTTCTAGGCTTGAAGGGGCATAATTTCACCCTCCTACTGACATAGTCTTTTTATTTATTTGGGAGATCTGCATTGTGTTTATAAGCAGCTAGCTGTTACCTCTGAAATTAAATCACCCTGAAAGGAAATGGTAACCATGGACTCATCCAACTTAAGATTATAGTGGCTCAAGCAGTATCATGCTCGCCTGGCATGCGTGCGGCCGGGGTTCGATCCTCAGCACCACATACAAACAAAGATGTTGTGTCTGCCGAAAACTAAAAAATAAATATTAAAATTCTCTCTCTCTCTCTCTCTCTCTCTCTCTCTTAAAAAACAAAAAAGACTATAGACTTAAAGACTTCTCTCTGTGCTTGGAGCTTAGAAGAAAAAATGACCCCATGAAGGTAAGTAAACCTAGTATTGTGAAAATTTCAGGGAGAAGGCCTCATGAGGAAAATAAAATAGACTTCTTGCTAATTGAATTGAGGTAATTTTGAGAAGAAAGTCAAAGGACATGATCCAATTTACACCATAACCTTATGAAACAAATCCGATTTCTTATATGTTGCTTTGGGATCTATTTTTCCTCATTTAATATGCACAAAGTTTTTTTTATCTTGCCATTTAATAGTCTTCCAAGACATGATTTTTGTTGGATGAATAGTATTTTAAAATGTTTTAATTAGTGCATTATAATTACAAACAGTAATGGGTTCATTTTGACACATTCATACATGCATGGCATATAATTTGCTCCATTTCAATCTGCTATACTTCCACTTTCCCTCCCCCTATTCCTCATCCTCTACGGGTCCTCCTTCTATTCATTTACTGTTTTTTTTTTTAAACTGGTGCTTTATAAATATACATAAAGGTGGGGATGCATAATATTCTGACACACAGATAGACCATAATTTATTTAACCAATTGCCTATTGTTGGCTATTTAGGTGATCTATCATTTTTCTCCACTAAATATATATCATTGTAATGAATACTTTCATACATAAGTCTTTGCACAGATACCTCATTATTCCATTAAAACAAATAATTAGAAATGGAATTACTGGCCAAAGGATGTGCAGGTTTTAAGGCTTTTGATAAAATCATCAAATTGTCCTTCAAAATGGCTAATCAATTTGAACAAACACTAGCAGCACATGGGAATCCCCATTTTACTAAGAGTGGTTTATTATTTTTAAACTGCCCCAATATAGACAGCAGGCTGTGCCCTGCCCTGAGTTACTCCATTTGGAGTACAAGGACTAAGGCAGAATGAACAGGTATCTTGGCTGTGCAAGTAGATAATCACCAGATGCTGGGCACAAAAATTTTATGAAGAACAACCACTAGCTGTAGAGCACAGTTATAAGGCACAGACTGAAAACTTATTCATGTTAATAAGAAAACTACCACCTGTGAACTTATCAAATTATGTCAGGGGCACACAGACACATAGATTTATCCAGAACAAAACAGAGAAAGCTAGCACGGGAACTTATCAGAAGCACCAGATGAAAGAATGATGCAATTCCCTCACCTGAAACATACAAAAGGGCAACTAAAACTATGACACAGTATAACTAACCTGTCCCGTTATTCTGGACCACTCTGTGATGGGTGTAAGTACCAGGAGACATAGTTCACCAGGCAGGAAGAACTTCTAACTGTTCCTGGACTTCAGCTTCTTCCCTAGGCTGTCAGGCTTTATAGCTGTATGAACTGTTTTATTAAACCCTTATCTAAGAACCTGCAGTAACTCTTTGTATCAACTCTTTGCCTTTGTTCTTTCTGCTGCCTCTTTAAATCCTGTGGCTTTCTTAACCCTTTCTTCACCCATTCTGTAACCTATGTAATAGGGAAGTATCATGTGTGATGTGAGTGTTATACATATTAGTAAGTAAGATTAGAATGAAATAAAGAACTTGCAATTTCCATGATCACAATTGCCAAGGGAAATAAAGAATACTCTGAAATAAAGCCAATGCCACTGATGTAGCTTGTGAATTTATTTATATTCAATCTCAGGAATACTCAGTGAAGTAAATTCAATGAAACTGATGTAGTTTGTGAATTTACTGATATTCAAAGAATTCTCCCAGAAACTTGGGAGGCTGAGGCAGGAAGATCACAAGTTCAAGGCTAGCCTTGGCAATTTAGCAAGACCCTGACTCAAAATTTAAAATAAATAAAAGGGCTGGGGATGTAGCTCAGTGGTAGAGTAAGTTCAATCTCCAGCACCACAATAAATTCACTCATTCATTCTTTTACTATGATATTGTGGAAAGGCACAGGCATATCAAGACCATGTAAATGTAAATAGTGTAGCTCACTCATAACAACCAGTAAGCAAAAAGAAAAAAAATATATTTTTTAATTGGTATTTCTCCTACTGTTAATGAAAGTGACTCTTTTCAGGTCGTTTGGATTTTTATATCATTTTAATGAATTATTTTATCTTTTTTCCTTTTTCAGATGAGGAATTCATAAAATTCTAATTAATTTATAAGTACCATGTAATATATATTTGATGAAGACTTAGAAAAGTCCAAAGGCTTCAAACAAATAAATCTTAAGGTGATATAAATGCTGATATCCATGATTTGATCAGTACACATTGCATACATGTACTGAAAGCCTTCACTGACTCCCATAATAATGTACAATATTATGTTAACTAAAAACACTAAAAAGAAGCAGTAATTATTGGACAGTTTGTCAAAGAATCTATAATTTAATTCTAACTTTTATTATTCTCACAATTACTATCTTCCTCACAGCTAACACTCAGTATACTGATTGATGATAATCATCTACCCTGTGCTGGCCAATTCATTAACTATAAGTCATAGGTGGCTATTAAGATTTGAAATGCAGACATAAACTGGGTGTCAACCTACCTTATATACAAACAGAGATATGAAAAATTGTGGTATATAGGTGTAATGAGAATTGTAATGCAAAAAAAAGTATATGTATAAAGACACGAATTGGCGTGAACATACTTTATATACAAGGATATGAAAAATTGTGCTCTACATGTAATAAGAATTGTAATGCATTCCACTGTTGTGTATTTTAAAAAATAAAATCAATTAAATTTTTTAAAAAAGACTTCACATGTGACTAGTCCAAATTTGGCTATACTCTGTAAAATACACATTGTGTTTCCAAGACTTAGTATAAAATAGAAATAAAAATCTTAATAATTTTATATTGATTGCAAACCGAAATAATATTTTAGATATAATGGATGAAATAGAATATATTGTTAAAATTTTAGAAAAAGAGAATGAGTCTAGTGTTTCTAGCACAGGTAAATACATAAGCAAAGACACCACTGAAAGACAGAAAATCAGAAGAGAAAGATTCTGAAGGAGGAGTATTAAATTCAGTTTTGGATATGTGAAGTTTGAGATACCTATGGTCAATAGGAATGTCTGAAGCTCAGCAAAGAATATAGTCTGGGAACCTATGGGTTATTTTTACGTGAGTCATACACGAAATCATGATCTAATAGTGTGAAGACTGTTAGAATGAAAACAGACCTTTGAGAACACCAATATTTCAATGAGCAAGAAGAATAAAAGATTCCCATGAAGAAAAAATTAACTGGACAGAGAAATAAAAGGAAAAACATCAAACAATGTTATCCACTCAAACCAGTGGAGCATCTCATAGAGGTGGAATTAAAGATGAAGGGATTCAATGCACAGAGACTTGAATTGGGATAGCAAATAAAGGTAAGAGGGTTTTAAGCAGCAGAGATAGAGGAAAGTTCATTTTTAATGGTTTCAGGTTTGGTTCTATTTTTGCAGTATTGGGGACTGAACTCAGGGTCTCCTGGCATTGTGATACAAGTGCTCTACCACTGAAATACACCTCCCAGGCCTTGGCTTCATTATTTTTTGGAAAAATAAAAAAAATCATGTTGCCTTATGAAAGGCCTTAAAAAGTCAAAAATTAGAATAAAATTGATCAAGCACTGTTTATGAACATTTATGACATGAAAATGAGGATTATGACCTCAATTATATAAGTAAGGGTAATGTTCCAACTGCCTCTGGGAAAACCTTTCAGAAGATTTTTTTAAGTCTCAATTTCTTATTTTTTTTCTTAAAATCTCAGTTACTTACACACTGAAAGTCAATAAAAAACAAAGTACAAAGGAAAACATAAATAAAAAAAAACCATAAACAAATCACTCCAGCTTCCATATTTAACAATTTCAATACAAAGTTTTACTCATTCATTCAACAATTATTTGTTACTAGTGTATGATAAAAATGATTAAGACCAGCCTCTATTGATAAAGACCCCAGTCTAGTAGAAGGAACATGCATACTAACTAATAAGTAAAAGGTACTACTGGTAAAGAGTCATTTTAAGATACTAATTATGGCTGAGGATGAAGAAACTTTTGTTTTGGTTAACAAAATCTTGGGTGGGGAAGCGGTTAGGTAAACTGACCTTGAAGGCCTATTGGGAAAATGTAGATGAGGGTGAGAGAACACTGTTGTCAAACAGTATAGTACACTGGAAAACCTACATGCAGTTTAGTGAAGATAACTGCTATTCATCCCAGATTTATACAGAAAGTGCCAGGAATTTGCTTAATCCTTTTAAGAACCCATTTAACTGATTAAAAAAAAAACTAAACTAAAACACAGGTTAAGTTAAATAATCTGGCCAAGTTCATATAGCTCAGTATCCAGAGTTTAAATTGGCCTCCAGGCACCCTGGGTAGATACTGCTCTTAACCACAACTCTGTGGTGACTCCCTAGTAAACAACTTTTTCAACATTGACTATGGAGGTTCTGAATGTATATATGTTATAAGGAATTTGCTTTTTATCCTGGAGCTAAAAGTGTGGAGACTTCGATGAAAGGCAGGTGGATGTTATGATTGATTATCATAAAGAAGACTGGGAGAAAAAAAGGGAAACCAATGTCTTAATGTGGCTAGAAATGACTAGAGTAGAAAAAAGACGATGGAGTTTAAAATGTTATAAATTAGTTAGAAGTAATGACAATGTCAAGAGGGCAGCCAATTTAGAATTTATCAATTTTTTCCATAAAAACATGAATGGAAATTTTTCTTTTTGGATGGAGGATGGGAGATGTAGATCACAGACTAATACAACTATATTAATAGAAAAGGAAAAATTCCTGCTTTAAAAAAAAAAGACGAAACAATTCATCACCCATTTTAACTGTTATCAACAATCTGAGATGACAGGAAATACACAACAGGCTAATTCACGTCACAGCATGTGCAGAAATCCCAGGAGTTAATGATAAGATAATACATTTGAAATATTTAACAGATGAAGAATGAACTTATAACCTTTTCTGCATTAACACTCACTATGGCATTTCCTGGAACTATAACTTCTTAAAAAAATAATAGAAGTCAGACAGTATGACTATATTTATATATCTCCAATTATTTCTCATAAACTACTTTCCCTATTGGGGGTAGTGGGGGGGGGCTTTCAGTTATGGGATGGGCTCAAAACAAAATTTTCCAAATATGTTTTTAACATAATGAATTCTCTCTTTGAAAAAATGGAGAGAAGGCCTTACATGGCATATATGAAGAGCAGAGCTTGAGCTGTACAGATTTCACTTCAGAAAGTACAGTATAGAAAGAAAACATTAGTACACCAGAAGTCTGGCTGTACATTCAGTCATAACTGTCCTTCTCCAAAAGTAATCACTGTCCTGACTTCTAAGAATATACATAAGTTTTTGAACTTTATAAAACAAACTTATATAGTATGTATTCTTGTATCTGGCTTCTTTCTTTCAAGGGTGTTTGTGAGATTTACTCTTGTCAAATGTAGTAGCTGTCAACTTTCATTGCAAATAATATGCCACTGTATGACTGGAATATTGTTTGCTCATTTGATGTTTGAATTTTGAGGGGACATTTAAATTAGTCCCGGTTTTGATTTACTGTGAATACAGCTGATTAAGGACTTTATTTAGTGTTTTTAATATATATACTGATAAATATAGAAATACCCATTTCATGAGATATTTTTGTATGCAACTTTAACAGAGTCTACAAAACAATAATTTAAAGTGATTATATCAGTGTATACTACTTTCAGCAATTCATTAGAGATCCCCATGTTTCTCACCCTAACTAACATCTAATATTATTGGTCTTTTCAGTGGAGAATAATGGTATTACATGGTTTTTATTTGCATTTCTCTAAAGACTGATGATAAAACCACTTTTTAAAATATTTAGTAGTTACCTGGAGATGTTCTGTGAGGTAACTACCCCAGTCTTTTGTCCACTTTTTATTAGTCTTTGTTTACCTTACTAGCCTGCAGAAGTTCAAGATTATATCTGGAGTTACAAATCTTTCTGTTAAGGACCAGAGAGTAAATACATAAGGCTTAGTAAGCCAAAGGGTCTCTATTCAATTCTCTGTGTTACAACATGAAAGTGTCCTTATCTAATATATAAATGATTGTAGTGTGTTTCAATAAAACTTTATTTATGAACAATAAAATCTGAGTCTCATAAAATTTTCATGTATCACAATATGTTCATGTATCACAATATGTTATTCTTCTGGTATTTTTCAACCATTTAAAAATGTTTAAGAACTACTTTTAGCTTACAGTCTACACAAAAAAAAGCAGTCAGAAAGATACGATCCATTAAACTGTAAGTTGCCAACCACTGACGCAGATAAAGACCTTTGCCAAATTTCGTAGTCTTGCCGGAGGTTAATCAATGTTGCTATTCTTTACATAGACTCAACTTTGGCTTTGCTGACATTGTTTTAATTCTTTTTTAATTTCATTAACTTTTGCTCTTGTCATTATCTTTTATTCTATTTTCCCACATATTTGAATCTCCTAGTGACTACTGGGAGGAGGATTATATGTACTCTACATCCATGTCTGAAACCCACAAAATGTACCAAGATAAACAAATTTTCATGTAAAATAGAACTAAGGGGTGGCTAACAACTCCAAAATACAAATTGCAGTGTATTCTATCAAATGCAATATAATCTGGGACAAGTTGATAAAAGATAACACAAGATAGCCTGTATCTTTATATATTTAAGCAGTGCTGGATTTCTCTAAAATTAATGAAGAAGATCCTAAGAATTTCTGAAATGATGCTCAGACAAATCATAGGAGAGAGAGCAAATATTCTTTTAAGGGTAATTTCCTCATAGTGGAATGGCAGGAGAGATGAAAATAAGAAACTATAAGTACGTGTCATTATTTTCCCTGACTGCTAAATCAAAGAACATATAAGAGGGAAGACAAGTATATAAGAGAAAGAAAGGAACTACTAACTATTCTTGCAGCAATGATCAGCATTAGCTGAACAGATCAAAATAAAACATCAAATCATCAAACCAAATTACACAGAAAAGTACTTTGCATTCTGTTTTAGTGAGCTTTTTGTCATTGTGACCAAAACATCAAACAAGAGCAATTTAGAGGAGAAAAAGTTTATTTGGGGCTCATGGTTTTAGAGGTCTCAGGCCAAAGACAGCCAACTCCACTGCTCTGGGCCCAAGATGAGGGAGCACATTATGGGGGAAGGGCCCCAAGGAGGAAAGCAGATCAGAGAGAGGTCAAGGGAAGAGACAAGGGACTACAGGGAAGATGCACCTTCTAAGATACACCCCCAGTGACCAATCTCCTCAAGCCATGCTCTACCTGTCTATAGTTACCACCCAGTCAATCCATTTAAATTAGTATGGACTGATAGGTCATAGCTTTCATAATTCAATCACTTTACCTCTGAATATTCCTGCATTAACAGGATCTTTGGGGGACACCTCATGTACAAACTATAACACGCTCTTTCCTATATAATCTATTCACCCAAAGGAAGGGAATGGGAATGCTGAAGAGAGACATGTTCTGGATCAGAGAAGAGATACCTTGTGAAAAAGTATACTGAGACAAGAAAAGCAAACAAAACCTTCCAGATGCCCCAGATCACACTGTCCTTCCTTATACTATTACCATTACAATAAAAAAAATCAATAATTAGCTTTGAGCTCTTATATTCTAGTCACTATTTTGGGAATTTTTCAAGGAGTAGTTCTTAATCGTCAATGAGGTAGGTATTCTTATTATCTCCACTTTACAGATGCGGGAAATGAAGTTCAGATAGATTAGGCAAATCTATTAATATAGTTATTAGGAAATACAAGACCCAGAATTTGATCCCAAGGATACAGGTCTAAAAGTTGGGATTTTTTAAAAATTAGTATGGACTGATAGTTAGACATAATACCTTTATTTATTTATTTTTATGTGGTGCTAAGGATCAAACCTAGGGTCTTACACGTGCTAGGTGAGCGCTCTTCAGCTGAGCCACAACCCCAACCCTAAAAGTTGGGATTTTAACTGTGATGCTGTATTGCTTCTTCCACAACTATTTTAATGTTAAAACAATTAGCAGACACAGGATATTTTTATTTATGCAGTAAATATTTACATACCTTGTACTGTAAGCTCTGCTTGAGCTTCAATTGTTTCATTTCCATTATCAGCTATACAAAAATAAGTCCCAGCATCATCCTCAGTGATATCACTGATTTCCAGACTACCACCTGCCAGCAAGACCAATCTTTCAGAGCTGCATAAAAAAACAAGGATACATTTTAGTATGAGGGAAATAATACCTAAGAAACTCTGCATATAAAATAGGAAAAACACTTAGGAGAAAACAGTATTATTATAAATATGGTCACAAATTTAAACTACCATAAAATTATTAGAATTTAATTCCAATTTGTCTTGCTCACAATTTTATATGCATAAACATCATAAATACAAATCAAATGTTACATTGAATTATTTCTGACACTTCTAGGTATCAAAGGAATATCACTTTTATTCCACTTCACCATCCTGCCTCCCAACTCCAGCCAGTATTTTAGAAATTATTTAATTCTGAAGTTTGGAATCAATCTGAGATTGACCACTAGTTATGCCATGCTGGGTGAAGGAGAGGGGAGAGGGGAGAGGGGAGAGGGGAGACAAGACTACATAATGTCAGATCAGAAATAGTAAATACTGGGATGACAGTACCCACTGAAAATTTCCTACCGTGGCTTGGATAGAAAAGGAGAGGGAAGGCGGGAAGAAAAAGACATTACAGCTGCCAGAGAGTAGGTCTGGTATTGTGTACAAATCAGCCATCATCACACCATTACCAACAAGGATATTTGTTGGTAATGACCAAGAAAAACTAAATCCTGTAACATCAAGGAAGAAATTACAAGTCAATTGTTTCATCAAATTTTTATAATCTTTTTTCTTGAACAATAGAAATCCATTAAAAAAAGTTAGGGGTTGGTGGTCATATGATGAACTTTGAAAGACTGCTCTGGCAGGAGTGTGAAGATATATTTGGAATGAGGCAAGATTACATGTGGCAAGAACAGGAGGCTACTGCAGAGACTGAAGTGACAATAGCTAAGAATACCTAGTAACCGCATGGTTGTATTGCAGAGATACCGAAGAAGTAAAATGACAAATCTTGCAAATGGACTGGATATTGAAGCTGAGGAAGAAACAAATGCCAAAGAAGATTCCTAAGGTTACGAAAGTGTGAAAGAGAAGCAAAGACAAATAGTGCTTGCTTTATTTAGTTTTTTTGTTTGTTATAGTTATTTGAGTGAAAGTTTAATAGGTAAAAGAGAAGGAGCTAACAGAGAGGGGAAAATGTCAAAAAAGGGATTGCAGCTCAGTGGTAGAGCACTTACCTAGCATGTATGAGGCATTGGGTTCGATCCTCAGCACCACATAAAAACAAAATAATAAAATAAAGGTATTGTGTCCAAAAGAAAAAAGGCGGGGGGGATTCTTGAAGGCACTGGAGAAGATAGGAAGTAGCAAGGTCTAGGGCATAATAAGACTTCTGAGACACTACAGCAGGAAAGGACAGTTAAGGAAAACTAAGGCTTATAGATATTCCTCTGGCACAAAATTTACTCTCTCATTGGCTTACTTTCATTAAACTTTTCTTCTGAAGTAAATACAATCTCACATGTAATTCTTATAAGTAATACAAAGAGGTTTCACATATGCTTTATCTTTATCCCAGACCCATGGTAGCATCTTGTAAAACCAGAGCACAATATCACTATCAGGATACCATCAGGACACAGAACATTTCCATAACCATTATATCTTTTAAAACTCATACATAACTTCTCTCCCATTCTCATCTTCTGATCAGCCATTGGCAGCTGCTAATCATGATTTCCAGTTTTGTAGTTTTGCCATTTTAAGAATGGTACATATCCAGGTGCACAGGCACACACTTCTAATGCTAGCTACTCAAGGAGGCTGAGGCCTGAGGATCTCAAATCCCAGGCCAGCCAAGACCCTGTCTCAAAATAAAAAGGAGTGGGGATATAGTTCATAGGTAGAGTCCCCCTGGGTTCAAGCTTTGTACTGCCAAACACACACACACACACACACACACACAAAAAAAAAAAAAAAAAAAAAACCAACTTTATAAATAGGATTGTATAGTATGTAATCTTTATAAACTCTCTTTTTTTATTCAGTATAATTCTCTGGAGACTGATCAATATTTTGTTCCTTTTATTGCTTAGTACATGCTATGGATCTACTATGATTTGTTTAACTATTCACTCAATGAAAGACAGGTATTAAAACACTTGTGCACATTTTTGTGTGAATGTAAGTTCATTTTTATGAGATAAATGCCCAAGAGCTTGAGAATACAATTGCTAGGTTATGTGGAAGTTTTATAAAAAATGGCCAAACATTTTTCCACAATGCCTGTACCATTTTACATTCCAAACAAGCAATGTCAGAATGACCCACCCCATTTCTCTATATCCTTGCCAGAATTCAGTATTGCCACTTTTTTTTTTAAGCTCTTCTGGCAGGAATGTAGTGATATCTCATGGTGGTTTAATTTGCATTTACCTAATAGCTAATAATGTCAAAACACTTTTCTTAAATTTGCCAAGTGTAATTCTGTTTGCAAAACAGCTCTCCATGTCTTTTGCCCATGTTCAAACTGGATTACATGCTTTTTACTCTTGAGTTTTTGAGAGATCTTTATATATATTCTAGATACTAGTCCTTTGTTGGGTATGTGGTTTCTAAATATTTTCTTCTACCTTGCAGCTTATCTTTTCATCCTCTTAATGGGGTCTTTTATGGAGCAAAAACTTTTAATTTTGATGACATTCAATTCGTCAAATTTTTCTCATATGGATGGTGCTTTTGGCATGAGGCCTAAAACCCTTTTGCCCAGCCCTAGATCCTAATTATGTATGGGTTTTCTAAATTTTTGTTTGTTTTATACTCAGGTCTGTGATCCATTTTAAATTAATTCCTATATGAAATCTGAGACTTAAGACTCATATTTTTATCTATGTATAAATGTAGGAGTATTTGCTGAAAAGGCTATCTTTCCTTCAGTGAATCATGTTTGCACCTTGCAAATCAGTTGGGCATATCTCTGTGGGTTTATGCCTGGGTTCTCTATTCTGTTGCATTTACCTTTGTGTTCATATTCCAACAGTTCCATACCTCTTGATTACTGTAGCAGTGTAATAAGTCTTGAAATCAAACAGATTTATTTTCCTCACTTTTTAAAAATTGTTCTTACTATTCTAGTTCTTTCCCTTTCCATATAAATTTTAGAATAATCTTGTATATAAGAAAATCTTACCAAGATTTTGATGAGAATTGAATTAAGTTGTATTTCGGTTTGAAGAAAATTTGCACCAAGCTACATCCCCAGCCCTTTTTATTTTGAGACAAAGTCTAGGTTGCCCAGATTGACCTCAAACTTGCAATCCCACCTCAATTTCCCAAGTCATGGGGATTACAGGTGTGTGCCATTACACTTGGCTCAATTTGAAGAAAACTGACATCCTTACTATGTTGAGTCTTCTAATCCTTGACACAGTATGTCTCTCCATTTATTTAGGTCTTGGATTTCTTTCAATAATATTTTGTGGTTTTTAGCAATAATTCCTACACAAGTTCTGTTAAATTTACATCTATTTCAATTCTTGTGGGTGAATGCAAATGGTACTGTATTTGCAATTTTGGTGTTCAGGTGTTCACTCCTAATATATAGAAAAACAATTAATTTTTAAATTTTTCTTATATCCTGTGAACTCGATTAATTCTAAAGGGTTTTTGGGTTTTTATTTTGTTTTGGTTTTGGTAGGTTTCTTGGGATACAGACAAACACACTATCTACAAACAAAAATTGTTTTATTTTTTTTCCCTTTCTGATCTCTATGCCTTTCCTTTTTCTTGTCTTATTGAATTGGCTAGAACTTCCAACACTATGACAATGGATTTTTTTAACTTGTTCCTGTTCTTAGGAGGGAAGGTTCTAGCCTTTTATCATCAAGTATAATGTCTGATGTAGGATTTTTCAACTAAGTTATTTTTCTGGGATCTTGAAAAACAAGAACGCATGTTCAATTTTGTCAAATGCTTTATCATGAAAGGTTGGTTTTTCCTTTAGCCTGATAGTATGGTGGATTACATTGGTTGATTTTAGAATACTTAACTTTTCATCCCTAGAATAAACTCCATTTGGTCATGGCATATAATTACTTTTATGTATCAATGAATTCTATTGCTAATATTTTGTTAAGAATTTTTGTGTCTATATTCCTAGGAGGTCTAAAGTTTATTTTTGATATTGTCTTTAATTTTGGTATCAGGATAATATTAATTTCAACTCTTTCTTTTCAATTTTCTGGACAGACTATAGAATTGGAGTTAATTCTTTTTAAAATATTGATAGGATTCTTGAGTGAAACCATCTGGGTCTTGAGATTTCTTTTTCAGGAGTTTTGAAATTACAGATTCAATCTTCTTAACAGTTACAGGACTATCAATTATGTGTTTGGTCCACCACTCTATTTTTAGTACCTAGTATGGTACCTGATATATTCAGCATTTAATAATTATTTGTGAATAATGCTGAACCAATGATAATCACAGAAATTCTCACTTTTTAAAAAATTTTTTTAGTTGTAGTTGGACACAATATTTTTATTTAATTAATTTATTTATTTAATGTGGTGCTGAGAATCTAACCCAGTGCCTCACACATGCTAGGCAAGCGCTCTACGACTGAGCCACAATTCTAGCCTGAAATTCTCACTTTTTATATGAAAAAAATTTATTCAGATCTTCAGAATGTCCTTCTATAATGATAAAATGTACAAGTTTTAAAATAAATCTATTCTGGATTCTTACCCCTGGTATTTTAACATGTGGTCAATTAAATTTTTTTTTAAGAATTTAACCTTTATTTTTTATGCATTTGTTTTTTATATGGTGTGGAGGATCAACCTAGTACCTCGCTCATGCTAGGCAAGCACTCTACCACTGAGCTACAACCCCAGCCCTTCAATTAAAACTCATGCTCTAAGAGCTTGAAATATTTTTCTCCTCTATTTCAAGATTCCCTATGTTGTAGTTAGCAAAAGTTTAAAAGAAATTTCTTTGAAGTCTTTTAAGTTCTTCACCTCATATTTAGATAGGAAGAAAAACAGGAAGAAAGGAAAAAGCAAAACATGGGCAAAGTGGTGGGTGAATGGATGAATGATGAGGAAGAAATCAGGCAATATTGGGGATAATACCATTAGTTCTGCTAATGAATATGTGAGGAACAATCTGATTCATCATCCCCAGTAATCACTGAAGGCCAATCACCTAGCTGACTGCATAAATATTCCTTTCCATATTTGAAACAGAGCCTCTTTAAAATTAAATACAACTTCCTGATGACCACTTTCTGCATCTGGACTTTTGTCCATCTCAGAATGAAAATTAAAAGGCTATCCCCTGGCCCACGGAGGCATCAAGGAACTGAAACTGATACATATTTCTGACTAGTACTGCTCAAGTGTGTGTGTGTGTGTGTGTGTGTGTGTGTGTGTGTGAGAGAGAGAGAGAGAGAGAGAGAGAGAGAGAGAGAGAGAGAGAGAGAGAGAGAGAATTTCCTGCCTTTTGTCCAACTGAACCTCCTCTTCTCTTAGGGTCCCAGAGCCCTTGAAGACAGAGATTTGCAACAGAAAAAGATCTCCTCTCTCTTCCTCAAAGCCTGTTTTAATAAACCTGCTTTTCTTCACCAGCCTTGGTCTACCAAATTTTAGTGTAGTTGAACAGTGGAAACTTCATTCCCAGCAACATGTCTTGGCTACTGAGATGCACAAATTAAGATTGTCGGTTCACTATGAATAACTCAAGTAGGAAACTCAAATTTATGGCCACTAACCACATGAGACCTGTAAGACTTGAAATGTGGGCAGTATGATTGAAGAACTAGTTTATCTTATTTCATTTTAATGTACAAACTAAAGCAGTATAAATTATGTTCTAAGCAGCACACCATATAAAATATTAGTATATTTAGTAGTGCACACATACTTCTTATTTTTTTAAATACTTTTTTAGCCGTAGATGAACACAATATATTTATTTATTTTTATGTGGTGCTGATGATCGAACTCAGTGCCTCACACATGCAAGGCAAACACTCTACCACTGACCTACAGCCCCAGCCCGAATACTTCTTACTTTTTTAGTGTGGCTACCAGAAAACTTTAATTTACATATGTGGTTTATATTATATTTTCATTGAACAGCACTGCTCCAGTAGAGTGGTCCTCAACTGGGAGTGATTTTGTCCCCTACCCTCAAGCAAAGGACATCCAAAAACTGGAGATATTTTTAGTCATCACAACTGGAAGTGCTTTTAGCATCTATTGGGTAGAAGTCAGAGATGTGAGTATATATCCTATAATGTACAGGACAACTCTGTTTTGAAAACATGCCTGACTACTGCTATCATCACTATCACACCAGTTCTCATATGAGAGAGAATTCAATTGAGTAAAGTACTCATTACCTAAGGAAAAAATGAGGCGGGAAAGGAGACAGAGGATAGGATGGGTCGTGTTAAGAGAGAAGGCTTTTGTGGAAGATGCAAAATTTGTGAATACAGCAGAGCTAGAATGATTTCAAAAGGCAAAAGCAAAGGATGAAGAATCCATTTGCTTACACTATTTGAGCAAGGAAAAAAGATTTTTAAAAATGATAAGAATGAAAGAGAAGACTCAGGCTAGTTGAGACTACAAGTTCTTGCAACAATTTAGGGAAGGAAACCCCAAAGCTATAAGTTAAGTATATCAAAGTTTCAGAAAGAACAAATGGAATGATTATCCTTTAATATTTTGAAAGCATGTTTTTTCTTTAAATATCATAATAATATATAGCACATGAACATATTTCAAGGATGACATATGAGCATTATGTGTTTAAATAAAGTAATCATTTTTTATTAACAATAGTTCCAAAAAGGATTAGATGGTCTCAAGCTCAGACAGAAAAAGGCTTTTAGGCAGACAACATTTACCCTTCTGTGTCAAGTGTCTCCTCATTTTTCATCCATCTCATGGCTGGTGCAGGAAGTCCTGAAGCAACACATGGCAACACTGTGCTCTGACCAATGACTCTGACTAAGGAAGAAGGTTGTTTCAAAAATACCAAGTTGAGTGTTTCCTCGGGATCTAAAAAGAATTTAAATAAAAGACAAAGCACTTTATCAGTTAGTCATAAGGAATGTCTAACTCCTATTCAGTCTTATGGGGCTTTTTATGACAAAATATTTTAAGCAAAAGTGACACAAGAAAATTACATTTGGGGCTGGGGTTGTGACTCAGTGGTGTAGCACTTGCCTCACAAACGTGAGGCATTAGGCTCGATCCTCAGCATCACATAAAATTTTTAAAAAAGTCTTGCATTTATCTACAACTGAAAAAAAGAAAAAAATCCATTTAAAATAGCAAAAATTTATCAAATAATTTCTATATGCAAAGCATTGTGATAGGCTGTTTAGGGATCTTAAAGCAAAAAAGTTATAGTTCCTGCCTTTAGATTAAATTTACTTACTGGTCAAACAAGGGAGATTTGACATGGATCCTCTTTATTTTACAACATTAATGTCACGAGTGGTTCAAACAGTAGAGAAAATGAACAAGTTCAGGACTCTTGAAATTCTCTCCTACTCATAGGGATATGAGAGGTTTCCTGTCCTTCCCTGGATTTATTATTTCTGAAAATCTGTCTGTATTTCATCTCATTAACTTGCTCACTTAGTCCGTCAATCCTTGATTTTGTAATGCAGCAAACTAAAGTTACTACTGTATTTGTGTATCCTTTATTCAGATAAAGAATTAAATGTGTTCATTTTATAGAGTTGACCTCTTATGAAAATGTGAAAAGGCTATACTCCTGTGGGTAAAAGATAAAGTTCTTTATTTAATAGGGTGATATTAACTTAATGTTAATTTTGAGTGGAAAAAAAGACCATTCTGAGGCAGAGGGATATAAGTCATGTCACCACACTTAGGAAAAGGTGTTCTATGGGCCATGGTTAACAACTATCAGAAATGGTTTTAAACTTGTCCAGTCCATTAATTATGGTTCTTTAGTCATGGTAACAAGTAACCACTGCCTAACAGATTAATGACACCTCACTTCAGTGAATGTGCCTTTGAAAGCCAACCAATAAGTGACAATCCTGGGCTTTAAAAGTCAATCAATCACGGGCAAAGTCATTCACTGCTGTAACCTGCCTCTGCCTCTTTATATATATATATATATACAAACCAAAACAATGCCTTCAACAACAACAAAAAACCAAAACAAACAAACAAACTATAGAAGATCAGCAATCAGCTTTTCTTGAGAAGACTGTCTGATAAGCAAAGCTCTCATAGACTTCAGTCAGCAAAATATCCAGCACTGTTTTTGTTTTAGATATCAAGTAATGGTCTCATCCTTTGACATTAAAAACCTTGTTTTCTTGAATCAAATTCTGAGAATTTGCTTGAATGCTATGCTAGGTGTAAAGAAGAAATCTACCATGTCAAATAAACAAGTCAGGAACAGAATGGTCAGGAGGCTGAGGTAGGAGGATTTAGAGGCCAGCCTATCTCAAAACAAAAAAGAGCTGGAGATATAGCTAAGTGGTAGAATACTTGCCTAGCATGTGCTAGGCCCTGGATTCAATTGCCAGTGCCAACCAAAAAAAAGCAGGGCTCAAAGGAAGTAGAATGAAGGATACTGCTTTTGGCAATAATTTTCCCCCCACATTTAATTACTTACACATATTTAACTGAACTTTGATAGACTCAAATAAACAAATTTGTAACAAATACGTATTGGTTTCTATGTGCCAGGGACCATTCTTCACATGACATGAAATCCCCTACTCTTGTTGACCTTACATACTAATGGCGGGGGGAGAGACAACAAACAACACATATGTCAAATGATGATATGTTCTGAAGTAAAATTGAGGAGGAAGGAAACAGAAGGCTGTAATTTAATCAGAATATTTAAGGAAGGTTCACTGATATCTGAGCAGAGATAAGAGGGTGAGCCAGGTAAATAGGATTCCAGGCAGAGAAAATGGCAAGTAGAAAACCTCTGAAGTAAAAACATTTGGAATTTTCTATAAGCATAAGGTGGTCACAATGACAGAGTGAGGGAGAGAAGATCAGGAATTGGAAGGGAGGGGCAAAGGAGGGAAGTGAAAAGATTACATAAAGTTGAACAGACCAAGAACTTTAACTGACATGGAAAACCACTGGTTTTGAGCAAAGATAACTGGGGTTGCTGAGAATACACTGAGACAGAGACGGGGTGTACTTGCCGAGCATGCATGAGGCCATGGGTTCAATCCCACATATGGCAAAAAATAATAATTAAAAATTAAGAAACACTGAGACAGGAATTAAATGGCAGGGATGGTAACAAAAATGAAACAAGCTGCATTTTAAAGCATTAGTTCAAGGTCCATTGGGAACACCATCAAAAGTCATATCCCATAAAACAGGTTTCACTTTGTAAGGCAGTCCATTGGTTAAAAATAAGCCTATAAAGTAGTCCTATATTACCACAATCTCTGCCCAAACAATGTAGGGATGGCCCAATTATATTCATAAACTTTAATCTGAAATGAGAACTATGGAAAGGATCAGGCACCCAGCAATGAGAATAGAAACTGAAAGGTCACGAAATATCAAGGAAGTAGAGGGACTATAATGAGCCACAGTGAGAGGAGGTTAAGCGTAAGGGAGAAGCTGGACAGCTGAGAAAATACATACAAAACCAATTATGAGCAAAGCCAGTAGGAGCAGAAAGAATGAGAAGACACATAAAAAACAGGCACCACTGAAAGAGGAGCTGAGTTTACATGATAAGGGGGAGCAGCACAATAGAGAAGCAAGAGCTCCCATTTGCTAGTGTCTCCAAAGCTACCACATTAAGTTACCACCTTACCCATCCTTTATATGAATTAGCCTGAGTTAGTCTTAAACTGTTACAAGTAAAAATGACCTAATTATAACCATACTCTGTTGTGGGGAGAAATAGCAGCTTGACCAAAGACATAGGGCTAAATATCTCCGAACAAGAAGAATTCAATTAGATATGGCACATACTTTATTACTTGATAATTTTAATAATATATTCACTAAAGAGTGGATTGTTCTGGCCTATTTTTTTTTTTACTCCTGTAAAAAACTGAGACTCCTTTTACTGATAGTTAATACATTACACCACATATTAACAGTTTTTATTTTTTTTAAATAGAATATTTTTTATCCATTTATAAACACAAAACCATCAGTTCTGATAATGAGTTAATACCTGGAAGAACTTTCAATTCAGCTTCATCACTGTACTTTGGTGGCCCACCACTTTCAATTATGCAGCGATATAGTCCCCCATCTCCTTCAGTCACATTACTGATAACCAGTGTTCCACCTGGAAGTTTGATAACTCTATCATCCAGAAGAAGAGGCTGTCTGTTCTGTTCCCACCTCACAAATGGAACCAAATCTGCATTAACTTCACAATTCAGAATTGCACTGTTCCCAGCATAAACTGAAGAAGGTTCTGGTTGACTGGTAAATCTTGGAAGTCCTGGACAATAAAGGAAAAGGGGGGAAAAAAGTAATTAACTATTACTTAAAACTTTAGTCAAGGGAGCCAAGAGCAAGTCAGGCCATGTGGCCACAACATATGGTAGCATCAGGATCAAGAAGGTCCATGCATAGAGAAACCGGCTACATACAGGAATAAAGAGTAAATAAGTTAAATGTACCAAGGATAATTGTAGTCAAGATTCCTCATAGTAGGAAAAGATGCAAATATTGCAAATATGGAAAAGGACAAGGACAGAATAAATTCCAAGGTATGGGTCTACAATAAAGACATCAGATAAACTCATAGCTTTATATAACTACAGATGCAGAACTATATGTAGATATAATATACAGATACAAAACTATTTGTGAAATATGCATATATTTTACACACAGCTTATACATATGTATTTATATTATTATATTCCATACAGAGGATCCAGAATCAGTGTCACTCCAGTAGCAATAAGTACATATGGTGACTTTATCCTTATTTCCAAATAATATTCTCCACTACAAGGAATCAGTGCTTCTTGGAGAAATGGCTGATTCTAGGACCAGATCAGGCAAAGTACAAGAACAACTGGGTTCCTTCCTTTATGATATAAAGTAAAAACTCATAACATACAGTAAAGAACTACTCGAATAACAATGGGTATGTATAAAAAGACACATACAAATCAAGATTGAAGGGAGTTTCTTCTGGCTAAATCTAGAATAATGTAATACCAAAAGAGTCCAAGAGATACAAATGACACATGAAATCCTAGATCAACAGGAAAGAAGACGGCAAAGTTTCAGCTTTTGTTTTTTACTATAATAAACACTACTGAGACAATCTGTGAAATCTAAATTAAGTGGTAGTACTGTATTGAGATTAATTTTCTGATTTTGATGGATGCCTGTAATTATTTAGGAAAATGTTCCTGTTTTTAGCAAACATACACAGATGTTATTCAGGTAGGGGTAACAGGGGCAACATGTCTGCAACTTACAACTATTAATGGTTCAGAAAAAAAATACATACTTGGGGAATGACACAACAGATGTGGTAAAATGTTAACAACTGGGCAATCTGGATGAAGTTACATGAGATCTTTTTGTTCTATTCTTGAAACTATTTCTTAAGTTTAAAATTACTTCAAATAAAATGTTAACCAAAAACTGTGGTCATAAGAGCTCTATAGATGCCACAGAATGCAGAGACAGACAGGGTCAGTTCTGGAGTCACGTGCCTGAATACAATTCCAACACCATCTTTCATGGCTGTTACAAAGTTGGCAAGCTATTTTGCCTGTCTCTCAGCCTCAATTTTGCCATCAGTAAAATGAGAAAAACAATAGGCTTCAGAGGGTCACATTTTAAAAATTATCTAACATAAATAATTTACATATAATATACTGCTTATTGCATAAATACTCACTAGCTACTACTGTTTTAACAATATCTAAAAAGTGACTCATGAACCAATACTCTGAACACAGCAAAATGTTTAAGGACCAGAAAACAAATTATGAAAAATAATTACAGATTTTCTAGTTTTATGATGGTAAATCATTCCAAATATAAACAACGTATGGGTTTTCTAGCCCTGGTACATTTTTCCTTGTTTTTTTCTTTTAATTTCAAGGTGATTTTTGAAGAAATGAAATAAAGGCAAAATTATCCTAAAATCTACTTTTAAGCAACCAGAAGAAAACCAGGAAAAAAGGGACTGACCAAGATAGATCCAAAATCTAATGAAGTCAGGGGAAAAAGGAATCTTAAATAAAACCAAAAACTGCTTCTATTTTGTTAAAGTTAAAAGGACTTTTGAGGTCTTATAAAAATGAGTAATTTTTAAAAGTATAACCCCACAACAACATATGGGGAACTGGCAGGCAAGAAATTTCAAAAAGTTTCTGAATAGGAAAAGCAGATGGGGCAACCAGCAACTGACATATCAAGGCAGAGAATGCTGCTGCTTCCTGTACTCACATGAGGGAAGTCAGTTGTCCTACTGCCTTTCAAGAGAAGAAATTGCAGAAGAAAAAAGAGAATGAAAGTTAAGACACAGAATTGGCAAGAAGGGATTAACGACTGTATTCTCATTTCTCCCACCATGGGGCACAAAATATCACCCACAGCCAGGGTATTCTCTAGGCAGGAAAGCAGAAATTTCTATTGTGGCGAAATCAAATAGCACAGAGAAAAAGCAGCCTTATGTTTAATTCTATGAACTATCTATTTAATGTTCTTTCAAAAACTTCCCTGCTTGCTAAACTTAGCTGGAATCAGTTTGAGTGTTTGCATATAAAAAGCTCTAAAAAGAGTCTTTTAGAATGGTAATTTGACAGTATCATTTTTAAAAATTATCTTATTGATATACAATTTACATACCAGAAAGTTCACATTTAAAGTATACAATTCAATGAATTTTTCATACATGAAGAGGTGTACAACCATTCACATCTAATTTCAGAACCTTTTTATCATTCTCAAAAGAAACCTTGCTCACTCCCCATTCCGTGTATTATTCCCCTCCCTATCCCTCATCACCACTAGACCATCCCTAGGTCAGCCTGAGAAAATGACTTAATCTACCTTCAATCTGTATAGATTTGCCAATTCTTGACAACTCCTGTATATGAGATCACATGAATGTGGTTCTTTATGACCTGCTTCTCTTTTTTTTTTTTTAGAGAGAGAGAGATCCTTCAATATTTACTTTTTAGTTTTCGGCGGACACAACATCTTTGTCTGTATGTGGTGCTGAGGATCAAAGCCGGGCTGCACGCATGCCAGGCGAGCGCACCATCGCTTGAGCCACATTCCCAGCCCTATGACCTGCTTCTTTAACCCAGCATAATATTTTTAGTTCATCCACGATGTCATATGAATTAAGACTTCGTTTCTTCTTACTGCTGAAGAATATTCCATTGTATGAACAAACCAGACTCTGATAACTCATTCACCACTTGATGGACACTTAGATTATTTCCCCTTTTGTGCTACTATGAATAATGTTGCCATGAATAGTCATGTGCAAATTGTTGTGTGGATGTAACTTTTTATTTCTCTTGAACAGATACCTTAGGAATAAAACTGCTGGATCTTATGGTAACTCTATAGTTAACATTTTGATGAAATGACAAACATCCACACACAAACAAGGTACCCTATGATCCAGCAATCCCAATTTTAGTAATCTAGTTTACAGAAATGAAGATTTGCAAAAAAGCAGAAAGCAGTTCACCACAGTATTATCTATACCATCCAACAATTTTAACACACATACAACTCATCAAAAAATAACTGAATAAATCACAAATAACAATACATCCGATGCAACTATTAAAAAGCACTTCCATTCATCCTTTAGATATATCCAGGCCAAGAGTGGGTTAAGTAACTCTCCTACAGAACCCTATAGTGACCACAGAAGTCTGCCCTTCCCTCCCTCTCCTCCTCCCTCCCCTGTACTAAGGATTACATTAAAACTGTCTGCTAAGATACTGTGTCAAAAATGTTTCTTGAAGAACATGAGAGCTAAATCTGGTGGAAAACGGACCAAGAGAGAGAGAGAGGGAGAGGGAGGGAGGGAGGGAGGATAGAACTGTCAGGAGCAAAGGTCAAGGCAGAGAATAAGTGAAAAAAATAAATAAAGATCAAAATATTCAGTACTGCTAGTGCTAAAACTGTGCTGAGTGTCATGTGGTAGTACCAGTGGTAAGGGGGAAAGTGATAAGAAATTAGCCTGGAGAAATAGGTACCAGCTTGAAAAAAGAACTATGAGGCCTTTAAAAGGGTTAAAGGGTTTAGATAATAACAGTGTTATTATCTAAATGAACCACTGAAGGGTGAGAAAGTGCTCTGACCAGTGTGGAGACTAGACTGAAGGAAGAAAGAATGAGATGGCAGACAAGTAGATACAAGGCTGTGGTAAGGGAAGTTGAGGAGCTGTCTCAAGAAGAAGAAAGTATAATGATATAGAAAAATTGGGAGGCAGAATTCAGTGGATTTGGTGATGAGATGTAAGGGACAGTTGAGAGGAAGGAGTCATGAGTAAAACTCAGATAAAAAATATTTAAGAACATAAATGATAACCAGAAGCCTAGCCATAATGACACTGTAGAAGTCATTACGCTATGCATTGGAGAAAGCATGGCAGATGGGTGAGAAAAAGGAAGGATGAGAGAAAGGAGGAAAATGAAAAATGGAAAATTGCCAAAGAGGCTGTTTATTTTTCTCCTCTGATTTTTGCATCTTCAATCTGTGATTATGGAATAATTACAGTGTCTTTTTGTCATACCCAAATTCAACTTTTGAGTATTTAACTCCTAAGACAAAAAGAGTTATCATCCTCTGAATGAATGAGCAATATGCTCTGGAGTGAGTAGGAGATCAGCAACTATAACTCGGAAGAGGGAAAGAGATAGGAGACTACTGTCTCAATCCAGTGAGATTCCATTCTCACATGCCAGCATTTCATCAAGTGAGAATAAACACAGGATTTACAGGAAATTCCATTGTCTACAACATGACCCTTAAGAAAAACTACTTCATTTGGAATTCAACTAAAGGATCACTATATGTATCTTAAGAAACACTGGTGTTCACTACAAAGCAGACATGACTTATTTAGAAACCACATCTTATTTCTCTAGATTCTTAATTTCTCTTAACACTTTTCATCATTATTCAAATAAGGATGTTCCAAAAGGGAGTGAATATTCTTCCCTTTACAAGTTTCTGCTCTTCACCTTAATATATATACGTGCGCATGCTATAAATTTTCAATTAGTTAATTATATGCCCATCCCTTGGTTAAGGCATAAAGGCACCAGGATTATGGCTTCACTATAAGTTTCAGAAAACTATCCCAAATTATTATGCTCGGTGGGATAAAAGTCAGCTGTCAAAGTGATACAGTTTTTCTATATAGCTTCTGCCATTTCCAAGTTATAAATTAAACAAAACAAAAGAAACAAACAACAACAACAAAAAAAAACTGTCATACCTCTGACACCAACTATACCATAAAACAAGCTGAGTTGGACATTGTGGTATATGCCTAATCCCAGTGGCTCAGGAAGCTGAGGCAGGAGAATACCAAGTTCAAAGATAGCTTCAGCAACTTAGCAAGGCCCTAAGCAACTTAGCAAGACCCTGTCTCAAAAAAAAAAAAAAAAAAAAAAAAACGGGATAGGGATGGGGCTCAATGGTTAAGCACCCCTGGGTTCAATCCCCAGTACCAAAAACTACTAGCTTCTTCCATACAGAACTGAACAAGCCCTAACATAGTACTATACCCTTGGTATATAAATGCAAAGTTGATATTTGTTAAATGTTCTTTTATCAATTAAATGAAAACTCCAAGAAAATGCTTTTATTTAGATTTATCCTCTATAAAAATATGATTTTCAAGCAAATCACTTAATAAAACTTACCTGCTACTGTCAGCTTGGCTGTTCTGCTGACAATAGTTCCAAGACTATCAACAGTGGCCACACACTGATAATAGCCTTCATCAGGTTTATTGTGTTTGGAATGCACCACATTGCTGATAAATAAAGATCCATCTGGAAGAAGCTGGCGTCGATCATCTGATACTAAGTTTAAGAAAGTTCCATCTTTTTTCCATTCGATTTTTGGAGAAGGCTCAGAGTATGCTGAACAATTTAATATAACAGAGGAGCCTCTAACCGAGAGTGTATCCACTGGTTCCACCAGAAAATAAAATGGAGTGAATGTTCGAATGCTGGCACCTACAAGAATAAAGAAAAAGAACAAATTAGGCAAAACTTCCTCCTACCACTTCTGTAAGAAACTAAAATATGTTCACAAATTATTTCTAAGCACTTATGTTCTTTAGGTATGATACATAAATATAATCACTTTACTCTGAATATCTAATAAGCAAAATTTACTTCTTATTAGCAAAGTCGAATTTGACTCATTTAGAACATCAAAAAAGAAAACCTTCTATTTGAGATAAGTCTTCTTAGATGATGTAGTTTTTATTTCAAACTCCACAATAGACTTATAAATATTTAAAATTGCTGTATGCAAAGTGAAATTTTCTATAGAACATGAAGCAGAAAATTGAAACAATTCTTTGTTAAGCTTTTTATGTTTACTGACTGCCTATATTCTGTTCACAAATTCACTATTTATAGCTCTTCTGCATTTTTCTAATAGATTATTTATTCTATTGAATTAAAAGCAAACTTTCGGGCTGGAGTTGTAGCTCTGTGGTTGAGCAGTTGCCTAGCATGTGTGAAGCACTGGGTTTGATTCTCAGCACCACATATAAATAAATAAAATAAAGGTCCATCAACAACTTTAAAAAATTTTTTAAAAAGCAATCTTTGATCATGGTTATCACGTTTTGAGAATATCCTTTTTCTATTTGGCCTTCCAATTTTTCTTATAAGAAAATAAAAAATTATAAACTACATAAAATTAAATCTGATAAATTACAAAGGTCTTTATCCCAAGATTATAAAAAATTTTAGTCTTGCTTTTGTTCTCTTAATTTTGCTGTTTCATTTTCTACATTTAATTTTCATCTAGAATTCACTTTGATGTAAAGAACACAGGAGAAATCAGAAATTTTTCTAAGTGTCTGGTCAATTCTTTAAACATGGGAAGAACAAAATTTAAAGAAAACATTTATTACAAACTTTATCTCAGGGAAAGCTTTCCAACTTAGAGCTTTACCTCTTTCCTTAAAACACACACACACACACACACACACACACAAAAAAAAAAAAAAAAAAAAAAAAAAAAAAAAAAAACCTCTTGCTGATTACCTTGCCTATAAATAGCTCAAATCATAATCAGGTTTCTTCATCAGAGAAGTCTAGTCCAAAAAATGACAGTAAGACTGTTTCTCAAATACATAAACACATCCCTTACTTATAATTTACATTATGAATTTAAGAATGGCACTGATTTTGAACTATAAAATGAGTGATTAGTTCTAAAAAGTATGAAATACAGTGGCAGAAGGAATGATATTCAATTATTTAATATTCAATTGCTTATAGCAATAAGCAAATATCAATTCCAAATCCAATCACTTAGCACTCCACCTCCAAACATTACAAAGGGATGTTAGAAAAGAATTTCACATCTCCATCCCCATTTTATGACTATGAAATACATTTCTCAAGTCCAAAACTCTTGAAAAAATGAGCTTAAGAATTTTTTTCAAAAGTAACCTGCATTATTTTCTTTCTTATTACTATTAAAATTTTTATATTGCATTAATATACTAATACTCGTGTAAAATAAATAAAAATGTAAGCAAAGGGGAAGTACAATATCATAGCTTAAATTATGGTTCTTTTTCTTTCCTGTATAACTATTACATCTTTATAATGACACCTGAATTTAAATACAGGAACTTAAAAGAAATAAATGTATTAGGTTGGCAGTCAAATGTGCAAATTAACTATTTCAAATATTTTATTACAGATACTAATAAACAAAACCCCAAACTTTTTTTAAAATTCAAACTTTTTGCCACTTAAAATACCAAATATAAAATACCAATATATATATATATCAATTTAAACATATTATAGTTTAACATTCTGCCTTGCTTTGATTTTTTCATTTTAAAAATCCATATCCATTAAAAAGCAACTTGAACAAAAAACTACATATAGTCAAAAAATAAGGTAAAATTGTATTCATAGGGAAGCTTATAAAATGCCTTTGAAAATAAGGGCATTTCACAGGCTGAGATTGTGGCTCAGTGACGGAGCGCTTGCCTAGTGTGTATGAAGCACTGGGTTTGATTCTCAGCTCCACATAAAAATAAATAGTTGCCTGTTGACAACTAAAAAAATATTAGAAAGAAAGGCATTTCAAATTTTTACCAAAAATATTCATTCTATATTATTTAGAATACATAGCATTACTTAAATATTTATGGATATCATTTTTGTATTTTATTGCTCTAGTAGGATGCCAGTGATCTAAGATACTCTCTCTTTGCTTAAAACCTATCAAAAGGTTTACCACTGCCTTTTATGTGAAAGTCTAAAGAAACTCCTTAAGTGGACCTCCACTATGTGACCTGGCCTCTGCCCATCTCCTGCCCCCTTGCCATCACTCACTCTCCTACTGGTCCTCCTCAAGCTTTTGTCCCCTTTGCACCAACTAGTCCTGCCACTACCTTTCTCTCCAGTCAACACCTTGGCTTCCTTCGGGCTCAGCTTAAACATAATTTTCCCTGAAATGCTGTCTATCCCTAATGCCCAGAAAGATTGGTTTACCCTATTACACACAAGTATAGCATATCCTTTATCCACACAGCACCTCAAATGTTCTTAATCTTTAAACAGTAACAACATATTTGTTAAGGCAGAGAGGTTCTGAAACTTTCTTAGCTCCTGGTGCTTATTTTCTCAGTACATTTGTTCACAAATTCCCTAGGCCAAAAGGAAAATCTAACAGTTCCATTTATTTAATATTTAGGTGTTACTATAGTGACCCAGCCACATCAATGTTCATAGCAGCTCAATTCACAATAACTAAACTATGGAACCAGCCTAAGTATGCTTCAACAGATGAGTGGGAAAAAAATATGGTGTATATATATATACATATACATACACAAGGGTATACTACTCATCCATAAAAATAAATGAAATTATGGGATTTGCCTGTAAATGGATGGAACTAGAAACTATCATGCCAAGTTAAATAAGCTAATCCCCCAAAACCAAAGGCCAAATGTTCTCTCTAATATGTGGATCCTAGCTCACAATAAGGAGGTGAGGGAGGAGAGATAGGGAAAAATAGAAGTACTCTGGATTAGACAAAGGGGAATGAAGGGAATTGGGGGGGGGCAATAGGAATAGGAAAGACAGTAGAATGAATTGGACACTACTTTCCTATGTGATTACATGACCAATGTGATTCTACAATATGTACAACCAAAAGAATGAGAAGTTATACTCCATATATGTATAATATGACAAAATACATTCTGTTGTCATGTATAATTAATAAGAATTTTAAAAATGAAAAAAGTTAAGGGCATACAAATGATAAGTATTTCTGTCCTAACAAGTTAGTAGTAACCTTCTGAAAAAATAATACACATTAACTGAAAAAAACTCTAATTTCATTTTTTAATAACCACAATCAGTTATTATGGGATATATGCACCTATTGGGCATTACACATCTTCTCAAATTTAGGAATTATTTTAGATACTGCCACATACATTTCCTATTCCACAATGATTTCTACATGGCACTTTCTTTTTATCACAGCAAAAACTAAAAGCCCAATTTCACAAAGAATCACAGTAATGAAATGAAAGTGGGAAAACAGAATATTCAAAGCATCTTTCAGTGTGCAACAGATGTTGCTGTTTCCATAGGAAGTATGAATTATGCCTGGAAGTTCTCTGAGGTACCCCAGGGTATCTTAGGGTATAGTTTGTGAACTACAGGCTAGAGGTCTATCTTTTTGCACTGTTTTATTCAACCATATTTCAGTATCTACCTAACACAGTGGATGATAACAACCTCTAGATTATATAACCAGATAATTTCTAAAAACTTTACTAGTCAAAGTATTAGTAAGATCACAGGTTCCGTTCTAACACTAGCCAATTAGTATCACTCTCTCCTGTGCTAAGATTTAAGAATGAACAAAGTTTTTATAAATTCTGGTGAGTTTTTAAAAAATTATATGGAAGAGCTAGGCTCCATGGTGCATGTCTGTAATCCCAGCAACTCAGAAGTGGAGGACAGGAAGATTCCAAGTTCAAGGCCAACCTTGGCAACTTAGAGAAACCCTGACTCAAAATAAAAATTTTAAAAAGGCTGGAAGTGTATCTCAGTAGTACAGCACTCCTGGGTTAACACACATATACACACACATAGTAAAAGAAAGCCAAGAAAAGCCAAAATACTTTTATAGAACAAAGTAACGGACTTCATTCATCAGTTAACAATATTTATAAAATATAAATATTTTGTAACTAAGCCATTATGGTTCTTAAACAGGGGATTAAAAAAAAAGTCATGAAATCGGCTATAAAGCCTAAAAACAGAGAAGTACATATCTTAAAATGCATTGTGCAATAGAGATGACATTTTAAATCAACCGGAGAAAAGAATGAACTATTCCATAAATGTTATCAGGACAACTGTTATCCTAGTCATATGGGGAAAAAATGAGATACATACAACAGATAATAGTCAACATTTATGTTTCCATGTACCAGATACTATCCGAAACACTCATCTTCCCTATTTTCCAATCTTGTAAATTCATTTCAGCTTCGTTACGACCTGAGGAGATAGATCTTACTGTCATTCCCATTCAGGAAAGGAAAATTAAAGCACAAAAATGCTAAGTAACTTGTGGAAGGTCACATGGGTAACAACAGAACCAGAGTCTGTGATCTCAACCACTACACTTTAATGCCACTGAATACAAAAATAAAAATGCATTCCAGGCATATAAAAAAACAGGTAATAAGAATCTTTGAAGATATTTTAGGA
This sequence comes from Urocitellus parryii, assembly GCF_045843805.1. Classification (NCBI taxonomy): domain Eukaryota; kingdom Metazoa; phylum Chordata; class Mammalia; order Rodentia; family Sciuridae; genus Urocitellus; species Urocitellus parryii. The sequence goes on along the minus strand of NC_135536.1, from coordinate 116,493,730 downwards.
AAACAGAAGCACAGTCCTGGAATTAGACAACCTTTTAAATCAAAACATAACAGCTCAGAGTTAGGAAAGAAAAAACAGATGAGCTTCACTTTCCTGCATTTAAAACACAATGCATACACTTTTTTAATGGCAAAATACGGAAACAAAGCAGACAAAAAATGAACTGGAGAAAAAAAAAACTATCACCTACAACAGAAAAGGAGTTTAGAAGTTTAAACCACTCAATAGAAAAATGGCTAAGACTATATTTCAGTAAGTCTTTATTTACAAATATATGTGGTAGGATGGATATGATCCATCAACTATAGTTCAATGATCCCACCTGCCTTAGAATATTATGCAACAAAAAATGAGCTGTATTTCTGTTGATCTGGAATGAGTTTTGTGATAAACAAAAAAAATGCCAACGAATATAAATTATACGATGTCATATGCATATCATTATGTGAGCATTGGGGTAAGTAGGAAGTGTATATCGGATTGTCAACACAGATTACTGGAAGGGGAAAAATAGAAAGGGATTAAAAAAATCTCCTTTTTTGCATATAAAATAATCTCATGATAAAAATCAGTTTGTTAGACAATCCTTTCTTGGGAACAGAGGATTATTTTTTAAAAGATCTATTACTATTTTTTTAACCACTTTTTGTTTGTCATAGTAGGAGGGTTATAGATGCTGCCAAGCTGACTTCATATAAAAACTGTCCTTTGTTTCTCACCAGGGTCCAGATTTCCCATCCACGTAGGTTTGCTTAATATTAGTTTATTATGGCCAGAGTCACTGGACAAATTATTCTGAAATAAGCTTAATGATCTTTGTCTGCTATCTTCTATATTCCCAAGTCTCTGCAAATTTCTCACTTCTTAATGGAGTAGCTCACTTCTTGATAGATTAGTCCTCACTTTTTGATAGAATACTTCACACCTCTTGATAGAATTCCATCTTCTAAAAGTAAAATAACCACAGGGAACTTGTTTCAGTTGTAAACCCCTTCCTCCAAATATCAACAAATCACCATCACTCACTATATATCTTAATTATGTGGCCAATAATAATTCTAAAATTTATTGTACACCAAGTAAAAATATAACATATGGTTTTGAATACCAGCAGAAATAAAGTATATCTGTCCTATTAGCCAAAGAGGTTTGAAATTTAACAACAAAAATGCAGAGAAAGAAAAGCATTTTTGTACACCTACAAATGAAAGCACTGTTTAATGTTCTTCAGTATAAGAAAATTACCTCTTTATTATAACTAAGAGGTCTTCATATTTCTTCTGACATTCCATCCCATCCAGTCTCTAAATGCTATAGTTCATGTGTCCTAATCCTTTAGTATCTACTATCACAAGTTCTCAATTTATACTTAAAGTTGAAAAACTGGAAAAATTAAAATAATTTAACATTCAAAGAGCTCAACTAAATGCATTCATGTTATCGATTACTCGCAGACAACACTGAAGAGTTGACAAATTATCTGCCACTTTGCTATATAAAAATTAGTGTTCCTTGCTCCAGAGCTCAGCATCTCTCTGCTCTCTACAACTAATCCCTTTGAAGACTGAATCTACCTCCAACACTCATCTTCCCTATTTTCCAATCTTGTAAAACATCTCCCCTGGGGGGAAAATATATAATTAATCATTAATATTGTTAGATCACTGTGTTGAATAAACGCATAGTTTTTTTTAATAATACTCTTGTTTTTTTTTGGGGGGGGAGAGAGAGAGAGAGAGAGAGAGAGAGAGAGAGAGAGAGAGAGAATTTTTTTAATATTTATTTTTTAGTTTTTGGTGGACATAACATCTTTTTTTATATTTTATTTGTATGTGGTGCTTAGGATCAAACCCAGCGCCCTGCGCATGCCAGGCGAGTGCGCTACCACTTGAGCCACATCCCCAGCCCCAGCCCCAAAACACATAGTTTTTAAAAAACTTTGTGGTATACAAAGTATACCATAAAAACAGTGAATAAAAGCTGGATCTGAAATACTTGCTCAGCATCATAATGTCCTCTAGAGAAATTCAATTTCTGCAGGATGACAATTTTAAACTTTGATATGTTTCCATTTACAGCATCTACTTCCTAATCATTCCCCCAAATTAAAAAAAAAAAATCTGAATTCATTTATTCAACAAACATTATAAATAACAGTGCTTTCCTTTTCTTTAACATTTAGTCTTTCTCCTCTTCTCCTTCACCCCCATGAGAAGGAAAGAAAAGGAAAGGGAGGAAGAAAATAAGAAGAAAGGAAGAGAGAAAAAAACACAGATACAGTGATATGGGGAAAAAATGAGAAAGTGAAGTCAGACAGACATGGTTTTGAATCCTAGCTCTGCTATGCTAGTTATTTTATTTCTGTGTCTATAATTTTCTTCCCTATCAAACAGGAATAATTATGCCACCTTTCAAAAAATTTTCTGTAAAGGTGACTGGGGATATGTATAAAGCTCCTGTGACACTGTTTGGCAGGTCTTCAGCAAACAGTAACTACTCATAGTACAAAAGCCTACAATATCTCCCCAAAACTGCCAACAATCTAGGACCTTAGTTTTAATCAATCATATTTTGGAAATTATATGCATAAAATAATATGGACCTTATTTTACATTTTCAATCCCATTCTGACAATTGTTACATATAAAATTGTGGTTTTAAAATTTTGCTTTCAATTGATACACTAAAACATTAAAATTATACATATTATTGGGATATCATGTTATGTTTTACATGTATGTACATTGCTTAATGTATACATCAGGTTAAACAGTTATCTCCTAAAACATCTGTAATTTCTTTGTGGTGAAAACTTCCAAAATCCTTTCTTCTAGTACATTATTGCTAGGTATAGTCATCCTACTGTACTGTACAACAACACATCAGAACTTCTTGCTCTTATCTTGGTATCCATTGATCAATATTTTCCCATCCCCTCAATACCATTCCCGCCTCTGGTAAACCATCATTCTACTCTCAACTTCCCTGAAATTAGTTTTAGAGTCCACATATGAAATCAGTTTTAGAGTCCACATATTTAGTTGTTCATGGACCTTTATTTTATTTACTTATTTATATGTGGTGCTTGATAATCAAACCCAGTACATCCTCACACATGCTAGGCAAGTGCTCTACCGCTGAACTACAACTCCAGCCCCTCTATCTGTTTCTTTTTACCCTTCTAGAATGTTTTTGGTTCGTACTATATTTCTGTTTAGACAGCACAGGACCAGACCATGTTATCCTCCATTAACATACTTTAACATTCTTTTTTTTAATTGGTTGTTCAAAACATTACAAGGCTCATGACATATCATCTTTCATACATTTGATTCAAGTGGGTTATGAACTCCCATTTTTACCCCAAATACAAATTGCAGAATCACATCGGTTACACATCCACATTTTTACATACTGCCATACTAGTGTCTGTTGTATTCTGCTGCCTTTCCTATCCCCTACTATCCCCCCTCCCCTCCCCTCCCATCTTCCCTCTCTACCCCATCTACATTCTTTAAAAAAGACAGTTGCACTATTCTGCAAACGGTAAAAATTAACAGAATTTTGATGGCAGATATAAGGGATCAAAACAAAGTTCTCTCCTTAGATGTTACATGTAAATAATTGGTCTTCTACAATAAACAGAAATTAAGTAATTTTTAAGCAACTATCAGCATGCTATCTTTAATACCTACTCAAAAATATCTATTTAGAAACAAAGCATTTTAGAAATTTTTAGTTAAAAGTTGCCATAATAATTGACTAATAATAAAGAGAAAGAGTAGTCACATGATTTGAGTGTCACCCACAAACTACTTATTAATATAAAGGGAGGAACTAACTGTACCTTTACTATGGACAGATCTGGAGTCACATGATTTGAGTGTCACCCACAAACTATTTATTAATTATAAAGGGAGGAACTAACTGTACCTTTACTATGGACAGATCTGGAAATTATCATCTTAACTAAGGGATCAAATTCAGTATTACCAAGTAGTAGAACAACCTGGCATCACATATGTACTGGTGTGATGTAATAAGAAGCATGTGGTATTTTTTGCTAAGTGCCTAGCCTAAATCTAAGCAAGAAGAAATAATTACACAAATTTGAAATTGAGGCATTCTACAAGACAACTCCTTTCAACTCTTTAAAAAATAAAGTCATTATCATAAAAACAAACAAAAGCAAGAGGATTGTACTACATGAAAATCGACTCACAGAAACATAACAAATCAATAAGCCAACCATTACTGGATTCTGGAGTGCAAAAAAAAAATGGGGGAATATCAGTGATTTTAAATTTTGAGTATATTATATAATATTATTAATTTTAATTTCCTAGATGTGATTAACAATAGTATTGTCCTATAGGAAAATGCCCTTATTTCTATATATTTCTGTAATATTAAAAATGTTAAAAGAAAATACTGTTGGGTTATTGACTTTCTAAGCTATGGCAATATACCAGAAACTGCAACATGTTGCATATTCTCTTAGGAATAAAGACTCAAGAAAATTCTACCTCCATCCAGAAATGTTACAACTCATAAACTTAATACTCTGGGTATAACTGATTTTTATGTAAATTTATACCACATTTCCATATAACTAAAGATTTACAAATTAATAACAAGATACATTTTAAGAAAAATATTCCAAATTTTTCATTTCCAAATAACAATCTATTGACTACCAAATATTTGAAGAGATATTTTGTTTATATGACAATAAACGTAACATCTTTATTTTTTAATAAGAACATAATTTATTCTACCATGCTATAAATAAGACCTATTACTTTATTTTTCTATATCAAAATTAACCATTACTGCCGGGCATGGTGGCACACACCTGTAATCTCAGCGGCTCAGGATCCCAAGTTCAAAGCCAACCTCAGCAAAAGCCAGGTGTTAAGTAACTCCTCGAGACCCTATCTCTAAATAAAACACAAAATGGGGCTGCGAATGTGGCTCAGTAGTCAAGTGCCCTGAGTTTAATCCCCAGTACTCAAAAAAAAAAAAAATTAACCATTACTTCTCATTGCTATTTCAAAAGTGTACCTCTAGTTACCACATCTGTAGCTCAGGGAAACTAGATAAAATAAACTAAGAATTAATTAAGTAGATTAAGAAGCTCTGAAGGGCTGGGGATGTGGCTCAAGCGGTAGGGCGCTCGCCTGGCATGCATGCGGCCCGGGTTCGATCCTCAGCACCACATACAAAGATGTTGTGTCTGCCGAAAACTAAACAATAAATATTTTAAAAAATTCTCTCTCTCTCTCCTCTCTCCTCTCTCCTCTCTCTTCTCTCTCTCTCTCTCTCTCTCTCTCTCTCTCTCTCTCTCTCTCACTCTCTCTTAAAAAAAAGAAAAAAAAAAGAAGCTCTGAATAGGGGCTGTGGATATGGCTCACTGGTAAAGCATGTCTAAGACCCTGGACTTGACCCCCAGCACCATAAGGAAAAAAACAAAAAAAAAAGCTCTGAACAATAATCTAATTACCAAAGATCACTAGGTCCAAAAAGGTACTTTACATTTTTAGAGAATAGACTTTTAAGATTTCTAGATTTGAAGGGATCTTTAAAATACCTGAAAAAAATCAACATAAAGAAGGCAGTTTGGCTTATAGTTTCAGTGTATGGTCTGTCAAGCATACACTGAAACTTAACACTTAACAGTGTTAAGCACTGTTGTTTTTGAGTCTGTGGTAAGGCAGAACATTGGTCAAGGACAATGTGATGGAATATTGCTGTTTACTTCATGACAGGAAGGGGTGATGAGAGGGAGGGAGAAAGGGGGAGGGAGAAAAAGAAAAAGGGGTTGGGGGAGAGGCTGGAAACAAAAATATGTCCTTCAAAGACAGGACTCCAATGTTGTACTTCCTCCAACTAGGCTACACCTCCTGAAGTTTCCATCACCTCCCAATAACACCACCAGCTAGGGACCAAGCCTTTAACACCTGATCCTTTTGGAGATATTCCAGATTCATACTATAATATGAGTACTATATGTTAAGCACTTAGGCTAAGACAAGATACTTAGTACCTGCCCTCAGAATGCCTAAAGTAGAAGAAACACACAATGATACAATGCAAACAACCACAGAATAGTGTGGTAGGAGCCATGACAGGATGTATACAAGGTGCGGAGAGAGTGCCTAGAGAGTGAAAGATGACATGCCCACAAACTGATGGGAAACCTGAGGATTAAGTAGGAATAAGCCAGTGAAGAAACAGAACACAGCCTCTTAGAGAAAAGAGCAAAGACAGAAGCCTAGAAACAATCGACAGCAGCTAAAGTGCCAAGTACACATGAAGTTACACATGAAATTAAGAAGTTTGGAAGTTAAGGAGGTTGGCTATGACTTTGAAGGGCTTTAAGATGAAAAGTGAAGATCACATTTACTATTTATTAAATGGATCATTCTTTCTGCAAAATTAGTTTGACAATGACAAGACTAGAAATAGTAAAACTGGTTAGGATGTCATGCAGTACTCTGATGAAGACCTGTTTGGCAAAGTAGCAATAGAGACTAAGAAATGGGCAGATCTGATAAAGTTTTAGGGTGGAATCAATAAGCACTGGAGACCAGATAAAGGTAAAAATGAGGGTGAGAATAAATGTGGAGAGAGGGCAATGGAGGAGTCAAAGATGACAGACAAGTTTATGGCTTTTACAGTAGCTGAAATAGTCATGCCAATCAACGAGGAAGAGGACACAGTAAGGGAGATCTTGTGTTGCTAAAACATGGGGATTTCAAGTGACATGCATAGACAGGAACTCAGAAGAGATTCAGGATGAAGACACATGTCAAAACTGAAGTGCGCGGAAAAATGAGACCAAGTTTTGTACAATACCAGCATATAAGAGATAGACAAAGAAAGAAACACCTGCAAAAGTCACAGAGGACAGAGAACATGGGAACATGGCATCCCAAAAGCCAAGGAAATGTTTCAAGGAGGATAAAGTGCTGAGAGTAAATATGACTGGGCCTCCATTCAACAGATACATACTGAGAAGATCACTGATGGTCTACACAAAAACAGCTTGAGTAGAATGGGGTGAGAATGGAGAGAGCACTAAAATGGGGAAACTGGATCACTGCACTGCACTGAAAACCCACTGGTGGTTATCACTGCATTTAAAGTTCAATTATGAGAATGTGGTTTTATCAAGTAGAAAGGAAAATAAAAGAGACATTTAAAATGGAATATTTCTAGGCAGATGAGATGAAAGTGACAATGAAGTAGTAGGATTAAAGACATGAGTAAATAGTGATCTATGGGAATTACAAAAGAAAAGAGAAGAAATAAACAGGAGTAAACTGAAATGGGTAAAAATGGCACAAGTACAATGCCAGAAACCAGGAATGACTAAAGACTATGGTGAGACCGGTATATTACTTAATATTTCAGCTTCACTGAGCAATGCCAAATGATGAAGGAATAGTTGTAGAAGCTGATGTTTGAACTGGCATGAATGAGAAGTCACTGGAGATAAGTAAAAAAAAAAAAATGATATTGGAAAAGGAAGCCAAGTAAACACTCAAATTATCCAGAACAAGGCAGACTTGGAATGGAAAGGAAGATTGTTAAATAAGATCCAAAATTTTTAGTGAACAAAAGTGAAATGTAAGTATAAATAGTGAACAAGAGAAGTACAGAATAATAGAATTCAGTGTCCCACACCTTGGAAGACCAATAATTTTTAAAGAGAGTAACTAGTTCACATTTTTTAAAGCTATTTTTCCATTATTCTTCAACAATCAGCTATCTTCTAGAGAGTTAATACTGCTCTAAATATCTCTGAGAGTACTTTCCTCGTGGAAAACAAGTGTTACAGATCTTATTCAAGTACACTACCATATGTCTACAAATTGTTACCAAGTTCAACTAAGAAAATCTGAATAAAGATGCATTAATTTTCAAACACAAACAGCACACGAATAATTTATTGAAAATTTCTGCCATCATCAGCTTCACTAACAAATAATATTTATGAAATTCCACAGGACAGCCTAATAACAAATATATGCAAAAGAGAACACAACACTGAGAATCCTTAATAATGAATCTTATGCTAGTAAAGTTGTTTTCAGCAAACAATGCTGTGCATGCACAAGCTCTCAATGCAAAATAAACAAGACATTTCAGGACCAATCCGAGTTCTAGAATTCTATTCAACTGTATATTTATTTACTGATGTAAATAAATTGAATTCAAAATCTGGCTAACTGAATCTTGCATTAGTGATATTAAATCACAGACAGTTTTCATTCACTGAGCTCTTAATCACTTAACACATCTCCAATATAAAATGACCTTGGAAGAAAAAAGAAGAGAAGGAAAAACCTCTAAAATATTGGAAAGATGTTAACAGTATCTAAAAGATAGGACACCGATTCCAGTATACTCACATGAAGTCATATACCTAATAACCAAAAGCTGTTGTAAATGCAACTCTGGGAGTAAAATAAGACTTCCCACATGGCTGCATGTCATCTTCACAAAGATGTATCATTAGTTACTAAAATGAAATGCAAATGGCCCTTAATAATTTAAAAATATGTTTAATCTCATAAAAGAAATGCAAATTAAAACTATATTAAGATATAATTTCTCACCTATCATACTGGCAAAAATCCAAATAACAACATACTCTATAGGCAAAATGTAGCAAAATAGGCTTGGAAATTTTGCATTTTGAAAATGTAAAATGGCTTAGTTATTAGAGAAGAAAATTTGCAAAATCTAGCACAATCTTATATGCATTTACCCCTTGACTTAGCAATCCCAAATAATAACAAATATTATTTGTTAGTGAAGCTGCTGATGGCAATCTTTGAATTTATACAATGGTACACTGGCTAAAATACAAAAATAAGTACAAGCAAAGCTCTTTTACTACAGCACTACTTATAGTAACAGCCTGGAAAACACCCTGATGTCCATCAGATAGGGACATGTTGAATAAGTTACAGTACACTGACACAATGAGATACTATGCTGTTGTAATCAGGACCACACAATAGCTTTATATTTTGTAAGAAGTGATCTCTAGAATAACTTAAGTGAGTCGAATAAAGCAAGTTGGAGAAAAGTGGGTGTAGTTACCTAGAAAGATAGGATATTGATATATATATACATTTAATTTTTAACACAGCAAAAGAAAATATGAAAGGAGCCAGAGACTGAAAGTAGATGTCTCTGAGTAGACCTTGTTCATACATTTGACTTTTGGACCATATAAATATTTTACATAATTAAAAACAAAATTAAATTTTTAAAAACTCTAAAAATTGAAAGCAGAAATGCAACAGATAAATCTAACTCTCTAGCTGTCATTATAAGGACACCAGGAGGAACTACTATTCCAAAAGAAATGAAGAACACAGTAACCAAATTATACACAGGAGGATATAGTAGGGGCCAAAAGAACTGCCCAAAACCTTTAAGCTGCTTTAATAATCACTTTGTTTCAGTTACTATTAGTACTATTATTCTGGGACTGGGATGTGTGTACACTGTGGGATAAAGCAAATGAACAATTTCACTGATATGGAAGATAGGATTCTCAGCATGAAAGGAAAGCAATATAGCTGTAAAATCAATGAAATTAAGCAACTCTATAGTCTTCAATTTTAAGTATGAATATGAATTCCTATTTTTTAAAAAATGTGTATTTCTTAGCTCTCTTCATTCAAACAGCCTACTAACAAATGTCTAACCAAGTAGCAGTTAGCATTTTCCTTACCCAGATTTTGGTCTCTAAATATCATTTTGCATTTAAAAGAACCTTAAAAAATGATTAATTCCAGGTCTAGGATCTGAAAATGAGATGAACCTGGAATATCTTGTCATACCAGAAAACAAAACAAAAAAACCTATCAATAATTACCAGCATGATCCCAAAGGTAGCAGAAGAGTTTCTTACTAGCCAAGTATAGAACATTTGAACTTCGGTAATAATGCCACAATATATTCAAATAGTCAAATGTGTCAATTTCTACTACTTTATAATGATTCCCAAAAACTAAAATAAAAACCAATTAGTCACTTCAGGTAAATGCTACTACTGTTTGAAATTGGCAAGGAAGAGTTAAAGAATTAAAAGCATCTTTCCTAATCAAACTATTCCTTGTGGTAGTAAAATTGTTGATGAAAGTTTCCATACACAGAAGTATTCCACTAAATATATCAAAGAATGATATCACCATTTTGCAATCCTAATGAATTAAAAAATTCATAGGCAATAAAATTAATGGCCCAGGTAGTTGGCAAAACTTTTTGTTAAAAGGTCAGATAGAAATTAGGTTTTGTAGGTTACATACAGTTTCTGTCACATGTTCTCCTTTATTTATCTTCTTAACTTTTTAAAAGTCCTTTGGGAGTACTACCCTGAGCCATACAAGATGCTGGCTGGCCACTGGAGTGACTCTTGTGCCACTTCAAGCCGCCATTGAGCAGTCAGGCAGCAGGGCACTGCTGAGGGCACTAGCAGTGGGCTGGGGAGGGAGCAGCCTGCCTTTGTGCATGCCAAGGCCCCTGGATTTGGAGTTTTTATTTAATTAAGGCAAGTCCAGTCTTCGTTCCTATACGGGCCTCCATGGCCCTGGGTCAAACAGTTGAAAATCTTCTAGGGGGAAGACCTTAACAGATACACTTACTTTCTTTATTATCAGAATATTCAACTGTTGCTCTGTGGCTTGGAACTCAAGCAACTGGAGTACTGCTTCTCAGAGAGGTGCTGGAAATCTACAGGGATACTATAAGTTCACAGGGTAGAGACTCTTGCTCAACTAAATCCAAACAAAAGAGATTGCACCTTGCTCCACACCCAAGTTAACCATACTCAAACTTCCACAATATTTTGATACAAAGAACAGAAGAGACCAAAACAAACAAAAAACAAATTAACAACCAGGCCCAAAGTAGAAATGGTGGTTAAGGGTAGCCCAGGTCCTATCATAGTCATAGACATCTACTCCTACAGCAAAACCAGAATTAACACAAAACTGTGGATACCACACCTTTGAAAGGTCTCAATCTAGTCCACTCTAGGATATTCTGGCAAGAGAAAAGCCATGCCTTAAAAAGAGTCACACATAAGAGTGAAAGAGTAATTCATCCCAACAGATGTATAAAACCCAACTAAGGAATACAAGAAGTATGAAAAAACAAGGTAATAAGACATCTCCTAATGCTGATAATTCCCCAACAACTGACTCCAAAGATACTGAAATGGATGAAATATCGGATAAGAATTCAAAAGACTAATTATAAAAATGATCAATGAATTCCACGAGAACATTGAAAAACAACTAAATGAATTAAGAAAGTCAGTAGAGGAAGATAAAAATGAGAAATTGACTAAAAAAGTAGAGATATTTCAAAAAGAACCAAGAGAAATATTGGAAATGAGAGATACAATAAATCAAATAGAATGTTCAGTTGAAATGTCTTTTAATAAAGTACACCATGCTGAAGACAAAAATCTCAGAGCTGGAAGACAAAGTGGCCAGCCTTGAACTTTCAGACATTATTAAAGAAAATAAGTAACCATGAACAGAATATACAAGAGCACTGGAATAACATTAAGGGATCAAATTTAACAATCACTGGAATAGAAGAGGACTGTGAGATGCAGGACAATAGCATAAATAACCACTTCAAAAAATAATAACAGAAAATTTTCTAAGCCTTGAGAATGAAATGGACATTCAGATACAGGATACATTCAAAACCCCAAATAAACAAGATAAAAAAATTATTTTTCCACTACACATTATAATTTAAATGTCTAATATACAGAACAAGGATAGAATTTTAAAAGCTACAAGAAGAAAAATATCAGGTCACGTTTAGAGGAAAGCCAATTAGAAGTACTTCTGATTTCTCAGAACAAACTAAAATCCAGAATTGAATGAGAAATGAAAACCTTTCAAGGTAAGCAGAAACTAATAGAACTTATGACTACTAAGCTAGCACTCCAGAACTTAAAGAAATACTCCACACAGAAGAAATCAAAAACAAACCCAAAAGCTCACAAGTGAACAAATATCATTTGGTAAGTAGCTAAGCAAATGAGAAACTGGACCATATTAAGCATTAGAAAGAAATCAAAATGACAGAAATTAGTAAATGTCTTGCTATAATATTGAATGTAAATGGTCTCAACTCTCCAATTAAAAGACATAGGCTGGCAAAATGAATTTAAAAACAAGATCAAGGTATATGTTGTTTGCAAGAGACTCACTTTAAAGGCAAAGACAGTCACAGGCTAAAAGTGAAATGATACAAGTTGATATACCATGCAAATGGATTCCGAAAACAAACAGAAGAACCTACTCATATCTGACAAAGGAGAATACAAGCCAAAATTAATCAGAAAAGATAAAGAAGGTCATTTCATACTCGTAAAGTTAAAAAAAAATCCAACAAGAAAATATGAGAGTAAATATTAATGCCCCATGCATCAGTGCACATAATTATATAAAACAGTATAATAATGCTGGTGATTTCAATAAATCTTTCTCACCAATAGATAGGTCACCCAGATATAAACTCAGTAAAATCTTTTCAGATCCAAAAAAATATTGTAAATTAAAAAGACTTGACATCTGTAAAACATGTCATTCAACGGCCAAATATATTTTCTTCTCAGCCAGTCAGGAAACCTTCTCTAAAACAGACCATATTTTAGGTCACAAAACAACTCATAGCAGATTCACAAAACTTGTTGTAATTCCCTGCATCTTATCTGATCATAATGGAAAGAAATTAGAAATCAATACCAAAAATCCCTACAGAAACTACAAAAATACATAGAGATTGAACAATAAACTTTTTAAATTCTTTTTAGTAGAATGTATTTTGACATACATATATGGATTATAACTTCCCATTCTTGTGATTGTACATGATGTGGAGTTATACTGGTCATGTATTCACATATGAACACACGAAAGTTATGTCTGATTTATTCTACTGTCTTTCCCATTCGCATCTTCCCTCCATACCTCCCATTCCCCCTGTCCAATCCAGTGTGAACAATAAACTTTTAAATGATGAATGGGTAATAAAAAAAATCAAGGAAAAATTTTAAAAATTCTTAGATTAAATTGAGAATAATGATATAACATAATAAAACCTATGGGACACAATGAATGTGATTATAAGAGGAAAGTTTATAGCTATGAGTTCCTAGATAAGAAAATCAAAAAGACTGCATATAAACCATCTAATGTATCTCAAGTTCCTTGAAAAAGAACAAATTCCAAAACTAGCAGTAGGAAGTAATTAAGATCAGAGCTGAAATCAATGAAATTGCAAATAAAAAAGACAAAGGATCAATGAAATGAAAAGTGGGTTCTATGAAAAGATAAATACAATTGATAATCCCTAAGCCAAATTAACATGAAAGGGAGAAGACCCAAATTAATAAAATTAGAGATGAAAAAGGAGAAATCACCACAGACATCACAGAAATGCAGAGGATCATTAGGGACTATTTTATACATTTACACTTTAATAAACTGGAAAACATGGAGGAAAGGGATACATTTCTAGACACATATTACCTGTCAAAATCAAATCAAGAAGACAGAGAAAACCTAAACAGGCCAATAACTAGCAATAAGATAAAAACAGTAATAAAAAGTTTTCTAACAGCCAGGTGCAGTTGGTGCATGCCTATAATCCCAGCGATTTGGGAGGCTAAAGCAAGAGAGTCCTGAGTTCAAAGCCAGCCTCAGAAACAGCAAAATGCTAAGCAACTCAGTGACTTTGTTATATATACAAAAAAAAGGGATAGGGATGTGGCTCAGTGGTTGAGTGCCCCTGGGTTCAATCCCCAGTACCAAGAAACAAAAAAATTTCCAACAAAGAAAAGCCCCGGACCAGACAGAGTCTCAGCTGAATTCTACCAGAACTAATGTCAATGCTCATAGAATTATTCCATGAAAAAGAAAGGAATGGAACATTTTCAAATTCCTTCCATAAAGCCAGCATCACACTCAAACTGAAACCAGATAACGGCACATCAAGGACAGAAAACTACAGATCAATATCCCTAATAAACTTAGATGCAAAAATCCTTAATAAAATATTAACAAATTGTATTCAACAACATGTTAAGAAGACTGTACATCATGACCAAGTTGGTTTTATCCCAAGGATACAAGGATCATTTAACATACACAAGTCAATAAATGTAATTCACCACATAAATAGAATTGAAGACTAAAATCACATAGCCATCTCAACAGATGCAGAGAAAGCCTTCAACAAATTTCAGCATTCATTCATGATAAAAAAAATTGAAGAAATTAAGGATAGAATGGGACCTACCTCAACATCATAAAGGCTATATATGACAAACCCAAAGTCAACATCACAATATATGAGGAAAAACTGAAAACATTTCCTTTAAAATCCAGAACAAGACAAGGATGTCCACTCTCACCACTCCTATTCAATTTTGTGGTAGAAATTCTAGCTAAAACAATTAGATAAGAGAAAAAAGAAAAGGGATAAAAATAAGAAAGGAAGAAGTCAAATTTATTACTGCAGATGATCTGATCCTATACTTGGAAGATCCAAAAAGCTCTACCAGAAGACTGCAAGAGCTAATAAACAATTCAGCAAAGCAGCAGCTTCCAATATCAATACATAAAAATCAATAGCTTTCCTACACACCAACAATGAATCTGCTGAAAAAAAAAATCAGGATAACAATTCCATTCTTGATAGCTTCAAAAATAAATAAATAAATCTAACTAAGGAGGTGAAAGACCTCTACAATGGAAACTACAGAATACTGAAGAAAGACGTCTGAAGATGACACAAGAAAATGGGAAGACATCTTATGTTCATGGACAGGCAAAATTAAAATTGTTAAACTGTCCATACTCTCAAAAGCAATACACAAACTCAAATAAGCCTCATCAACATACCAATAACATTCTTTATAGTAACAAAAAATGACATGACACTGCATAAAAAAAGACACATAGACCAATGATACAGAAGACACAATACAAACCCACACAGATACAGTCATCTGATACTTGACAAAGGTACCCAAAACATAATTGGAGAAAAGACAGCCTTTTTAACAAATGGTCCTAGAAAAACTGGTTATCCACATGCAGAAGAATGAGATGAGATCCTTATTTCTAACCCTGCACAAAAATCAACACAAAATGAATCAGAGACCAAAAGAATTATACCAAAAACTATAAAAACTCCTCAAAGAAAACAGTCAATACTCCAATATACAGGCACAGGCAAGAACATTCTCAACAGGACCCCTAAAGCTTAAGAAATAATACCAAGAGTTAATAAATGGAATAGCATAAAATTCAAAAGCTTCTGAACAGCAAATGAGATAATTAAGAATGTAAAGAGAGAAACTAAAGAATGGGAAAAAAATCTTTACTCTTTTAACAAAGGCTTGATATGCAGAATATATAAAGAACTCAAAAAACCTAGTACTAAAAAACCAAATAACTCAATTATGGGCAAATAAACTAAAAGGCACTTCTCACAAGAAGAAACACAAATGGCTATGTGTGGATGTGTGAATAAATACGTAACAATTAATCTCATCATTATGTACAACTATGATTCAAAAAATAAAAATACATAAAAGCAAAAAATAAAAATACATAAAAGCTGGATATGAAATATACAGAAACTCTACACAACTTTTCTGTAAACCTAAAACTGAACTAAAAACATAAAAGTTGTTAAAAGATAATACTTATGGCATTTATAAAACAATTGAAACTATAAATACCAAGTGAGTATTTTATGATAGAGTAATTATTTTCACTTTTTATGTGTGAAAATTTTTATGACTTAAAATATAAACACAAGACAATTCAAACACCAAAAAAGACCCATTACAGAAGTCATAGTAAGTAATCAAATACCAACTGGATTTCAGATCAATGAAACAACAAACATTTCTAATAAAACTGTCATCAACTAAATGCCATATTCAGTATGAAGTTTTAAAGAAAGATAAAGCAAAAATATCATCACAAACTAATGTCATAATTAAGCAAATAGGGCTCTAAGTTACTTGTTAGACAAGCATATGCTCTTCTCTTATTTTAACAGGTACATAGAAATCCAGCAAGTGAGCTTTAAAATACTCTTAATATTAACTCCCTTAGTCTAACTAAGCCATTGAAACTTACCTTAGAACTTTAGTTCCTCTATTATATTGATGCTATCTCCTAAAGATAAAAGAGCAATGTTGCAGGGAACAGAAGTAGAAAGCTAATTAAACTCTCCTAAACTACAAATGTGACTTCTCTACATGAACACTGAATTTGCAATTTTATCTTCCCTAAGCACTATGCATATTCTAAAGGTACATGAAAGATTTAGCAATTATCCACATAATTTTTTCATTTGAAAAGTTTGATTTTATGCACTTTTATTTAGTAATCACAAATCATATTAAATGTTCATTTAATATTTTCCTTGCAGGTTTCACATGAAAGAACATGGTTCACTATGAATAGTAGCAAAATCCTGAAAGCACCAAACAATGCTGAAATTCATGCTAATTCTTATTAAATATTTTCTGATTTTTTAAAATAAAAACATGTTTTCCCAAGGAATACATATTTAAAATAGCAAAATCCAAAGGGAAAAAAGGATGATCATGTTAACAAATTTCCATCTCAACATTTTAGGAACACATACAATATAGTCAAATAAAACTAGATCATAATTTCATGTATGTGCACCAATGCTCTCAGTATCTAAAATAAATTCCTTCATATAGCAGGCAACAGTTTGTTAATAAATCTTTTGAGACTCACATTTGAACGCCATAAATTAGATATATAACTACAAAAAGTCTAAGTAAATTGTGGTACCAAGTCATTAAAACACTGTGAAGGGAGGCAATAACAGCTATGGATAAGAGCATGAGTTCATGCATCAGGCTGCCTGAGTTCAAATCCCAGTTCTTCCATTTGCTGTTACAGTCTTGAGTAAATTACCTATTCTCATTTAATTTACCCATAAAATGGGGGTAGTCACTGCATCAGAAAATAGGTAGGAGGATTAAATTATATAATATAAATAAACCATTTAACAGTTTACCCAGCACATAACAACCATTAAAAAATGCTATCTCCTAAACTATAGGGAAAAAAAATGCTATGGGGTATGATTTAAAGTATATGACATTTTATCTGAACTTTGATCGTAGGTATGTAAGAATCATATAAATATAAAAAACAGGAAGTAATATGAAAATGTTCATTTGTAATGGTGGAATGATAGTGATTTTCATTAGTAAATTCTTTTTAATAAAGTTATTATTTACCTAAAACAGAACACATTAAAGTTATAATTTTTATACTAAAATAAGTTTATTAATAGTAGTTTTTATTAATTAATGCCTTCTCGTTAAAAACATATATAGCCATTGGCTGTCAATCAAGTTTCTTTTCTGCTATCATCACTTTTTTTTTTTAAATATGCTCATTGAGTTTTCATCTTTACTCAGAAATTATCATAAGAAAATACTGATAGGACTCCCTCCCTCAACAGATCCTCTCTATCTATGATTTAGATATGAAGTATCCCCAAACACCAAGGTGTTAAAGGCTTGTTTCCCAATGCAGTAATGTTCAGAAGTGGGGCTTTTGGGAAGTGACTGGATCACAAGGGCACTGACCTTATCAGTGGGTTAATATACTGATAGCTGAATGGACTACTGGAGTCTTATGGGAGGTGGAACTTAGTTGAAGAGTGGGTCCTTGGCAGCACGCTCTTGGGGTCCATATCTTGTCCCTGGCCCCTTCCTCCTCCTCTCTGCTTTCTAGCAGCCTTCCTCCACAGCGTGCTTCCAGCATGATTTAGGCCTCATCTCAGGCTCAGAGCAATGGAGCTAGCCAATCATGGCCTGAAACAATGAACCAAAATAAATCTTGCCTCCTTTAAGATGTTCATATCAGGTATTTTGGTCACAGTAACGAAAAGCTGACTAACACACTCATTCTCTTTCACTCCAACAAAGATTTAGGAATGTTTTTTATGAATGGAGTAGTCATGCATAGTTGCAGCTGCCTATAATCCCAGCAACCCAAGAGGTTGAGGCAGGAGAATTGCAAGTTCAAGTCCGGGCTGGAAAATTTAGCAAAATCCTGTTTCAAAATGTAAAAAAGAAAAAGGGCTGGGGAGAGGGGTCTGGGTATGTAATTCAGTGGCAGAGTCACCATGGGTTTATCCCTAGCACCAAAAATACAACTAAACAAACCAAGTAGGGTAATAAACATTGTTCTGCAACTTGTTTTTCCATGTAACACTTTTTCCACGTCAATACATATAGCTCCATCTCATTTTTCTGGTTCTTTTTAGATATACATGATAGTTGAATATATTTTGACATATGCATACATAGAATATAACTTATTCTAATTAGGATCCATTCTTCTGGTTGTATATGATGTGGAGTTAACACTGGTCATGTATTCATATATGAGCATAGGAAAGTTATCTCTTGATTCATTCTACTGTCTTTCCCCCTTTCCCTTCTTTCTCCTATCTATCCAATGAACTTCTATTCTTCCCCTCCCTGTTCTCCCTTGTTGTGGGTTAGCATCCACATATCAGAAAAAATATGATATTCTTCCGCCTTTGGTTTTTTCAGGGCTATCTTATTTCACTTCGCATGATATCCTCCAGTTTCATACATTTACGGCAAATGCCATAATTTCATTCTTCTTTATGGTTGAGTAATATTCCAGTGTATATATTCCATATTTTTAATCCATTCTTCTGTTAAAGGGCTTGGTTCCATAGCTTGGCTATTGTGAATTAAGCTCCTATAAACATTGATGTGGCTGCACTGCTGTGGTATGCTGATTTTACGTCTTTCGGGTATAAACCAAGGAATGGGATAACTAGGTCAGATGATGGCTCCATTCCACGTTTTCTAAGGAATCTCCATGCTGCTTTTTGGGGGGGGGAGGGGGCTGGGGTGCCAGGGATTGAATTCAGGGTACCTAACCATGGAGCCACATCCCTAGTCCTATTTTGTATTTTATTTAGAGACAGGGTCTCACTGAGTTGCTTAGCGCCTCACTTTTTGCAGAGGCTGACTTTAAACTCTCCATCCTCCTACCTCAGCCTGCTGAGCCACTGGGATTACAGGTATCTGCCACAACATCCAGCTCCATACTGTTTTCTATAGTGGGTGTACTAATATTCAGTCCCACCAGCAATGCTGAGTGAACCTTTTTCCTCACATCTTCACCAACATTTATTGTTACTTGTATTCTTGATAATTTCCATTCTGTCTGGAGTGAGTCCATCTCATCTTTTTAACAATTTTATAGCACTCCATGCTATTAAACATATATTAAACATATAAATTATCATCCAAACTAAGACATTTCTGAAAATAAAAGTGCTCTTAATAATTATGGTGGCAGTACAGATGTAAATTGGGCCCACACCAGGCAAACTAAGACATATGGTCACCTTCCATAAGAGGGCCATACCTATGGCTAGCATTTAAGTCATTTCCAATTTTTTGCTACTTTATTTTATTTATTTAGTTAGTTATTTTGTAGTTTTAGATGGACAGTATGCCTTTATTTTCTTTGCTTATTTTTATATTCAGTGTTAAGGATTAAACCCAGTGCCTCACCCACACTAGGCAAGCGTTCTGCCACTGAGCCCAAGCCCCAGCCCCTTTTTGCTAATTAAATAGTGCATTAGTGAGCCTATGACTTTTTGTACTCCTAAGAGGTATCTGTAGAATAGATTTCTAAAAGCAGAACTGTTAAATCACAAATAATCCATATTTTAAGTTTTGGCAAATATACCTGCAAAACAACTTTATCAAGTAACATTCTTTTCAATAGTATGTGTGAGAGACCTTTCTCCTTCATTCACATTAACCTTTGAAATGTTTACCAAGTTTGGGGAAAAAAAAGGTATCAAATTGTTTTAATTTATTATTAAATGGTAATTTAGCTTACCATGGACAACTCAGCAAAATGCTGTTGAATCTTTTTAACATAACTTATTATTTTTCCACCCATTATATATATTTTTGGACTGCTTACCAAAGTCTTCAATCTATTTTCTACATATGAGGCAAATGTATAGGAAGAGAAATGACCTGCTAGTTAGTTCTAGATCATATTTCACAATTTTCATTTACATCCAGGAAAAAAATGTCTTGATTAGCAGACATTTTCTAAAATACCGAAAATACTAATTATAACTCTTTATCGGGTATTTATAAATCATGGGGCTAATTCATTCTGTCTTCTCCCTCCTATTCTTTTACTACACATAATTAATTCCTATTCTTTAAAAGCAGGTGAAACTTCCTATTTCTGATGAGGGTACAAAACTGCTTTTAATCAAACACAAAATCTAGTGTCTACCCATCATTATAATAAAAAATACAGGGGGGCCGTGTTGAGAGCCACAGCCAAAGGGGCCCCAGAAAACTTCCAGCTGCCAGCAAACTTCCAGCTGCCGGCTGATGATTGGCTCACAGTGGCCCCAGCAACATCTAGCTGATTGGCTCCTCTGTGGTGATGTTCATTGGGCTGTTTCCCTGCCCTTCAGACTGCCAGCTGATGATTGGCTCACAGCGGCCCCAGCAACATCTAGCTGATTGGCTCCTCTGCGGTGATATTCATTGGGCTGTTTCCCTGCCCTTCAGACTACGGAACTGCTCATTGGGGGACTTCTTTGGCTCCGCCCACGCGACCCAGCCAATCGGCCTCAAGAGCAGGAGGATGGTGGGAGGTGGTGTGGTTGGTGGGTGGAGAGGCTTCTGGAAGCCGGTGGTGGCAGTTGGGCTCTGAGGGTTTTCCTGAGGAGCTGTTTTGTTTGGCGTTTGTAGTTTTAAAAATAAAGTTTGTTTCTTTTGATAAGTGGCTCCTGAATTGTGCCCAGTCAGACTGCGGCAGGGCCGGGTTGTGGCTCAGTGGTAGAGTGCTCACCTAGCATGTGCGAGGCCCTGGGTTCAATCCTCAGCATCACATAACAACAAATAAATAAAACAAAGGTGTTGTGCTCAACTACAACTAAAAAAGAAATTTAAAAAAAAAAAAAAAGGAAAGGGGTTTGAAAATATCAGACACTGCTGAATTACCAAAAATAAAATAGCCTTTTGTATGGATTTGTTCCCTCAAGGAGTTCACTCATTCTTGGGACTGCCAATTATTAACCATAATAAAGGTTCACAAATCTGAATCCCTTCCTTCACAACTCAAGCTCACAGAGTTAAATTTACCCCTTCCTCCTTCCTTACCCTTTCCAAATCTTCTTAGAAAGCATCACCCTTCTTCTTAGAAGTTTATTCCCTCCTTTGAGTCTCAAGACTTCATTACCTTCTAGCTCATCTACTCTGTTTTTCAGGACCAATTAATTTATCAAAATTAA
The DNA here is from genome assembly GCF_045843805.1 of Urocitellus parryii. NCBI lineage: Eukaryota > Metazoa > Chordata > Mammalia > Rodentia > Sciuridae > Urocitellus > Urocitellus parryii. Next base: position 116,472,292 of record NC_135536.1, on the reverse strand, counting down.
CTGTAAAGAAATATTTTGGATGAGCCTATCCTCTCCACTCCTTGTACCTTTCTTTAACTGTGGTCTTCATTTAATGTTGAGACCACTGCCTCTTAATTCATCTTCAATTCTCCAGCCTTATATTCCCTACAGGATGTATCCCAAACTTTGACACTCTTTTGCACTGACCCATTCCATTCTCTTAAGATGACCTGCCTCCTATTTCATGGAGGAAATGCAATCCCTTTTCTACAAACTCCTCTCTTCTTTGCACTTCAAATTTTCTTTTTCATTTTTCCTCTTTGTTTTCTGTCATAAGCACCAGGTTAAATTTCTTGAAAATGCCATTTTTAGGTAAAATCTGATCATATATGAGTGATTTTATATGGCTTAACCTAAAAACAACACAGCTTCTTTGCTCTCTCCTTTTTTCTCCTTGACATTTTTTCCTACATTTATATCCTGACATGATTTCATCATTTCAAACAGCACTCTTGCCCCCTTGCTGCTGTTCAAACTTAACTTTTCCACTGAATCTTCGTCCTGATCCTCAAAAGTGCCTCATTTGTCAGATGAAAACCTTTTTTCTTTAATCCTTCCCTTCCCCTTCACTGTAAAACTTCTTGAAATGACAGTCCATACTCTCTGCCTTAATCTTCTTTACTTTCCATTCCTTAACATTTTGCAATCTGGCTTATCCACTCTTTCAGTTCTAGCAAGATTTTCCCCCAATGCTAGCAACAATCTCCATTTTACCAAAATCAAAGGCTTGTTTTTTGTTCAATCCTCATCCTCTTCACTGCTGAAGTCTTCGGTGCTTCATGATAACCAGCTCCCCCTTGACCATGTATCTTCTGTCATGCTGCATTTTCAAAACTCTCCTCCTTTCGTCCATTTTTAACTCCCTGATACCTTCTTCTACTAACATTCTCCAAATATTTAACAAGTATCAGTACTTAGTTTTCTCTATTCTTTTTATCCCCCTGCCACTGGTAATTTGTGCATATTTTCTGGTCATCTATGATGATCATTTCTGTGAATTATTTCCAAGTCTCTCTCCCTAACTTTCTTCCGTGAAGTCTTCCTTAGAGATCTGAGGAGTTTAGCCAAAACAAAAACTACATGCATAAAAAAAATCTAATATTAAAATCACCACACACCCAAATGTTTCTCACATTCCTTATTTTCGTAAAAGCTGAAAGAACTTCCATAATTCAACTGATGTCCTTTTCATTTAAGACAACTTCCTTTATCACATGGTTTACCATCCAATATTTCCCCTGAAATACTACAGAATACACAAAAGAACAAAAGAGAGGCAAAGCCTTGCTCCTTCATTTGGAGCTAAGAAGTTCTTTTTGGAAACCAGTAACTCTTAGCTTTTAGGTTCTAGGACAGCTCCCACTCTCCCCTACCTTGGGCCTTTAACATTTGAGTAAGAGTTACACCATCAAAGCTTCCCTGCTTCTGAGGGCCTTCAAACTTGGACTGAGTCATGTTCCCAGCTTTCCCGGTTCTCCAGCTTACAGAACACCTATCATGGAACTTCTCAGCCTCTATAACCCAATCTCACTAAAAACGCTCTTCTCTTCCCTCCCAGCTCTCACTGCATATATATATGCTGTAGACTCTTTTTCTCTGGAGATCCAATATGAAACTGTTTTTCTAAGACAAAATTATCTCCATAAATGCTGGTAAACCACAAGTCTAGTGACCTTCATGTTTTTATAAAGGTCAGGGTCTAATCAGTCCTTTTTGCATTACTTTTATTTTAAAAAAAAGACTTTAATTAGACAGTTTTTATCCATTTTCATGATAATGGCAAGAGTCTGATGGCACCACTCTAGCCTTCTCAAAGTCAAGTGTTACAATGCCAGGTAGCAACTGGTTATGGATCACTGCTCATATTTTATCTTTTCCCTGACACTTTTACAGATCACCAAAGCCATAAATATTCTTTCTCTTCGAGTGACTGAAATATCACAGCTGTAGAGAGTGGTGTTTTGGCACTTGCTCAGCCCAACAAGTACTCATCGTCAGCATTCACAATGTAATAAGCTATTTGCAGGAAATACAATGTGATCTTTGTCCCTAAATTTACAATCTGGTTTGGAAAATAAGACTCATTTATGTAATTTTGTGGGAGCACTTCTGATTACAAACAATAGAATTACATGCAAATTGACTTTAAAATTGTTAACAAAACTGCAGAGGTATCGTTTTAGTCAGCTTTTTCACTTCTGTGACTAAAATGTTATGGAAAATTATGGCACTAGAAAGAAAGAGCAGCATTTGGAGATATAGAAGAAGAAGGTTTACTCAGCACCAGTACACAGCAGAGTCCTCTCTGAAGGTTGAACATTGCCCTTTTTTTCTCAGTTATCTTTAATATAGTACAGACTTCTCGGTTTCAAGACTTTCTCATGAAAGTAACCTTGTCTTCTCCCCCTTTCTTCAGGCAGCTCTGGTTCCTGCCACAACTACAAAGCAAGCATGATTACAGAAGCAGAAACTAGCAGGTTGCAGTTATTAACAGAGATAAAAAGAAACATCTTAAAGAGGAACTGCCACTTCAAAAAGACCCAACAAGAACAATTGTAGAGGAGGAAAAGTTGATTTGGGGACTCATGGTTTCAGAGGTCTCATTTAGACTTGTGGCTCCACTTCTTGAGGCTTGAGGGGAAGCAAAACATCATGGCAGAAGAGTAAGACAAAGGGAAGCAGCTCATATGATGATCAGAAGACAGAGTGAAATTCCACTTGCCAAATACAAAATATATAACCCAAAGGCACATCCCAATGCCCCTCCTCCTCCAGTCACACCCTACCTGCTTTTGGTTGCCACTCAGTTAATCCCATCAGGGGATTAAGTCACTGTGGGTTAAGACTCTTACAACCCAATCATTTCACCTCTGAATGTTCTTACATCGTCTCACACATGAGCTTTTGGAGGACACCTCATAGCTAAACCACAACAATTATTATGATATCAAATTTCTGGTTCCAATTTTATGTGAAATTCAACTGAACTTTCTGACCTTAGAGTTCATATGATAAACTGTGCTCAAAGTATCATGTTTAAAGAATTCTGAGATCCCCAAGAGATACTTTTTAGTCAGTGCTATTTACGAGAAATACAATAAAAATCACATATGTACTTTTAAAATGTTCTAGGAGTCACATAAAAAAACAGATAAAATTAAACAGAGTATATTTAATCTAATGTATCTAAAATACTATTGAAACAGGATCAATAAAAAATATTTTACATTTTTATTATTTTAATACTTATTTACTTATTTATTTTTGCATTATGATCCTTAATACACCATTATATCATAATTTATCATTATCTCTTATAAGGTATGTTGACACCAAATTCACATCATCATACATGTATTTTGTATAGTGATGAGGGTTTCCTTTCACCATCCATGCTATTCCCCTTCTCCCTCCTTTTCCCTCCCACCCCTATTCCCTATCTAGAGGTAATCTTCCTCCCTCGCCCTCCCTCCCAACTCCATTTTGAGTCACCCCCCCTTATACCAGAGAAGACATTTGTTTTTTGGGGGTTGGCTAACTTCACTTAGCATAATGTCATCTAATGCCATCCATTTCCCTGCAAATGCCATGATCTTATTCTTTTTTAGGCTGAGTAATATTCCATTGTGCATAAATGCCACATTTTTTTATCCATTCATCCACTGAAGGACATCTAGGTTGGCTCCACAGTTTAGCTATTGTGAACTGTGCTGCTATAAACACTGATGTGGCTGTGTCCCTATAATATGCTATTTTTAGGTCCTTTGGGTATAGTCTGAGAAGAGGAATAGCTGGGTCAAATGGTGGTTCCATTCCCTATTTTACATTTTTAATACTAAGTCTTCAAAATCCAGTGTGTATTTTACACTCATGGAAAATAAAAAATTGAACTAGGTATGCTACATAGCTATAAGCAGATTGTGACTACTGTACCAAATAACACAGCTTCAAGAATTCTTAAATATTCAATTTAATTTTCAGTATACCTCCAAACTAAAATAAGTTGTGCGTATACATTCAAATGTGTGTGTGTGTGTGTGTGTATATATATATATTTTTTTTAATTCACACATTGGAAGTGAGAAATGCACTGTTTTATGCATCTAGATTAACTCACTTTTATGTAGATTCAAACTAAAGATTTATAATTATAAGGGACTTATAATTGATTATTTTGTAAATCTGTCATGACAAAATAGATTGTTACTATATTGCTGACCTTTTGTTTAAATTTAAGCCTACATAAGAACTGATAAAAATGTGTAATCAAGACTAACTGCAAAAATGCACCAAGCTCGATTAAATTCCAAGACTTACGCACATTTATTCTGTGAAGGTTCATATAGACTGCACAGAAAGAGCAAACATTTAACACTTCATACCAGAGTATTAAAATTTTAACTTTTATTTTAAATTCTGGGTACTTACTGCCTCAGTTTAATAAAGTATATGAGTACTGCTTGGGCATTTATGGTTCTAACTTGATGAAGTATTCTTTTTCCATCATTCTATTGAAACCTACTACATTTTACTATAGTTGTTATGTTTAAATATTTTGTCTTCCCCACTAAACTGTATGTTCCATGAAAGCAAGAACTATTTGTCTTATTCAATACTCATCTTTACAGCCTAAAGCAGTACCTGAAATAATAGCACATATAAACTAAATTTGTTAAATATTTCATAATTTTATATTATGCAAATTGGATTTAATTTCTTACTGTCCTTAAATATATCATTCTTTTTATTTGAATTTCTCTTCTGTTTTGCAAATCTGACAAAATGTTTATTACAGTTTCATTAAAGCTATGTTTGCAAACTGTACTCCATAATAAACAAAAATCAATAGAGAATAAAATTATGGAAATTATAAACCACAGGTCACAACATTATCATAATCAGTATAAGTTCTTATTGGCATTTTTACACAGTCAAAATTTTAAAACTTTAATTTCAATATCAAAATTATCTCTACTATGTACACTTATGTCATAAAATATATTCATGCTCATTTGGTAAAATAAAATTTTAAAAATGATACTCATCACCTGTTGATATTTTAAAAAATAAAATATATATGCATAGATATCTATTAGTATATGTACTTATATGTATTATGTATTCTATATATTATGTATTACAAATGTACTAATACATATGTATTATATATATATTTATATGTTTTAAGATATAAAAACATATACACTTTTAAAAATATTCACTTTTGGAGAAAAAACTTATGTAGCCTTCTAGAAAGCAACTTGGGAATATATAAAGAGACTTAATACTGAATTCTTTAAATTTCTGGAAATAAATATTAAGTAAATTATTAGAAAAAACATAAAAGATAATATATCATACTTAAATGTTCAACATTATAAGAATGCTTATATAAAATTCTAGCAGTCATACAATGAAATTAAGCAGCCATACTGGGTCCAGAAATAAAATGGCACTCATAACATGATCTCAATTTTGTTTTAAATACACACACATCCATGCTTAATATACAAACAAAAAAAGACTAGAAAAACGGCCCAAAATGTTAACAGTAATCAGATGAATTGTGAGATGTTATACTGATTTTCATTATTCAATCTAGTTTCTGCATTTCTAAATAATAAAGTTTTTCTGAAATAAATATACCACTACTCTGATTATAAAAGTAAACATATTTTTAAAGACTCATGTAAGCTGGGCACAGTAGTGCACACCTGTAATCCCAGTGACTCGGAAGGTTGAGGCAGGAAGATTGCAAGTTTGAGGCCAGCCTCAGAGCAACTTAGTGACACCCTCAAAAACTCAGCAAGACCCTGTCTCAAAAATAAAAAGGACTTGGGACTGGGGTTGTGGTTCGGTGGTAGAGCGTTTGCCTAACATGTGTGAGGCACTGGGTTTGATTCTCAGCACCACACAAAAGTAAATATCTATTAACAACTAAAAATAAATAAATAGATAGATCGATAGATAGATAGATAGATAGGTAGGTAGGTAGGTAGGACCGGATATGTGGTTTGGAGGTAAAGTGCCCCTGAGTTCAATCCCCCGTACCCTCTCCCATCAAAAAAAAAACAAAAAACACTCATGTAGTCTCAAACTCTACCATACATTTAAAGAAAGAACATTCTACATGATCTCTTCCAGAAAACAGAAGAGAAAGAACATGTTACAACTCATTTTATGAGGCTAGCATTACCCTGATAAACCAGAGAGAGTTCAACTATAGATAAGTATTCCTCATGAACACAGATGGACTGCTATTCAACACACCAAAACAGACCTGTAGACCAATGGTACAGAATAGAGGACACAGAGTCTAACCCACATAACTTCAGTTATCTTATATTAGACAAAAGTGCCAAAAACGTACATTGGAGAAAAGATAGCCTCTTCAACAAATGGTGCTGGGAAAACTGGAAATCTACACATAACAAAATGAAATTAAACCTCTATCTCTCACCATCCACAAAACTCAACTCAAAGTGGACCTAGGAATTAAACCAGAGACCTTGCACTTAATGGAAGAAAAAGTAGGCCCAAATCTCCATCATGTCAGTTTAGGCCCCAACTTTCTTAATAAAACTCCTGTAGCATAAGAATTAAATCCAAGAATCAATAAATGGGATGGATTCAAACTAAAAAGCTTCTTCTCAGCAAAAGAAACAATCAGTGAGGTGAATAGAGAACCTAAAGAATAGGAGCAAATCTTTACCACAAGAACATCAGACACTAATCTCTAGGATATATAAAGCACTCAAAAACTTAACACCAAAAAACCAAATAACCTAATCAATAAATGGGCCAAGGAACTGAACAGACACTTCTCAGAAGAGGATATGCAATCAATCAACAAACATATAAAAAGTGTTCAACATCTCTAGCAATTAGAGAAATGCAAATCAAAACTACTCTTCTCACTCCAGTCAGAATGGCAGCTATTAAGAATACAAACAACAATAAGTGTTGGCGAGGATGTGGGGAAAAATTATACTCATACATTGCTGGTGGGACTGAAAATTGGTACAACCAATCTGGAAGGCAGATTGGAGATTCCTTGGAAAACCGGGAATAGAACCACCATTTGACCCAGCTATCCTTCTCTTCGGTCTATACCCAAAGGACTTAAAAACAGCATACTACAGGGACACAGCTACATCAATGTTTACAGCAGCACAATTCACAATAGCTAAATTATGGAACCAGCTTAGATGCCCTTCAGTAGATGAACAGATAGGGAAACTTTTATATATATATATACACACACAATGGAACATTACTCAGCCTTAAAAAAGAAGAAAATCATGGCATTTGCAGATAAATGGATGAAGTTGGAGAATATAATGCTAAATGAAGCAGCCAATCCCCAAAAACCAAAAGCCAAATGTTTTCTTTGATATAAGGACGCAGACACATAATAGTGAATGTGAAAGGGAGCATGGATGGAATGGAGGAACTTTAGCTAGGGCAAAGGGGATGGTGGGGAAAGGAAGGGGCAAAGGGGTAGGAATAATGGTGGAATGAGTCAGACATCATTACCCTAAGTACATGAGTAAGATACGAATGGTGTGAAATTATTCTGTGTATAATCAGTGTTTTAAAAAATTGTGCTCTAGGGGCTGGGGATGTGGCTCAAGCGGTAGCGCGCTTGCCTGCCATGCGTGCGGCCCGGGTTCAATCCTCAGCACCACATACCAACAAAGATGTTGTGTCTGCCAAAAACTAAAAAATAAATATTAAAATTCTCTCTCTTTAAAAAAAAAACAAAAAAAATTGTGCTCTAGATATATAATATGAAATGAACTGCATTCTGCCATCATGTATAACAAATCAGAATATATATATATATATATATATATATAAAATCAAGAGCTGGAGCTGGGGATGTGGCTCAAGCGGTAGCGGGCTCGCCTGGCATGCGTGCGGCCCGGGTTTAATCCTCAGCACCACATACAAACAAAGATGTTGTGTCTGCGGAAAACTAAAAAATAAATGTTAAAAATTCTCTCTCTCTCTCTCTTTAAAAAAAAAAAGCTACATTAAAAAAAATCAAGAGCAACCTAAATAAATGAAAAGACACTATGTTCATGGATTGAAAGAGTCAATATACAAAATCATAGAATTTGGAGGGAAATGGATGGCATTAGAGCAGATTATGCTAAGTGAAGCTAGCCAATCTTTAAAAAACAAATGCCAAATGACTCCTTTGATATAAGGGGAGTAACCAAGGACAGGGTAGGGAGGAAGAGCTTGAGAAGAAGATTAACATTAAACAGGGATGAGAGGTGGGAGGGAAAGGGAGTGAGAAGGGAAATCGAATGGAAATGGAAGGTGATCCTCAGGGTTATACTAAATTACATATAAGAGGAAAGGAGGGGTAAGACAAGATAATACAAGTGGAAGAAATGATTTATAGTAGAGGGGGTAGAGAGAAAAGGGGAGGGGAGGGGAGGGGAGGGGAGGGGGGATAGTAGAGAATAGGATAGACAGCAGAATACATCAGACACTAGAATGACAATGTAAATCAATGGAAGGGTAACTGATGTGAAACAGCAATCTGTATACGGGGTAAAATTGGGAGTTCATAACCCACTTGAACCAAACTGTGAAATATGATATATTAAGAACTATGTAATGTTTTGAACGACCAACAATAAAACGAAAAAAATAAATAAAATTTAAAAAAAGAAAGAGTCAATATAACTCTTTCAATAAATATAAGATTGTTGGAAAACAATCCAAATTTTGTATGGATTTAAAAAACAATTCCAAAAATAAAATAAAATAAAATAAAATAAAAAACAATTCCAGTCATAATTTAAATAATCAGAACTGTTACAGTTAAAGACAAGCTGACTAAAATTTATATGGAGTTACATGAAGTAGAATTAGCTGAACAATACTGAAAAAGAGGAACGAAGTTAGAGGATTCAAACTAACCCATATTTAAAACTTACTATAAAGCTTCAGTAACCAATATAATGTGGAATTAGTAAAATGTCAGGACACAGATCAATTGAACCAAGTAGAGAATCCAAAAATAAACCCACACAATTATGATAACCTGATTTTGACACAGGAGCAAAAACAATTCAATGGAGAAATAATAGCCTTTTCAAGAAATAGGGTTGGAAAAACTGGATACCCCTATATAAAAATAAACCTAACTTTATATCAGAAATTAACTCAAAATTACCATAATCTAAATGTAAAACATAAAACTATAAAATTCCTATTAGAAATCTCTCAGAGGAGAAATATCTTTATAAACCTAGATTAGACAGAGTTCTTAAACATGACACTAAAAGCATAATTCATAAAACATTAAAGAGCTGATAAACTGAACCTCACCAATATTTAAAACTTCTGCTCTACAGAAGACATTTAGAGTGTGAAGAGATAAACAACAGACTGGTGAAAGTACTTGCAAATTTTAACAAGACAACACAAAGAACTCAAAATCCAACAACAAGAAAACAAACTATCCATTTTTTTTTAAATGGGCAAGATTTAAATAGATACTTCACCAAAAAGGGCAAGTAGCACAGAAAAAAATAATTAAACACTGTTATTAGAAAAATGCAATTTGAAACTACAAGGCATTACCACATACCTATTAAAATGGCTAAAACAAAACAAAGTTGACAATACAAGTACTAGGGAGGCCACCATGCAATTAGAGCTTCCAAGCATTGCTAGTGAGAATTCAAAAAGATACAGCCACTCTGGAGAATAGTTTGGCAGTTTCCTACAAAATTAAACACTGACCATACAACCCAGTAATCTCACTTTGGGATATTTGCCCTTGACAAATGAAAACATGTTGACACAAAAACCTATACAACACATGATCACAGCAGCTTTATTCATAATTTCTGCCAACCAATGACAACCCACTTGTCCTTTACCATGTGAATGGATAAACTGTGGTATATTTATACTGTGGAATACTACTCAGCAATGAAAAGGAATAAATTACCAATACACACATTAATGATTTCAAAGGCATTATGCTTAGTGAAAGACACCAGTTTCAAAAATTACATTCTATATGATTCCACCTACATGACATTCTAAAAAATGTAAAACTTAGGGATAGCAGAGACCAGTAGTTGTCAAGAGTTAAGAGGGAAAGAAGCATTTGACTACAAAGGGCTATCATGGAAAAATCTGGGGAATAGTGAAACTGTTCTGTATTTTGGCTATGGTGATGGCTAAAGGAATCTATCATATACAAGTTAAAACTAATAGAATGATAAATATACTACAAAATTTTATAAAAATAAAAATTTTATAACATAATCAAAATTTTTTAAAAATGGAACTAATGTTCTTTACCCCAAACTGCCTCATCATCCTTATTTCCTAAATCAGTACCATGTTTATCCAGTTGCTCTATTGCTCCACAGATCATCTAAGAACTCTGCATATCTGGCTCACAGTTCTAGCTCCCATACCTAGAATTCAGTAGATTCTCAGTACTTACTACCTAAGTGTGAAATCTGAAACTATTTTAAAAGAAAAGATAGAAGACCTAGAGCCACCAAGCATAATAACAAAGAATAAGGTGAGATTTTAAAAAGGAATAAATAGTATATTTATGGAAAACAGCATGGAGACTCCTCAAAACATAAAAAGTAAAATTACCATATGATCCATGAATTCCACTGGATATAGACCAAAGGAAATGAAATCAGTATGTCAGAGAAATATCTGCACTCTCATGTTCAATACAGTAATATTCCCAACAGCCAATACAGAACATCCTAAGTGTCTAACAACAGATGAATGGGTAAAGAAAAATGTGGTGTTGATACACAATGGAATACTATTCTTAGAAAAGAAGGAAATAAGTTGGGCACAGTGATGCACACCTGTAATCCAGCAACTCAGAAGGCTGAGGGAGCAGGATTATAAATTCAAAGCCAGCCTCAGCAATTTAGTGAGGTTCTAGGTAACTTAGTGAGACCCCGTCTCAAAAGAAAAAAACAAAAAGGCTGGGGATGTGTCTCAGTGGTTAAGCACCCCTGGGTTCAATTCTTAATACCCAAAATTTAAAAAAATACTGTTCTTTGTAACAAGGTGGATGGACCTGGAAGATAGTGTCTTAAGTAAAATAAGCCAGTTAGTTATAAAAGACAAATACCATATGATCTCATTTATATGTGGAATCTGAAAAACTAAAATTCACAGAAGCAGAGAACAGAGAGGTAGTTGCCAGGGATTCAGGAAGTTAAGTGATGAAGGTCAAAGGCAATAAATTATCAATTAGATAGGGAAAATAAGTTCAAGAGAGCTACTGTACAACAGGATGACCATAGCTAATACCAATGCATTGTATTTTTGAAACTTCCAAAGAAAATAGTGGTCTCACCTCAAAGAAGTATGTAAAGTAATACCTGTATTAGTTCAATGTAACCATTCCCTAATGCATACACACTTCAAAACACTGTGCTGTACACAATATACAGATTTTATCAATTTTATAAAATGAAAAAAGTCAAAATCAATGGGCCTAAATACAAGAAAATTAAGACTTTCTTTTCAAAGGATGCCATAGGCTAAGTAAACAGATAGCAAAGAAAGATGATTTGCCAAGTCTTAAACCAATAAGAATGACATCAGGAAATGTACAAAGAACTGCAAATCAGTAAGACAGGAGAAGGAAGATGGAGAGAAGGAAGATGGAGGCGAATAGAGTGCATCACCCCCGTGTACCGCGTCACTGCACAGGTGAATAACGAGTTAGAACGGCCAAAAGCTATCTTGTTAGGAATTTCCAGCAAAATTGGGGTGCACTGAAACCTAGAGGAAGGATTTCCATCACCCGAGGATCAATTACTGGGGCTCAATCGCGAGTGAACTGTGCACCTGGAGATTCAGTCTGATTGATTGGCGGCCCGCCCCGCAGCCAGAAACTGTGGCGCACTGAGAAACAGCGTGCCAAGAAACGGTGTGCCAGCAACACAGAGAAACGGTGCTGCGGATTCTGTGAGGTCCTGCCAACTGTGCCCTCACTGTGCTCCAGGCTGAGTTCTGGGTTTGAGACAGGGGAGAGAAACAGTCCAGGTCTGTCCTCCACACTGGACAACCCACCGAGGAAGCTAGCAGCCACCATCTTGGAGAGCTGAAGTCACCATCGTCAGTTTCCAACAGATCGCAGCAAGTTCAGAGATAGAACAGGTGTGTGACATTTAGCCCTTCTCACATACAGCGGGGAAATCACATAAAATCTCTCCCTGGCTTTCCGGGTGCGTGAATACCAGAGTGAGCGTGAATAGAGGTGTGGGGGAAAGGTAAAGGCACCTGACCTCCAACTCCCCCCTCCCACCAACAGCGAGAACGAAACCTGTCTCGCCAGCTCTCGGAGGGAATCAAAACAATAAGGGGCCGTTTCCCAATAGCCTCGCTCCACATCCAGGAAACTGCAGGCCCAGAGTGTAGCTTGAACTGCAGAGAGGTACCACACTGGGGAAGGCCTGTCTGGAGGGAGAAGTGAGGAGACTAGAGTCCAGGAATAAACCTAAGCTAATAGGTTTTTTGGGGGGGGGGGGCGGGAGCAGCCTCACACGGATTGTTTCCTACAGCTGGAGGGCAAAATCTTGGCCCAGAAGGCACAGCACCACCTACTGGAAGCAAAGCAAATAGAAGCCTAACAGTGCCTTTTTTAAAAAAAATTAATTTTTTAATTTTAATTTTTTTAATTATTTTTTAATTGTAATTTTTATTTTACTGCATTTTATTATTTTTTATCATTTCTTTTTCTTTTCTATTCTTTTATCTGTCCCCAAAGAAGCTAACGTATACTAACCTCCATACCATCCATACCATCAAATCGCCCGACCTTAACATAAAATCGTAAGTTCAAACCTCAATTCTCTATATGCCATCAAAATCTGTAGGCCTTTAATGAAACTAATGAATTTACCTTAAATCACAATTAAATCCAACATCTCTAAACAGTGTCTCCCAACACAAAGGAGAGATATTGGAACTATAAAAACCAAAACAAATTTAAAGGAGAAAACAGAAACACAGCAGTCAAACAGAGTTGGAAAGTAATGTGAGCACCATGAAAACATAAGGGAACAAAGGATTACAAACAATGCAGGACAACTTAAATTCACAGGAGAACCTAGAGGCATCAGAAAAATGGACAGAGAAAGAACTCAAGGCATACCTAACTCAGATGGAACGGAATCTTAGAGAAGACATTAGACAGCAAGTCCAAACAATGAAAGTATACTTTGAAAACGAATTACATAAGCAAATTCAAATGGCAAAGAATGAGCTCTACCAGTAGATAGAGATTTAAAAAAAAAAATCAAACAGTAATCCCAGAAATGCAGGAAACCATAAACCAAACTAAAAACTCAAACGAGAATATTAGAAATAGACTAGATCAAATAGAAGTCAGAACATCAGATAATGAAGACAAAGTTTATCAACTTGAAAAGAATATAGTCAACACAAAAAGGATGCTAAGAAATCATAAGCAATCCATCCAAGAGATATGGAATGTCATAAAAAAACCAAACTTGAGAGTCATTGGGATAGAAGAAGGTACAGAGGTTCAAACCAAAGGAATGAACAATCTATTGAATGAAATAATCTTAGAAAACTTCCCAGATATGAAAGATGGAATGGATTGCCAAATCCTGGAAGCCTACAGGACCCCAAACATACAAAACCATAATAGACCAACTCCAAGACACATAATTATGAAGATATCCAACATACAGAACAAGGAGAGAATATTAAAAGCTACGAGAGAAAGGAGGCAGATTACATTCAGGGGTAAGCCAATTAGGTTAACGGTTGATTTTTCATCACAGATGTTGAAAGCGAGAAGGTCCTGGAACAATGTATTTCAAACGCTGAAAAATAATGGATTCCAACCAAGAATACTGTAGCAAAATTAAGCTTCAGATTTGACAATGAAATTAAAATATTTCACAATTAAAAAAATCAGTAAGACAGACTAGAACCTGAAACAAAAATGAATATGGGATGTCACAGAAGCAGACAAATGAATGGCTGCAATCACTCCAAAACTCATTAGTAATCAGAAAAATGCAAACTCAAACCAATATTGAAATAACTCTTTAAAAATAACAGTGTCAAAAAGGCAAAATTACAAAAGATAAGTCCTAGCAACTATGGACAAGGATAGAAGGAGATAATAACACATGAAATCACTGGTGGGAGCATTAGAACAAACTTTCTAGAAAATAATCAGGCCACATTTACTGAAATTAAATGACATGTGTGCCCTATGATCTAACAATCCTTCTCCTAGGTTTGAATCTTAAAAACATATATAAAGGCAGTAAGAATTCATGGCCAAAAAAAGAAAAAAAAATTCTCAGATTCGATTCTCAGCACCACATAAAAGTAAAGGCATTGTGTTGTGTCCATCTACCAAAAAAAAAAAAAAAAAGATTCATATTTTCTCTCTCTCTCTCTCAAAAAAAAAAAAAAAGAATCATCATGGATGTATCTGTGGTAGTGGGAGCTAGAACAAATGCAGGTATATCCAACTTGGGAGATAGACAATATAGTAGATACATACTATGAACACTAAGCAGCAATTAGAGACAACTAACCAGTTATGCATATAACAATGAGAATACATTCTTCAAGTACCATGTTAAATGGAAGGAAAAAAAACAGGACACATTACAGAAATTAACTCTTTTAATCCTCCCAACAACCTTATAATCTAAGTACCATTTAGTACCCTCCACTTTATAGATATGGAAATAGACAAAAATTGTTTTGTAACTTGCCTATGGTGATACAGCCAGTAATTAACATAATAAGAAACAAAATAAGATATACAGCTCAGTATCATGAGTTAAAAACACACAAAATATTTCATATTTTATATATTTTGATGCATACTCAAGAACATATATAGCATATTAGGACAGGAGGCTAAGGAGAGAAGATAATGGAAATGAAAATGGCAGGTGAAAGTGACACCTTGTAACATCCAATGAACTGAATGCTGCTACTCAACTTTCTATGCTTAAGAATCACATTACAATTCCCTAAAGACCTAATAAGAGCATGCTACAGGGACACTGCTACATCGATGTTCATAGCAGCACAATTCACGATAGCAAGATTGTGGAATCAGCCTAGATGTCCTTCAATAGATGAATGGATAAAAAAAATGTGGCATTTATACACAATGGAGTATTACTCTGCATTAAAAAATGACAAAATCATAGAATTTGGAGGGAAATGGATGGCATTAGAGCAGATTATGCTAAGTGAAGCTAGTCAATCTTTAAAAAATAAATACCAAATGACCCCTTTGATATAAGGGGAGTAAACAAGGACAGGGTAGGGATGAAAGGTTGAGAAGAAGATTTACATTAAACAGGGATGAGAGGTGGGAGGGAAAGGGAGTGAGAAGGGAAACCGCATGGAAATGGAAGGCGATCCTCAGGGTTATACAAAATGACATATAAGTGGAAAGGAGGGGTAAGACAAGATAATACAAATCGAAGAAATGATTTACAGTAGAAGGGGTAGAGAGAGAATAGGGGAGGGGAGGGGAGGGGAGGGGAGGGGGGATAGTAGAGAATAGGACAGACAGCAGAATACATCAGACACTAGAAAGGCAATTTGTCAATCAATGGAAGGGTAACTGATGTGATACAGCAATCTGTATACGGGGTAAAATTGGGAGTTCATAACCCACTTGAATCAAACTGTGAAATATGATGTATTAAGAACTATGTAATGTTTTGAACGACCAACAATAAAAAAAAGAAATAATTACTTTAAAAAAAAAAAAGAATCACATTACATAGTATATAATTCTATATATTCATTGAACAAATAATGAATGGCAGAATTTACAATTATCCTTACTCTCTTCTTTCTCTCCTTCTTCCAATATGCAGTCACCAAGTTTTATATATTTTACCTCAAATATATTCTTAATATGGCAACTTCACCATGTCCACTTATATATGTTTTCCATCCCAAGCCACAGCCTCCTTAATGGCTTCCTAAGCAACTGCCCTCGTCTGGCACTGCTCCAATTCATTCTTCATTAATCTGACTCTGATGTGACTACACACTTCAACGGCTTCTCATTACTCTTACAGTGAAGTCCAAAGTCTTTGACACACCTACAAGGCACTGAATTATTTATTCCTAACCTATCTTTCCTGTTTTCATTTATACCACAACCCCCTTCTCTCACTCCAGCCACCCTAATCTTTTAATTCCTCATACTTGCCAACCTCCTTCCCACTTTGGAGGATACAAACTCCTACAATCCCAGAACAAACAAACAAACAAAAAATAGAATAATTATCTTCTCTTCCCAAAGGCTCACATGTCTTTAAACATAAGGGGACTATGTTCTCAAAGTACTCAAGAGTTTATTCAAACCGTTAATATCCAAATTTCAAAAGCCAAGACGAGTCCTCTATGATGCAGTAAACAGAAATTCATTAGTCAAACTTTCCCTATTCTATTACATTTAAGTAATATTTTTCCAACTAAAAACACTTAAGGAAGGAAAATGCTGTATATCTAAAGAACTTAAGTACAGTCTAAATCTAAATATGATATCTGTAAAGTCAAGAATCTATTATTAAATTCTTTAACATTTAATACTTGCTGCAATATTTCACCACCAGGTGGCAGATCCATACAACTTTCTAGAAAAATACTCTCATCAGTCTTGAGAAGTTAGTCCAATTAAAGGGAGTTTTAGGAAAAGTTAAATAGTTTTAAGCATTTTTTAAACCTAAGCCAGTTAACCACAGGCTAGATACAATTGACTATCAGAACATTACACTTTTATTAACTGTAAATTTGTTTCCAGGCCATGTGGAGTACCCAATTATCTTTAAAGAAAACAGAACATTTAAATACAATTTTAAAATGTGGTTATTCACAACCCAGCCATTCAAAATCCTCAAAGTGTAAAAGAGCTTTGAATCCAAAAATAAAGAAACAAGAGATGAAAAGAAAGGATGGACAAAGACAAAAGCAAGACCATGATGAGAAGGTAGGGATGGAGAGAACAATCACCTCCTAAACCAAGAAGCTGCCAAAACCCAATTCATAGCAACCAAAGGACAACTGACATTTCTGTTTTTGTGTTCAACAAAATATTCCAATCAATAAAAGACTTTAGTCTGAAGTCACTTTGTTAAGACACTGACTTTTTGAATTCTTAATAAAATGATTCTCAAATTTTTAAAATGTATTACTAAATGTCAAAATGAAATACATTATCTTGGGATGACTCTTCAGTTATTTTAAAATGCTACTGGAAACACTATCTGTATAAGTATCCTTTAAATCCAAGAAGAGCACACTAATGTGTTTACCACCTTGACAACAGTACACCTTCCTTCTACCATCCTTCGTTCTGCCCTCCTTCCTTCTGCCCTACCCACTTCTGCCTCTTTCTGGCCCATGTTTACAAGAGAAACAGGTGTAGACCCTGACAAAGAAAAGTACCCGGGCCCACATACACTAGTCAATTACTCAGCTTTCTCACTAGTGTTTCCTAACAGCCTTCAATTCAGTCACCAAACTTACCTCAGCCACAATTAGAAATCTACACCAACCAGCACCATGAGCCAAGGCTGATCTGAGTTTTGTGGAGTTTGAAGCATACATAATTTGGGGGCCTGTCCAGAGAAAAAGTTTTTCAAATCTCAATTTTGCAAATTTTATAGAAACATGTAACTATTGAACACAGAGCTAGAGCCTCCTCCCAGATCCTAGAAAGGGCCTGTCCAAATGAGATCAGAGCTTAAACTCCTATAAACACAAGCTGAGGAAAAATGCAAGCCTCTAAACTCCTCCACTTGTTAAAATTAAACAAAATGGGGCTGGAGTTATGGTTCAGCGGTACAGTGCTTGCCTAGCATGTGGAGACCCTGGGTTTGACCCTCAGCATCACATAAAATAAATAAATAAAGTAAAGGTATTGGGTCCATCTACAACTAAAATAAATAAATAAATAGATAGATAGATATTCTTTAAAAATTAAACAACTAGCACATTGATTTCTATCAATAAATGAAAAACAGTGGGTATCTATTTATAGTGCTCACAGTTACTTTAGAATAGGGTGGCTAAAATTAAGGACTACACCAAACTAATGGTAACCCAAAAACAAAGCATAAAGAAGAAAAAATATTGGTAGAAACCACGAGGGAAATGCATACTTCTCCACTGCTTTTAAGTTCCTGAAGCACAGTGCCATCAACCTCCAGGAGAAGGAGGTGTTACCCTCCAGGAAAAGTTTTCCTCATTGGGTTATTTATATAACTTGACTTCAGAAAGCTCTCACTTTTCTTCCCCGATAGAAACAAAAAGGAGAGGGGCAATTTTCAAACAAGTTTAGGAAATTTTTCTTTCACTTATGTGTCATATATCCCATACCCCATCATTCTATAGTCCCTAACACCATTAGAAGAAACTTGCCAAATCTTTCATTCCTTCCTCTAACACAAACTGTTTTGATATACACAAAGGTTTCAGTAGCTTATCTGACTGAAAAAGAACACAAGTTCTCATTTCCTAATAACTTCCTGAATATATTATTATCGTTTCCTCCCAGGAAATTTATTCACTCTATGTAGCTCCAACACTAACAGTCCCCTTTTGAAGGGAAACTATTCAACCAGAGCAGAAGCTCATATAAAAGATTACCTCTACTAGGGGCTGAGTTATAGCTCAGTGGAAGAATACTTGCCTAGCATGTGTGAGGCACTGGGTTCAATTCAAAGGCCCATCAACAACTAAAAAATATTAAATTGAAAAAAAAAAAGATTACTTCCTCTAATAAGTTGTTTGACTATGTACATAGGTATGAGTTGAAAATACACGTGTATTTTAAAACAAATGCAAAGAAAACAAAGCAAAGGGAGACAGTTAAATAGGAATATTTTCCCATAATAATGATAAAATGCAAAAATAAATAAATAAAAACCACTGGTATAATGAACAAACAGTATACTTTAGATCTACATTTCAACTGTACCTACACTTCAAATATACTTCACAAAAATAAATATTGTTTAAAAATCCAAGAGTAAAGCTGGTTAATTTTACCCATTAACAAGAAAAATTATTGGTATTCTTTTCAGGGAAAAAGATTCATAGAAATTATCTTATATGTTTATCTCCAGGACTTAATTACAAACATAATTTATATTCCTAGGGTCACAATACTGGGCCTATTTTATGGCATAATGGCCTATATAATATATGCCAACTCTTCATGGTAAAACTTCTGCTCTTTGAAGCAAATGATTTGGAGCAATAAATAATCAGTAACAATGAGATTCCAAAACAAAATCTGTTTGGACACTCTCTTTGTCCTAACAACTCTGTTTAGAACAGGGAAGTAGCATTGACTACATAAAAAGAACAAGAGCTAATGTACTTTAGAGAGGGAAAGAATTCCAAGAGGGAAAACCACTGTTTAGTATCCTATATAACCCTGGCATGGGTTCAGAATCCTGCTTGTTACCGGCCTATAACCAAAGATTAAATTACTTACTACATGTAGCACACTTTTTTAAAAAGTGCCTGGCCCATAGTGCCTTACACATGAGAAAACTAAGGCATAGAGAGGTTCATCAACTTGCCTAAGGTCCCCCAAATCTTGGAAACACCCAGTACTGCTAGTGAGTAGGAGATTTGTAGAAAAATGCAAGAAAAATATAACCAACTATATCTTAATGCAAAAGAAACACAAGGTATCTACTATACCTATGCAATCTATAGCTGCCTATGCCACACCCTACCACCCCTCAATGTCCCTAAAACCTTTGTAAAACCCTTCACTGTGTCCTAGACAGCTTATTTAGCAGGAAGATAGGAAGTACTGCCATTATCTAAGTCAAATAGAGCCCTCTGTAGACTTAGGAGTGAGCAGTGAGACTAGCCCAATCAACTAAACTGCTGCTTTTCAGTCTTCCTGAGAATATCAGCAGGAAAAACTGTAACAAATCTCAACTGATAAAAATCTATAGTATATTCAACTGCCTTAAGTATAACAACACAGCAGATATTCATGTGTCACAGAAACCATTCTAAAGATAGGTATGGTTCTCTCCTCTAGCTTATTTAAGCAGAGAACACTTTTCTCCTCCCACCATAAAATTATTAATCCCTAGACTAGAAGAAGAGTGGTCCATGAAACACCTTCTTGGTAAATATCCTAAATCTAACCCATCCAGATCGGAGTATACCCCATTTGTCAGATCAAGTGCCCTTCTTTTCCATCCCTATTTTTATGCCATTTCATATCACCTTCTTCATTCTCAAACAAAATTATTTGTTGTCCTTATTATCATCAATGCTTTCCTACTTCTCACCAATTGCTCATTATACTTCCTCCCGCCCTTCTCATCTCCACAAGTCCATAACCTCTACCCATCAGGGACAATAGCCTGCACAACAGCCTGTGCAAAGACCATATACTCAGCCTTCAGGACCAGTTCAAATTCTACCATCCAAGAAAGTTCACCATGAGTTGCCCTGTCTAAAAGTAACCTCTCTATTTTAAAAATTCCCAATGCACTCTTACCCCTTTTACTGCACACATCATTTTCTGGACAGCATTATAATTACTTTTATACATGATATGCCCTTTTTTAGATTAACTCTTTTTATTTCTCCCATCTCCTATCACCTAGCACAGTGCCTCATGCATGGTAAATAATCAATAAATGCTTGCTAAATGAATAAATGAATCTGAGAGTCTATTTCCCATCATGATTAGTTTGTACTAAACATGGTTAAATAGACTGGACTTCTCGATTAGAGAACACAAACTATTTGAAATTGCCAAGAGCTACAACTTAAATCAGGAAAAGTCACTGGGCTGTACAGTAGAACTTCATTCACATAAGCGTCCTTGTACTTACTTGTTTGTGTGTTCTTTTCTGTGAAGCAGGCCTTTATACTGTAGACTGAGGAGGGTGGAGAACACAACTGGTAGTTTAATTTGTGTTTTTCAAAAAAACGCAGCCAATTAAAATGTAGTTAAGATAGTCTGAAAATGTGGCTCGAAAATTGGTATGTTGTTATAAAATGTGATAGTGCTGATCCTACAGTTTTATTCTTAATACTCATATAAGACATTTTTGAAGCTTTAAGAACATTTTATAGGACTACTTCTTGTAACTCAATTCTTTCCCAGATAGTGCTCCATATCCTACAACATTCCCTGAAGAAGGAACAAAGAAAACATGGTTGCCTTATAAACCAAAACATGATCTTTTTAAATCCTAGGAGATGAGCAGTAAAGCTATATGAAGGGAGAAAGAAAGGAGATAAAGAGGCAGCAGACAAAGCAGTGGTATAAGAGAGATCAGGCTTGCTTATAAGGAAAAAAATCAGTTATCAAAAAGAAGGGACTGCTCTGGGGTTTGAAGAGATGGTAGGAAACATATTGTGATAAGGAAGTTGGAAACACAAAATCAGACAGAATGAAGTTACTTATCCTTTGCGCTTATAAGATCCCAGAACTTCTCCAACCACCATGGCCCTCCATGCTTACGTCAGTACCTTCTATTTACCCACCCAACCAATACTTATTGGCAATCAATTGTGTGCCTGGCACTGTTGTAGAAACTGGAAAATAAGGAGGCATCTTCACTTAGCACAAGGATACACAGGATTTACTTAACTTTTTTAGATCCTTTAACCCTCAGATTGTAAACCTTTTGAAAGCAATACCTCTAACTAGATTACAAACCCCTCAAGGATAAAAAATTATATGCAAAATGTCATCATCTTCAGAGCTTCTGGTATCTAGATATGTTATAGGATTGATTCATAACCCCATATTTTTATTAATGAAAATAAAAATATTCATCTCACTCTTTGTGATTCATGGTACACTATCACAAACCAAAAGCAGCCAAATGACAGACCAGAACTGCACCTAAATTCTTGTTTCTTTGTGCTTCTCAAAAACCCACTGGATTGCTGAGAGTCACTATGCTGCTGAGGCTGGCCTTAAAATTGAAATCCTCCTGTCTTAGCCTCCTAAAATACTGGTATTGCAGATGTGCACCATCATGCCTTGCTTAATTTTTTTGATACATGTAAAATGTGCTTAAGTGGTTCAATTTTATGTCTTTTCTATAATTATCTCCAGTGATCTCAAATATATTATATTACAACTCATTTTTTTTATTTTGAATGTCTTTTAAAATTTTGATTTTTTTTCAGAATTCTTATGTGTGCATGTATATATTTTTTGTAGTTCTGGGGAGTAAAACCAGGACCTCACCCATGCTAGGCAAATGTTCTACTCCTGAGCTATACCCCCAATCCTTTATATATTTATAATAAAGAATTTTTCTGCTTTAGTGTAAAAAACAAAAACCCACTGGAAATACCATTTCACCATTTCCCTCTCCACATTTCTATAATCTCACACTCTATTTGCATATTAGTGCAAATATGAGACATTCATTTTATAGCTGGTGAACTTTGTGCTAGAACTTGTGGGGAGGGGGAGGAAATGCAACAAAGAAAAACAGCTACAACTTACAAGAGAATCTGGCATAGTGCCAGTCACAGCTCAAGGGACCAGCAAAGAGGTTGAAACAGATGATCTTGGAGGCCCCCAACCAGTTTAAAAAAAAAAAATCTATGACTCATGAATTCTACATCCTCAAACATGTCCACATGTGTATAAAATAATTTTACAATAAGCCAGCACTATTCAACATAATGGATGGAGGGAATTCCTTAGCTGGTGACATGGCATCATATCGTAACAAAAGAAATTATCAACAGGCTCAAATTATCACCCTGCCATCGTTTCTATCAAATGAACTATAATCATCAATGTGTACTTCCAGAGTTTCCCTAACTCCAGTCTGTTCCTACTTTTAGAAGACCAACTAAAAATACATGCCTTTCCAATGATGAACCATTAGTCTTTTTTCCTTCATTTTACAAGAATAGCATATATAAAGCTGAACAATTCATTTGGCTTTTTATCACATACTACTACTAAGACATACTAATTCTTATATGTTGTCTTATATGTTGTTACATCAGGAAAAGTCACTAGGCTGTACAGTAGAACTTCCTCAAGGGAAAAAAGTTCCTTAAGGAAAAAAGCTATGTCTTATATGACTCTGTACCTGATATGGCACAGTGTTCAGCACAAAAAGACACCAAAAACAACATAAAACATATACTACCATAACACTCTCTCCTTGACCCCACTCCACCCCAAAAATCCCTGCTAGATAAATGGCTGCTTGACTCTCTATTTAACGTAAGATTCCTAGAAGGCTGGGGTTGTACATTATATTTACTTACCTCTTTGCATGGTCTAAATCATAATTAGCCAAGTAACAGGGCTTTAAGTAGCTGCTACTGAATCTAAGTTTTGCTTTTCTCATCTACCAAAGCAGAAAGATAAATGATTCCTCCTATGGCTCTGTAATTTTTGAAATCATCTTTCATTCAAAAACAAAATGTTTCTGAAGACATGTATCAGGTACTGTGTTAGGTCCTGAGGATACAGATAAAAGTTAAGGAAAGTTATATAGAGATATAAGTTACAGAAACACAACCACAGCAGCATGGTCATCAGCATTTCATATGCTTACAAAGCAAACAGTGTGAGCAGTGACAAGGAGAGGAAAGGAGGCCAGGGATGCTGGACCTTTAGGTAAGACTGACAGAAAGAAGAGATGTAAAGGTGGACAGGAGAGACGGGATATTCCTACCCACAAAGGGCCATATTCCTACCCTACTTCAAACATGAGAATAGAATTCTATCTGCCTTAAGCTGTTAATTTTCTCCATAATCTAAATAACTTAAGGGTATCTTCACACATCAAGAACCTATGTTGTTACACTGAATATAAGACAGTAGTCACTCTGACAACTCCAAATGTGCCACAGAAATAAAGCACAAGAAAAAGAAACCAGGAGCACTTCACTTTAGCCATGAATTTATCTTTATTTTCTGCTTTTCTTATTCTTACCTTACCACGAGTTTAGGGTAACAAAATGGTCAAACAGTGGGGCGATCAGAAGAAAGTGAGAAACAAGGGGACTTCATAATCTTGACATTAAACTAGATAATTAGCCTCAGAATAACAAGGAATTAAAGTCCCCACTCCTAGACACAGGTTTTTAGAGAAGAACATCTAAAAGTGAATTGCCCTGAGGTAAAATTCTGATTGCATTTACAATGTGTCTTGACCATGCCTGAGTTGTTGTTACCTTTATCTGTTCAGACAAATATTGAGTCCTCAAATGAGTAAAATCTTCTGTGTAAATCAGGTACTTAATTAACGAAAAAGCTTAGAAGGCTGCAGGGTAAGATTTGTTGAAATGGTGAATTATACACTGTTACAGGAAAATATTTATTTGGTTTATTATTTCTATCATTATTAATTTTTTAGAAAAAATCGTATCAGTCAACAGTAGTTATTGTTTATGCATAAACACAATCATTTTTATATTAATATTCATTTTTTTAGTTGTAGATGGACACAATACCTTTATTTTATTTGTTAATTTTTATATGGTGCCGAGGATTGAACCCAGTGCCTTATGTATGCTATGCAAACACTCTACCACTGAGCCACGACCCCAGCCCTAAACAGAATCTTTTTCATTTAAGATTCTAGTTTAGGTAAATATTTACTTGAAACCTTCAATCTCCAATGTGCTTACCGACCTCTGGCCGGTAAAGGGGAAAAGGCATAGAAAACCATGCTATCTTCATACAATATACAATCTTGTTTAATTTCCTACGATAGTATGTTCTCATATTAGTACTAGTACTAGTAATCCTACCCTCTTGGCCATCTAACTCCTTAAGTCTCCTGAAAACAATTTCTCGCTTGCAAACAGCAAAAGGTCCCATTTCCTTATTAAAAATTTTCACCTATTTTGCCGGGAACCGTGGTACATGCCTGTCATCCCAGTAACTCAGAAGGTTGAGGCAGGAGATCTCAATTTCAAGATTAGCCTCAGCAATTTAGCAAGACCCTGTCCCAAAATAAAAAATAAAATAAAAAGGGTTGGGGATGTAGCTCAGTGATCAAGGTCAAGTTCTCCTAGGTTCAATCTCTAGTATCACAAAAAAAAAAAAAAAAAAAATTTACCTGTTTTCATGTTCTTTCCCTCTTCTTAAAGGTTGGTTATCTCTTTTCCAATTGACTATAAATCTACTTGTGTTTAGAACTCTATGTTCTCTCCCAAACTTTCCAGAAAACTTAACACTATTACATTTTTCCTTAAATAATCAGGCTAACTATCTCAAACAGAGTTTTCTATTTTAAAAACATGTTCAAGAGTCTCTTCAAATAAGCATATGGAAAGGGGGGAGATGGGGTTGTGGTTCAGTGGTAGAGCACTAGCCTCCCATGCGTGAGGCCCTGAGTTTGATCCTCAGCACCACATAAAAATAAAGAAATAAAAATAAAGATATTGTGTCCAGCTACAACTTAAAAATAAAATTTTTTTAAAAAGCATATACCCACTCATACCTGGGTATGTGCACACAGATCCCACTCATTAGATCTCAACACCACAATCAGTCATTGCCATTCACAGATAAATTTCTGGAACTTTTCAATCTTCATTTCTCCTTTCCCACTTACCCCTTAAGCTGCTTACAAATTATACTAAAGCTTTCAATAAGGACAGTAATGACTTATGCATGCCTAAATGCAAAAGATATTCTCCACTTTTCACCATAATTAATCTGCCAACAGAATCTGATACTCCCTTCTTGGTTCCTATGACACAGCACTCTCCAAGTTTTCCCTTACTTTGCCCACTTCTTCTATGTCGTGTAATAATGCATCCTCCTCAACTCAACCATATCCTAGAAGCAGCTGACTCACAAACCTATAGCCCACATCTGCCATTACACCAGACTGCTACCAACTGCTTCTTGGATAAAAAGGCATATCAAATTCATTAAGTCTAAAATTAAACTCCTGTTCTTCTTGACCCCCTCCCCACAAACTTAGTTCTTTCCCTGAAAAAGACACCACCATCCATGCTGCTATGCAAATTCTAAAGAACCCTAGGAATCATCTTTGACATGTTCCTTTCCCTTGTATCATATCCAATTCATCACCAAATTCTATTTTATCACCTAAATATCTTTCTATTCCATGAACTTCTTTCCACTTCCATAATCCCAATCCAAATTATCACTGTAGACTGTTTAGGCTACTACAACAGCCTGTGCGACATCACCATCATCACCTCCATCACTTCATCTCCACACAAGTGTATACACTTTTTTTCTTGCAGATATTATAATGGTCAAGTTAACTGTCTTTTAACTGGAGTTTCAAATTCTTTGCAGTTGGGCAAAAAACAAATCATATATTTACACATACTCTTTTCCTTTCTCATTCATGAATATGAACTTTACCAGAATACAATATAAGTTTTCATCATTCTCAAGACCCCAAAACAGCTTAAGCATGCAGCATGTAATAAAAATAAAAGTTTCCTGAATTAATTAATCTGAAATTCACTTTGTTTTGGAAAAACAAAAAGTACACTTAAGACTTAATTTTTCATCTATTTTCCTGCTTTCAAAAGTTGAAGCAAAACTAAAACTTTTAAAAATGTATAATTTTGAATTTTCCAGATATTAATGGAATACGGCCCACACTGTAATGACTTATCATAGTTGAAAAATGAGGCTAGTGTGGTGATGCACGCCTGTAATCCCACAACTAGGGAGACCGAGACAGGAGGATCTTGAGTTCAAAGCCAATCTCAGCAAAAAGTGAGGTGCTAAGCAACTCAGTTGAGACCCTGTCTCTAAATAAAATACAATATAGGTCTGGGATGTGGCTTGGTGGTTGAGCCCCCCTTGGGATCAATCCCCAGAACACCCCCTCCAAAAAATGATTAAAACCACTCAGATATAAACTGATCATTCCCATGGTTAAACAACTAAAAGGTTTTCCAGAGAAATAACAGCTCTTCAATATTCCTAATGTTCATAGTTATGAAAAAAACATTTTATAAAGTGAATAAAAATAGCTATACAAACAGCAACTACCCCACCAAACACAAATTATATTTTTCTTTATGGAGAGACCATTCTAAAATACTACTTTAAATTCAGAATCATTTAAATTTAGAAAATTTGCAGAGTTGGATGGATGACGGTTATCTTTTATTCTATTCTTCCAGATAATTTTCAGAAAATATTCCTTAAAACTTTGTGAATAAAAATATCAGTTGGTGACTCTCACAATACAGATTCCCAGGTCTCCAAACCTGCAATATTAGAATGGAATCCACACAAGCTTCAAGAGTCCACCTCATCCAGCAATACTGCCACACACCAATAACATCCTATCATCATGGTCATCCTCCAAATAGAAAACTGAAAGGATGTAAAGCTATAGGCGTGGGATTGGGAGCAAAATTTTTTACTCTGTTAAAAAAAAAATTACAAAGAGAAAAAAAAATTTCAGAATATCATTACAATACTCAACTGCATAAATTTCAAAGAAATTTAAGAAAATACTCTGTGTGTGAAAGGAGAACAATCTCAAATCAGTAAAGGTTGGTTTCAGCCATACTTGACAACTGAAAAATTTTTCAAAGAAATACAATGGGGGCTGGGGTTGTGGCTCAGTGGTATGGCACTCACCTCACACATGTGAGACCTGGGTTCGATCCTCAGCACCACATAAAAATAAATAAATAAAATAAAGGTATTGTGTCCAGCTACAACTAAAAAATAAATTAAAAAAAAAA
Organism: Urocitellus parryii; assembly: GCF_045843805.1. Lineage (NCBI taxonomy): Eukaryota > Metazoa > Chordata > Mammalia > Rodentia > Sciuridae > Urocitellus > Urocitellus parryii. The sequence continues at coordinate 116,444,491 of NC_135536.1, read as the reverse complement.
ATAAAAAGAAATGCAATGGGGGCAATAAAGAGCAAACAAACATGACAAAAAAGAGATTCCCTAGTCCAGCGGTAAAGTGCTTGCCCAGCATGCACAAGGCACTGAGTTTGATCCCTTAGCACATCAAAAACACACAAAAAATAAAAACAAGCTTGAAATTTTTTTATATAACACAAATAAGAAAAAGGATGAAAGGGGAACTGAAAGAATTTGGCTTCCAGGAATGACAGAACAGATGGTTCCAACCAACTCTTCCAATGAGAACAACTGAAACAACTAGACAAAATACCAAATATCCATGTGAAGGCAATCAAAAGACAATGAAGAATTTAAAGACCAAAATCCAGAAAGTAAAAAAATCCAAAGAGCCACATCTGATAGTTGGGGCTCCTTTTTGTTCAAAAGATCAGTGGACTCAAAAGGTTGCTACCAAAGAGGCTGAGATAAGCCTAGCTTCTGATAGACCCACACCCTGAGGAGGAAAAAAACTGGGGTAAGGACCTCCCAAAAAGGAAGATAAGCCCCTTAGACTGAAGATTAGGACCTGGAAGGACTACATCTAAGAAATAAAGGTAAACCTAAAGTATATCAACTCACAAGGTTGGAAGTCCCAATTTTAAATAATCTGAATAGATTAGAATAATCTGAGATTATTAGTACCTCAAGCATAACAACCTACCAGAAGCAAAGGTAAACTGTTTCTGAGAGAAGACAGCATTATCTAAATAATCTCTATAATTTTGCATACACAATACCTGGCACTCAATCACAAATAAACAAGCACATGTAAAAACAGAACACCCTAGAAATTGGGGGACATAACATATGATGGAGTGAACTGAAGAATAAAAACACAAGATAGAGAACTTAAGGAGAAGCCTAGAAACTATTAAAAAAAAAAAAAAAAGACTGGAATTATGGAACTGAAAAATTGAACAAATGGATTTTTTTAATTTTTAATAACTTTTTATTTTATTTATTTTTATGTGGTGCTGAGGATCGAACCCAGGGGCTTACATGTGCAAGGCGAGCACTCTATCACTGAGCCATAATCCCAAACCACAAATGAAATTTTAAACTCAATAAACAGACTGCTGCCTCTGATTAGAAACTGCTGTTGCCTGGCAGGATGGCACATGCCTGTAATCCCAGCTTCTCAGGAGGATGAGGCAGGAAGATCATGAATTCAAAGCCAGCCTCAGCAAAAGTGAGGTGCTAAGCAACTCTGTGAGACCCTGTCTCTAAATAAAATGCAAGTAGCACTGAGGATGTGCCCCTGAGTTCAATACCTCTCCTCCCCCCTAAAAAAGAAACCTAAGTGAGCTGAATTCCAATGAGACAGAGAAATATTCAATGAGAAGGCAAAAAACATTTCAAATTTGACAGAAGTAATCATTGTACGGAAACTAGCTCAACAAGCAGATCAACACAAGGAAAACCACAACTAGATACATCATAGTTAAATTTCTGACAATCAGAACAAAAAAAGCAAATCTTAAAAGTGGCTAAAGGGAGAGGATAAGCACATTACCCAAAAAGAGGAAAAACAGGACCTATGCCTGACTGTCCCCAGAAAACATGAAGTTCAGCAAACAATGAAACGACATACTTAAAGGGCTGGGGGGGGGGGGGGACTGCCTACCTAGAATTCTATAGCCAACCCCTCACTGGGGAAAGAATTAAGAACTGAAGGTGAAAAATACATGTTTTGAGACAGACAAAAAGCAGATCTAATTACTAAGTGATATTCTCCAAGCAGAAGGAAATGGTTTCAAATGGAAGCTCAGAGAAAGAAATGAAGAGCAGCTGAGAAAGTATGTGGGTAAATCTAAGTAAATAACAACTTATAAAATAATGACTCACTGATCCTAAATACAAAGAGAACTAAAGTATGCAATAGTAATATAAAAATTGAAAGAAAAGGACAAATAGTTATAAAAGTCTAGCATTGTCCAAGAAATGATACAAGTGTAAGTCAAAGATGCATTTAAGAACCACTAAATGAACAGTGAAAGAAATTATAACTGGTAAGCTAAAAGAGAGCAAAAAAATGGATAACTGAAAATAATCACAAGAAGTAAGAAAAGTGAGAAAAGTTAATACGGAATAGGCATGGCAAACAACAGTAAATACAGAAATGAAATAGTTAAAGCCAATATATGGGCTATGACATTAAATAGATATGCTTTAGTAAAAAGATAAAATTTTCAGACTCAAAAGAAAAATCCTAACTACACGCTACAAAAAAAAAAAAAAGCTCAAATATAAGACTATCAAAAGGCTGGGGGGAAAAAACAATATTTAAACACTAACCAAAATACAGTTGAATTGCATTAATATAAGAAAAATTAGACTTCAAGGTAAATAGAATTTCTAATAATAATAACAAATCATTCACTAGGAAGATGACTATTCTAAATTTGTATGTATCTAGTAACATAGTCCCAAAATATAAAAAAGCAAAAAACTGACACAATAAAAAGGAAAAATAAAATGCCATGAAGACTACATACTTACCTTTGCAATTCCAGAAACAAATAACAAAGTAGATATAATAAGAAAATAAAATTTTCCCACCCTGAAATAGATTTTTGTATTCAGATCAAAAGTACATCAAGTTCAGAGAAGCCACATCATACCCACATTTGATGTGAAAATAATTCACCATACAAGAAAATGAAATGATCAAAAGAGAACAAGCCATTTCCTGCCATTCAATATGAGCATGAAATAGCAGATATAACTTGTTATTCTAGTTGAACTCAGCTCCAATGTGCCTCTTTTAGTATGAGCATCTTACCACACTGCAATCCTAGTGCTAAAAAAAAAAAAAAAAAATGAAAGAAAGAAAAATTTTATAGAATATATGTGCAAGTTTTCATTTGGTAGTCGGCAAAAGAAATTATCTATTCCAACACCAAAGGAAAAACCATCTTTGCCTATCTTATTAAGAAATAAAATACTAGCCCCCCCGCCCCGGCCAAGTTGAGGTTTTCCTAAGGTACATTAAAGGAGAATTATGACAATATGCAATTTGCAAATTACTTGAATTTAAAGATAATGCCCAACTAAAATGCAACTGCTCTATAAAAGGTTAAAACAAAATCAATAATAAACTCTCACCTACTCATATCCTTCTGGAATTTCTAAATCTCAAATCTCACACACACGCACACACAAATCTCACACACGCGCGCGCGCACACACAACAATCAACAATTATACAGCTTTTTGTTTTTAAATGCAGGTACCTAGTACCTAGCAGACATTAACATTATGAACATCAAATGCAAGGGTAGTACTATTAGTAAGTTCTAAAAGGGAAAAAAATGTTACATATGAATTTAAATCTAAAAACCTGAACAAAGTAGAACTAACTGCCAAGTTAGTACCACAATGTTATCTATGATACTTCTTATCCCAAAATTTCACTGAAGAAAGAAGTCCACTTTTCCATAAAGCTTCCACAAATATTTTTTTAAACAAAGATTTCTTCAGAAAGAGGTAAACATTAACTCCCCAGAACTTCCCAAATACACACCTTCCTAAAGCTTACTTCTGTGGCTTTGAATAAACTCCAGTGAAATCAATGTTTCATAAAAGATAACCACAACATCTAATGGGAAATGAATAAAGTCCTAAAAAAGCAAGTTCATAATGGTAAGGTTAATTGTCAGGCATTAAAAATTGGAGCAAGTACTACCTCCAACTTCTATAATCAGATTATTTTTTAAAGATTATCTGGCTATGATTTCATCATCTAATGATAAAACTTCAGTATAAAAACAAACCTTTTAAGAAACGATTTAATGATCAAGAACATTTTGTTGCTTCTGCCTTTACTCTGCCTCATATCTTTCTTTCATTTTATCCTTTTAACCAAATACACATGTATGTACACATCAAAAAAAAAAACTTGCCCATCTTTAAAAAAAAAAATCTATTCACAGCTCTAAAACCTGATGGAATTATCAGAAATTTAGTTGAATATCCCAAACCAAACAAATCCTATTCTTCTACCATAAACTTACTCATTTAGCGACCTAATTATACATAGCCATCAGATAAAAACATAAGTGAAATTACATAAGCATCATCTAATTTCATGTCTAGTATATAACAAAACAACAAGAATGACAACAGTTTATGTTAAATGAATAAGATAATATAGGCTCTGCTGTAAGCATAAACACATATTAACTCATTCACTGTTTATCTCAACCCAATAGGGTGGGTAGTATGCTATTATAAATGTCATTTAAAGTAAGAACTATTTAGAATTGTCTTTGTAGGCCTTTACTCTCCCTGCTTAGCACTCTACCCCAGGGCCATGCCAAGCACTGTAGAACCAACAACACTCTCCCACTTACTCCTACATACAGTTTCTCAATAAGCTCTCCACAGGCAAAATAAACTTTATCATTTTATATCACTTTATATAATTTAAATAAAATAAACTTGTTATATAATTTTATATAATTTCTTATTCTAGATAATTACCTAGCTTTACTAGTGATATCTTCTGCAAATAGGACATTTCCTTCCTTTGGGAACCCAACTACTGGATGTATGTCTATTTGCCACAGGTTTTTCCTTTTTAAGTGGTATGATCTATTCTCACGACTTGAACTGTTATTACCTCCACTTGATAATTCCTGAACCTACATTTCTAGTCTATACCTCTCATCTGAGCCTTTACAGAAATGTTTATCTCTTTATTACCTTTACAGAAATGTTCTTTTGGCATCACAGGCCACCATATCTTGTCAGAAAATCATATTCTATCCCTTGGTTGTAGTCTATTGTTATTACCATAACAAAATATTTCAGCCTGGATAATGTAAAAAGAAAAGGTTTATTTAGCTCACAGTTTTAGAGGTTGAAAATCCAAACAGCATGATGCCAGATTTGGCAAGGGCCTCCTTACTGCATCACATCATGGTGGATGGAATCATTGTGGAAGCAGGAGAGGAAGAGATCCCAGGACAAGACAGGAGGCCAGAGACTAGGAACGGGTCAGGCTCACTCTTTAATAACAATTCACTCTGTGGAGAACCAACTTAGGGTCCCAAAGAATTATGATACTCTTTTCAGAAAGCAGTGCATTTAGGTGTTTGATTAACTGAACTTCATTACTCTAAACCAAAATTGTTCATCCAGTCTTAAAAGAGGTAATGTTTCAATTCTTATTTGTTATTCAAATTACTGAATAAAATATTTAATTTTTTTCTTCCAAGAGTATTAAAGCTAAACAAGAACAGTGGTTAGGGCTGGGGTTATCGCTCAGTGGTAGAATGCTTGCCTCGCATGTGTGAGCACTGGGTTCAATCCTCAGCACCATATAAAAATAAATAAATAAAATAAAGATACTGTATCCAACTACAACTAAAAAAAAAAGAAAAGAAGAGTGGTTACCAAAAGTCAGATAAGAAGACTGACTCAATTACTCTGCTTGCTAATCATTAAGTTAAAAACCACAACCAGACATGGTGGCACACAACTATACTCCCAACTACAAGAGGATAGCAAGTTGGGAACTTCATTAGATCCTGACTCAAAATTTAAAATAATAATAATACTTTAAATCGTCTGAGAATGTATCTCAGTGGTAGGGCACTTGCCTAGCATGTGCAAGTCCCTGGGTCCAATCCCTAGCAACACACACACACAGAAAGAAAAAGGAAAAAACCCACAAACAGCCATGGAAGTTTTACAAGTTACGTTTATAAATGAACTATTTATTTGAGAAGATATAGAAATATGAACAGAAGACATAGGCAAGTCTCAGAAATAATATAAACCAATAAAAATCTTAAAAGATGCTCAACTCCATCGATAATTTTAAAATATAAAATTTAAGGAGATGTACTTTTTTCTTCTACCAAATTGGCAAAGACTCAAAGTCTGAACATAACTGATGTGCTGGCAAGGGTATGGGGAAAGCAGCACTCCCTCATTTGCTGTTATAATGGGTATAAGTCAGCTTTTTGGCAAATAATGTGTAAATAACTACCTGATATTTTAATATGTGCCCTGCTACTTTATTTACAATTTCCACATTTGCAAAGTTATTTGATGGCATACTTGCACACGGATATGAAGACATTTATAAAAGTGAATTCACTGCATCATGTTTGCAAAATTTTGAAGCATCAAAGAGAACTTGTCAAACAGCTTATGATAAGTGAATAAAATAAAATATCTTATGGATATCAAAACAACTATGATAAACTTATACATACTCACATGAAAAGAGGTCCTAAAACAAACTGAAAAACAATACACACAGCATAATAAAACCTGTTATTTTTTTATATGTGTGATATATGTATCTGTTTAAGTATTTAGTTATACATATAGAAGTCCACAATATTTAAAAGTGATTACTTCTAGGGACAGAGCTGAAGTGTATGATATGTTTTATTTTATATATTACTTGAAAATTTAGAATGTTTTTTAAAGTTTTAAGAGTCAAATTAACAATTAACTTTACCCAAAACTTAAAAATTCACATACATATTTTAGCAATCAGGTTTAGCAATGCTGTTAATGAAGATAAATGCCATGGCCAGAGGGTTAGACACCAGTAAAGAAGCAACTAGGCCTAGTCACCTCCCCTCCCCTCTTTTTCACTTTTCCTTTCCTCTCACCTCAAGCAATAACCTGGACCTAAACTAATTTGAAGTGAGGTAAGACTCCAGAGATTTCTGAGGAAGGATGTATCTACCAGACAGCAAGTGTATGTGTAATACAAGAGAGTAAAAGGAAAGGCCAGATGTGGGCAATATCCATTAACAATAATGGAGAGGAAAAGGAAGTTTCCTCAGTCTAGGTGAGACAATTATTTCTGTTTATAGGACGATCTTTGTGTTCTTAGGTTTATTTTAAGTCTCCTTCCTTGCAAATGTCAAAATCTCTGTTGTTGGGGGACATTCCCAAGACAGTCCTTCTACTCACTTCTCATCACCTATGGGCTTAGAAATTGGATTATCCTGTAGGTTAGAACAGCATATGAATTAAAGATATGCTAAGAACAGGACCTTTGGGACTCTTGAGAAATTTATTTGCTTTGATGCATAGATGGAAAATTATTTCTCTTATTCCCCAGTCTTCAGCTGTAGTTGGAAATATGGTACATAAATATGTGAGTTCTAGGTGAGGTGCTATTAATAAAGGGGATTATTACCCTAAGAATTTCTGCATATAATTTCTTGAATATGCAACACCATATAAATTTAAAATAGCCCCACCTCAAACTTCAAAAGCTTTCAAGAATTAACCAGAAAGATCCTTAGATTTTAGTTGTTACATTTAAAGCTATATTTATTAACTAAAAATGATATATTAAATTTATAATGTTATTCTACCCCAAATTTGTACATTATAATGTCATTATCTTAACCAGACCTCATATGTAAAGGTACAAGTTGGTTCATTTTTTTTTTAACTCGCTTATTCTGTAGCAGGGGGAAAAAAAGAGTTTCTGTATTCAATTTCTATGTAGTATCATTTTTAAAAGTCACTCTCTGATCAGGACTTCTTAGTACATTTTACTGGCTATTACTGACCAATAATAAATCCTGAAAATCAGTACAATCAAATCAATCTCCATATTTCTAGAAGATATGGGAGTAGCTATACCCAGGTGGCTCCATTATGAGAATCCTTGTATAGACAAACATTCTAGTAATCACTTAGAAGAAATGAAAAATAACTCCCTCTTGAGAACTCTAGTCTACTGGTTTCATAAAACCAAGTTAGGACTACTCTAAAGATACAGAACCAGAATTATGAGAGAAAGCAGTATTAATGCTTGATCAACAGTGATACAATGAATACGGAGTATGCTTTCTGCCCATAACAGTAATGGCATTTCACTCCAAATCAAGTTACCTATTACCTAACTTATCTTGCCTTTAAAGCAAAGGCTTTCTAAGGGCAGAAAACACATCCAATTATCTTGGTATCTATATTCACAGTGCATAGCTTTGTGCAAAATGTTTTTTTGCAAAGATACGTTTTCACCTGGTCAAAATTACTTAAATCTTTAGCTTTGGCTATAGAAGAACCAACTGAAATTTTACATTTAAAATTCTTGCTACAAAACCATTTTTAAAACATTTCTAATGGTCTTTTTAAAAAAGAAAAGCAAACTCAATCTGATTTTCAGACTACCCAACTGCAAAGTCCTTATCAAGAAGAATTAGAGTACTGATTTCAATAAAATAAAATATATAAAACCACTGTACCTCTCTGCCCTCTTACATAAGAGTCAAAAAGAGAAACAAAACCTGCTCATTTCAATCAGCTCTGTAACCAATTTACTTTATACTGTTTCCAAGCCTGAGAGTAAGCATCTAATATTTCTGGTAATACTGTAATTTAAAACTTCTCAATTGGGCTGGGGTTGTGGCTCAGTGGTAAAATGCTTGCCTAGCATGTGTGAGGCACTAGGTTCGATCCTCAGTACCACATAAAAATATATAAATAAAATAAAGGGATCTGGGATTATGGCTCAGCAGCAGAGCGCTTCCCTCACACAAATGAGGCACTGGGTTCAATCCTCAGCACCACATAAAAATAAATAAACAAAATAAAGGTATTGTGTCCATCTACAACTAAAAAATAAATAAATTTAAAAAACAGGTATTGTGTCCATCAACAACTAAAAAAATTTTTAAGAACTTCTCAATTAATGCTAAACTTATACTTCATGAATTCATCTCTGAAGCTATTTTTACATATATAAAATAAAGACATATATAATAATTTACAAGCAATGTAAAACATTTTCCCAGTCATATTCTACTTTTATGGAGGGGGTAGGGTCTGTGGGGGGAGAAAGATGTGTAGCAACCTGAGTTTCAGGGAATGACAAAAGCTAATTCTTGCATCCAACACCAGAAATTACCAGTGTTCAAACACAAGAATTGAACAGAAGTAATTTAGTTGAGATAAATATATTACTTAATTTTGCAGGATTCAGTGTAAGAGAAACTTAGGTGAAGAAAGGACCTTTGAATTACCTACTAATTAGCTCTATCCTTCCATTAACAGATGAAACAGACAAGCTATGGGACTGCATTTTAAAATAGTGGCCTTAAGTATTCAGAGTTCATAATTAAAGGTGAAAATACATTGGAAAAATTGTAAAAGTATTAGTTAATGGTTTGATTCTTCATGTTATCATTCCTCTTCCACAATAAATGGAACCTTGACCACCCATATACACACAAAAAAATATCTTTTCATCAATAATCTTGTATATGGGAATCCAAATAGAGGGAAAAGGCCACATACAGAAAAGAATTATCACAGCAAAATCATGAGAAAATCTTCAATATCTGTAAGAAGAGAATACATAAGAACACAGGCTTTCTGTATCCCAAAAAACTAAAGGCCAAATGTTTTCTCTGATAAGTGAATGTTGATCCACAATGGCGAGTTGGGGGGAGGGGTGGCAATGGGATGAATGGAGGAACTTTGGATAGGGCAAAGGCAAGGGAGGGAGAATGGGGATAGGAAAGATGATGGAATGAGATGGACATTATTACCCTAGGTACATGTATGATGCCACAAATGGTGTGACTCTACTTCATGTACAACCAGAGAAATGAAAAATTTCTGTGTACTATGAATTGAAATGCATTCTGCTGTCATGTATAACTAATTAGAACAAATAAAAAAAGAAAAAATTTGGAACACAGGTTTTTGAGTTAGAAATACCTGGATTCAAACGCCAACTTTTCCAATGACAGCTTTGAGACCTTCAGCAAGGCAATTAAAGTTTGAAAATCAGTTTTCTCATCTACAGAATGGGGGTGGGGTGGTGTCATAACCATCTTCTACAAAGGGTTGTATAAAAAATTAAATAAATGTAAAAGAGTTTGGAGAGTGCCCCTTTTATTAGCCAATATTAATATTACATTTAGTCCCTGGAATATTATACTGACACTTTAAATAATGGTTAAGAAAAACCTATATGTAGTGGTATAGAAAGATCTCCAAAACACTGTTAAGTGCAAAGTTGATAAACAATAGTCAGCTGGGTATAGTGGCACATGACTGTAATCCCAGTGAAGCAGAGGTTGAAGCAGAGAGTTCACCAGTTTGAGGCCAGCCTCAGCAACTTGGTGAGACCCTCAGCAAATTAGGAAAATACTGTCTCAAAATTAAAAAAGAAAAGGTCTGGGGATATAGTTCAGTGGTAAAGGGCCCCTGGGTTCAATCCTCACTACCAAAAAAAAAAAAAAAAAGAGACAGAGAGAAAAACAATAGGGAGTATGATTCTACTTATGTATTTAAAAAAAAAAAAAAAAAACTATACACACCTATGGAAATGCAGAAGGGGGAAAGTATTGAGTGGTTTTTTGTGAGTTAAAATGTAATCTGCTGGTAGATGTGATAAATTTTACTTTATATCATTTGAAAACAAGTATTTTTAAAATAAGTTTTTAAAATGAAATGATTTAAAGATAATATGGCAATAAAGAAAAATGTTATAATGTTAAGGGAAAACACCTAAAATTGTGCATATACCATGATTACAATGTAAAAAGGTAAGTCATACAGACAGCAATTGGTAAGAAAGACACCAAAACTGGGCCAATGGGTCTGAATAATTTTTTTGGTCTCCTGTTCCAAAATTTTTAAATCAAAAAATTCTTCACTGTAAATGAATCCAAAATTTGGCCTTATTTTAAAATCATCTTTTTCTTGATTGCATTCCCTGACAAAGTTAATTTTTTTAAAGCTTAAACAAAACTTTTCATCTTCACCTCACTTAGCTCTCTGGTTAATATGATCTTACCTACAGTCATGTCCTCCACCTGTTCTCCTGTTATGGATATCAAGAAATTAAAATACACCCAAAAGCCAAAACACTTACCAATGTCACGGTATATACCTCCCAATCACATGAAAGTCAATAATCAAGTAAAGTATTTGGAAAAAAGATTATTAGAAAGAGCTCCCAATAGGGGCTGGGGTTGTGGCTCAGTGATAGAGAGCTCACCTAACATGCATGAGGCACTGGGTTCAATCCTCAGCACCACATTAAAAAAAAAAAAAAAGAAAAGAAAGAAAGAAAGATATTGCGGCCATCTACAACTAAAAAAATAAAATATATAAAATAATTAAAGAAAAGAAAAAGTTCCCAATAATGAGATTTATTAACGTTACTGGCAAAATTTTCCTGGTATAGAGAAAACTCAGAAGGCAGAAAACAACAATGATCAATTAAGACAACAGAGGGAAAAAAAAGCTATACTTTCAATAATTTAATAGAATTATAGCATATTTTTAAAGTTCAAAAACATTAAAACCATTCTACATAATTTACTATTTATAATGTTTTACACTTAATTTTTCTGACAATCCAGTTATGTAGGTATTATTCTAGCCTGCCTAGAAGTTAAGAACTATGAGTCATACCCCCAAATCCTCTGCCTCCATACACAAGTCCTTTATTCACTATCCCATATCACATATTAATTTCTGACAGTTTACTAAGAACAGTCATATTTCTTATCTCTTTTGAGCATGCATCCTAAAAATCTTTGATCCCTGTTTTACCTCATCCTAACAGGCAGAACAGGGCATTAGCCCTTTTTTTTTTTTAACAGAGGACGCAACAAAAATCAATGATCTTTCCAAAGATGACAAAAATGAATAAGTACTAAAATGGCAGCATATCTAGGAGGATGACCAAGCTCACTTGGAGTCAGAAGGCTATCAGCTTTTCCACTCTTCACTTTTTCTTCCACCTCCACAGGCCATATGTTTACCCAAAGATGTAAAAACATTGTTTATCCAGTGGTCCCAGTGAAGAGTGGCTGAAGAAATTAAGGATGATCAACTTAAAAAGGAGGAGGAGACAGGACAATACATAGGTACACATGCATACAGAATATATGAATTCTATCATTAGAGACTGAAGGTATCATATAAAGGAATCCAATTTGTGCTGCATGGCCCTGGGGATTAAAAACAAAGGCAATTTCCAGCAGTTCGGGAAGCTGAGGCAGGAGGATCAAGAGTTCAAAGCTAGTCTCAGCAAAAGCAAGAAGCTAAGCAACTCAGTGACATCCTGTCTGTAAATAAAATACAAAACAGGGCTGGGGATGTGGTTCAGTGGCCAAGTGCCCCACAGTTCAATCCCCAGTACCCAAAACATACAGACATACACACAGCAATTCAACATTCATTCAACAAACATTCATTGGTTATCTACTCTGTGCCAAATGCTTCAGCTAGGGGTGGGGATACAAAGGTGAATAAGACAACTGCCAACCCTCAGGAGGTTACAGCTAGCAGAGGAGATAAGAAAATAAGTAACACGACACAAAAAGGGCTCAGAAAGCTATGGGAACTCAGAATGACAACTATTAACTCTGGGAGAAGGGGTTGGTAAAGAAAGGTCACTGATGAAATGGGTTTCAGAAGTGGACAAGATGGGAAGTGCCTTTAGCAGGAAGAAAGAACAGCATGTACAAAGGCATGCAGACATAAAGCTCTGCAATTAATCTGAAGTGGTAGAACACAAGGTACATATTATGGGTGACAAGAGAAGAGGCTTTAAATTAGGGCTGCAAGCGTGGTAGTAGAGAACACAAAGGGCTTCAAAATCTCCATGGCAAGGGGTTAGACTAATACTCAAGCTATGGAACACTAAGAGATTTTAAGAAGAAGGGTGATACGTTTAAAAAATATTCCAGAAAGCTCATTCCAGCAGGACTTCTGCATTATGCAAGGTACCTATCTATTCAATGAAAGTGCCAAGTAGCATGGGCTAGGAGAGACACCAGGTTACAGGTAGCAACTGAAGACATGGAGAGAATAGACAGAATGAGACAAACTTTAGATACCAATAGTTAATAAGTGGATGAAAGAAAAACTTGAAAAACAAATGAAGAATAATGAAAAATGAACCAAGTAATGGGCTGATTCTGATAAAGGCAGAGGAAAGGAAAAAAATTCAAGCAGAATGAAGGGGAAAAAAACACTATATTAAATGAACAGTAAAGAGCAAAATCTTTTTTATACATACTTTTATTTTTATTTATTTTTATGTGTTGCTGAGGATCAAACCCAGGGCCTCACACTTGCTAAGTAAGTGCCCTACCGCTGAGCCACAACCCCAGTCCAAAAAAGCAAAATCTTCTAATGAAGTTTTTCAAAACAGGAATGGTCTACCTTGTGAGATAATGAATCTTATCAAAAAAATGGCTCAGCAGAAGCTATAGGGTCCTGAATGAAGGATGTGCATTCAGAATGAGAAGACCTGGAATTCACAAAGTGCTCTGTCAAGTCATCTTCCCCAAGATCCATACAAATCTCTTCAGTAGGTCCTTCCTCCTAAAGCCCATTTGTGAGGCCTTCTAATTTCCAACCTCTATCACTGCTGACCATTTTCTACCATCAGCTTTTCCATTCTTTACTTCTTTTTCCACCTCCTTGTGGCTCATATGCTTTTTACTGTTCATATGTTTACCCAAAGATGTAAAAACATTGTTTATCCAGTGGTCCCAAATCTGTTTTTTCTCACCTTTTACAACTGAATATTTCCACTCTCCTACCACTCCTACAAAAAGACTTCTGAGTCTACCACCCTACAAAAATAATAAATGAAAGCACTGACAAACGACATCTTACTTACTGACAGCTTGTTCCAGCTGCTCAGTTCTCCATTCCCTTGATCTCTTCCACAGCTCATGACAAAGCTGACCAATCCCCCATCATTGCAGTTATTCCTTTGACTTTTTTTTTTTTTTAAACAAATGTCTTCCCATGCAATTTTTTTTTTTATTTTTATTTTTTTTTAAAGAGAGAGTGAGAGAGGAGAGAGAGAGAGAATTTTTAATATTTTATTTTTTAGTTCTCGGCGGACACAACATCTTTGTTGGTATGTGGTGCTGAGGATCGAACCTGGGCCGCACGCATGCCAGTCGAGCACGCTACCACTTGAGCCACATCCCCAGCCCCTCCTTTGACTTTTGAAATGAGGCAGAGTGGTATACTGAAAACACTCTGGCAGAGAATCAGAAGATCTGTGTTGTAAACTCATCCTCACATTTAATTAGTTGTGAGCCTCTCCACCTCTACCCCATTGCCTCTCAGTCTCACTTCTGAGACATCCTGACACAAACTAGGTAAGTCACTCCAGCATCCACTTTCTCAAAACCTATTCTCCTTTGTAGTGCTTATCACAATTGCTTAATTATATAATTAGTAGTTGATCGGCTATCTTTCCTATTACACATCAGACTGTAAGCTCCATGAAGACAGAGAACACATGCCTTGCACCTCATCAGTGCAAAATAAAAACCTACTGATTGAATTAATGTCAAAACAGATGTTAAGATCATTTCCAAAGAGGCTGTTTACATTATTTCTATTAACCTAATAAACTTACCAGCACTCATTTATTTACAGAATTACTAACAAAACTTTAAACAGACTCCACCTATTACCTCAAACACACACGATGATTTATATGCAAAATTACATATAAAATTAAACAAGAATAAGAGAAACTTGTTTTCCAAGGCAGCTGCATTTCTCTTGACCATCCCCAGGAAAGGAAAGTATGGATCAATTACCTATATTTCAGAACTGAAAAGTGTGACCTAAACTTGTTCAGGCTGAATGTACAAGTGCACATGATGACATCAATGATACTAATGTGACATTAGTACTTGTTTATGTACTTGTTTAGATAATACCTACTGGTACTTAAGACTAAAAGCTGTTCTTTAACGCTGGCCAAAGTCAGAGAGAGAGAGACAGACCAACATGCGCTTTGCAAGGAAATGAAAAGTTTATCAGTCAAGTTTCATTGCGAAGTGACTTTAAATATATTTCATATAAATCAGGTGGAAACAAGAAACAAGTACTGGTTTAGTAATTTTAAGTTGCCATTGTGCCTAATCAGATGACTTCTGAATGTAAAATTTTCATTATCTCATGAAAGTAAGTGAAAGTTTTGTCAAGTTTTATACTATACCACCCTGGTCAAACAATTTTAACAGATTACATGCTATTTTATCCTTCAACTGCTGAGTATATCCCACCCCTCAGCTATACCCAAAAGCTGCATTTATTAACTGCCCACCCTTAAATAAATAGGAATCCAGGTGATTCCAGTAATCAGTTGCAAAAATGAAACTGAAAATGACTTTTGAGGTTCAATATATTTATATATTGTCACTTGAAAACAATGTACAAGTATTTAAAATCCGATGCTTGCACAATTCCCCAGGATTACAACTGTAAATACAGTTAGTTGTAATCCCCAGGAAAGAGGCATTTTATAACGGAAACACGAAAAAGATAGTCACTTGGAGACACTCTCCAAGGCGTCCTCATGGTTAAGTCAACACCACTGGTCATTGAGGATGCATGTGTGCCCCTGACACCCCCTCTCTTTCGCAGACTCGGTCTCCAATCCCTGCGCAAGGAGTCTCCCGAGACTGGCCCCACTCTTCTCTGGGGCTGCAGAAGCTGGGAAATCCCTGGCCAGGGATTCAGGGGGATTCAAGCCCCCTCCCTCTTCCTTTCCTGAAAATTAATGAATTGGCCGTACGATTGTTTATTTAATGAGGTGTGTAGTGGCCTCTACTGGTGCCTGTGCGAGCACAAGAATGTCCCACTCT
Organism: Urocitellus parryii; assembly: GCF_045843805.1. NCBI lineage: Eukaryota > Metazoa > Chordata > Mammalia > Rodentia > Sciuridae > Urocitellus > Urocitellus parryii. Next base: position 116,428,838 of record NC_135536.1, on the reverse strand, counting down.
TACAAGTGGGATGAGCCTGGGGGAGGGGTGAGAGGAGAGGGGTGAACCTGCCTCCCGTACAAAGCGCAGTACTAGACCCCCGGAGCCCCAGACCTGGCCCCGGAGGCGGCCCCTCCCGCTTAGACCACTCTCGCCACGCAAGATCCCCTTTCTTCTCGGCCACTGGAGCCGAGGCAAAGAAGTTCCTGCACGTTTCCTCCTGGATCCTAAACAAAAAACACCGCAGCCGCCGCCACCACCGGAGCCGGTGCCGCGCCCCTGCCCCCACCTCGCGCCCCAGGCCCGCGCCTCGGCTTACCTGCGGACTGCGGCGGGGAGCCGCTCCTGGCGGCCGCAGCGCCCGGCGCCGGGCGCCCGAACAGCAGCAGCAGGCAGTAGAGCCAGAGGGAGGAGGTACTGAAGAGTCGCCGGGCTCCCCGCTCCGCCGCCATCTCTTCCCCGAGAGTGAGCAGCCGCCGCGGCGGCGACAGCGCCGCGGAGCGCTCGCCTCCTTTCCTCCCGCGCGCCTCAGCCGGTCCCTCGCTGCAGGCTCGGCTCCCGCGGCCGCAGCCGCCGCTGCTCCAGCACGGCCCGGCCCGGCCCGCGCGGCCCCTCTAGCGGGAGGGGAGACTCGGGGGCGCCTCCCTCCTGCAGGGGGGCGGAGAGGGGAGGAGAGCAGAGAGGGGAGTCAGTACATTCCGGGGCCGGGGGGTGGCTAGATCTCCGGGTTCCAGGCGCCGCCACCCGCCGCCGACTCCGGCTCCACACACCAGCGCGAGGGGGGCGGAGACCGCGGGCGGCGGGGGTGGGGGACTGGGCCCGGGGCGCGCACACGCGCACGCGCGCCTCCCTCTCCTGCACCGCCTGGCGCTGCGCGCGGCCCGCCAGCTCCAATCCCGGCTGCCGCCTCGCGGGCCGTGGCGGCGGCGGCGCGAGGGCAGGCGGCGGGCCCGCTCCCCTCCCCCTTCTCCCCGGAGCCGTGGACGGGCACGGGGTGCGCGCGCGGGGCGCTGCTGCTGGCGTCAGGGAAACCCCGGAGAAGCCGATCCTCCTCCTCCTCCTCCTCCCGCCCGTGCGCTCCGGCCTCGGGCTCCTAGCTCGGGGGAGTAATTCCCCCTCACCTCCCCGGACGCCTCGGTGTACAGAGACCTGCAGGCGAGAGGAGCTCGGAGCCCAGGCTGGTCTGGGAGGCCGGAGCGGACGCACACCTCTGCTTAGCCTGGTCGCGGGGCCTCTATATAGGGCCTCGGAGGAAACCGAATGGCCTCCGGGAGGAAACCTGGGTTCGCAGAGGGTCGGCGCGTGGATTTATGTGCTCGCCAAAAACAATAGCGAGCCGCCCGGCCCTTGCTGAGACCTGGCACAGCTCCTGTGGGAGGGGGCCGTCCGCGCCGCGCTGACCTCCCGCTTCCAGGCCGGACCGCCCTCGCCGCCCATTTCCAGGGGTAGTGCCGGGACCCACCCGCACCACGGGGCCGGGGTCCAGGGAGCCAGGGCCCAGACAAAGGTGCTGGATTTCCAGCCTTCCAACTCCTGCGAGCTCCAGAGCGAGCTCCGCGACCCCTGGCTAATTATCTGGTCAGAACTGCAACCTTTCATCTACCTGTACCCTGGCGGAGCATTTCGCCTTTTCTTACCTGGGCTCGTCTTTAGCTGGTAGACCAGGAACTAGCCGGATATACGATTTTTAAATTACGTGGTAATCGTGAGGCAGCACCCAAGCTACCCAAAGTTGGGAGAAAGCAGTTTTTAGTTCTACTCAGGAGAATACTGTTCATGGGATAAACTGCACCTATGGAAACTTAAGACAATTTCTTTGTGTAGTCATACACTTGGACAGTCCTATTTGGTTGTTGATGAGTTGGATTTGTATTCACTTTTCGGTAGAGTCATAATCAAGATGCGTTGCTTTCCACGAGAAAATGGCTAATCTCTAACGCATCACCTGTGCTTCTCCAGTTACTTTCTATATTTTATTCCGAAGTGCCAAAATAAACAACATAAGGTGTGGATTAACATTGGGGAGGAAGAGCTCATAAAACCTTTTCAATGACCAAAACAGTGAAATTACAGACCCTCATTTCAGTTCTTTGAAACAATTGGCTTAGAAGAACAAACAAATGCTTATTGTGGGAATAACCCACAAGGGAAACCATTTAAATATCTTTTTTGTTTTGGTTAGCGTAGTTAACCAGAAAAAAATATTTCCTAAATACCCCTGATTGACCTGTTAAATTAGAAATAGATTACCTCCCAATTACTTCACAAGTATTTGCTTAATTAACCTTTAATAATAACATCATTATTCAGTTTTCTGAGATAATTAATGAGAAAAGCTCTTTGGAAACTATAAATGGTGTTGCAAATGTTAATTTTCAGCTATAGATTTTAAGGCTAAATTTTTTTCATTATATTAAAACTCTACAGTGTGTATTGTGACTTCCAAAATGAGGCTTACATTTATCTCCAAATTTAGAAAAATATATATGTGGCTAATTTCATGTATGACCTCTGTGAGCTGTCTAATTAATTTATCAGCCCACTGAGTATATTGTTTGTATTAAAAGGTTTAAAGCACTTTTTGTAAAATAGGGTGGCTAAATCAAATTACTGATTTGTGATTAAATTGCAAATTTCCCAAATGCCATTCTACTAATAAACCACTAATAGATGGAACCCCAGATTTAAAAAAAAAAAAAAAGTTACAGATCAGTTCAAGAGTAAGATTGTAAAGTTAACTCCGGCACATACTTCAAATCACATCCTTTACTTCATTTTGATATTACTGTCCTTGTTGACATGCTATTTTAAAATCATTTGGAGTCATTAACCTCTCCTTTGTTTAGCAAGGTATATCATTCTTCATTCTCATTCTCCAGAACAAGAATTTCAATAAATACTTAGGTCCACAAATGTCCGACTAAGCAACATATTTTTATGTAAGTCTAAACTATGAGTCTATAAAGAGATTTAATATCATTGCTGAAATTAACACTTTTTTCATCTAAGTGAAATTGGAACATGAGGCCCATGTTCAAGGAATAGTGCACAAAGAAACTTTAGAGCAAAGAAAACAAAGTGTCCATTGTATGTTAGTGTAAGTTATGGAAGTGCAGGCCAAAAATAACTAGACTAAATATTCTTGTGAAATATATTCTAAATATATTTTGATATAAAAATTAAATGAAAAATTAAATCCCATGAATATAAAACTTGGTAGGAATCTTATTCTTTATAGTAGAATGATGTTTTGGGTTTTTTGGTTTTGGGGTTTTTTTTTAAATCATTGAGGAAGCAATATAGTTCAGTGTTTAATTGCTGCCAGTAATGAGATTCTGCAGCTGATTCCCTGGCTGAATCCCAATATCCAAGGTAGAGAAGAAAGCTAGCCCCTGACTAGCAAATCCCAGGACAGAACACTTCCTAGTTACAGCAGATTTCAACTAGGAGTTACGCATATCTTAAGAACACAAGTTTCTTTTGCACAGATATTAATACTTTTACATTCGCCCTTTACATTTCACTAGGTAAGAATTTTTTCCTCTCCCTTTCCCTTCCAAAAGCCACCTGTTCTAGGGAGCCATCTCTGATTAAACCTAATTAAGAAGAATATATGTTCCTTAAGGACAAAGCCTGCACAAAATTAATTGTGTTACATGTTGTTTAATCATATATCTTTAGTCCAACAGCAGTCGATTAATTCAACAAATGTGATTGAGGAACTGTTTTTACCAAGTATTGTACTGGATGCTGAAATAACAAAATTATTGATTCATTCGTTTAATATTTATAAAGCACTCAAAATATCTCAATGCTTGCCCTGTGTTAAGGGAACATAATGATGAGCCCTTATTGACATGAGTTCCCAGTCTATCAGAAAAGATAAACAATTACAACGAAGAAGTGTGAAGACTGTTGTGTTAAGGAAAGACAAGGGATGTGGTGAAACAGAAATAGCATCTAACTTGGCTAAATTGTAAAGCGGGAGAATGGGGAATTAGAAAGGAGGCATTGGTCTCTAAACTGACACCTGAAGACTTGTCAGAGTTAGCCAAGCCTGCAGTGGTGATTGACCTCAAATTTGCATTTACAAAGGATCACTCAGGCTGCTTTTTGGAAGGCAGATTGGTAGGAGAGGGAACCAAGAAACCCAGTTCAGATTTTGTTATAGTAGAATGGCGAGGAAATGATAGTGGCTGGAGCAAAACAGAGGGTATTAAGGGAAATGAACAGATAAGAGGGATTAGGAGATAGATGATAGAAACAACAGGGCTTTATGGGAAACAAAGGAAATGTGGGTGACTCAAGTTTCAGTTTAGGCAGCTGAATGAAGGTGGTGCCCTTCACTAAGGGGAACAACAAGAGGGGAGTAGGTAGATGGGAAGTTGGGTGTAACTTTGGACAAGTTGAATTTAAAGTACCTGTTGGACATCCTGTAGAATTATCAGAGAACTGTTAGTTATATAGGGCTGGAGTTTAGGTGGGAGATTGGCTACAGATGACTCATCAGTATATAACATATATACCAGAATATAAGGTAAATCTATTTTTCCAATTAAACGCTATCTCTCCCCTCACCCCCCAAAAAACTTTGCAGCCAACTTGAATATATAAACTTTTAAAAATATAGATGAAACAATTGGAACACTACTTGTAATATTTAATGTATAAATTTAGTTATACTTACTTTATATATTATGAAAATATAATTTCTCTTTTAAAATATTTTTTTAGTTGTTGATGGACCTTTATTTTATTTATTTGTATGTGATGCTGAGAATCAAACCCAGTGCCTCCCGCATGCTAGGCAAGTGTGCTACCACTGAGCCACGACCCCAGCCCCTGAAAATATAATTTCAAAAACAATTTTAATGAAACTCTTCAAGGTGTCTCTGACATTACCACAATCATATTTTGAATCTCTGATATAGTTTTCCAGGACACATTAACTTCACTTCCAACTAAGTTTTTGAGTTTATAGATGATGCTGGCACTGCACTGGGGACTTTATTCTAAACCACAAATCTCTAATCACACTACATTATTCATCTTGTAATCATATTGCTTTTTGTAGTGATTTTTTAAAGGCTTGTTGACAAGGACATCTAACACTTGTAAGTGAGAAGGTATCTCACTAGCAGTAATTTCTAAATCTGTGTTAAGTTTATTTATTTTCTTACCAATTCTGTCACGTGGCTTGTATTTGAGCACTGAATGAATCACTTTGTGCTAATATATATTCCCCCCAAAAGCATTTTTTTCCAAAATAATTGAGAGCATCCAGTGATATGAAGGACTTTTTAAAGATCAAAATGAAGTATCTCCCTCTGTTCTCTAAGGTCATTGGGGGTTTGTCTTTTATTGGGGTAGATAAGGTAATACCAAGAAAGTGTTTGAGATTTTGCCCCAGCAGAGTTTAGGTGTAATGAGCACTGAAAACTAAGGCTAAACTAGGTCTGAGGACTGAAAACTAGGAACCATACAAAAGAACATCAACACAATGAAAGACTAAAAAGAAAAAAGAAGAAGCAGACATGTAAAAAGAAACCCAGGGGCATGCGGTATCACAGAAGCCTAGGAAATAAATTGTTTCAAAAATGCAGAAGTGGTTAATAGTTCACAAGCTCCTGAAAGGAGTAAGGTAAGACCTGAAAACCATCTGTTGGACTTAGTGATAAAGTGAGGGGTCAAAGGCAATCTTTGCAGCAGAGTAAGGCTACTTAATTGCTGCAGTTTGTCACTAAGCAGATACAACTTCTTCAAAAAGTTTACCTATAATAGAAAGAAGAAAAATGGTAATGCTTGGATGGATTTTGTTAGGCAGGGAGTGGATTTAAATGCCTATGTAAGGAGGAAAGAGAGGGAAGTGTTGAAGATTCAAGAGAGAAAGGAGATAATTGATAGCTTTAGAAACAGTGCAGTAGATAATTTGGCAACTGTAATTCAGCAAGACCCATGATTATCTGACCTCAATAGTCTCAGGCAACTGGCAATAGGCAAAAGAACTTCACAGAACAGTGTTCCACCCTGACCTTGTGGTTTCCAGGCAGTTTTCAGCCATATTTGAGCATGTTAGGTTCTGTAGCACCTTAATGAAGACTGAAAATAAGAGGTAATGTCCTGAAACTTGTTCATTACTCCCCTGAAATTCTACACTCAAGGGATACATGGTTGAGTCCCAGCCAATAGCAATTACAAAACAAAGCAACCTAGTTTTTCTGTAAGGAAGATAGAAACTTAACTTTTTGGTTGCAAGTAACAGAAACCCAACACACACACACACACACACACACACACACACACAAACACACACAAAAAAATACTATCTTAAGCAGAATGTTATTGGAAGCACCCTGACATTTTTGGACAAGGATGCAACTGAGCCTCAAGAATGGGAGGAATTAGAGACTAAAATTCTCTGAAAAGAACAGAAAGAACCCAGATAGTCTTCTTCTGAAGTCTCTTGTCTCTGCATCTCCCTCTGAGTGTGCTCTACACTTGCTACAGAATGTCTCTCTGAGTATCTTAGTCCACATGACAGTAAATGTCTACTATCCACTTCCAACTTATCCTCCTATTGTCTAATCTGAGTCCCAATTGTAAATTTCTCAGTGAACAGATTGATTGCCAGTATTGGCTTAGAGGCCCATCTCAAATCATTCCGGGAGTCCAGCAAGTGAAAACTAGTAAAATGGCAATTCCCACCTGCCACCAACCAGCAAATAAAGGAGGAAAGTGCTATTCATAGAATCGAGGTGTCAGCCAACCAATTCAAAGGCACCCATTGAAACAAGTTTCTATTTATCATCCCAATCACTCAAACTGGTTCCAGATACTTAAGAAACATTTGTTTAAAAAATAAATATTTAGTGTTGATTTTTTTTTTCTTAATGGTGGAAAACAAATTTAGATGTCAGAGCAAGGAATGTGTTTGCATGGGAAGAGCCAGAAAGGAAAGAGATGAGTATATGCAGAAAGCTTTATAGCTAAAGAATATAAAGCTCAAGGAAGCTGGAAGTTCATCTGCCACAAGAAGAGGAGAAGGGGTGTGGTAGTGTTTAAGCAGAGTGGTGAATGTCTGGAAGAATCACAGAGGGGATTAGAGAGGGAACTATATAAGGGCCCAGCTGAAATTAGTAAGGATACATTTGTGATTTTTCTCCTTGTGATACTCATGAGGCAATGCATGGAAGAGGTGAGAAGGTAAATGGCTGAATTGACACTGAGCTGAAGATTGCTAGGAGTCTGGGTAAAGAAGCCAAAAGACAAGGATTGAGGGACTGAGTGGTGCTGAACAGTGAATTATTCCAGTAACTATCCACATGGTTTAGATTAGATAAGGAGGAAAAAATCCACAATAGGCAGCATGCCCAAGAGAAAATGAGAGTGTCTAGGAATTGGAGTACTCAAGGAGACTGAAGAGTAGATGAATCTGTGATAAAATAGGATGATAAAGATAGAAGGTTGTGTATTGTGTGTGTGTGTGTGTGTGTGTGTGTGTGTGTGTAATGCTGGAGATAGAACCCAGGGTCTGTGTGCACTAGACAAGCATTTTAGCTACATCCCCAACCCAGAAAATTGTGTATTTAGACCAGAATTTTGAAGTTTCCGTTTTCAGAAGGGTCAAGGAAGCTTTAGGTAACAGCCTAAGGACGCCTTAGTTTAAAGCATCATTCCTTGGTGCATTCCTGAATTCCTTGTATGTTTTGGAAGTGTAAATGGTTTCCTTCTTGCTACTCTGGACTTGACTTGTCTCTATTCATTTGCCTGTCACTGAGCTTATATGTCACACACACACACACACACACACACACACATACATCACTGTTACCACCAGCACCACCAAGATGCTTCCATGAAGGATTCGAGGTTGCCAAAAAGAGAGATTACCAGAGGACAACCAGCCTCATTATTTCAAGCTGTGACTTCCTCACTCCCCCCACAGTCTGCTTCTCCAACACTAGAGAGCTGAACTACACAACATAAAAACCTCAAGAATCTCGTATTCCTCTAGCTTATGTCTTATATAAAGGCTGTGTTTTGGTTCCTTTCTTTTGGCCCTTCTGGGCCATCCTGCACTGAAAAACTCCCAAGCAGAAGGCATCCTCAGCCTTACCACAAGTTGGGCAACAAAAATAAGAGTGTTGTCTCTAGTTTCTTCTGCAGAAGGAATCAATAAGAAAGCTATCCTAGCCAAGCATGGTACTACATGCCTGTAATCCCAGTTACTCAGAAGTCTGAGGCAGGAAGATAACAAGTTTAAGGCCAGCCTGAGCAACTTAGACCCCATATCAATAAATAAATAAATAAATAAATAGAGCTTCGGATGTAGCTCAGTAGTAGAGTGCCACTGTTTCAACTTCCAGAACACTCCTCCCCCCAAAAAAAGAATGCTATTCCATATTAGTCTTCTTCTGCCATGTGTGTTGCCATGCAATCTCCTCCCAAGTGTTGAACGTGGTGGGAACAGAGAGGGAAGAAAGCAGGGGCAATTTGGCTAAAAGATGATTCATTCATAGGCCGATGTCTGTGGTGAGCCGTTTCTGTGTACTGTGGCCACCATTACAAGATGGCGCTGGTCTCCGCTGTAGTCTGTGACAAACAACTCCTTATCAGAATGAGTTGGCACGCTGTGACTTGGCACCCTATGAGAAAAGTCCACGTGGCAGTTGTGCATTGGGGCTTTATCTGCTTTATTAAGGCTGGGGCACACAGGAGTAGAGAGAGAAACAAGCTAAAAGACATGTCAAAACAAAGGCCTGAATAAACTGCTGAAGGAAGAATCCTGTGTCGTGTTTCCTTTGCTGGCGAGGGGTCGAGGCAGATGTCATCACCCAGGATAGCAAGTGCATGGTTTGGATATGGTTTGAGTGTGTCCCCCAGGAATTCATGTTTTGGGACCTTGATGTGGCAGTATTGAAAGGTGATATGGAACCTTTAGGATGTGGGGCCTAGAGAGAAGTAATTAGATCACTGAAGACACTGTCCTCAGAAGAAATTGATGTAGTTCTTGTGAGATCAAGGCTAGAGAGGGTCACTATAAAAGAACAAGCCTACATCCTCTCTCAGCCTCTTTGGGTTCCTGTTTCACCAAGTGGTATCTCCCTCTTATGTACGTTCCTGCCACGATGCCATCTGCCACGATGTGATGCAATCAGGTGGACCTTCAGCATTGTACTGTTTGGACTTTCACTTTCCAAAACTGTGAGCTAAATAAACTTTTCTTCTTTATGAGTTATCTAGCCTCAGATATTTTGTTATACACATGAAGCAGTAGAATAGTAGTGTGAGCTACTTTATACTTAAGATACCTGAGGAATGACTTAGAAGTCAGCCTGGAGATGACAGAAAGAAAGAAAGCAAAGGGGCGGGGGGGGGGGCGGAGAAAAGAAAGAAAAAGAGAAAGGACATTGAGCTGGATGCCATAGTAGGTTCTGAATGTTTGTGCCCCCCCCTCCCCATTCATATGCTGAAAGCTAATCACCAAAAGCAATAGTATTAGGAATAAGAACTTTGAGAGGTAACTAGATCATGGGATTAAAGAGGTCCCAGAGAGTTGCCTTGCCTCTTCTACCATGTTGAGGACACAAGAAGAAGGTGCCATGTATGAGAAGGTAGGCCTTCATAAAACACCAATTCTTCAGGTGCTCTTGGACTTCCCAGCCTCCAAAACTGTAAGGAATATATTTCTATTTTTATAAGTCACCCAGTTTATGGCATTTTGTTGTAGCAGCCTCAACAGACTAAGACACCATGATTCTCAAAACCAAACAGAATTCTTAGTTCGGTGGGGTTTATTTTAGTTTCTTTTGCCCAAAAATGTAAGTGAAATGGTGGGGAAATGGCAGGGTCCATGGGTGAATAGTAACACTACCTATTGGTCATTTGAAATTTGAACAAATGAGATTGCAGGAGAAGTGACCTCTGGAGACCATGAGATTTCAAGGTAGGTAGGAGATAGAGGAGAAAGAAAAGGAGGCATCTGTTTACAACTCTTAGAGTTGTAGTTCCAGTAGAATTCCAGAGGAACAGAGAAAATAATTGGGAAGAAGGTTGAACACCAAGAGTTTGCATAAACTGAGTATAGAACATTATAAAACAAGCCTACTGGACAATAACCGCTAGGATGAGGGGTTCTGACTTGGTGGTGACACTGAGCCAATGTGTCACAGTAATCCTCATGAATTAGAAATTCCCAGGGATGAGACCCAGGAATCTGTATTTTGGGAAAGTCACCCATTAGCTGCAGAATTTCTATATAGAAGGAACTTAACAGTGGTTGCATAGTTGGGTACAGAAATAAGAAAAATATGTTGGTTTTTAGTATAGTGACTCAAAGGATAATCAATTTCAAAGATTTTCATATGCTTAGTCCCAAATTTACCTACTTATTCTAAAATAATATAAAACATTAAATTAACTTATAATTAACTTATATTTCTCTATAGTTAGCACTTTTTTTATTCCTACTTTGTTTCTTCTTTTGGCCATTATTATAATTTGAATCATAATCACTTATCATTGGTAATTTTAAAAATCTCCTTCTTTGAAGTTACATTTATCAAAATTTCCAATATTAAGAAAGGTAAGCTGGCATGGTGTTGCATGCCTATAATCCCAGCAACTCAGTGGGCTGAGGCAGGATGATCACAAGTTCAAGGTCAGCCTCAGCAACTTAGTGAAACCTTGTCTCAAAAAAGACAGAAGGGGCTTAAGTTGTGACTCAGTGGTAGAGCACTTGCTTTGTATGTGTGAGGCACTGGGTTCAATTCTCAGTGCCACATATAAATAAGTGAATAAAATAAAGGTCTTTCAACATATAAAGAAAATGCATGTTATGGAAACCTGGGAAATGCCCAAAAGTAGATAGAAGAAGAAAAGAAAATCATCTGCATTTCCTTTTCCCATGCATTCTTTTTTTTTTTTTCCTGGTAGGGGAAGTTGACCACTGAGCCACATCCCCAGCCCTATTTTGTATTTTATTTAGAGACAGGGTCTCACTGAGATGCTTAGTGCCTCGCTCTTTGTTGAGGCTGGCTTTGAACTGGTGATCCTCCTGTCTCAGCCTCCTGAGCCACTGGGATTACAGACATGCACCACCTGGCTTCCCACACATTCCTAATGTCTGATTTTTTTCATTTTTAATTCTTTTCCTAAAGTTTTATTTTTATTTTTTTAGTTGTTGATGGACTTTTATTTTATTCATTTATTTATATGAGGTGCTGAGAATAGAACCCAGTGCCTCACATATGCAAGGCAAGTGTTCTACCACTGAGTTACAAACCCAGCCCCAGTTTTTTTTTTCCTATACTTGTAATCATAATATGCAGTGGCATGTTGCTAACATGGGAGACATATTCTGAGAAGTGTTTCTTTAAGTTATCTCATCATTGCGTGAACATTATGGGGTGTACTTACACAAACTTAGATGGTATAGTCTACCACACACCTACACTCCACATACACGCACACCCGCACACAGCCCTATCACTCTCCTCCTAGGGCCATGATGAATAAAACATCATGTGATTAAATCAAGCACAAGAGAAAATTATGCCATCAGGAGACACCGTAAGCATGAAATGTATGAGGCTGCTGGCAACACAACACAGCATAATTTTTACAATAAACTTTTTTTAACAAGTAGAAGAAATACATTTTAAAATAATGAAGTGTAAATACATAAACCAGTAAAATAGTCACTTATTATCAAGTATTATGTACTAAACATAATTGTATGTGCTATGCTTTTATAAGACTGGCAGGACAGTAGGTTTGTTTATGCCAGCATCACCACAGACATATGAGTAATGCATTGTGATGTTAAGGCAGCTATAATGTCACTAGGTAATAGGCATTTTTCAGCTCCGTTGTAATCTTATGGGATCACCATCATATATGCCATCCGGCATTGATCACAATGTCATTTGTTGCATGACTGTGTATACATACGAATAGTTCTGTGTTTTAAACTTATCATTTCATCATTAATGCTTCTCTGTGTTACGTTATTATTCTTCAAATGTATCCAATAGTTTTACACTCTTATATTAAGTGGATAAATCATAATTGTCAAAATAATTTCCTAATTGCTGAATTTTTGGAATTATTCCTTCATTCAACAGTTATCCACTTCCTACTGTTTTAGGCAGGGTTCTGGGACCTGAAAGTAAAGTAGTGAATAAAGTAGGCAAACTAACCAGGGTCTTCAATTCTAGGAGTGATGAGAGGGACTGATAATAAACAAAAGTCTGGTGATAACAAATGCCACTCAAAAACATCAACAACAACAGGAAAAAGAGGCTAGAGGACAACAGGGTTGCTGTGTTGTATACTATGGTTAACACCAATAAGGTGGCAAGGAGTAGATCGGCTCATCATGCTTTTCAGTTTTTCATATTATTTTGTCAAGATAGTTTACCAGGGAAAAAAATTGTCAAGGAATGTGAAGATTTTTCATATTTTTAATATGTATTGCTAATTATACTCCAAAAAGTTATTCATTCCAAAGAATATTACCACCTTTGAGGTGGAAACATTGATTATTTGTGCTATTTTTGGGGGGTGAGGACCAGGGATTGAACTCAGGGGTACTCGACCACTGAGCCACATCCCCAGGCCTATTTTGCATTTTATTTAGAGACAGGGTCTCACTGAGTTGCTTAGTGCCTCGCTGTTGCTGAAGCTGGCTTTGAACTCATGATTCTCCTGTCACTGCCCCGCTATTTGTACTATTTTATAAGCTTTGTTTATTTGAATTTCTTATTGATTTGAGTGGGCTTTTAAAGAACAAAGACATAAGCTTTTATCATATTTGTTGCAATAACTACTAGATCCTTCAATGACTTTTAACTTTGTTAATACACTTTTCTCTTTACATGACCACCATTTGTACTAACACTTTGCTATGTAACTTTTCCTCAATGGTTTGTGGAGTTTCCGGTATCACACATTAACATTTGAAGTATCAGCATCTGTTTCAAGGTGATTTTCATTTGTCTAGTTTTGCATCAATATCACACCGTTTTAATTATTCCAGTGTAAGACCTTCTAATATCTGGCAGGGCTAATTACACCTTGGTATTGTTTTCTTTAGCATGTGTGCATGTGTGCACCTGTGCATTATTCTTTATGGCTTATTATTCAAAATAAGCTTTATACCAATTTGATCAAATATTCATTCCAGTATGTTTCTCACCATTATTATATTTTTATGCTATTAGGAGTAAGATTTCCGTTTTATCACATTTTTGATATGTTATTGCTGTTATAAAGGCTAGCTATTGATTTTTATATATTTATCTCATCCTACCATTTTATTGAACTCCTTTTTATCAATTCAAATAGGTTTTTAATGGAATCTCTTTGGTTTTATAGACATACAATTCATTTTCCCTTACCTCTCTAATAGTTTTTCTATGTTTTTGATAATATGCTACTTGATATTTTAGGGCTTATTGCTGTTATGTTTTTATTTTGAAATATGCCTCTTTTTTGAAATATTCTTCTTATCAGAATAAAATTACTCTCTTTTGATGAACAGCTTTGACTTGGAATTTGACTTTTTAATTTTTATTTATGCCTAATATATCTTTGTTTTCCTTTAATTTTAAACTTTTTTCTTTTGGGCTTAGCTATGTGTAAGGAAGGCTTGTCAATCACTCCTCTTTCAAGCACTTGGTTACTTCCAAGGCTAACATATTATTACAGTGTGACCCCCATCTCATGCCACAGTTGATTGGACTTGGTATGGATACCTGACCCATCAATCACAGTACTGTAATCCACTGTCTATTGTTTGTTGGTTTGTGTATGGGCACCTGACCTAAGTGGAACCCATAAAGAGACTCTCTGACTTGAATAACAGTGGTTTAAGGTCTATAATTTAAAAAACAGGGACTCTATGATGAAGTCATAGAGTTCCTCATAGAGGAACATGTGGAGAATACTAGTATCCATTAATAGAGGAGCTGACACAGAATCTCAGCAATGATGAAGAAGACAATATTTGAGTGTCATACACATCCCAGGGTCTAGCATTCCTGAGGTGCAGCTACATCTCTGCCCCTCTGGTTCTTAAACTATACTTTGGGCTTTGTAAATGTCTATCTGGTCCAATAAGTCATTCTTTTGGGGGGAGTGAGCTTAGATTTACTCTTGAGACAGGAATGCAAGTGAGATTTCTTTCTAATTTCTAGGGTGATAAATACTAATTTTTTATATTACACTGGTCAGATCAGGTCTGCAGAGAATTATGAGAGAGAAGGACATAACACATGGGTTTAGGCTATCTTTGTCCCATTCACCTCATTTCTTACCTAGATAGTGCAAATCAGCCTTCTCCCCCTGGACTGAGGTCCTAAGTAGTCCTTGTCAAAATGTGACCACTTTTCTGAAGTACATATCTGAACGGCAGATTAATTTCATGGCTTCTGAATGAAGCCAGACTGACAGCCTCTGAGAGAAACATGTTCCCTTTCTAAACCAGTGCTGTCTTCAGAGCTGTCAGCTGTACCTTTTGCCAGCCAAAGGCAGTAAAAGAAGAAAAAGGATCACTTCAGGGAACTGACTTTCCAAAAGGAACATCTGTCCTGTTGCCTCCCCACACATTCAGGGAACTGATGGTCAGAGTCAGAATCTCCAGACATGTGACACTGAGGAGTGCTGATCCCAGGTAAAGACCAGTTCAAAAATCCGCACGTTTCCCTGATGGCTATGCCACCAAGAAGGTCAAGATCTATACATCTGTCTTTAGGATGCGAATTTCACCATTTGGGATGTTTTTAGTTTCTTACTAGCATCTGAGAAATCAAATTGCTCTGTCGAGTGCTAGAGGACCCATGCTTACTGACTAAGCCACTAAATCAGTCTAATTGAGGTAACAAATATGCCTGAATAGTGCTTCCTAGAGAAAATGCAACCCTTGAAAGACATGACATTTACTTCCGACTTGGCCAGACATATTGACAACCAGGCATTTCTGAGACCACTTTTGATTTATATTGATTAAAAGAAATATGGAATGAATTGTAAGAGTCCAAATGTAACTTTGCTCTGATTCAAACACAAACAGAAATACCAAATGAAAATTTGTAAGTAGAACACAAATCTAGCCCAAGTCAATAACAATTGAGAGCTTTTATTGTCTTGACAGCAGCTTTCAGACCTGTATGAAATGATTTGAGGGGTTTGGTGCAGTTCATAATGGGCCAAGTGTCAATGTCACAAATGCCTTCCAGAAATTATTACAGTTGTTTGGCTACTGTGTTGGCAGTCTCAGCAGGACAACCAAGAAGTATAATGTTACAACAGCATACATTCCTTTTTTAGTCCTAGATGTGGTACTTTGAAGACAGAAATGAGGTGAGAACAAATAACTTTTACTACCTATACCAACTTGATGAATAACTTCTAAACTTTCAGTCTAGCTCTTTCAGTGACAGTGAAATAAATATTAAGGAGAAAAATCAGAAGATGCCTTTGATAGTTAGATTATAAAATAAATGGTGAGAGGAAAATCTCGTAACGTAATGCAATGTGATATAGTGCAGACAAATCCACCAGAAGCTTCTAATAACAGAGAGGGAAGGCATTTTCCTGAAGACTGCACTGCCAAGCACCATGCTGATATGCTAAACAGGCAGATATTTTAATCAATGCCTAGGACCCTAAAATAAGCTCAAAAGATATTGAGATTTTATTTTAAATGAATTATTCATGGACCACATGACAAATTAAAAATAACATTATTGCACAATCCTTTTTCGCCAACACAGAAACTCTTAAAAGAAAGATGAACCATGGAAAGTAGAATACTTTAGCTATAACTCAGAAAAATTGGACTTTTTTGTTCCTAGTTATATCACTCATTCACTGGCTTACTTTCATAGATTATCCAAAACCCCTGTGTCTACACATGCCAGATTATAGAAATACTCCATCAAATATGAACAATAATGTGGAGCTAAACACAGAAAGTAACCTGTGAACTAAACAATTCATTTTTCTTCTGACTTTGAAACCAAGAAGTATTTTATGAGAGAACATTATCTTCTAGGTCAGCCCTGAATATCCCCTGCTACCTTGATTAGATATTATAGACTATTTACACATTTTCCAATACCCTGAGAGAGTAATCCTCCTACAGCATAGCTCCAACAGGCACGAACAGTTGGATTAAAGGGTAAAGACACTGTAATTGGAGCCAGGAGACCAAGGCTTGGCTTCCAGTTCTACCCTATTTAAGTTTGTAGGGGTGAGTTACAATGGGTCGCTCAGGGGGTTGTAGATGAAGCTAAGCCATTCATTCTCTTAATCCTTGCACTGGCTGAGAGAAGGTTGGGGCAGTTAGATCCTCCAGGTCTCTTGGCCGCAAATACAGATTCAATAGTATGCCCCTGTATGCTGTAAAAGTATTATCAGTTTCTATGCAATTCATGATATTAAAAACACTGGTTTATCCAACTTTGGCTTTTCTCAGTCTGGAAATACTAAGACTGAGGATCAAAGCTTTAAAAAGCTTGGAGTGGACACAGTGACAACTTGCCCATATTGGGCTTCCTGTCTTATTCTCACTATCCTCCTATCCATTTTCTGCATAGTCATCATAGAGATGATTCTAAACACATAGCCTTCTGAATTCCCACCAGTAATGACTGTGGTTATAGGAAATCTCTAAATATGGCCTATAAGATTTGTCTTACCCTAGCCTGCACCTACTTCTCTAAGCCCATCTGCCATCACAGCTATACAAAACCCTGAAGCAACATCACACAGCTTCTAGCTCCTTAGAGACTACATGCTTTTTCATGCCTCTGTGCCTTTGCTCAAGCTGTGCCTTCTGATTAAAATGCACACACCTAGTGAATCCCAACCCCTCTTTCATATTTAAACTCTTCCAGGAAGTTTCTTCCTGCCCCACAACCCCACCCTCTTATAGCTAACTGCTTCCTCCTTTTTGATTATTGGTCTACCTTGAGCACACTTCTGTGATTACACTTATTGCTTTATGATTTGCAGATCTGCCTTCCCACTAGGGCAGAAAACATGCTTTGTTTGTTGCAGTAATTCTGAGGCCTGGCACCGTAGGATCCGGGGTAACATTTATAGGGCAGATGGGCACACCAACAGATGGTTGAATGGATGGATGAATTTGTGTTAATGTGGTCTTACCAAATCTCAAAACTCTGGCTCAAAAGTTATATGAATAAAAATAAGTATAATTTTACATAGTGGACATTCATTTGGTACTAGGCATGCCACAATTTATCCTTTCATAATAATCTCACATCTCTCCAGGGGGATCATAAGTTACCAATGTACTCCAGTGAGGTATGTTATAGATAATATGTGTTGGGAGTTTCCCTGAGGATTCCCTAGGTTTTTCTAATAATGGGTCCATGAATGTAACATGGCGGTGGGCAAATTGCCAATGGGCGGATAACAGGTTGTTTTTAAAATTTCTCAGTTGGTTCACCCATCTGGGCTTGTGAACAGCTCGTGACCCCCATGAATCCCATGCACTGCAGGTGATGACCTGACTGTTACTCAGGGGGTTCCTGTTTTAGGATAACTGACTTTCATTTCCCTATATAAGCTGGCAGCAGCTTACAATAAAGTGCTTCATCTTTGTCACTGCTATCTGTGTGTGTGCATTTTAATCTCTGACGACGAGCCTTGACTTTTCAATATGAAACTTGATTCTCTCAGACTTTGTGTTGCAAGTGTCTGGTCTCCAAGACAAGTCCAGCCACCTATTATATCCGGGGTCCTCTTAGGAGCCGAATTATTTAATGGGTGGCTTTTTATAACCATGTGGAGATGAAGATGTATTGGAGAAACCAAAGGACTGCCCTTCTAATCTCTGAGGGCATTCATATTCATATTTAATAAGAACTCTCCCTCTTCTCTACCTCTGAAGTCAACTTAGATGAGTAAAGTATATGGAGGAAGAATAAAATGGCTGAGTTTCCTCTCTAATTCAAAGCATCATTGCTGGATAGAATAATGGTATTTAATTTAGGGATTTAGACTTTTTTAAAGTGATTGCCAAAAAGCAGAAGGAAAAAAAAAAGTGGTTGCTATCCAGAAGGAAAATATCAGAACAAAATAGAGCTCTCAAATTGAGCCAGACTTTTTCTACCTCATTTTTTTTCCCCCCTCAGCATCGGGATACAAAAACTGTGGTGATTATGATGGTCTTTTTCTGCTGCCATTCTCCTCATCGAAATCAAAGACACAAATTCATGGAAACACAATTGGCTAGTGAAATAGGACTTTCTGCCACCAATTGAAACTGCACGAGACACTCCTATAAGGAAGCCCTCCATCAACTGAGCCTTTACAATGTCGTGTTTGGGGAAATATGGAACTCTTAAGCTTATGGGTTCCTGCTTTCAGGAGGCATATTTCACTGCATAACTAGAGGAGTGTCTTTTTGAGTTTGGGCTTCCTAACCTTGAGAAGGAGTTGACGTGCTTCTTCACTGAGTGTGAAATGAGCAGATGGTGTTGTCTCACTCCAATTTGTTTTGCATGGACTGAGGAAAAGGCTGTGGGGGAAGGGATAATGTGTTCTGTTCCTGACTGCTAAATGCAACTTATTGGCACACATAAAAGAAAGTCATTTCACTAACACTGGTTCATCTACTTCCTTTTGTTGTTGTTTTGTTTTCTGGGGAGAGAGGGTGTTGAACCTAGGGCCTCATGCATGTTAAATACACACTCTACCACGGAACTATGTCCCCAGCCCCACACTTTCTCCTCAGAAAGGATTGGAGCTTCACTTATTTCACTTCAGGCTAGAAGTTATTATCATATATTTTTCTCTTTAACCAGAAGGAGTTCTCATTACAGCAAAATAAGAATAAAAATAAAAAGCCTCCCCATCAACCCCCGACACACGCACCCAACAAAACCTCCCTACATTTGGACTGTTTGCCCAGGCTGATAATTGAAGAAGCCTACTATGGGTTCTTTGAAGTGATGAAAGTCAACCAACACATATTTTTTAAATTACCAGTTGCCCCACTCCAGGCATGTTCACCTTGTTTTCAATTCTTTATTCAGCTCACCAACACCCAACTCCATGCTCCAAAGATGTCCCCAGGCAGAACCAAGACAAGAGCCTACATACTCTCGTGGAAAAGTTGGAAATTTTCCAATGATGCCCCAGCTGCATCTATTTGGACTGCTAGGAGGAATGAAGTGCAGGAAATGGGTTGTTGGATGTCACCTTCCACTTTGTGCTAGGAAACATGGGGACC
The DNA here is from genome assembly GCF_045843805.1 of Urocitellus parryii. Classification (NCBI taxonomy): domain Eukaryota; kingdom Metazoa; phylum Chordata; class Mammalia; order Rodentia; family Sciuridae; genus Urocitellus; species Urocitellus parryii. The sequence goes on along the minus strand of NC_135536.1, from coordinate 116,409,595 downwards.
TTCTACCAGGTAAGCAAGTGGTAAACCCAATCTAATCCCATGCAATGAAAGGGGCTTGAAGGTTGAGTATGGTGGCTCACACCTGTAATCCCAGCAGCTTGGGAAGCTGAGGCAGGAGGATTACAAATTCAAAGCCAACCTCAGCAAAAGCAAGGTGCTAAGCAACTCAGTGAGATCCTGTCCCTAAATAAAACACAAAATAGGGCTGGGGATGTGGCTCAGTGGTTGAGTACCCCTGAGTTCAATCCTTGGTAAAACACCCCTCGAAAAAGCGGGGGCTTGAAGGCCTAAGAGGGAACTATCTGATCTGTTGGCTGTTGCCATGGGTGTGCTCTGTTTCTACCACATACCACCTTGATGCAGGTCCTTTTAATGTTCCACTTTTTCATAGACGGGCACAAAAGTATCAGGAATTAAGATCAACTTTGCTAATGATTTCACTGGGGAGGAGGGAAGGAATGGAGAAGAGAGTTAGCATCCACACATCATGGAAACACTTCTTAGACGTTAGCCCTTCATTGCTTTGGTGACCTGGTTTGGATGCCCTTCTTCAGCCATCTCCCAAGAACAAGGAATCAGGCACCACTGCCTCTTCGAAGGGTGAGCCCCTGCTGTTTCCATCCTGTCTGGACCACTGACTGAGGAGGTTGGGTCGGGGGCACCAAATCACTATCCTTAAATGAGATCTGAATACAGAATTTAAAGAATTTACAAATGTGTTCATTCTCCACCAATACCTTGAACCCCTAGGAACAGAGACTGGCCATAGTAGGAGATGGTAGATCACAGCCTGGTTCCAGAAGCCCTCTTTGTCTATGTCTCACCTGTTCCCTGTTATATTTACCACTTGAAACACCTTGCTGGGTTGACAGCTGCCCTTTGGACCTGACTCTGCCCTTGGAAGGCCATCTTTTAAAACAAGGGCCCAGCCTCTGAACCTAGCAGTCAGGTTTGATGCTGCTCTTAACTCTCCTCTTCTGACATTGGTGGCCTTGTCTTACCACAGCTGTGGGAAGGCCTCTGCCTGGGAACTGCTTGGTGAGCATCTCCTAGACCACCCAGTCACTAAGGTGGCACAAAACAGATTAAAAGTCCCAAAGGATAAAGCAATATGCACTTGCGTAGGTTGACACACGTCTGGTATTAAACCAGACAATCTGGCATTTTAACTTCCTGTTTAGCTACACAAAACTTTTTTTAACGAGGCACATATATTTGAATAGTGATTATAGGTGAAGGAATTATTTAATATATACGTAATACATACACACATACAAATGATAAATACAAAGCATTCAAATACACCCCTCAACTTCCATGCAAGTTTGATACTTTTGTAGAAAAAACCCTAGAAATCTAAGTTATTATTGAATGCTGATCCTCCTCCCTTTTTACTTTAAAGATGAACAGTAACTACTGATATAATTTTTCAAAGCAAAATCTATAGATTAAGGATATATATATATATATATATATATATATATATATATATATTTATATATATAATAAAATAACAGAACTGTGTATTCAACCAACTCTTTAGGACTATTTTCTAACGTTTAGTTTACAACAGAATACAAAATGTGCTCTCCTTGGAATTTGTTTCCTAATCTTAAAAATACAGATGGGTTTCAAAGGACATTTAATCATGATCTTCATTCCTTTTCACTTAATAATATATTTTAAAAGAGCTACTTGATATCTAAAATAACCTCATGAATTCTCTTAACAATTTCCCGTTTTGAACTTGGAAGCAGTTTTGCCAGAAAGAGCTGGAACCTACAAAGCTTTAAGATTGTATTAAAATATACTGGCTTTTCATTTTTGAAAGCTTGCCAGAGTATTGTCTTCTCTAGTTTATAATTTTTCTTTTTTGTCCTCACTTACCAATTGAATAAAAGTTAAAAGGTCACATCTTTCTCATCCCATCACCAAAGTAAACATTCCTCCAATTACCCATAAAGGGCAGATGTTTCCAAGGAATTATTTATTGTTTACTAGCAAAAGGCAAAGGCTGTAAGAGAAAGCTCTGTGTCACACATATGAATTCTTGGCTGTAACATTTAAGGATCCCTAAGCCTGGGGATGGGGGGAGAAAAAGAAAAGAAGAAGGAGGAGGAGGAGAAGGAGGGAAAAAAAAAAGAATCATGCTACATCCACTTGGTGTCTAAGAATTTGTTAACCAAATCTGCACTCCTGTTTTTCTATAGTGAATCTAAAGAATGGTTTGTGTAAGTATCAACTTCACAATTCATTTGTTTCACACATGTTTATTGCCTGGCACTGTTACAGATACCCAAAAGCATTAATAAACAAAATAGACAAAAATCCCTATACTTTACAGCTGTGAGAAGAAAGTCTCAGTTTCCTTAGCAGTTCCAGCATATTAGAAGTATATACAATATATAAATGATTACTAGACTCCAAAAGAATCCAGGCTTTCAGGCAGATTGTAAACATCTATCTAGATGTTACCCTCTTAGAAACAAAGGCAAAGAGCATCCATCCCCTAACTCCTCCTCTACCCAGAACTGAGTTTGGTAAACCCATCGATTTTTTTTTTAAACCATAGATGTCCTATTCTGAACAAAGAACCTCTAGGTCCCTGGAGTAATTTCCTTATATTTATGTGCAGTCATTTTTCAGGTTTACCTGATTGTTCACATGCAATGACCATTCTTAAACTTCTCTGCTATCAGAAAAAATTGTTTTAGTATTTTTAATAGCTTTATTTTATTTGTTTTTTTAATATTTATTTTTTAGTTTTAGGTGGACAGAATATCTTTATTTTATATTTATGTGGTGCTGAGGATCGAACCCAGTGCCTCATGCATGCTAGGCAAGCCCTCTACCACTGAGCCACAACCCTGGCCCCTGCTTTAGCATTTTATTCAAGTTCAGTAAGGAAATATTCTCACACTGTTGCACCTGGATTGGTCATATAAATACAATGCTATGGAATAGCACAGATGATGGAATATACTGGGAGAAGCCCAGGGAAGTCCCATTTATCCAAATTCCTTTCTCCCTACTCCCAATTTATCTCTTCTACTTAGATGCCTCATTGCAGATAAAAAGATCCACTGCCAGACAGTTTATTACTTTGTACTGTGCTGAATGGCCTTCTCTAGGTATCATTTTTCAGATATGCAGACACTCTTGAAGAATTATCATACTCTGCTAAAGTCAGTGTAATTTTGGAAAATTGAAGGAAATTAACAATTCAAACTATATGCTCGGCACTCTACACGTTGTATTGGTTAAATCCTGAAATGAGCTCTAACAGGAGGTTTTCTCATCTTATAAATAAGCAATCTGGAGTTCAGAGAGGTGAAAGCCAACTCCCCAGATCACACAGCCTTCAGAGGTGAAGCCAATAATTCATTTCTTTCCTCTATAACACACAAAATCTAAGGATAGCCTCAAGAGTGATTGCTGCCCAGCAAGAGGGTTGAAAGGGAGGGGGAAAGAACAGAGAAATGAAACGAGAGACCAAAACAAGGGAATATTTTGCTGACTTTACAGTTTTCTCTGAGGTCAGACCCAGAACTGGGCTACATTCTTACTGCTTTGATAAAATTCCTGATTCTCAGAAATACTGACTTAGCAGGACCTTAAGGGTCATGTAGCCCAACCCACCATTAAAAGCTTTATTCAGTCATTAACTCACTTTATTACTGTTGGTAATCTGGAAAGTAGTGTCACTGGCTTGGCAAGTGAGTGCATTTCTCAGAACCACACTTTTCCACTATCTCATTGTGGGCTTGTCTAGAGAGATTTGGCATTAATATTAAGAATTCTTTACATCTAGTTAGTTTTTCACAGTTGTCAAAAAATGCTTTCATCTAAAGGCACTATGCCCTTTAAACTCTCATTTCTGTGACAAAGGGAGGAGTGCCTTTTATGGTGGAAAAAACTAGAACCCAAACCATGCCTGGAATCAAATTCCTGCTCTACAATATAAAAGCTTCATGAACTTTGGTAGATCATTTAATTCATACGTTTAAGTTTCCTTAAAGTTACCTTTTCTTTAGGCCTTCAAGTCCTCATCTATAAAATGGAGACAATAATACCTCCCACATGTGGTTGAACAAGGATTAAGAGAGGTCACCTATGTAATATGCTTGCTAGGGGCTGGTGCTCCAAGTTGGTTGCTATTGCCTTTCCCTCTTTTTTTTTTTTTTTTTTTTTGTGTGTGTGTGTGTGTGTCTGTGGGGGGGATTTATTTATTTGTTTATTTATTATTATTAGTTATTCAAAACATTACAAATCCTTTCCCTCTATTTTTATACCTAAGGATCTGAAGCCGACAAGAGACAAAGCAACCCTCCCTGGTAAAACAGCTGGTGATTGGTTAATGGAAATCAAGCCTTTCTACTGCAATTCCAGGACTCTGTACTAGACTAACCTGCCTGCAATGACTTTCTTTCTTCTCTACCCTTTAAAAAAAATTATATATATATATGTGTGTGTGTGTGTGTATATATATATATATATATATATATATATATATATATATATATTTGTAGATGGACACAATACCTTTATCTATCTATCTATCTATCTATTTATCTATTTATCTATTCATTTATTTATATGGTGCTGAGGATCCAACCCAGTGCCTCATGAGTGCTAGGTGAGCGCTCTACCACTGACCCACAACCCCTGCCCCTCTTCTCTACCCTTTGGATTTGTGAACACCTTACCCTTTTACTTGATCTCCTGGCAACACAAACTCTTCACTCCCTTTGCCTACTCCAGGCCTTCTGCTTGGCTATTTCTGCTCCTTGCACTGCTGTCCCCCATTGCCTCTTGCCTGTTGCCAGAGTGTTTGATATGCTTGTTGGGTATTTAAGACAAACAGACAGGGTCCTTTCAACCATGTCCTTCAAGTGTGAAATCTGGTTCTCATATAGGAGATAGAGCAGCTGTGGTGGCATCCGAGTTCCCTGGCTTCTGGTGGCTGGGTGTGACATGCTGCCTTCTGGATTTTGATTACTGCTCCCACAGTGCTGTAGCTTCCCCAACACTCCTCTAACACACTGATTTAAACATCCCTAGCTCCAGCCTTTCACATATCCTTGTAGCACACAGAACTGTTGTAGCCCATTGGGAGCCCCTCGGATGAATCATTATCCAAGGAACTGGTGTGTTTAAAGAGGTCATTCTTCCAACGCTACAGAGATACATGCAAGTCTTCTAAAACTATCTTTATTTAGGTCATTCAAAATGCATGGTCACAGTATTGCCCTGGATTGAAAAATAAATGTGTAGGCAAGCTTGCATACATAGTGGGCATATTTATGCAGAACACATAATAAAAAGATACTTGTCACTCATTTCTTTATCATAAATTCAAGTAGCACAATTGGAATATTACCCAACCCAGAGAAAATATGGATCTGAGAGAATTCTCAGGAGATCCTTGTCAACCTACCTAGCTATCTGTAAGCAGAGGAAATGTCTAAACTAATCAGAATTGAGAGTTAATGCTCCCTTATTGAAGATCTCTTTTCTGCGGTGAAGCCTACTTACACATCAGAAATTGTTTTCTCATCACCACAAGACAACCTTTTGGAAATTTCCACAAATAAGAAGGATCATATTTGTTTTCCTTATTAGGGAAGGCTCTAGGGATATGATCTTGGGAAACTTGTCAAGAAACCCCATACCACTCCCCTACTTGATTCACCTCTCCCACCCTGAAGGGTGTTCAGGTGCCCGCCTGCCTGCCTGCCATGGTGCAGGCTGAGTGCCACTTGATGCCTCTTGTCCACAAGACTATTGGCCATATCTAAAAAATCCTGGTTTTCTGGGAAAGTGGAACAAAAACAAACTTATCTGTTGCCATGTTCTGTGTCTCGGCTGGGCCCTGTTGGAACTAGCAATCTCTCAGTCCATGCCAATCAGCTTCCCTTACCCTTTGTGGCTGCCTCCTGCCATGTTGGAATGTGAGCCCCCAAAAGTTTGTGTTGGAAACTCAATCCTAAAATTCAAATCTGAATGGTATTTAGAGGGGGCACCTTTGGAAGGTAATTAGGATAAAGTCATGAGGGTGAGTCCCTCGTGATAGGACTAATAGCTTTATAGGAAGAAGAAGAGAAAACAGCTTACACACTTGCTCTGTCTTGCCAAGTGATACCTCCCAACATGTCATGACATAGAAAGAAGGACTTTACCAGATACAACCCCTCTACTTTGGAATTCCTAATCTCTAGAATTATAAGAAAAAAAATTATTTTCTTTATAAATTATCTACCCTCAGGTTATAGCAGCAGAAAATGGACTAAGACACCTCCCCTAAGCATTGGTCAAGCCCTCAAGCAACAAGCTAAGAAAAGGAGAGTAAAAAGTTCCCAAAAAGCAATGAAGATGGTACCCTCAATCCCACTGAATTAAGAATTGAGTGCCTTTTCTTACACTGTCTCCCTTTCCTCATACTGGACCCTCCTTAGAACATCAAACCAAGTCAAACCAAATCAGAAAAATGCAAAAGTGCAGACAGAGCACGGGGGTGGGGGTGGGGGAGCAGGCAGAACAGAGGAAACTGACCACAGTTGCCAGAATTCATTAGAAAGGGCATCTCAAATTTATCCTTTCCTCTGGATTCCCATCTCCCCAGAAAAATCCAAAGTGGCAATAACCTATCTACCTCTAGCAACAAAATACTTTTGTGGAGTAACAAAATATCAATGTTTTCCTCAGATGGCTTTAAAATATGCCTATAAACAACATTGTAGAAAAGAGGGAAATATAAGTATGCACAAGTAGCCTGCTTAACAGATTTGTGAGCTGATTATAGGGAAAAAAAGTATATATATATATTTTTTCCTAGGAGAAGGGAAGCCAATTGTTGATATTCAGCCTTAGTAACTGGAATTACAAATTCACCAGGGCAAACTATGTCCTCACCAGGAGCTATTTACCTCCATCCAGCATAGGAATTCCATCCTAGGACTCTCCCAGGGTCCCAGGGCCCCTAGTACTCCACTCCCTATGGACCCCAGCCGCTCAGCTTGGTTGCTTCCTTCCAGTCTATAATCTAGTTAGAGGTCCATTAGATGTTGGAATTTTGTGTAAACATGAACACACATTTTTATTCTTTTTTCTTGTTTCTCTCTTTCATAGAGTGCATCTTTCTGGCTGGGCCCAACTTAGGTGTTCACATCAAGGCCCAGTACTTGTATACTTGGTCCTGCTCCTCAAGAGGTTCTAGTTTTTGCTCTATAAACTTTTGAGCAAGAGGTAATGAGGATCTTTGGTGAGGGGGATTGATTGCCAGTGTGGCTAAGGATGCAGGATCGTACAGGACAATATTTTCTTAGCTGAACTTTATATAGAATTCAACCAGAGGATAAGTGATCCTAACAATGCACTTACTTCCCCTACCCCTTCCCCACCTCCCCCCCCCAAAAAAAAAACTGAACTGGGAGTATATTAGTTCTCTGGGGCTGTCATAACAAAACACCATAGATAGGTTGGCTTAAATGACAGAAATTCATTTTCTTATGGTTCTGGAGGCTGAAAGTCAAAGATTGAGGTGTTTGCTGGTCTTTTCTTTTGAAGCCTCTCTCCTTGGTTTATAAGTGGCCACCTTCTTGCTCCATCCTCATGTGACAGTTCCTCTGTGCCCCTGGTGTCTGTGTATATGTGTGTCTAAATTTCCTCATTTTATAAGGACACCAATTAGATGGAACGAGGGTCCACCCTCATGACCTCATTTTATTGTAATCACCACTTTAAAGGCTCTATTGCCAAACACAGTCACATTCTGAAGTGCTAGGGTTTAGGGCTTGACATATGAATTTGTGGAGAGGGACTTAATTTAGCCCAGAACCGGTGGGTTAACTGTCTTCTGATATGAAGGGCCAGTTCTCAGCCTCAGAGACAGATGTCCTGTCTAGCTTATGGGTGTCTGACCTGGGCTTGGCATCAATGTCTGGAGAAGCCAGTTATGGTGAGGGCACTGCATTGGTTTCACTAAAAATGCATAAACAGTAGCAACTGACACAGGAAAGAACCGGTTTGGGCCACTTTCCTTAAAAGGTAACCCCAGGTGTGGCAGGTGTTCCCAGTTTCCTGTCACACAAGCTGAGAACCCCTGTGGCTGCTGGCAGCTGGCAGCCTCCCAGGTACTGCCTTCCTCCCTACCCTCCAGGTCTCAGCCAGTGGGATCTGAAGGCAGGACAGTGTCCTCTCTGCCCAACTTCATTAAGCCGTCTCCAGACCTGGAACTTATTTTTGCATCCCAGTCTTGCCTGGATTGACCCTTCTAAAGACACTGACTCCTGCCCTGGCAAAAAGAGAGCTCTTTCTAGCTTTTTTGTTACCTTCTCCCTCCCTTCCTCTTCTTCATAAAACATTTAATTCTCTTGGCTCCTGACTTTAATCCAACTCCCTCGCTGCTGCTTTCAGAGCTCCTCCTGTCAGCCTGTGAGCCCCATGACTTAACTTGACCCCAGCACCTCTCTGCCCATCTGCTTCCCTGGAGCAGCCCCCTGCTTGATCAGTCTAAAACAGAGACACCAATCTGCACACAACCCTTGGGCACAAAGATGCCATGAATTTAGTTGACATAGGGAAGAGGTTTGGACTTTCTGGGACTGCAGCAGCAGAGCTTCTGACATTCACACACTGGATGATGGGAGAGTGACCTTCCTGGGTTTCCACTTGCCTGGGAAGGGTAAGAAGTGGGTCACCCATGTGCGAAGGTGGACATGTGGGCCTAGATAATTTGTTTGGCAATCTGCTCCTATACACGTGGCAAAGATTAGAGAGATCCTTGCTGGAGCAGGAGAGGGATTCAAATAGACTTTGCAGAAGTACCTCTAGCCACTGGTCAGGTAGTTAGGTTATGTCTAGCTTACGACCTGTACTGCTGCCATGGTAACCTGTAGCTGGGCCAGCAGCTGCCATCTGTCCTGGGGGACCTCTTAGGTTTCTCCTCTCCTGGTGCTCAGATGAATTGCAAAGCTACCAGCCCTTTATCACAAACTTCTGAAGGAGTTATTTCACCTGGTCCTCAATTTCATGTTTTCAAAAATGCCTTTCATGCTTTCTTGTTTGGATTGTGTTTTTGTCTGCCAGACATCTCTCCTTTTGGAGAAATGCCCCTCCCTCACACTCTGATTCCAAGGAAAGCTAGGAATCTAAGGACCCTGTCCCTTCACTCAACCTGCATTCAAACCACTCTTGTTCCCACATACTAGAGTCTGGAGTGGGAACAGAGGGTAAGAAGGTGGATGGAGCTGGACTTTCTCCAGAAAAACTGTTGCACCGGAGGAAGGCAGTATGGCCATTGTCACCACCCTTGTATTACATATGAGAAAACTGAGAATCAGAGGATAAAATATCTGATCCACTAGTAAATGGAAGAGCCAGGATTTGAATGGCAGATCAGTGGAACCTCAAAGTCCATGATTATTTCACTCATCAAAATGGTCTTCATGTCCAAAGTACTTGGTACAATTCAGAAAGAAGAGGAAACAACTCTAGGGCATTTGGCCACCTTATTCAGTGAGCTGGATGCAGAGGCATGGATGAGAGTCAAGTTATTTCCCATCTAACCACATAGTCTCCTGGCATTCCATCCCCCCACCATACTGCAGTCTCCTCCATCAGCTCATCACTGTGTTCCTCACACATCCTACCGTAGCCAGTGAAGAGTTTTCTGTCTCTTCCATGCACACTATTTTCAGATTTCAGGTCTGCCCTCATCTTCACCTCCAGGAAACTGGCACTGTCCTGTGTGTGTCCTCTATTTTCTTGAATTATTCTTTTCTCCACCAATTACTGTTCTCTCTTCAGAGTCCCCCCACCCAACTACCTATAAAAGGAGGCTGGAAGCCAGGGAGGCTCTGTAAATACTGAAATTGCTCTTCCATTTTGTCATTAGGCATTATACTTTAACCAAATAAAGTATGTCTGCTGAGAGCATTGGAACCTCTTCAGAGATGGTTTATTTTCCTCCGACCTGTGAGCTTCTTTCTTCCTGATGAATCAGCACTCCCGCTTTGCTCGCAACGCTCCAGCAGTAACAAGGCACAAAGCCTGTCAAGCCTCAGCCCATAAATGACTCTAAATGCACCTATTATTCCACTGTTTTTCCAGCTGATTCCTCCTGAGTTTAATACTCTGTTCTAGGCAGTTGTAAGCATCCATATATCTTGCTGAGGCGCTTGCAGGGTTCGAAAAGCTTTTGATTTCTTGAATGTACTGCATGCTTTGGGAAAAAACAAAACCAAACAAACAATTCTTATTTGAAAATCATATTCTTTTCATAATCCTCAAAGGGAAAACTTAAATGCAGTGTCAACCTCATCCCAATTAGCCCAAAAGCACATGTCAGGCTGTTTCTGTGAAGATAAACTCCAGAGGAAAAGACCAGCTTGACATACCACTCATGGACTTGGAAAACACTCTCAGTTCTGTGTAGCCAGCCTTCTGCACTGATGCACTTAGAAGCTACGGAAGGTGTACTGTCATTTAACATAGCTTGAACACAATTATTTCCTCTTTGGGATCTAAGAGTTGTGATCAGTTGTGCTTGGGTTAATTCTTACTGTCACATCTCTGCTTCTACTACGGACTCCATCAATGCCGCCCCCCTTAAGTGCCTGCGTTTTCTAGGCACTGTGGGAGGGAGATGCAAGAAATGGACAAATAGATCCTTTCAAGGGCCTCTCAATACCAGTAATGTAAGCAGATTGTATCACTGGTGGCTGGACCCTGAAGAGAATTTCAATTCTAGCAGAAGCAGACGGAAATAGGCTTTTAAGATCCTTCCTCTCTGGATCCTAACCTGCTTGGGAGCTAGCTGCCCACTTTTGCTGGTCTCCTAGCAACCAAGCCCCTTCCTCTGCAGGCGCTGCTGCTGTCCACGGGGCCAGGCTTGGGAGAATCAGCCTCTCCTTGCCCTCCCCGGCACAGGGCAAGGATGTCACCGAGGGAACGGGTGTGAGCATTGGAGAAATTGCTAAATGGTCTGTAAATGCTTGGTGAGGATGACAATCCAAATGGGGGCACCTTTTGCACATTTTTCAGGGGATTTTAGAATTAAAATTCATCCTTCTGCTTCCTTCCAATAATAGCTTTCATGCATGAAATGCTTTGTATTTTACAAAACACTTTTGCATCCATTACCTCATGCAATTCCCAATGAGAGCCTTGAGGGACCTTTTTGGTGGGAAAAAAAGCATGGGGAGTTTTTGTCAGTTCACTCTCAGACGCTTTTAAAGGACCCAAGAAGAAACTCCAGGTCATTTAATTAATAAGGTTTTTTTTTTTTTAAAGGAGACACATTCTAAACACCGATCTTTTCATTAGTGAATCATCATCATCATCATCATCATCATCATCATCATCATCATTAAAGGGTTCTAACCAGCTAAACTTTGTCTTTGTGGCTGGAAGTTTGAATGGAACCCAGGAGGGGGGATGTACTCTTTCTTCCTTCTGCCCTGTCATTTTCCTTATTTTTTCCCCCTCGATGTCCCTATTGGGATTAAAATTGACAGAGTCTCTTTGTTTGTTTTTAACAGTCTTTTTCTGAAGTTTTACCTGTATTATTCTTTCCTTTTTATGATAAAAGAGAAAGTGTTAGGGAGAAAAAAAAAATCTCTGACTCAGTCTGTTCAGGCTGCCATAACCAAATATCGTAGACAAGATAGCTTGAATGACAGAGATTAATTTCTCAGTGTTCTGGAAACTGAGTGTCCTAGATCAAGGTCGGGCAGCATTGGTTTCTGGTGAGGCCTCTTTTTCTGTCTTGCACTGGAGTTTTCTTCTTGCAGTGTCTGCATGTGGCAGAGAGAAAGCTCTGGTGTCTCTTCCTCATATTAGATGGGCACCAGTTCTATGGGATCAGGACTCTACTCTTAGGACCTCATTTAACCTTAATCACCTCCTCAAAGGCCCCATCTCCATCCAATACGGTCACATGGGGGCATTAGACATATGAATTTGAGGGAACACAATTCAGTCCATAGCGAGCAACTTTCTTCTGCAGGATGGGAGAAAGAGAAGCAAAATATTCTTGCCTGCTGCTCAGAAACCTGCAAACTCTCCATTAGCTGGAGACGGTGGCCTTAGCTGAACTGTGGGTCAGAAAATTTGTCCCAGTGATAAAAATCTGTTTGTGTTTTCCTCCCTCATTGTGGATTGAAACTCTCTGCGAGCAGTTATCGATTCTCTGTGGTTTACAACATCTTTATCATCTTAATAGTGTTCAGACAACTGGCATGATTGTTCTAAAAGACATGGCTAGGAGGGAAAAAGAATCTCAAAATGCAATTGGGGAAGATGCTTCTGCCACCTTGTTTATCACAGTGTAGTTGCCAGCAGTCCATGGTCATTGAGAGAGATGGCAGCAGTGTAGATCTGAGTAACCCCCTTCACCATCTTTGGAAAGCAGTTGTGGCTATGGTGGTATCCAGCAGCCAGGAAAGACAGCTACAGCAGTCTTCTGGAAACATACTCCTGCTCTCTTGCTCTAGCTGGGGAGAATGTCCTTTATTATTTATTTTTCTGGTTGTCAGACCATGGGGAGAAATGAAAACTCTAGTTTGCAACAACACTAGCAGGTTTTTCATCATATGAGGCCCTGGGTAAAGAGAATCTGGCCAAAGTTCTAACTTCGTTGGTTCACAATCTTTTTTTGTTTTTAATTTGTGTTTGTTCTTTTTATTATACATGATTGTAAAATGCATTCTGACATATTATACATACATGGAGTATAATTTTGCATTCTGTGGTTATACATGATGTGGAGTTTCACTGGTCAAGTACTCATATATGAACACAGGAAAGTTATGTCCAATTCATTCCCATTCCCCCTTTCCCTTTATTCTCCTTTGTCTAATCCAATGTGGTTCACAATCTTGAAAGGAAAAAGTGTGAATGTAAATTTTTAGATAAACTTAAAAAAATTTTTTGGAATAGTTTTTGATTTATAGAAAATTTGCAAAGATGGCACATAGAGTTCTTTTTTTTAGCTTGTTCTAATTAGTTATACATGATAGCAGAATGCATTTTGATTCATTGTATATGGCACATAGAGTTCTATATAACCCTTCAGCCAGTTTTAGTGTCTTCGATGTCCTCATATGACTAAGGTCCATTTGTCAAATTAAAAAGCCAACATGGGTACTTCACTGTTAACTACATTCTAAATTTATTCAGATTTCAGCAGTTTTTCCTCTAATATCCTTTTTCTGCTCCACATTGCATTTAGTTGCCATGTTTCCCATGTCTTTTTTAGTCTATCTCTGCCTTTCATGCCCTTAGTGTTTTTGAAAAATTCAGGTCAGGTATTTAGCAGACTATCAATTTGGGTTTAAAATTTGGTGTATTTTCTATTGATTAGATAATATTATGAGGTTTTCAGGAATGAATGCCACTGAGGTCATGCTCCCTTCTTATCACACTACATCCAGGTGCCTAATAGCCACAAGATATCGATGCCAATGCTAACCTTAATAACTTGGTTGAGGTGGTGATTGCCAGGTTTCTCCACTGTAGAGTTACTAGGTTTCCCTTTTCATACCTATTCTTTTTGTGGTGGGGTACAGGGATTGAACTCAGGGGCACTCGACCACTGAGCCACATCCCCAGCCCTATTTTGTATTTTATTTAGAGACAGTATCTCACTGAGTTGCTTAGCATCTCATCTTTATGAGGTTGTCTTTGAATTCGTGATCCTCCTGCCTCAGCCTCCCAACTGGGATTACATACCTGCGCCACCTCGCCTGGCTTCATACCTACTCCTTAGAATTGAGTCCCTAGTCCAGCTCGTCCTTTGTGGTGAGATGGGAAAGGGGAACATGTCTACATGTTATTTGAGATTTATTCCTTCTCCTTCATTTGCTTATAAAATATGAATTTTTAAAAATCACAGTAAATATTCTGGAAGTTCAATGTTCCTAGGATGAAAGAAAGTCAAATGCTCTCAAGCAAAGGTATCAAAAAGCAAACCAAAAAGTAGATTGCTGATCTAAATAAAATGTTCTAGAATCATTGAATTTTAAAATTGATAATGGAGTTCCTTATTATTTTAAAAAAAAGCCTTAAGAAATACTAGCTCTCCAGAAGAACATATTATTTAATCAGTTTGTAACACATTTTCATGATTAGGAAGGAATTTAAACTGCAAGATGGCCTTTACAACAGGTTTTACTAAGGACTAAAGATTATTTCTGAATTAAAGCCACAGAAAGAAACTTTCAGGGGGGGAAATGATATTGTCCATTGTGAGGGGTGAATATTAATTTCCAGGATTATAAAGAAAAGAGAGGAAAGGATACAGATTCCTTCGCAAAACAGAAGGCAGATACCTAAAAGGTAGTGCAGCCAAGGATACCTGCTGTTCTGTCTGGAACAGCAGAAAAAAAAGGGTAGCATTTGATAAGATCAATGGCCTAGAAGATTCCTTGAAGTGCCTCTTTCTAGCTTGGGGTTGGAAGAAAGAATTTGACTGGGTTTGCAGAGCCAGTTGTCTTTTGGAAAAAATCCAACATGGCAAAGAACCAAGCAACAGGGAACCAGAGGCTTCCAAGTTCAGAGCAGTATTAGAAGAAAAGCCTAAGCCCAACATTCATTATAAAACCAAGACAAGAACAACAACAACAAACAAATAAGCAAAACCAAAACAGAAAGACAAATGAATTTTTAGTCTTAAAATAATAAAATTATATGGCAAAAATTAAGATCATTGAAAAGATATACAATGAAACAGAAATCTTTATGTCTTTGTATCTTAATATTTATTTTTAAAATTTTTTATTTGTTCTTTTTAGTTTAAATGACAGTGGAATGTATTTTGACATATTGCAAATACATGGAGTATAACTTCCCATTTTTGTGGTTGTACATGATGTGACATTACACAGGTCGTGTATTCATATATGAACATAGGAAAGCTATGTCTGATTCATTCTACTGTCTTTCCCATTCCCATCCTCCCTCTGTTCCCCCTACTCCCTCTATCCAATTTGGTGAACCCCCATCCCCCACCCCCCACCCCCAACCTATTGTGAGTTAGTATCCACATATCAGAGAGGACATTCAGTCTTTGGTTTTTAGGGATTGGCTTATTTCATTTAACGTGATAATCTCCAGTTCCATCTATTTATCAGCAAGTGCCATAGTTTCATTCTTCTTTATGGCTGAGAAATATTCCATTGTGTATATATACCACATATTCTTTATCCATTCTTCTTTTGAAGGGCACCTAGGTTGGTTCCATAGCTTAGCTATTGTAAATTGAACTGCTATAATCCTTGATGTGGCCACTTCACTATAGTATGCTGATTTTAAGTCCTTGGCGTATATGTCAAGCACTGAGATAACTGGGTCAAATGATGGTTCCATTCCAAGTTTTCTAAGGAGTTTCCACACTGCTTTCCAGAGGGTTGTACCAATTTGCAGTGCTACCGGCAACCTTTTTCCCCACCAACAGAAACAGAAATATTATTCTAAACCTCTGGGTTCATTCTTGAAAAGATACATTAATGATTTATTGTGTTTCCAAAAGTAAAAAATGTGCACTGAAGACATATTTGCAGTGTTAAAAGGGTTAGAAGCCAGCAAAGTGTCCATCAGTAATGAATTAGTAAAATAAATTATGTTTCATCCATACGATGGGATGCTACACAGACATTACAAAGAACGAATTCATTACAAGTGCTTGCATGGCAAGGTCTGCAAAATATATCATTAAGAGAAAAACAGAAAGGTATATAGAATATGATTTGTCGTTCTGATTTAGGTCACATAAGCCTCATTCAAAAGTAACTGACATAACATTATCGCTAGGTTTGGTCTTATCCAAAAATCCATATAAAGAAGTCAGACTTGGCAACAGTATGTTGGAGAAGCTCAGACCTACTAAAATGGTGTTATTAATGCATAGTCTTGCATCTTACATGTCAATAGAAATTCTATCCTTGACACTAACATGTCCTTTCCCATGTAACTCATGACCTACTGCAATAATGTTATAAATACTGTACTTAACTGGTTTTAAAACACCTTTTTAAAAATTTATCTTTTAAATTTTTTTTTAGTTGTAGGTAGACACAATACCTTTATTTTATTTTTACGTGGTGCTGAGTATTGAACCCAGTGCCTCACACATGCCAGGCAAGTGCTCTACCACTAAGCCCCAGGCCCCAGCCCTTAAAACACATTTTGTGTCAGGATGTGTCTTAACATCTCTGTTGGCTAAGTTGCAGCTGGTTACAGGACTGTCATTGCTTACGTAGCTGCAACAAAACTTGTAGAAGAGGGGTCAGTTTTAGGGAAGAAAAATCCAAGAGACATTAATGAAGGATTCTTTTTGAAAAATGTCAAATCACCAAGGATGATAGCGTGCAAGACAGAAAGAAGCAGTTTTTAACAATTTTAATTTAAAAAATTATGTAAGAGAACCAGGCACAGTGGCATATGGCTGTAATCCTAGTGTCTTGGGAGGCTGAGGCAGCAGGATTGCAAGTTCAAAGCCAGTCTCAGCAACTTAGCGAGGTCCTAAGCAACTTAGTGAGATCCTGTCTCAAAATAAAACATAAAAAGGGCTGGGGATGTGGCTCAGTGGTTTAGCACCCCTGGGTTTAATCCCTAGTACAAAAAAAACAATAAAAAATAAGCCATCCAAACTTCAAATGTGAAGAATTTTTGAGAATACTTAAGCCAATTTATTTTGCTTAGATTTTCCTTTTTTATGTATGCACAAGACTAATTTATGAGAAAAGTCTATGTCTAAATAAGTTAAAGAGTTCTTTTAGCATTACAAATTCCAAGTGATAAAACAGAATGCTAACAGAGTTTAATTGGTAGCCTTTATTATATGTTAACAGAACATAAAATAATGACAGGTCTTACAAGCAATGGTATTTTGCGTTCAATGAAATATGGGCCGGCATTCTTATTTAAGAGAAAGGACAAATCTTGTGAGAGATTCAGAACATACAACTCATATCTCTGTTATGTCCTGCTGTTAATTAAATTCTCTGACTTTCAAGTACCCTTTTACATCTATGAAAGGACAGACTTGGACCTGATAAACATTGGAAAAGAACAAGAGTTTAGTAAAAGTGAAAATGTTCTTTATTTACCTATCAATTGCCTTTTTCATTATAAAAAGAGTGTGACAGTCATTCTCGGGTTCATTTGTGGCTTCCTCTGTAGCCTTGTTCCCTGATGCTATTTCAGCTTGCTGTTTTTTCTGAGGCCACTTGGATGATGATAACTTGGACTTTGCTAATTTACACCCATTGCAATCTCAGGACCCAACCTCAAAGTTACTCCCCAGTTAGAAAGCATTCCTGGGATTATCTGAAGTGTGTGTCACATACTTCACTCTATGAAGTTCTGTGACTTTTCTTCTCCTTTGGTCAGCTCTCATTCCACTGAGGATATTCATGTTCATGGGCACTGTTGCTGTTTCCTTTGGCTGGCTGCTGCTGGAGCACCGCCGTCCCCATGTTCTGTTAGAAAGTGGGAGAAATAGCTATCTCCCTTGGTTGCTGAGTTTTAATCCTCCTTACCGACTAGGAGTGGGCAATTGACTTAAACTGACCCAATCAGGGCTCTTCCCTAAAATTTTTAAACTTGGGGAACTCTAGTCTCTAAATCCAGGAGATAGGAATTTGGGAGTTGCTAAGGCTAAATATGTAGAACTGTTTTGAGACAAGAAAATACATGAAGAGAGAAGTAGAGATCTGGTTTCAGGTCCAGTTGTACCGCTGCCCTTCCTTTGGCTCCTGTTATAAGTTAAATTTGCTTATTTAGTTTGGATTCCTGTCCTTTGCAAACAAAAGTATACCTACCATGTGGTGACACCTCTCTTTCAGTATTTACCATCATCTTTCTTCATACCTGAGTCCATAAGAGACTAGGGTGGAAGATAAACCCACGTGAGAGACTGTATCCTCTTCCTTATTTCCATTACAAGCTTTGGTCTTGGGCCAGGAAAGCTTGAGTCCTTTCCTAGGATAAGTTCTCTACCTGACCATCCATCCCCATGACTCTGTATATCCTCTTCCTTACTCAAACTTGACTTCTCCTCTTTCTCTCAATCCCTTCCTTGTCTTCAGAAGTTCCTATTCCTTAATTACCAAACATATCTCTATCTCCAACATTTTCATTGAACATTTCTTCCATCCTCAATCTTTACCAGTACCAAGATTTCTCCCAGGGATGTCATTTCCTCTGCTGCCATTTTAAACCAAAGCTGCTCATTGTCACGTATTTCAGGCTCTGAGATTGGCTTCTTGTCCTCTTGCTCCAAGATGTCACTGCCAGATCATTATCACCTTATTCTGTTGTCTTTCTAGCCCTATCACCCTCTCCTCATCTCAGGGCCACCTTTTATAGCTCTCCTATAGGCCCTGTACATGCACTGGCAACATTTACCCCTGATTTATGGGATCCCTAATATCCCCATTTATGCCATCATCCCATGGGGACTTCAAAGTGCACAAGAACAGCCATGCAAATCTCAGCCTCTTGACTCCCTCATTGCAAAAGTCTTCTTTCCTGCCTATCTCCTCCTACTCTCTCAACCTGGATTCTATCATTTTTCGGAAACTGTACCCATGTCCATGCTACTAATTTCAGTATCCTGCCATCCAACCATA
Source organism: Urocitellus parryii (assembly GCF_045843805.1). Classification (NCBI taxonomy): domain Eukaryota; kingdom Metazoa; phylum Chordata; class Mammalia; order Rodentia; family Sciuridae; genus Urocitellus; species Urocitellus parryii. The sequence goes on along the minus strand of NC_135536.1, from coordinate 116,390,963 downwards.
CCTTCCTATCTGTTCATTCAATTGGCTCCCACTGTACCTACTCTTCAACAATACTGAGTCTATATTAGAGTTATATTGTGACCTTTATGCTCTCTTCTTGTTTATAAGCCTTTCAGCAGAAACAATGTTCAGTCGTCAGGGACATTAGAGTCAGAAGAGGTATATGGTGTTACAGGTGGCGTGGTGATTTGTCCAGCAGAGATGGTAGCAGAGCTATATTCAATTTCCTCTCATCTTTAAAAACATTGAGAAGCCTTTCTAGATTTTACCAATATGATAGATAAATTACTCCTTCACTGATTATTTAGTTTGTATATCTGATTACCGGTAAGGTTGAGTATCTCTTTGTATTTGCAATTTTTGTGACTTGTCTGTTAGTGTCCCAGGCACTATTTATATTGGGGTGCTCATCTTTTCTACTAAACTCATAAGAATTCATTACGTATTTACGAGGTTAATTTCTAGTCATACATGTTACAAACACATATTTGTCCTTAAATGTTGATTTTAAAGTGTTTTCCCCTCTCTTGAAAATTTTAATTTTAAGATATTGACTCTAGCAGTTTTCTACTTATGGTTTTTGCTTTGGGTGACAATCTGCAGGAAGGACTTCTCCACATTTTCTTTCTTTCTTTTCCCTTTCTTTCTTTCTTTCTTTCTTTTTTTTTTTTTTTTTTTGTACCAGGGATTGAACCCAGGAGCACTTAACCATTGGGCCACATACCCAGTCCTTTTTATGTATTTCTTTTTAATTTTGAGGCAGGATCTTGCTGAATTACTTAGGGCCTCACTAAGTTGCTGAGGCTGGCTTTGAACTTACAATCCTCCTGCCTCAGCCTCCCAAGCTGCTGGGATTACAGGCATGCACAACTGTGCCCAGCTTCCATGTTTTCTTCAGCCATCATTATAGTTGAAGTTTTTGCCTTCTTAATTTGCAATCAAGAATTTTCTTTGCTATGAATGAGTATAATGAGTTTTCTCTCCCTTCAAAATGCCCAGAAAGCTGTCTTCACATCATCGAGTGTCATCTGATTCCATTAACTTGAATTCTATTCCATTCATCTTTCTTTATGCCAGAACCATACTGTTTGAATTTCCATAGCTTTGAAAATTGTTTTAATGTCTCCTAGTTTCTCTCATCAGCAAATTAATATGTCTCTCAATTAGGCAAATGTTTTCCCACACCCACTAAGAAAAGTTTTTGTTGTTTTCTTTACAAAAATTAAATTATAAATTTTTTTATGCAAAGAATTATTTTCATCAACCTATTTTATGTTTTCTGTCTTTTGTGTTCTCTGTTTCTTTATTTGATTCTATATTCTTTGTCATGTTAAAATAATGAGAATGTTTTATTTGCTTATATTCTCTGTGGTAATTTAGAATTCAGAACTTCTGTTTGTAATTATTCTGTGAGGCTTAGAAAAATAATCCTTAAAACTTTATTTCTTTTTCAACGGTGAGAACATAACCCTTTCATAAACCTTGTATTGTTGTTTTTGGTTTTTGTCATTGATAGATGAAGTAAATTGCTCCTGGCTCAGGGTCTGCCAACAGATAAGGTATGTGGAGTTTTCCTGTTCCCTTCTACTCAAAAACCCAAAGCTTGGGCCAATAAAGGAGCCCCAGCAGATTTTTTTTTTTTTTTTGGTGTATTTCTGCAAGACCCAGAGCTCCATTCCAATCAACGTATAAATTTTCTAAGAAAGAGAATCAGGTGCAGTTGGCAGTTTTTCTTCAATGTCAGATATGAAGGCTACTCACACCACTCTGCCTATTGCCACCCTGGCTTACAATGTAGAAATGACTCTCTGTCTAGGATGTGGCACTTCCCCGCTTGGTCCTGCCACTTCCTGTTCTATTGCATGCTGGGTAGGACATTCTCCTAATAAATGTGAGGAGATGTGTGGTTGGGGTGATAGGGGCTGAGCCCAGCTCATTTAGAACAGAACTTCTTCACAGTTAGGAAATGGAAATTTGTTTGTCTAGATTGTTGGGTCTTCACTTGAATTATGTATGGATACTGAAGGAAGAATCCAATTCCTTCCTTCTCTAGGGCCATCTGCCCTGTTCTTTCAAAGGGTGGAACATGAAGAAGGCAAATCAAGTAAAATGCTTCCTGACCCTTCTACCACTGCAGGCCTACAACACTGTTTTACTTACAGTGTCTAATGCTGTTGGCAGCTTAGTATTTAGGTTTATTCTTGTGGTATTTTAATGGAAAGGCAGGAGAAACTGTATCAGGAACAGCATTTTGCGACCATGCTAAGCAAGAAGGCAGCTTTCTTTTTTTTTTTTCCCCAAAATAAATGATGTAATTTAAAACCTTCCCAAGTCAGGAAATGCAAAATTTGCAGTTCTTATGGGAATATTATATCACCATCTTTGCATTCACTTAAGGTATTTCACTTAAGTACTCTAAAATATTTCCTACTTTCCATGTATTAATGCAATAGTCGTAAGTCAATATTTCATTAGAATTGAATTAAGTATTTACACATGTGCATACTAAGGGTGACTACCTTCATAGAGAACTGGTTGGGGAAGGGTCAATCCATCCATTTCAAAATGATTCATACTAATCATAATGAATAATTTAAGAGTTTGATCATGAGTAAGAAGTGAGGCACTCTTCTTCTGGTGGGACATCAGTAACTTACTTTACTTTTTTTTTTTTTAAGAAGTCCTGAATAGTGCCTGCAAATCTGAAAGATGTTTAAAAGCTAGGATGGGGGTTAGGAGAGCAGGTAAACTACTGAGACAACAAGGAGGAGGAAAAAAAATGAGAAAAGTGAAATATTAATTTTTCTTAGACTTTTTTTTAAACTGTTGTTTCTTTGCTATGAAGTGCAGAAGCTCCACGCTTTGTTATTTTAGCACTTGTTTTTATAACTTGGTCTCTACTAACTGTACGAGCCTGGACAAGTCCTGCATCTGAGTTCCACCAGCTGTAAAGTGAGGCAGGGATGCATAGGGGAAAGAAAGTGGGTTGCATGACAGCATCAAGCTCTGTGATTTCCTTGGCAGGTGTAGCTAAGGCTCAAACTGGGATTTTCAGTGAACCACACGGTCTTGAGGGTAGAGAGTGGGGAGTAAACATTTATTAATCTCTGTTAATAGATTCTGACATAAGAAAGCTGTTATCCAGATCCTGCTAGACTCAGAGGGGAACACAACTGGGGCATCATGCTCACATCCAGGCACCTCATTTTGAGAGACACTACACTCAGACAATGAAATGTGCCTGGGGAGGAGAAGCCAGGTGGCAGAAATTAACAAGAAAGAACACACACACACACACACACACACACACACACACACGAGATTTCCAGGCTTTATTACTGGTCTTGCCCCCCTGGAGCTACAGAGGAGAATTATAAATCTTTTCTCTACAGTGCCACTTAAAATGTTCTAATTTCAAAATTCCCAGCTTCTTTCTTAATCTTTGCTTCTCTGACTTATGGTGTGGTGATGGTGGTAGTGGTAATGGTGGTGGTGGTGTGTAAAATTTGACTCATTGTAAGGCAGGATTTTCTCACAATGGAGGAGGTTTAGCTATGAGAGAGGATGCCTGCGGAGCCACATTTCCTTAGTACTTCATTTATGTGTTAAGTCAGGGACAAGGAAGACACAAATCAGGATTTCTATTTGGAGGGAAAAAATAATTAGATGATCCCTAAGTCCTTCTAAGATTCCTGTTTTAGTTTTCTATTCAAGTATGGGATTTGTAACTGAAGCACTACAATATTCAAATATGTAAAATACATTTTATGTTCAATCAGACCTTGCTGCTATGGAAATGGGTATCTGGGAGTGATCTGAATCTTAAGGGAATCTCCTCAAAAAGGCTTATTCTTTGCTCCAGAGTTTCAGAGCTAAATTTTTGCAACCCAAACATTTGACAATTAATAAAATAATCATAGATCTTTTTCAATGTATAACAGTGTTTTCAAAATACCTTTCAACTGAGGTTAACTGATTGTTAAACCCTGCCCTCCCCACTTGCTATTAAAACTTGGCCATAAGCTGAGTAAAGGAGGAGAACATGTGCCCAGGAAGAGCAGCTCAGCACCCTCCTCTTCTGGCCCAGGTTACTCAGAGTGAGTCCTGGGAAGACAGGAAAGGAATGTAAAAGAAATATTCCCTCACCTTCTGGACAAGGAGACCAAAAAGAAGAGGAGAGAGTTGTGTTTGTTAATTTTAGATGCTAACTTGACTGGAGTAAGGTGTGCCCAGCTGGCCAGTGAAGTGTGGTTTCTAGGTGTGTCTGTCAGGGTTTCCAGAGGAGATTGGCATGTGAGTTGGTGGACTAAGTGGGTAGATCCACTCTCAATGTGGGTGGGCATCATCCAATTGGCCAAAGAGCCCATGTGGAGCAAAACACAGAGAGAAAAAGGTGAATTCTCTTTTTGTTTTCCAGAGCAAAAATGTCCTTCTTCCCTTGGACAATGGAACTCTGGATTCTTGGGCCTTTGGACTCTGCAATTGTACCAGTGGATTCCAGGGACTCTTGGACATTTAGCCTCAGACTGAGTTACATCATCAGCTTCCTTGGTTCTTGGGTCTTACTACTTAGACTGAGCCACATTCCTGCCTGTGAAGTTAGCCTTCATGGCTGTGTGAGCTGATTCCCTTAATAAATCCTTTTTCGTCTCTTTCTCCCTGGAGAACCCTGCCTAATACACAGAGAATAGCTGAAGGAAGAGGGAAGGAGGTTTTTGTTTTGTTCCATGTCTGGGAATCTGGAGGAAGCTCATCAGAAAGGCTGTACTCTCCAGCCTGTTGGGCCACGGCAGAGTAGCTTGGTGGGGCAGAATGATTTACAGAGGGAGAAAAGGAGTTTGTTTTTTCCTGGGGAGCTCCTGATTTTGAAATGTCATGGGTAGGACCTAGAAGTTCCCATATGCCCCTGAACAGGTGAGAGTTCAGGAGATATCTGAGAGCTGATGGACCTGCAGTTGTTAAGTGGTAGTGAGCTGCAGAGCTCCACTTATCCAGGGTTGGTAGAAATCAAGGCAGAGCTTCAGAGGGGTCTTTGATGCCCAAGAGCGGAAGGCTAGTCAGTCAGGGAGTACCACTGTGGCTTGATGAGGCTGAAAGACCTGACCACGGTGGCAGAGGAGGCTTACAGGGCCAGTGGAGATCCATCAGACAAAAGACACCATTGTCACAGACACCAGTGAGAACTCAGAAAGCCACACAGAAACACAGATATAGATTGAAGAACTTCCCCCCTGCGGCCAAGGTCATTAGCACTGCCCCTGTCCATGTACTCAGGAGCCACCTTGCAGAAGAGCAGGGAGGATAACTGGATACCAGAAAGGCAGAACATATTTATGTAAAGGGATTGAGCATTTTCTTAACAATACTGTTTAAATTATTACACCACATCATGTTATAAGAGTGTGCTAAAAATTAGGAGTTTTTCCTGACTTTCCTGCAGGTATGGGTCTCATAAAGATCTTAGATTGTTGTGTGCAATCTAAGAAGGAATGTTCTCTTTACACATCTGGGAATATGATGTCTATTACCCTATTACAGATGCCAATCATAAGCAAATTATGACACTGACCTTGTGCCTATGATGCTGCTTTGAACACAGAATGTGCCAAATCATTGTTTTTAAAATTAATTAATAGTCAATTTTCAGTAATAGGATAGGAGAATAATTTTACAAACTCAGATATATTACTGTAGAAATATCAGTCACTTCCTTAGAAATATCAGTCACTTCCTTGGTTCGATGCAGTCTCTCTGGGGAATCTATACAATTCAGTCTTGTCTGAAACAGGACCAGTGAGATAAGGTATCTCATCAGGGAGAAATTGAAAAGATGAAATGGAGTAGGAGGGTCTAGCATTAGAAAGGACTGTAATAAAGGTCACTGAGAGGAGATGGAAGGAAAAATCAATGAAGAGCTGCAAAAGACAGAGGAAAAAAATTGTAATAGCTGAAGTTAATTTAAGGCAATGGCAAATGGAGTTGGGCTGGGTTATGTGTATGAAGCTGAGTGTATAGTCCATTTTATTTTTATGCAATATCTTTAAAACTCCATGTCATAAAGCACTTAACATAAAACACTCAATAAGAGAATCAATTATAGACTGAAAAAGACATAAAAATAATTTTTAATTTTTCACATTGCATTTTCATATCAATTAATTTCAAAATAAGTTGCTGGTTTGTTGATCTGCATTTTTACTATTGAAAATGGTTCTCTTCTTTGCACAGCCTGCTACATTCACGACATGAAATCAAAGCCTCTGGAAATAATGCTTTCATACGCTGCTTTATGATAGAATTTCTGCAAAGCTCAAGAGGCCCCACCATCCCAAATATCTTTTTCTTCCTCATTCACCTCTTCTGATTCTTTATTTTATGTACACAATGTATCTCATATCTGCTGTAGCTCACACTCTGAGCCTCAATCTCTTGCCTAAACCAAGTTTGGAAGATGGAGGTAACTGTCATGAGACCCAGACTTCTCTGGCCACTGAATGCCAGGCTGCCAACTGAACATCTTCATTGGATATCTAATAGATGTCTCACACTTAGATTTTCAAAACCAAATTCCTCATTTGTCCTCCAACTGTTCTTTAGAGCACTCTCAATAATTGGTAATTCCACTCTCCAGATTGCTCAAACCAAAAGCTGTGGTGTTTTGTACTCCTTTCATTTTTCATATCTCATGTGCCTTCTGTCATCAAATTCTGCAGACTCTACCTTCCAACTACAGCCTAAATATGGTCACTTTGTGTCACTTCAACTCATCTCTTGGTCAAGTCAAATATTTTATCTGGGTACTGTTGGTCTTTCTTGCCCTCCATACTCCAGCCTCCTACCCAGGAATGCCAGAATGTTCTCTTTAGATTGTGTCACCCTGCTACTCAAAGCCCTTCAAGAACCTTCCATCTGTTCAGAACAAAAGCTGAAGTCCTTACCATGGTCTGCAGGGCTTTCCATGCTGTCCCTCACTTCCCTCTTCACTTTCTCCCATCTCACTTGTACCAGACATACCAATCCCCATGCTTCTGCGTGAATGGCATATCTCTGCTTTGGACCTGTGCCGGGGCTGTTCCCTTGGGCTGGAACATTCTTACCTGGAGAGAAGCATGGCTCACTCTCTCACTTCCTTCAGGTTTCTGCCAGGAAGCTTCACACCAAGGCAGGACTTTAGTGATCACCCTTACTCCAGTAGCAATTCATTCGCTCACTCTCTTTCCCTATACATCCCAATCTCCTTAACCTGTCATTTTTCTACATAGTCCTCACCATCTGACTTACTATTCATAATTATTAATATTATTATTGCTTGTTCAATTCCTGAAGCTCCTCCTTCCTCTTAGAATGTAATTTTCTGTGTCCCACCCAGGGAATATATGGGGAGTAGGATTGTTTATTGCTGTAGTCCCTGAATCTAGAACAATAGAATGGATGGAATGACTGTGTGAATTATTTAGCCACCCTTAGCTACCCCTTGAAACTCACATTTGTTTCAGGAAGGTCCGTAAAGGTAAAGGAGGGGTACTTGTGGTTGGATAGCTGGCCTAGATAGACACCTGTAGGAAGGATCTTAGCAGGCCCCTAGGTTAGGGGGGATAAGACATCATGGTTCCCTGAGTTGTTTATAATGCCTCCTTTGTTGACTTTCTCAGCCTTTCTTGCTTTCATTTCCCCTCTTTTCTCTTACTACCATAGTCAAAAAGCCTTTATGAAAGCTTCAGGAAACACTTTCTAGTTCTAGGATATCTGCCATGAGCAGCAGCCAGGCTCCAGGGTGTGGACTGTCTGATATTTTTAGGGAAAGAGAATACTCAGCAATGAACTCAGCCCCATGAACTGGAGCAGAAAACGGTTGAGCCACTTGTCCATGCTCCTGCAATGTGATTGGTAGCTCCAGGCCCAATGAATGGTCTTGATCCAATTAGCCTTCATAATTGCAGGCCAAATGTAATTAGCCAACTAATGCAGAAGTTAAGCATGGACACTGGCAGACCTGAGTTCAAGCTCTGCCACTTGGTAGCTCTGGGACTTTGGGAAAGCTACTTAGCCTGACGATGTTTTAGTTTCCTCGCTCATAAAACAGCAGGAATAACAGTACTTGCTTCAGACAGTACTGCTAGGAGGGTTAAATGAAAACTCAAGGCAAACCCATTGCACAGTGCTTTGCTCATATCAAAGACTCAGCTAGCATAGACCCTGCCATCATGATGGTTGTCACTTCCACCCAAATTACATAATAAAGCTCATGTACCATGAGAGATTCCTGACAAGAGGAAAATCCCTGAACTGGCTCCCCAGCCCTCAAAGTCTTTACGTGGCTCCAAGTTTTCAGTGACTCTGTTGTGTCCTTGAAGTAACTGGAGACATTCGTGAGACAGAGTCTGAGGGATTAAGAAACAAAGTAAATGTTTACCAGTGTTTTATGTGCTTGATCTGTTAAACAGCTCTGTTTTCATTGACTTGGCCCAAACTGATCAGTCATTTGCAGGAGACTTTAGCTATGCACTACATATAAAGTTGATTTAGTTTTTAAATTTTTTAAAAACTGCTTTAGTGTTTTTGGATGTTTCTCTAAGTTGAAAGTAACAAGCCCTATTTACATATGGATTGCCAATCCATTGGCTACTGCTGAAGGAAATGTGGCTTAGCATGTGTTGAAGGCATCTTGGGCCGGCTTCTCTTTGACTCGATGTTTGACTGTGTAGTTTTTGTACATATGTTAAAATAGAAACTCTCTGAGATTAAAACAAACAAACAAACAAACAAAAAACGAACTCAAAACCAAGGTATCACTTTCTTTTGCTCTTCTCCACAAAACCTACTTGGGCTTGGCACAATGAGAGATCTTGAATGTAGGTGACTGAGTGCCTGAACATTTGGTGAGACCAGGTTCCTAACTCACATTCACATTCTACTATTTCACTGCTTTTCTGGAGTTACAAATGGCCTCTTTCTGATATATATTTGTACCTGGAATTGAACCCAGGGGCACTTAATCTCCCCAGCTCCTTTTTGTATTTTATTAGAGACAGGGTCTCACTGAGTTGTAGGGCCTCACTAAGTTACTGAAACTGGCTGATCCTCCTGCCTCAGCCTCCCGAGCTGCTGGGATTATAGGTGTGCACCATTATGCTTGGGTTTTTCTGCAAATCTTTAGTTTTCATTCTTTCACATTCTTAGATCCATAGGTCTCTGATAATATGCATTTATTTGTTTGTGCATTTGAGTGTGTGTTTATGAGAGAGTACCCACATGTGACAGAGCATTGTCCTGGGCCTGAGATGAGATTCAAACCTATCCAGGAATGTGATGAAGGACAGATCAGCAATGAGGAGTTGATTTATATGAAAGTTTATTATGAAAGAAAAGGGAAGAAGTTTTTTGGAGCTAGAGCCTAATATCAGCCTAGAAACTTATTCCACAGGCCCTCCTCAAGGACTGGGGCCTGAGACCTGTGGAGGTGAACTGGAAGAAAGACTCATTTCCTCAGGGGCTTAGAATATCCGGAGAACACTGGGCATCTCCGCACAGTGACATCCTTTAGCAACCTTGGAGGCACAGGAAAGAGGACTTGTGGTACAAACACAGCATTCTCACAGAAGTGCTGGCAATGGGGGCAAGTAGGAGGCACCCCCTCCCCAGTAACGGAGAACTACATTATGATCTTCATGTTGACACTGATTGAATGTATCCATGTGCCAGGCACAGTGCAAGTCCACTTAATTTCATTTTACAAATTGAAAAAGTTGGTACATTGCCTTGGGTCACGCTTACAGCTTGTGATATATCTGACTTTAGCCTAGGCAGTTTGATTCTAAACCCCATCATCCCTTGATACCTCTCCAGGGTTGTATGAAAACAGAATAGACAGTTCAGAAATAGACTGAAATACATATAAATGTTGCAGATATTTTAAAGGGTATATTTTAAATCAATGCAGGTAAATCTGGATTTATAAATTAATGGTATTAGGACAAGTGTGTAGTCATCTGCAGAAAGGTAAAGTTGGATCCCTACCTCACACTGTACATTAGGACAAGCTCCTATGGATCAAACAGGCATTTTAATATAAATAAAATCTTGCAAATCTTAGATGAGATAGACAATTTTTTAAATAACATCAGAGCAGGAAAAGCCTTTCTAATGATTCAAAGTCAAAAGTCTTAAAGAAAAAATATGATAAATTCAATTATATAAAAAGTTTTTTAAAATGACAAAAGTGAAAAAAAATTAACACATATCATCAAAAAGGATAATTTATATTTATTTAAAGAGGAATAAAAATTGATAAGATAAAGACCAAGAAAGCCAGGCCCACACCTGTAATCCCAGCTACTCCAGAGGCTGAGGCAGGAGGATTGCAAGTTGAAGGCCAGCCTGAGCAACTTATTGAGACCCTATCTCAAAATAAAAAATAAAAAGGGATGGGAATGTAGCTCAATAGTTGAGCATCCTTGGGTTCAATCCTCAGTACTGAATAAATAAATAAATACATACAGACAGACCAAGGACTCAATAGAAAGGATAAGAATTACTCACAGAGAAAAAAAATGCAAACAGTTTTTAAACAGACAAAAAGATCTCATCCTATAACTCATCATAAGAGAAATGCAACGAGATACCATTTCAAACAATATTAATATAAATTTTTATATATCTGATTGGCAAAATTCCAAACATCTGACAACATATACTGTTAGTGAGGCTCTGGGAAAACAGGCATTTCCCTATATACACTGTTGGGAACATTCATACTTCTCCAATCCTGGGGAGAGTAAGTTGATAGTGTCTGTTAAAACGTAAATGCATTGATCTTCTAACCCAACAAGACTACTTCTGGGAATTCATCCTACAGATTCACCTGCACATGTACAAAATGACAGATGCCTAAGTTATTATAGCATTGTTTGTCTCTGCAAAGATTGAAAACAACCTAAGTGTCCATCAGTTGAGATCTGATTGAACTAAAGTAAAAACAAACAATAGAATATTATGTATTTGTAAAACAACAGGAAAAACACATAAGAACTCTAATATTGATGTATTAAAATTCACAGGTTGTATTACCAAGTGAAAAAAGCAAGATATAGAATAAGTATATGGGCAAGAAAGGGACAAGGCACAAATATACATTTGTGGTGGATGTAAAGAAAACTGGAAGGAAATGCAAAGTAGTAAAAATGATTGTCTCCAGGCCGGGTGGGGATGGGGGTGTATTGGGGGCAGGGATGCAGAACAAGACGGAGAAGAATGGGCAAGAAATCTTTCACTGTAAACTTTTTATATTGTTTTGATTTTTTAAACCATTAGAATATATTAGCTAAGAAAAATAAAATCACCCAAAGAACTTAGCTATATATTTATGTTTGTCAGCTGCTTTCTTCAATATCATGTGTTGATTTTAGCCTTGCATAAGAGGCTGACCTAGTTTCAGTGTATCTTCAAAACAGTGAACTGATCCCAAAGTTATTGGCTGTGCAAATTAGAATAAAGTCAGTTGTAGTGTGTCCAAGAGTGTAGGCAGTGCAGGCTGAGCAGGACAACTTCTTAAAGATTTTAGAAGAGCCTTATTACTGAGTATTATTAGGTCAAAGAATGACAGTAATCCAACTAAAAGTTATAACTGGCTCTCCCGAAGAGAAATGCAGGTCTCAAGACTATTCTAAAAGAGTGATTCATGTCAAAACCAAAATATGGGGCTCTCCTGTCAGCTCTGCAGCATTGAGGAGAGCCCTGCATGCCTGACCCGTTTTACCACAGCAGGAAGGAGGTCTCAGAACAGGAGGCATGGTCAGCGGTGAGATGGGATCTGTGCACTCCTTTACCCTCTATTACTTTTAAAGTCAAAAAGGAGTTGAAATTAAGAAATAACATTACTGGATAAAATTAGTACATGATCTGAATCAAGAAGATTGAATAGTATATAAAATGAAGGAGAGGGAACTAACATTTTTTGAATGCCTACCCTTTGTCTCCTACTAGCCCAGTGAGGTAGGTTTTATTATACACAGTTTAAAAGACAAGGAAACTGAGGCTCCAGTGGGTTATCTAAGCCAAGCTCATAAAGGTGGTAAGCAAGTTTGATTTCTCTGATGCCACAGTCACTGCTTTTTGAACAGTAATTTGCAAATTTTCATTTAGCAACAGCTCTTCAGAAGTTGTCCCCCTTTACTGGAGCTGTAGTTCGGTGGTATAGTGCTTGCCCAGCATGCATGAGGCCCTGGGTTCAATCCCCTGTATGCAAACAAACAAACAAACAAAAACTTGTCCCAGCTTCTCTACATAGCCCTTGCTTTAACTGGTATCAACTGTGGCTTCCACTAACAGAGAAAACCTTCAAGCATTCCAAATCAGCCCTTGGACTTGCAAGCTTCCTGTGTCACTAGTTCTCTTTCAGATAGTCCATGATCTCTCCTTGCCCTGGCCTGGGCCTCACATCTAGTCAGTGTCACTATTCTTATGGATGCCTCTTGAAAAGATAATCAGACTCAGAGTCTTTTGTTTTAGAGCTTTTTCCCCTGTTCTGGGATAGATTAGTTTCCAGTTCCAACTGTACCAACATATGTAAAAATCCAGGTTGTCCTTCTCTGCCTAGCATTCTGGGTAGAGTCTAGGCACCCCCACTTGTGCTAGCACCAACATGTCTCTTGCTTACTCCTGCAGTAATGTGCTAGGAAAAAGACCATGCCTTCCCTTTGATTTAAGCCTTTATTTGACGGGGTGGGGGGATGGGGGGTGGGGGGTGCAGGGTATGTAAAGGGTCTGTCTAACTTCATTTCTTTTTTTCTGATATCAACCCTTGAAGTGCCAGGTTGTTTGCTAAATCTGCCCCTCAACCTTTGTAGTCACCAGGTTCAGATAAGCCTGCAGCCAGATTTGATCTGGCTCCAGATGATGGGGGCTAATTTAGGCATTCCCCTCCTCCATACCCAATACCTTCCAGCTACCTATAGAAACAGCACACCCTTCTCCAATTTGCAACCTACAGACTCCTTTCAGCCTTCCCAACCCTCCTTTCATATGCCACCTCTGCCAGAGCCAGTAAAATCTCAAATACACTAATCACTTAAATATCAGTTTGTGGTGCTATTCATCTGACGGAGGCACAAACACACAGGTACATGCATGTGTAAAACACACTGAATGCTGATGATTACCCCATATGCTGCCATCCTGAGGCGTTTCATACCATTTTTTTTTTTTCCCTCACACGTCTCTCTGTGACAGCCCAGTGATCTTTTGTTTGAAACAAGGCCGTATCTGTGAAGTTAACTTCCAGTGCTATACACATTTTGACTTGTAAGCCATAAAGGGACATCCACAAGTCCTGACTCTTTATAGATAAATTTAACGCATACATATGCATCATCCCCTGGTGCCTCAGATTAGAGGCCTTTGGAAGAACAGAGTGTTCATTTATATTCTCCTCATAGCTGGAAGCCGCATTAAGCAGTTACTTTTTTATTGATGAGCCGAGAGCCTGCAGGCCTGAGTTCTGTCTCCTGCTGGTCACTCCCCTGGCCGGCCCCTTCCAGGAGCCTATGAATGCTATTTCGTGTCTTGGAGTCACTGAGAGGCCCACGGAGAAGAAGCCTCTGGAAGATATGTGACTGGCAGTTGCAGTCCCTGCTTGAACTCTGGGAAACAAACCACCCACTTTCCACACTGTTGCAATTTACTACAAGTCTTAGCACGAACAGGCCCTGTTTTAGCCTGGCACCCAAATGTCTAGGGTTTGGAAATTTATAATTGGTACTTGAAAGAGCCACTAGCCCTTCTTGGAAAAAAGGTTGAAAGGCTTTCTCACAAACATTGTTAGTTACACATGCCAGGTAATTTTACAGCGTCAGTCCTCATGTTTCTGTTGCCTGTGTAAGAGCAAGGACTCTGTTTCTGGGGAGAACATCTGTGTCTCTCCGGGGTCTGATGTCACATCCAGCTTTTTATGGCTTTGATTCCCTCCACCCTGGGAACAGCAGAGGAATGACAGGAGATTCAGGTGGGAATGTTCAGTAGGTACAAATGAACTCTACAGGCCATGAACTCACATTTCTGTTTGCATACAAATATTTCCTAAGATTAAAAAAATGCTGCAATGAGGAGTGGAAGTCAAATGATTTTCTACCTTCTTCACCAAGGCTCAGTGCCAGAATCGGACAGAAGAGCTCTCAGCCTAAGCCAATGACCCAAACATGCTTAAATGTGTGCCCACAGCTCTATATTTTAAAATTCTAAGCCTTCCATCTCAAATAAATGTTAAGTAAGCTTATTTTTTATGGTGTGAAAAGTATAAGTCATGTCTGTAAATTTTTTTGAAGAACCAGAAGTAACAAGAAGAGGGGAAAAATCCCAGTCATTATCCTACCATCCAAACTGAAGTGCTATAACATTTTGGTGTATTTTCTTCCAGGCTTTTTAAGGATCTGGCTTTTAAGATTTTGTGCCTTTTTTCTTTAAATTAATTCCCTTGCCAATATTTGCCTCACCAAATACAAAGCAAATGTTGTAAGACAACTCAAAGGGGTGTATCAAAGGAAAATGCATTTTTCTCAGTCACCACGGGCTGTGTAGACAGGCCAGAAGGCGTCTTTCCCCTCATGGTCCTTTTAAGAAATGGGACCAAATTTCTTCCTAGCCCAGGAAGTGACTTTCTCCTCTCTCCTTTTGGATCCTAAAAACTAAGGTTTGAGGGAGCGGATACCAGATCCCCTTGTATACTTCTCTGGTGATTTGGCAAACAGGCTTCACCTCCCCTCCCTTGGGATATGTTCATCAAACACATCTCTTTTGGAAATGCTATTTATATCAGTTCTCTAAACCCAATCCCTGGGAATTAGCAGTTTCCCTCTGAGGGGGACAAATATCCCCTTAGTACACTCTCAGAAATGCCCCCAAGAAAGGGGAACAGCCCACTTCCAGGATGTTTCTGGGGTCAGTTCTGTTTGGAGGAGCTAGGCTGAAACTTGACAAGATTAATAACATGTTAAAGAAATCTAAACACAGGTTGGAGGAGTGCCACAAAAGTCATTAGCACATGAAAACACACACACACACACACACACACACAAATTCTTCCTTCTCCCCTCTCTCCCTCTGTGCTGTCAGATTCTGGGTGAATGTTCAGGCTCCACAGTGGTAAGAATGACATGGGAACATGCATTTTAGGGTATATGCAATATGAAGGGACAACTACATAATTTGTGGGATCCAGAGCTAAATGAATATTTAGCATCATTTGTTCAAAAATTATTGAGTGTCAAGGTGGTGATGGGAGGGCATCAAACCAAGTCCAGGGTCCTCAGAGTATGGGATTGTGTGCAACTGTGCATGGAGCCTCACGAATGGTCCATACCCTTGCACTCTTGTATTCATGTGCCTGTTCTGGTGTTAGAGGTCTGCTTTGCATGTAAGGAGCTCCATTTTACTTTCTTTGAAAGAAGAAAATATAGATGGTCTTTAGTGCCAAATGCTAAATTGGATACTTCTGGACCCTTACCTCAAATATACTCTGCTCTTCATAATTAGTGCACTATCAGAAATAAAACTAGCATGTGACTAAGAGAGGGAAAATATTGATGACTGATATGTTGTTAATCAAGAAAAGATGAGTAGTTTTATTTCCCCCCCATGGTGTTCTCAATTACACTCTCTTCCAATAAGTTATTACACATTTCACATAAAAAGACACTTATTCTGGGAAATGTTCAGGAGCAGGTCCTTTTGGATTTAGCTTTTAACTCTTCCAAGGCACTTAGCACTGTGATTGGCACCAACTGATATTGATGAATCAGTTTAGGAACTGCCAGAATGTCAGGTTTCTGAGAATGGACAAGCTGAGAATACCTTTCTTTCTTCCTTCTTTCCTCCTTCCCATCCTTCCTTTCTTCCTTTCTTCTTGTCTTCCTGCCTTCCTGAGAATTCAACCCAGGTCCTCCCAAATGCTAGGCAAGTGCTCTACCACTGAGCTCTATCCCTAGCTCCTTAAACAGTTGAAAATCCAGCCAGGAGCAGTAGAACTAGTAGTAATCCCAGCAGTTCAGGAGGTTGAGGCAGGAGGACCACAAGTTCAAGGCCAGCCTCAGCAAATTAGCAAGGCTCTGAGCAACTTATTGAGATCCTGTCTCAAAATAATAAATAAAAAGGACTGGGAATGAAGCTCAGTGTTAAAATGCCCCTGGGTTCAATCCCCAGTACCAAAAAGAAAAAAAAAAAAAAGCTGAACATACAGGAAACATTTTCTTGCTATGCCTGGGTACAGCAGAGAGAGAGACACAATTGCACCACATTCAAGCTTCGGTGGAGAAGAGTAAACAAGGGAGAGATTATACATAATTATAGACAATCATGTTTCAGGGGATAAACAGCAATCAAAAGCAAGGAGGTGCTGAAGCCTGGCCCCTTTCCAGTTCCAGCCCAGGGACTAGCAGTGGAAAGGAAGCCCCAGGTAAGAAATGTGTCCCTAAAGAACTATTTTCAGCTCACCAGGGATGGCCTATTGAGCTGTTCTGAGTTATTTTGATGTTACTTTCTCTGCCCAGGGGTGGGGTGGGCACTTTTAGAGGTGCTTTGTCTGTTCCATTGGTGCTTTGGAGTTGATTTTTTTTTTTTTTTTTTGGTAATGTCTTAGGCCAAAAAAAAAAAAAAAAAAGTCAGTTCTCCAAAGAAACACTGAAGTCAAAGCCAAATCATTTGAAATGCTTGGCTAGTACAGAGGAAAAAAAAGAATTTCGGAATCAAAGTCTCTCCATTTGTTTAACACATCATGGCATAGCACATTAAAATGTACTACTTGCAAAAGCAAACACATACATAGAGACCCAGTTTCTATAAAAGCCAAAGCAAGAGACCAATGAGATTTTGATAAATCAGACCCCCAAAACATTTAGGAGAAAAATTACATTTCATTTGCACATTTTATGGTCAAATTATCCAAATCATTACACCTATATCTCTACTAGGCATTATCTACAGAGACTCTACTTTTTTTCTGAGTTAAGGCAAACCAAGGGCATTAAGACTAATTGGATGCTATCAAGACTGACTTGGGAATCAGGAAAGCCTAAATAGTGAGACTTCTCCCAGCACCAGATGGCTGTGGCATAGGCCTAGGAGGGAACAGCTTCTATGTTCTGCTCAAAAATCTGCTCTGCATACCCTTAGGGCCCTAAGCATCATCAGGGTAATCTTTACCCCTGTGCTTAAATTAAATGTATATTTCACACATAATTATAGGGTTCTATGGGACTTCCAAGATGGTATCCACCTGAATTAATCATGTTAAGCTTCTACACAGGTAATTAACCAGGTAGAAATAGCCGAAGGCATCGAAATTACCAAAACTGCTTTAGTGTTGGGACGTTGAAATATTCTCAGAGGCCTAGCAAAGGAAAGGCATGAGAAGACAGTAGTTCTTTAATGTTAGTGTGCATTGGTATCACGTGGGAAACTTGTTAAACACGTAGAATCTGCAGTTTCCCTCTCTGAGCATCTGAAGGGGCGGGCAGGGGTGGGGTCATGAATGTGCTGGGTGAAGAACCGAGTGAATCTGATGAAGGTACTTACTTCTGCTGTAGGTTTTCAAACAAGCAAGCTTCCAGATAACAAAGAGAGGCTGTGAAAACAGACACCAGGTCTCACCTGTGAGTTTCTGATTCAGGAGGTCTGGGTTCTGTCTGAAGAACCTGAATTTCTGAGGAGCTCCCAGATTGCTGCAGCTGGTAGTGGTCTGGTCGCTTCACTTTTAGACCCATTGCTTTAGAGTCTTAATATTCAAAGTATGGATCCTAGACCAGCAGCATGGGCACCACATAGAAGCTTGTTAGAAATCAAGCTCCATGCCACTTTATGAATCAGGATCTGCTTTACACAACAATCCCCAAGTGCTTTATATCACATGACTTTTTGAGATGTGTTGATTTAGATTATAACAGCAATTTGCAACTTTATATATAAGTTGGAATCACCCGGGAAGCTTTTAGACTGCACAGATACCTAGGACCCAGCTCTAGAGAGTCCTGATTTTATTGCTCTGGGTGTTGCCCGGGCACTGGGAGTTTTAAAAGGTCCCCTGACAATTCTAATAAGCAGCCAAGGAGGAGAACTACTGCTTTAGAAGAATCTGGTTAAGGCACTTGTTGTGTGCTTGCTGAGGGAAATTTCCAGCCCTGACAAGGAGGTATCGTCACTGTAGCCCAAGTCTTCATCCTGGAGGGTTGCCTCTTTGGGCACAGCGACCCTGCCACACTGAGCATTCTTAACCCTGACACTGCAAGTCAAGGGAGAGGAAACGCTTCTTAGAACACAAGCACTCTGGACACACACAGAAAATAATACAGGGCAAAAGAAAGAGAGAAACAACAACAACAAAATTCTCTAATTAGTATTCTTGGTGAGATGTGAGAGGACATTGCAGTGATAAAAACAGAAAAAAAAAACGGTCATGAAAAAGGAGCAGTCTGAGAACAAGGAAGAGTTTTTAAAAGATGAAAAACAGAGTTAAAATAAAATGCTCAATAGAGCAGTAAATAGCAGACTGGATATTATAGAACGAGGAATTAGTGAATTATAAAAGTGGTTTCCAAATGCCCGACTAGCTGAATTAAAGTCACCAATCATCCAGAGCACTTTATTAAAAAGAGTCTCTGGGCCCTACCCCTGCAGAATAAGAATGATCAGGTGGGGACAGGAATCTATATCTGTGTCCACACACTTACCTATGTATACACACATGTCTGTACCTATAGACACGTATCTATGTTCTTAATTTCTTGTGATGCTGAGGAACCCAGGGCCTCCCAAGCTAGGCAAGTGTGCTATCATGGAACTCCACCCCCAGCCCCTCTCACTGTGGTTTTGACTTGCATTTCCTTATGGCTAGTCATGCTCAGCATCTTTTCATGTGTTTATTGGCCTCTTGCCTATCTTCTTTGGAAAAATGTCTATTCAGATCCTTTGCCCATACTCTAATTGGGTTGTTCCCCTTTTTATTGTTGAGCTGTCAAGAGTTCTTTATACAGCCTGGATACCAGACCCTTCTCAGATATATGAGTTGCAAATATTTTCTCCAATTCTGTGGGAGATGTCTTCTCACTTTCTTAATGGTATCCTTTGATAGCATAAAAGTTTCAACTTTGAAGCCCAATTTATCTAGATTTTCTTTTGTCATCTGAGCTTTTAGTGTCATAACTAAGAAGGCTTGCCTAACCCAACATCACAAAGGTTTGCTCTTGTTTTCATCTTTTTATATCTGTATTTTTAGATGGAGAGAAGGAGTAGAAAAGAAAGCAGCTCTTCAATGGCAGCTTCTTGTTGCATAGGATCGAGAGAGAATTTGAGGAAATACAAGTTGTCTGGAAAAATCCAGGTGTAATTGTTGGCATGCTGTGATGATAGAGGGATGAAGGGCAGTGTCAGGGCCCCTCCTACCCTCCATCTTACCTGGGACCATGTCCTGGAACCCTGGGGTAAGGTAACCCTGACAGGCAGCCCGCCATCTTCACCAACACACCTATGTGTTAGTGAAGATGGTGGGCTGCCCGTCAGTGATCACCCAGGCCAGCTGCACTCAGCAACTCTGCACTCAGCAACTCTGATGCTGTCTGCACACAAACTCAAGGCAAGAGACTGTGCTCCTGTGGTTTCTTCTGAGAGTTGTGCAGTCCGCTGTCTGATTTAGGTCTGTTACTCATTTTGACTTAATATTTGTATATATGGTGTGAAGTCGGAATCCAACCTCATTGTTTTATATAGGAAGATTTGTTCTTTTCCCTATTCAAAGGCTGTTTGCTTTAAGACTATTCTTTCCCCTAGCTGTCTTGATGCCCTTTCTGAAAATCACTGGCCATATATGTGACAATGTATTCCTGGATGTTCCATTCTGTTTGATTGATCTAGACATTCATCCTATGTCAGCACACAGTGTTGAAAATTGCAGTTTGAAAAGGGGAAATATAAGTCTTCCAACTTCATTTTTTCTCAAAATTGTTTTGGCGCTCTGGGTTTCTTGCATTTCCATATACGTTTTAGGATCAACTTGCCAATTTTGGGGCAGGGGTGGGGGCAGGAACAGCAAGCTGGCATTTTGATAAAGAATGCATTGAATCTGTAGACCAATGGCATTCTCTAGCTTTTCTAAACTTATTAGTGCTCGTAGTTTTTAGTTGATTCTTTATGAGTTTTCTATCAGTAAGATTATGTTGTCTGTAAATGGAAGATAGTTACATTTCTTCTTCTTGAATCCAGATGCTTTTTCTTTCTTTCTTTTTTTTTTTTTTTTCCACATGCTCTGGCACAATGTCCTTAAGAATGGACATCCTTGTCTCATTCTTATTCTTTGGCCTTTCACCATTAAATATGATGTTAGCTATAGGGGTTTTGTAGCTGCCCTTTCTTGGGTTGAAGAAGTTCCCTCTGTGATATGCAGAACAGCAGCTCTGCAAAGATTCCCATGTACCCGGGATTTATGGAGATGCGAGGTTACATAGCAAACAGAATTAAATTAGCAAGTGCAATTCAGATGGACTTTAAGATAAGGGGATTCCTCTGGATTATTGGGGGTGGAGGGACAATATAATCACAAATTCCCTAAATGTGAAAAAGGAAGGCAGAAGAGTAAGAGACAGGGACCAAGGAAGCAGGGTCAGAAACACCGTGCTGCTGGTGTTGAAGGTGGGAGAAAGAGCCATAAGCAGAGGAGTGCAGCGACCTCCAGAAACATGGAAGGGAACTCTGCATTAGGTCCTCCAGATGGATGCAGCCAGCTGGCATCTCGATGTCTACCCCCATTACCCAGAAGAGTCACACATTTCACCTACAGAACTGGAAGGTAAAACATTTGTATTGTTTAAACCACTACATTTGTGGTGATTTGTTACAGCAGCAACGGAATTTTTCCATCATCCCGAATAGGAACTCTTTGCCCATTAAACAATCAGTCCCTCCCGACCTTGGTATCCAATGACCTACTTTCTGTCTTAGGAATTTGACTACTCTAAGTACCTCTTGTGAACGGAATCATACAGTGTCCTTTTATGACTGGCTGATTTCATTCAGCATAATGTCCTCAAGGTTTATCTATGTTGTAGCATGTGTCAGAATCTCCTTCCTTTTAAAGGCTGACTAATATCTATTGCATGTATACACCACATGCTGTTTACCATTTATTGATGGACACTTGGGTAGCTTCCCTGCTTTGTCTATTGTCAACAATGTGAATATGGTTGTGCAGAGATCTGTTTGAGTCCCTGCTTTTAAATTGTTTGGGGAGAAAGGAAAGTGCTGGATCATATGTTAGTTCCATTTTTATTTTTTTTGAAGAGTTGCTATCCTGGGCTGGGGATGTGGCTCAAGCGGTGGCGTGCTTGCCTGGCATGCGTGCGGCTGGAGTTGGATCCTCAGCACCACATACAAACAAAGATGTTGTGTCCGCCAAAAACTAAAAAATAAATATTAAAAACACTCTCTCTCTCTCTCTCTCTCTCTCTCAAAAAAAAAAAAAAAAAAGAGCTGCTATCCTATTGTCTGTGGCAGTAACATCATTTTACATTCCTACCAGCAATGCTGGTCTTCTATTTTAAATTGTTTTTTTTGTTGTTGTTGTTGTTTCTTGGAACAACATGTATCCTAACTGGTATACCATATCCATGGCCTCAGGGAGGGACAGGCAGAAACTTAAGTAAAATTAGGTTATTCCTTGATGCTTTCAGTGTCAGAGTTATTTGTACAGCCTACTCTTTCTGCTGGTGATGTGCATCAGGTAGATTGAAGTAGCTATATGTAACAGAAAAACTCAAGAAACAGAGTCATAAAGAAGAGAGGGGCTTATTCTCCCCTGTAAAATGTTTGAGATAGGCATTCCAGAATGGTCCAACAGTTCTATGTGTCCATCAGTGATCCGAGATTCTTTTGTCTTTCTGGTTTAACTTTGTTAGTGTGTAATTTCCCTCCTCAAAAGTAACTAACACGGAGTTAGTTAGCTCCAGCAGTCCCATCCATGTGCCAGACAGGAAAAAGAAGAAACAGAGACAGGGGAAAAGGTTGAATGCCAGTTGAGTGACTATCCTTTAAAAAACTTTACCCATAACTCCACCTTATAACTTTTATTTTTGGCCAGAACCAAATCTTACTTGTAAGGACATCACAAATATAGTTTTTACCCAGGCAAACTGATTCCCATAAAATTGGAATTCTCTTAGGATACTGAACAGATTAATAGCAATCTTTGACACAGATTGATAAATCTACAGAAAGTGAATCTAGAGTTCCTGGAAGCCATCATCGCACAGCATATGGACAGAGCCTACCAAAGGCTGGAGAAACGGAAGTCTGACATTTGATTTCTTGTTCCAGCTGTGCCATAACCTTCCAGAAAAGGGTTGGTTAAATAAATTATAGTACATCAAAACAAATTAAATACATCTAAGCTACATCCTTAGGAAAAAAAATTCATGCGACCATTAAAATTAACTTCATGTGTGTGTGTGTGTGTGTGTGTGTGTGTGTGTGTAACTCTTTAAAATATAGCAAATATTAATCTTTGAGTGATGGGCCTTTCAGTTATATTTACTTTCTCCTTTACATCTTTTTGAGTGCTGCATAATGAACAAATATTCCTCTTCTGTTTGTTTCTTTTTGTCTTATTATTTTCCTTAAAAAAAAGTTTTAAGGGCTGGGGCTGTGGCTCAGCGGTGGAGTACTCACCTAGCATATGTGAGGCCCTGGGTTCGATCCTCAGCACCACATAAAAATAAATAAATAAATAAAGGGTTTTTTAAAAAAAGTTTTAAATCTTTTCCAACTCTCTTAGTAAATTTTGAGCCCCCAAGAATGATCTACCATGCTGTCTGGGAGAGATAATCTTGGCTTGAAGGATTCTAGGGGATTGGCTGCCAGCTGATTGCTCTTCCCATGAAAGGCCACTATCAGGGATCTAAGGCTAACAACTGCTGTTGGGGCCGCTCAAGGAGCACTGCAACAGGCACACCCCAGAAGCCAGCTGAGACAACTGATGGAAAGGCCACTTAGGGTTGACCACCAAAGTAGTAGATCCAAATTTCTTTTCTTTCTTTCTTTCTTTTTTTTTTTTTAGAATTAAATAATGGTCAGCTACATCTTTAGATAGAGTTAAATGCTTCCTCTTGTGCGATCTGCTAGTCAGGTAATATGCATCCCTAATAATTGTCCCAATGTGTATGTAGATATTAAAAAAATTGAATGCATTTTTCAACAAAATAAAATGCTGTATAATGGATCTCCAGAACTTATTTGTCCTAGCTAAAACTTTGTTCCCTTCAACCACCTTCTTCCCATTTCTCTGCCACTACTTCCCCCAGCTCCTTGGCAACCACCAGTCTACTCTCTGCTTCTATCAGTTTAACCTTTTTTCATTTCCTCACATAAGTGAAATCCTACAATATTTGTCTTTCTGTGCCTGACTCATTTCATTTATAATGTCCTTCTAGTTGCATCCGTGTCACAAATGATAGGATTTTCTTCCTTCAGCTTTATTGAAGTATAATTGACCAATAAAATTGAATATTTTTACGGTGTACATGGTGATGTTTTAATGTAAATGTATGGTGTGAAATGATAGCTGATTAAACTATCCATCACTTCACGTGCATTTTTTTAACTTAATTATATTAACACTAGAGTTTTGTGCCTGTATTTGTTAATTATCTGTTGCTGTAACAAAATATCTGAAGCTGGATATTTTATTTGAAAAAGAGATTTATTTAGCTCACAGTTTTGGAGACTGAAAGTAGGTTGGGCAGCTCCATCTATTTGACCTTTTATGGGGCTATCATGCAAATGGCATCACAATGGTGGATAAGAACATGTGTGGAGGAGATCGCATGGTGATATGGGAAGCCAGAGAGTGGAGGGGCAGCCTTGCTCTTTTATAAAAGTGATTCTCAGGAGAACTAACTCTCTCTGTGAGACTAGCATTAATTCCCTCCATGGGTGATGCCTCCAATGACCTCATTAGCTCCCATCATGCCCCACCTCTCAAAGATTCCACCACTTCTTAATACCACCAAATTGGAGAACAAACTCCCAACACATGAAACCTAGGGGGACAAAGCATATCCAAAAGATAGCAGTACACTTTGATGAGCATTTTCCCATTTCCCCTCACTCCAGCCCTAGCAAGCATTATTCTTCTTAATGCTTCCCTGAGTTCCACTTTTTTGGATTCCACATATCTCTGGCTCAGTTCACTTAACAGGATGTCCTCCAGGTTCATCCATGTCAGCAAGTGATGGAATTTTCCATGTCTTGACCATTGTAATGATTCAGTGAATACAGAGTTGTAGATGTCTCTTCAACACACTGATTTCATTTCCCTTGAATAATTACTAGGATTGATGGATCATAGGATAGTTCCAGTTTTAATTGTTTGAGGAACCTCCATACTGTTTTCCACGACTACCAATTTACATTTCAAACAAAGGTGTATAAGGGTTTCCTTTCTCTACCTCCTTGCCAAAACTTGTTATCGTTTATCTTTTAGGTGATAGCTATCTAACAAATACAAGGTTCATCATGGTTTTAATTTACATTTCCCTGATGATTGATGATTTTGAAATTTTTTTCACATATTGTTGCCATTTATATGTATTCTTTGGAGAAATGTCTACTCGAGTCCTTGGCTCATTTTTTTAACAAGTTTATTTGTCTTCTTGCTATTGAGTTGTTTTACTTCCTTATATGTTTTGGATATGAACTATCAGATATAAGATTTGCAGATATTTTCTCCCATTCCACATATGTTGTCTCTTCACTCTGTTGATTGACTCCTTTGCTGTATTGGAGCTTTTCAGTTGGATGCAATCCCATTTGTCTATTTTCACTTTGGCTATCAAAGTATAGAGAGATAAATTCAAGAGACCATTGCCCGTACCAATGTCATAAATCTATTTCCTTGTTTTTTTCTTTTAGTAATTTATAGTTAAAGGTTTTATATTCATCTTTAATTCATCTTGAGTAGATTTTGGAATGTGGTGCAATATAAGGATCCAGTTTCATTCTTCACTAGTTTTTTTTACATTTTTCTTTGATTTTAATTTTTTAAAATTTCTTACATGTTTGTAATGGAATGCATTACAATCATAATTATCCATTCACAACACCATTTTTTGTAACTCTGTATATAAAGTATGTTCATGCCAAATTATGCCATTATACATGAGCTCTCTTATTATTATATGCATTACAATTATTAATACACCATTATATCATAATTTATCATTATCTCTTATAAGGTATGTTGACACCAAATTCACATCTTCATACATGTATTTTGTATAATGATGAGGGTCTCCTTCCACCATCCATGCTATTCCCCTTCCCCCTCCTTTTCCCTCCCACCCCTATTCCCTATCTAGAGGTAATCTTCCTCCCTTGCTCTCCCTCCCAACCCCATTTTGAGTCACCCTCCTTATATCAGAGAAGACATTCGGCATTTGTTTTTTTGGGGATTGGCTAACTTCACTTAGCATGATCTTCTTTAGTGCCATCCATTGCCCTACAAATGCCATGATCTTATTTTTTTTATTGCTGAGTAATATTCCATTGTGTATAAATGCCACTTTTTTTTATCCATTCATCCACTGAAGGACATCTAGGTTGGCTCCACAGTTTAGCTATTGTGAATTGTGTTGCTGTAAACATTGATGTGGCTGTGTCCCTGTAGTATGCTGTTTTTAGGTCCTTTGGGTATAGTCCGAGAAGAGGAATGGCTGGGTCAAATGGTGGTTCCATTCCCAGCTTTCCAAGGAATCTCCATACTGCTTTCCAAGTTGGCTGCACCAATTTGCAGTCCCACCAGCAGTGTATGAGTGTGCCTTTTTCCCGCATCCTCGACAGCACTTGTTGTTTGTCTTCATAATGGCTGCCACTCTTACTGGAGTGTGATGGTATCTTAGCATAGTTTTAATTTGCATTTGTCTGATTGCTAGAGGATGATGAGCATTTTTATTGATTGTATATCCTCTTCTAAGAAGTGTCTGTTCAGGTCCTTGGCCCGTTTATTGATTGAATTATTGTTTAATTTTGGTGCTTATCTTGTTGAGCTCTTTATATACTCTAGAGATTAGAGCTCTATCGGATGTGTGAAGGGTAAAAATTTGTTCCCAGGATGTAGGCTCCCTATTCACCTCACTTATTATTTCTTTCGCTGAGAAAAAACCTTTTAGTTTGAATCCATCCCATTTGTTGATTCTTGGTTTTAATTCTTGTGCTACAGGTGTCTAATTAAGGAAGTTGGGGCCTAGCCCCACGTGATGGAGATTAGGGCCAACTTTTTCTTCTATTAAACGCAGAGTCTCTGGTTTAATCCCTAGATCCATGATCCATTTTGAGTTAACTTTTGTGCATGGTGAGAGAAAGGGATTCAATTTCATTTTGTTGTATATGGATTTCCAGTTTTCCCAGCAACATTTGTTGAAGATGCTATCCTTTCTCCAATGCATGCTTTTGGCACCTTTGTCTAATATAAGGTAGTTGTAATCTTGTGGGTTAGTCTCCGTGTCCTCTATTCTGTACCATTGGTCTACCTGCCTGTTTGGGCCCAATACCAGTTTTTGAAAAGACCATCCTTTCACCTTTTGTGTTCCTAATACTTCTGTCAAAGAACAATTAACCATAAATGCATAGATTTATTTCTAGATGTTTTATTCTGTTCCATTGGTCTATATGTCTATTTTTAGGCCAGTACCACACTATATCGATTATTAAAGCTTTTTATCATAATTTGAAATCAGGTAGTGTGATGCCTCCAGCTTTGTTCTCTGTCTCAAAATTGCTTTGGCACTTTTTTTGTTTGTTTGTTTCCATGTGAATTTTAGGATGTTTTTTTCTTTTCTGTAACAAATAATATTGGACTTTTGATCAAGATTTCAATGAATCTACAGATTACTTTCAGTAGTATAGACATTTTAACAGTATTAATTTGTACATGGACCTGGGGATATAGTCCAGTGGCCAAGTGCTTGCCTAGCATGTGTGAGGTCCTGGTCCAGTCCACAGCACTGCAAAAGAGGAGAAGAAGTAATCATAGTGGAAGACCTTAAGACTGAATGAGAAGAAAAGAAGGAGGAAGAAGAAGAGGAGGAGGAGGAGGAGGAGGAGGAGGAGGAGGAGGAACAAAGCAGCAGCAGCAGTTTAGGCCTAAAATGGGGAGTGTCTGGCTCCAAAACCATACTTTTTACCATTGCTTTAATAATGCCTCCTGGGCTTATACTTCTTGCATATTTTTAATAAATTATGTTTTTTCTAGGTTATCTAGGTTAATCTCTCATCTGGATTATCAAATAAACAGAATAATATAGAAAGTATTCTTTTGTAATTCTTTAAATTTCATGTATTTGGCCGAATCTCCCTTTGTAGTCTAAATTTTATATGGTTATGGTCTCCCTCTTTCTGAATTGACTATTTAGTGGATAATCTGTTTTACTGCATCCTTCCTCCCATATAGCTATCTGGCTTAAAATTTCTATTTTTTAAACTTAGTACTTAAGTAAATGTTTTCCTTTATTCTGTTTTTCTTGTTTAATTTGTTTCTCTCTAATTTCCTTGCTTATACTGTTTAATTAGTATATGACAGAATATTCAATTGATTACTTAATTCATTATTGCTCATTTTCATTTTTTCTTATTTGGTAATTGAGATGTTTAAGTCTATACATTCCTTTCCAAGTACTGCTTTGGCTGCATCATGTAAGTTTCAACATGTATTCACAATATTAAAATTTGCCAAACAGTCTGTAATTGTAATTTTTATTCCAAGTAGTTAGAAGTTTTTGGTTATTCTCCCATAATCTTTTTATAGTAAACTAAATTATAATCAGAGGATATAGTTTGTTCTCATACATTTTAGAGGATCTTAGTCTAAAACATTTTTTTATAAATATTTCATGAACATAAAAAGACTGCATTCTCAAGGTACTGGATATAGAAATCAGTATTAGTGTTAATCAATAATAGATCATCTTTAAATTACTTAGCTCTTTTGGGTTTCTCTATTTTTTTTTTTCTAGTTTGACACTCAGGACCTGAAAAAAAATATGCTAAATAAAGAGGACTTTTATTCGACAGAATTTGCTGTATACATGTCAGTTTAACAGCGATGGGACAGGCTGTCAGCCAGGAGGTAAAAATAGAGTTCAGCAGAATCTTGAAACCAACATACCCTACAGAATGTCTCTCCAGTTTGTTTTCCCAGTAGAATCCCTCTGGGTTTTTGATATCCAAACTTTATTGAACCTACATGTTTGTCAATATATTTTTAGCTGATGTTTACATAGGAAAAAATGAGATTTACATGCACAAGCCTCAAGGCAACATTTTAACCAAACAACATGCAAAGAGTCTTAACTCCTTTTCTAAATACAAATGGTAGAACATCAGATTCATGTACAGATGTTTTGAAAAGCATGCTGAGGCTCCACACAGGTTGTGGGAACTATATATGCTACTGCATCCAAAGTAACTGGTTTTTGTTTTCTTTCTGCTGCTTATTAAGTTCTAATTTAGTAAAATTAGTAAAAATTGGGTCTAATTCAGTAAAATTCACCCTTTTGGAAAGTGCACAGTGCTGACAATCATGTAACCACCATAATAATCAAGATATAGAATATTTTGATCACTCCAAAAATTCCCCTGTGCCCCTTTGTAATAGACTGCTCACCCCATCCCCAGGACCTGGCAAACTCTGATCTGCTTCTGTTTCTATAGTTTATCTTTTCAGAACGACATACAAATGGAATCAGACAGCGTTTTGGATCTGGCTTCTTTCACTTAGCACAACACATTGGAGATTCACATTGAGATCATGTTGATGTATATATCATAATTAATTCCTTTTTTATTACTGATAACATTCCATTGTTTGGATAGAACATGCAAGTAGTTTCCAAATTCTGATTCTTGTGAATAAAGTCACTATAAATATTGACATATAGGTTTTTGTGCAAACATAAATTTTCATTTATTTTGAATAAGTATCTAGGAGAGGGATTGCAGGTCTTGTGATTATTGTAAGTTTAAGTTTACAAGAGACTGCCAAAGTGTTTGCAGCATTTTACATTGCCACCAGCAATGAACAAGAGTTCCTGTTGCTCCCCATTCCTTATTCACATTTGGTACTATTAGGTTTTCTTTTTTTGAGGTTAGCTATCCTAATATGTTTAGAGTGTGTTTCCCTAATGACTAATGATGTTGAACATTTTATATGTGTAGATTTGTCATCCATATGTCTTCTTTGGTAAAGCCTCTGTTTAAATCTTTTGCCCATTTTAAAACTGGATTATTTATTTTCCCATACTGAATTTTGAAAGTTCTATATATGTATTCCCAAATCAAATCCTTTGTCAGATATGTAATTTGCAAATGTTTTCTCCAAGTTTGTGACTTGTCTTTTTATTCTTTTATTAGTGACTTTGGAAGATCAAAAGTTCTTAATTTTGATTCAGTCCAATTTAGCAATTTCTTCTTTCATAGATTGAGCTTTTGTGACACATATAAAAAAATCCAAAGTCACAAATATTTCTTTCTGTGTTTTCTTATATATTTTTTATAGGCTTGGGATTTTCATGTAGGCATTAGATCCATTTTAACTTAAACTTTGTAAACTTTGTGATTTTGTTTGATTAGAGAGTGATGTTTTAAACATTTAAATATTTATTGTGTGCAAACACAATAGTAGTTACATGAATAGGCATTTTGTCATGCTTCAAATGCTTTAGAAAATTATCTTATAATTTTGTGTTCATTATGGAATATGTTATCCCCATTTAAAAAGAAGTGTTTGGGGTAGAACTTCTGTTTTTCAGAAACAGATTATTGATGAGTGAGATATACTTATTTTCATTAAAATGGGATTTTATCTCTCTCACTCTTATCCAATATATTTGATGGTAATACAAACTCTAATTTTTAAAATAATTGTTATTTAATAGCAAGGTTAGAATAAATATGAATGACTCAAACTACATTCAGGTCGCTAAAGTCTGTGTTTGTTGTTTCATTCTAGTCCCACTGAATATCCTTGCTTACACAATCATGCTACTTCTCTAAAGAGTGAGCGAAATTTTAATAAGCCGGAAGAAGCAGGTGCCCAGGGGAGAACAGATCTGTTGCACTGTCAGAAACCCCCTCAGCAAGCACACATACAAAGAAAACATGCTCGCAGAAGGAATCAAAAGAATCAGCCAAGTAAGGAAAATCATACAGATTGTGTTTGCACCTGACAAAACAGTGAGGGGGCAAAGCATTAAATGCTTTTTTGTATCCATTTGCTGTTTTGTTTGAATTGTATACTGTGCATAACTCAACTTGGTGTCTTTCTTGCTGGAGATTTTCAATAAATCATCAAGAGCAATACATGTACTTATATAATTCTTCATGGTATTTATTCACTCATTCATTCTTCCATTTACCTGGTACTTACTGATATCTATCTCATGCTCAACATACAACAGTGAGTAAAAAAGACACGGGTTCAAGGACTCTAACAATTTGACATTGATGACCAGAGGACAGAAGATCCAAGCTTGGAGGGTCTTGAAGACTAAATACATTAATCACTATGGGAAGTGGGTTCTATTGACAGGTCCCAGAGTCATAGTACAGTTGCTAGAGCTTCCAGGTGCTCCACCAAGTGCATGTTGTGCTGTGCTCTGACTAGGCTGGATGATGGTCTCTTGAGAGTGCTCTGTAGCAGGAGTGTTTTCTCTTGTGCATTAGTTTCCTATCATTGTGTAAAAATTTACTACAAATTTAATGACTTCCAACAACACAAATCTATCATTTTATAACTGTGGAGTTCAGAAGACTGAAATGGGTCCCCTGGGTCAAAATCAAGGTGCTGGCAGGGCTGTGTCCCTTCTGGAAGCTCTAGAGGAGAATCTGTTCTCTTGGCTTTTCCAGTTTCTGGAAACCACCTGTGTTCCTTGGCATATAGTTACCTTCCTCCAACTTCAAAGGCAGCAGCACCCCACCTTCAGATCTGCCTGTGACCCCACACTAGCTTCCCTCTCCCACTGAGAAGTACCCTTGTGTTTAATGTTGAGCCTGCCCAAATCATTCAGAAAAATCTCCCCATCTCAAATGCTTAACTGAATCACATCTGTAAAAATCTCATTGGTGATGTAAGATAATATATGCATAGGACCTGGGGATCGGGACTTGGATGTTCTCAAAGGGCCATTACTCTGCCTACCACACCTTGGTTCCAAGGCCTAGCATTCACGTCGCTCAGGCTCAACGTATGAAGGGCCTCATGAGGAATTCAAACGCCTCAGAAGTTCAGTGCACTGTTCTGGGTTTCTGTAGGGAGTCAGGCCTGAAGTTCTATGGGTATGTCGCTAAAGTGGATAAAAGATCATTCAGAGCTTACATCAGACCTGAAACTTCAAGAAGGCTGTACAAGCTGGGCATGATAGTGCACATCTGTAATGGTGCACACTTAGCATTTCAGGAGGCTGAGACAGGAGGATCACAAGTTCAAAGCCAGCCTCAACAACTTAGCAAGCCCCTAAGCAACTCAGTGAGACCCTGTCTCAGAATTAAAAATAATAAAGGGCTGGGGGTGTGGCTCAGTGGTTAAGTACTCCTGGGTGCAATCCCTGGTATAAGAAAAAAAAGAGGCTGTACAGTCTTAAGACTATCATGAACAGCTGCTTTGCTCCAAGAGTGTCTGATTTGTTGTATCTGTCATGACTGGTTAGGTACATGTTGTAGTAACAGTTCCCAAATCTTGGTAGCTTAAAATAACTGAAGCTTATTTGGTAATGCTATTCATTTAGTGCGGGTCAGCATGGCTTTGCTCCTTACTTTGAGAATCAGGCCAACAGAGCAGCCATGATTTCAAATATCAGTAGTTGTCATGGCAGAGGGACAGAAAGAGATCATGGTAGGTGGAGGAGTGTCTTGCCCATAAATTAAACACTCAAGCTTAGAAGTGACATACATCAATTCCACCCATAATTCATAGCTTAAAACTAGCATATCCCCTCCCTCGCACACACACACAATGGGATCAAGAGAGGCAATCTTACCATGCATCCAGGAGGCAGAGAAAAAAGAGTATTTAGTGAATAACATTGAGGATGACTACCCTTATTTTTTCCTACTGTTTCCTAATATGAATGACTTTTGTGAACCCTAGGAATGTTCTGAGCTGATCTGAAGCAAATGGTAGTTCCTGGTAGGCTGGGTTTATCCTGAGCTCCTTGCTGCAAAGTAAGTCCCCAAGAAGTGACAAGGATCTGACATGCCTTTGCGCTCCTGAAGACCTGGGCATAAGCCTCTGAAAATCAGGCCTTGTACTTGGCAAGATCTGTTCCAGCACAGCTCAGAGGTTGCACGTTTGCTTGGTTCTTATCCAGGTGGGCTGTGAGGGTATTTGCATGGTCTGAGGCTAACAGGACACTGAAGTGAAGCTGCCAGGCCCATGGGATGCATGCCAGCTACATCTGATTATCAGCAGGAAATAAAAGCATGACCATAAGGTGAGCAACAATGCCGAGCTCTCATGTGTGCCTCCCTGCCAATCCCTGCCACCCACCTCAAACTCCACAGGTAAGACTCAGAGTATTTTAGAGATGACAGGTTCTACCCCCACGATCCACCACTCTGTTTTGGGTTCTCAGCACATACTACTGCTTTCACTCAGAACAGCTTGAGCCAGATTGGGCCTGTTGAACCAGAGTGTGGCTCACAAATTTGGGATGGAGATATATTTGAACCAAAAATCCCCTTGCATTTTGGTAAGAAGCCAAAATACTTTGGCTCAGAGAGGAATCTGAGGTGGCAAGTAAAAGGCGTCAATGGAGCTGTTTAGTTTTTCTCCCCATATTTCTTGTACGTAGACACAGCCCATGAAATTGGATTCCCATGTGCCAAGCTTCCCCGTGGGGGCTGGGGATATAGCTGTGGTAGAGGACTTGCATAGCATGGGCAAGGCCCTGGGTTCAATGGTAGCACTGGGGGGTGCGGGAGTAAGTCTTGAGCTTCACTGTGGCAGCCAAAGGCAGGTGATGCCCAACTCCATACCCCTCATGGCATTCTCTCTACAGCTGACTGCTCAGGATAAAAAGTAGAGAGGCTGCTATATTCCTGCCCTTGCTTCTCCTCATAAACCTGCTGAGGCAACCCTGGTCCCAGCTGGAGCTAGATAGCAGATGCAGCCAGTAGCCAGCAGGCTTTTGAGGCTGTGGCTACAATCCAGGCCAGTTCATTTGGGCTCACTCCTAAGAGATCCAGTTGGTGCAGCCAGTTGGCCTGGCAGTGATCTAGGGCCCGAGGTCCTTAATGTTATGTACTTGGATGGGTTGCCTGCATTCCCAAGAACCCTTAAGCAGGCTACTGATAGCTTGTGTGGAAAGGTTCACCTCTGGGAATCCCCATCATGGTGAGCTAGCAAGCTTCTGTTGGTGTGATTCAATGGGAAATGATCCAGCTGCAGCTTACACGTCTCCACCGATGGGTAGAGGATTATCAAAAACCTGGGTAGCAGGACACTCTTCAGAGCACTAATGAGCAGTAGGGCCTCTGACACTGGAGCCTTCATGATCAGTGGGCAAGGCTGGTGGCACAAAGTGAGCAGTGGGCCCCTGGCCCCACTCCTGTCCTTAGAGACAAGACTTTCCATCTCCTTGGAGACAAGACTGAGTACTTTAAAAAGTGAGCACAGGTCTTTATACCATGCAGCCACTAGGACAGCTCTGGAACTATAGGTTCATGGCTTGAGCATTATGTATGATGAGACACTCTTCATCTTGTGTAAGGCCCAGCTTGGAACTCTAGAGATATGGACTCTGTAACAACTGAGTGGAGATTTTTCTGAATTATTCAAACAAATCTATATTTTCCCATTGGCCAATACAGAGCCTATGGATACTGAGGCAGGGCAAATATTAAGGCTGTAAATGGATCTTGAAATACCTTTAAAAAAAAATGAACACAGATGGCCAAGGGGAAAAGGCAGTTTCATCCTGTGCAATTTACACTGTAGTCCAGGACACACTGGCCACAAGTGTCCAGTAAATCCACTTTAATGTTCTGAATATATGGCTGGAGACCTCCAAGGGATGAATGACCTATGGTGATCAGTTGATCAAGGAAGGAAATGTCCCTTTATAGAAGCAATCTAGCTATGAAATAAAGATAGACTAATAGAATTAGAATGTCCCTATTTTGCAACCCTTCGTGAAATAGATGAAATAGTACATCTAGACAATGACAATCAGTGGCACTAATATCACAAAAAGAAATACAGGCATCATATGCTCCCTGATGGAAGTAAGTCTGATGGAAGAACACATCACCACCTATGAAGCATTCTTGTAAAAACAAAAACAAACAAACAAAAACAATGCAAAATTTGAATTCAATGAAGCTCTTCATCTAACTACCAATTTAAAGAAAATACAGGGGACAGAGGAACATGCTAAATAATACCACAAGAAAGCGATCAATGAAATTCAGGCTATTGGTTCAAATAATTCACTTTTTAACTACAAATAGAGATACAATCTACAGAGCTACATTAGCTAATGACAATATATGGACTTTTTTTGGTCCTGACTTGAACAAATATAAAAATTAGTTGAGATGATGAAGAAACGTAATACTGATCAGATATTTGGAGACATTAAAAATTACTGTTAATGTTAGGTTAATAATGGAATTACTATATTCAAAAGAGAGTTCTTATCTTTTGAAGATAGATACTAAATGAATTATGAACTAAAAGGTATCTGAATTTTTTTTTTTTTTTTTTTTTTGGTACTGGGGATTGAACCCAGGGGCACTCAACCACTGAGTCAAATCCCCAGGCCCATTTTGTGTTTTATTTAGAGACAGGGTCTCACTGAGTTCCTTAGTGCCTCACTTCTGCTGAGGCTGGCTTTGAACTCGTGATCCTCCTGCCTCACTCTCCTGAGCCACTGAGATTATAGGCACACAACAAGGAAGGCCCTGCTAAAATTTGCTTTAAAATCATGCAGGTAGCAGGCCCCTGTGGTGCACACCTGTGATCCTAGCAATTCAGGAGGCTGAGATAGGAGGATAACAAGTTCAAGAGCAACCTCATCAACTTAGTGAGATCTTGTCTCAAAATAAAAATACATATAGGGCTGGGGATGTAGCTCAGTGGTAAAGCACCCCTAGGTTCAATCCCCATCCCCCCAAAAAATCATGCTGGTAAAGTGATGATAGAGTTATGATAGAAGCAGTAAGCATGTGATTGAAAAGAGACCAGCTATGAATTGATCATTGCTAGAGTGAGTGATGGGTACATGGACATCATTTTACTCTCTACTTTTGTACATGCTTGAACTTTTCCAGAGAAAGAGGAGGAAAAGGTGGAGGTGTTAGAAGAGCCAGAGAGAATATGAATGAGGAAGTCAAGCAGAGGAGACTGGCAGAAGGGGAAGGATAGAAGGCTGTGAATTAGAGACAGGAACATGGGGTGAGACTCCAGAGATTGTGGCCTTCCATGTTGGCCAGCAAAGCACAAGGATCCACAAGATTGGAAATTCTCCCACCTTCCCCTGGACTCCACCTCAAAAGCAATATGTCTGTGAGTCTATGTGAATAGTAAGAGCTACCACCTGTACTTCCAATTCAAAATGAGAAGAACTGAGCTGGGGATATATCTCAGTTGGTAGAGCACTTGCCTTGCATGCATAAGGCCCTGGGTTCAGTTCCCAGCACCACCAAAAAAAAAAAAAAATTCAAAATGAGAAGAACTACCTTTTCTCCTGGGTTACCAGCATGCTTTTCCCTCCCAGGTAGGGCATGTCTGGTTTTTCCTTGAATCAAGAGCAGAATTCCTAGCACTGTGTTTTCAGAAGAGGCAGCCATGAATCCAAAAAAGTCAACAGGACTGAAGGCAGCTCAGAGCCTCTTCATAAAACCGATTTGAAATGCAGGGAATCGGGAGAAGGAAAATCAAATCTCGAGACTGAAACAGCAATTAGATGGGCTCCTGGAATATATTTAAGTCAAATCAATCCAGGAGGGAATTTCCGTCACGGCTCACTTTCTTTCCCACAGCCCAAGGCTGGAATCATGGTCCTTCAATCAGAGTTCACCAGATAATACAGCAACATCCATCTTCTAAAATGTTTTATCACAGTTTTGCAAAGTCCCAGTCACCCTGCTCCTGTGGATTTATTTACATATTGATTTATTTATTCCTCTCTCCATAGCAGGCTAGCCTCTTGAGATTATTGCATTTTATTTACAAAGACGTTGGGGTCATGCATCTGGACAACCAAGGGAAGGCCATCTTTGGAGGTGCTGAGCCACACAGACAAGCCTTGTCAAGAGCAAATGCAGGGACCCTGTGTGAAGAGTCAGCCTCAGGCCAGGCAGATGTCCTTAGTCATCTTGCCACCAAAAGAAAGGGCTTGTGCTGGAGGAGAGGCCAGGAGAAGAAAGTGAAGGTTTAGAAACAGCCTGGGAGGTGACAGAGGGAGCCACAGGGAGCTTTGGATCTGATCTCTGTAGGACCCCACCAGGCTGGGGATCGGGGTTTCCCAGCTGCAACCTCAAAAGGTGCAAGTGTGCCCCTGAGCAGGGAGATCTCTGCATCTGTTCCAGGGCCTGCCCAGTGCAGGCTCTTCTGGCTCCCTGCAGATTGCTGCCCAGATAGAGTAAGGCTTGGTTAAAAGGGAAAAGAAAGAAGAAAGGGTAAAAAATAAAGGAGAACACACAAGAAAAGCACTTGGAAGAAACTGAGTTGAGGGAGGAAATCTGTCCCCTGGCAAAGGCCCCAGGCTGCAAGAAAAAGCCTTCCAGCGCTTTTTATAGATGACATTTTTTTTTTTTTGGCTAGCAAAGCTTCAATGCTGGAAAACTCCCTTCCTTCTGATTAGCATTCTTATCACTGCATTTCCCTGTTTCCTCTCCCTGTCTCGTGAGCACTTTTTATTTCTAAGGGAAGGATTCTCTGAGGCACTGGTGACATCCTCACAGTCATCGTAGGCAGCTCTCGCTGGCATTGTGTTGGGCAAAGGCGGGCTGCCGCTGCTTGCCAGGTTACCGGTCAGACTACAGAAGCTGAGAGTGCCCGGAACTTGGCTTTCAACTTCCTTTTCAGGGTGGAGGCTCAAAGACTTCAATGTTTAAATAGGACATATTTGGGTTTGCGTGGGATGGTTTGAGGATGACAGGCCAGTGGTAGGAGAAAGTCAACTGGCGAAGCGGGGCAGCTCCACGGGCAGGACGTGTGTGTTCACTTTGCGGCTTGAACTCCCAACTGAGGTTTGAAGTTGGAACCAGAGTCTGTCCATTTCTTAAAGAGGCAGTGCTCAGGCCGTTCCAGTAGGACAGTCTGATTAACTCAACTGTCCCCACTGAAGGCTCTTAGACTAAACCCCTCCTCCCACCAAAGGCTGCATTCTTGAACCTGCTGCCTCAGAGGTTTGAAGAAAAAGTAGCAAAATGAGCTTTGTCCGGGAAAAGTTCAAACTAATACATCTTGGCAAACATAATGAAAAACACAGACAGTTGCTTTAAGAGAGGGACCCGAAAGAGGTCAAGTTCTGCTGAGAGAGGCAGAGCAGCAATTAGACGGGAGCTTATGTTGCAGCCTGGCGGCAAAGGGGTCAAAGAGAGGGTAGGACGATCTGCATCTGATTTCAGGAAGGAGCAGCACCCTGGGCCATGCTGAGCTCAGGGGGACCGAACCTCGAGATTCGGGGAAGCCGAGGAAGCTAAGAGGGCCTGCCGGAATGAAGAAGCAATGAGCAGGGCTGGATTTATGAGGACATATTAAAGAGCTCAGGGCAGTTTGTGTTGCTTGGCTGGACAGAGAGTCGAGGTTTTATGCTAGCTGCCCAGCCACATGTAAATGGTGTAGTCAGTGGGCAAGAGGGGAGCTATTTACTCTGATTTGAGGCTTTGGAATCAAGAGTTCTCATTGGAATGCTTAAAATAAAAACTTCAGCAGAAGAGAAAAATAAGTGAAACTGAATTCCACCAGCTTGTGGAATAAATACTCTTCCTAAGGAAGCACTGGAAAAATCATGTTGTGAGATACTTAGAAGAACAGAGATGAACACCAAACTCATAAATTACATAATCAGGATCAGCTGGGGCTCAATGGCAACTTTTAAAATTTAGGATCAGCCAACCTGATCCTAGGGCATCTGAGGATGAGAGGGGGTGGCATCAGAAATGTGATTTCCACTAAGATTCTGGGCAGCGGGTCACCCTCTCCTGTTCCCAGCCCCTTCCAGGCTCATGCAAAGACAATGACTGGGGCCAGATGATAGCCAAAAAAACCCTTTAATAAGCTTCACTTTGATTCCCAGTGTTTAAAATATGCCCCTATTTGCCAAAAACTTATTTTTTAAAATGGGTTTAAAAGGGGAAAGAATTTTGCATACAGATCCTGTCTTTTCACTAGGAGGTATGTGTTTCTGGGTAACCAAATAGCACAGCTGATGAGTGAAAGCTCTTTGTTACAAAGGTATGCACGCCAGTAAATGAAGTAGGAATGATAGAAATGGAAAATCACCATTTTGCAATCCCCATGGGATAACTGATTCAGGCAAAGACCACCCAGTGAAAGGTTGATGGTGAGTTACATATTTACAAGGTACTAATGATCACCCCACAGCTTTTTTGCTAGTTCCAAGGTAGAGAGAGACTTACTTCTTTAGCTATCACCACTTTAACCCAGCGATCAACCTTAGTGTCACTTAGATAGGCCAAGCTGACCTGATACCCATTCTGGTGTGATACAGTGCTAAGGACTCAGCATCAACTACCAGGTTTTTTGGATAAAATGATAAAATATGAATTATATCAAGACTTTAGAATTAACTTCCTTCTCATGGGAAATACAGGAGAGTCAGGAAAATGTTAGGTGTCACTTCAATGAAGAAACAGGGCAAATTTTAAAAAGTGGGACATTCTACAGTATCTGTAATAAGCCAATGTCATAGAAAACAAAAAGGAGTGGGGTGATAGATCAAAAGAGACTTAAAAGAGCTCATTATCAAATATAATTTTGATCCTTTATTTGATCTGGGTGTGAAGAAATGAGTTATAATACGATGTTTGGTGAAATAATTAAATCCAGGAATATAGACTTGGTTATTATATGATATTTAGAAATTATTAATCTCATTGGGTATGATAATTGTATTATAGTTATCAAGGAAAATGTCCTTATTTTGTAGAGATGCAGGCAGAAATATTTTAGGAAGGAGTGACATGATGTCTATAATTTATTATAAAACACTTGAAATAATAAAAAAATAACCAGTATAGAGGCAGCAAAACCAAAAATTATTCCCAGACCACAGGGAACAATGAGATTGTATAGATCCTGCCCTAGAGATGTTTACTGAAACTTCTGCCACAGGCCAGGTCTGCTACATGCTGGGTATATAATAGTGAGCAAGATGGACACACGAGTTCTACCCTCCTGAAACTTGGAGTTTAGAGGAAAAGGAAAATGTATTTCTAATACTAGTAACAACTGTTATTTAGCATTTATAGTTGGCCCTCTATATCTAGAGTTTCTTCATCTGCAAGTTCAACCATCTGTGGATGAAAAATATTTTTAAAAAATTGTGTCTGTACTGATGTACAGACTTTTTTCTTGTCATTGTTCCCCTTACAATACAGTACAACAACTATTTACATAGCATTTACATTGTGTTGGGTATTATAAGCAATCCAGAGATGATTTGATCCATATGGGAGGGCGTGCATAGGTTATATGTAAATACTACGCATCTTATGTAAGGAACTTGTGCATTTGTCAATTTTGGCCTCCATGGTGGGTACTGCAACCAATCTCCCAAATACTGAGGGCTGACTATATTATGTGTCAGTAGTATGAGTGCTTAAGCACATGATCTTAGTTGCCCCTCCAGATGGCCCTATGGAATAGGAACTTTTATGCTTGGGCAGCTGAAGCTCAGGGAGGGATGTCTCTGATCTCAAGTCACAGATCTGTGAGTGGCTGAGCCAGGTGCCATGCTTAGATTTGTGTGCTGGTCCTGGCTGGACTGCTCCCCAGCTGTGTTGGCAGCAAGCCTCATGACTCTGTATTGTCGTAGTGTGGATTGGCACTGCTTTCTTCCTTCTCATTTTCCCTCTTTTCTCTTGTAATCATTGCAAAATGATTCCCATCATCTTGGCTGACAACCAAAAGGAAGTGCTGTTATATCGATATAAAGGATGTGAAAAATAAAATAGTAAAAACTCAGTGTTACTCATCTCTAAATCGCATGAAACTGTCTACATTTCTCTTTAGTCTCTGTTAGTCTGTGCTCTCATCTTTTTCTAGTTCAGTCTGCTTTCTTCTCAACACACATGTTAAGATAGATATATTTAAGAATAATTCTTCAATTGTTTAATGCTACAGATGGTCTTCTGTTTTTTTTAAAATTGCTAGTATTAAGCAAAATCATTTCCTTATTGAAACATAAGCAGATTTCAGCCATGTTTGGTTTAATATACTTCTAAAGGCTAGACCTTGACCTCCACTTGACCATCAC
The DNA here is from genome assembly GCF_045843805.1 of Urocitellus parryii. Taxonomy (NCBI): domain Eukaryota; kingdom Metazoa; phylum Chordata; class Mammalia; order Rodentia; family Sciuridae; genus Urocitellus; species Urocitellus parryii. Next base: position 116,350,437 of record NC_135536.1, on the reverse strand, counting down.
CAGCCATCAGATACTTACTGAGTACCTACTATGTGCCATATCTATGCTACATTTAGAACATGGTTTACAGGGCATTCCACAAACAAGGTTTAGGTTCTTGGCTCATTTGCAAGTTTAAAAAGGCCTGAATACTGGACCACTTATGCCCTGAGGGCTGGCATCCAGTGTCCACAGGAAAATTAGGGTTTGCAAGTGTCACTATTACATGATGTTCTGCCTAGGGCATTCAGCTCTGTGATGTGAAGGTAACTAGTTCCTGCAATAGAGGAGCAGTGGTGGGTCCCGGGCAGCTCCATCTGCCTGTGCAGAAAGATTGTCCGTTTCCTGGGTGCCTTAAAGCTGTGTCACAAATGAAAAGGCTGTTAGATGGAACCCTGGGAAGACCCTTGCTCAGGGGCCTCCACAGACCAGCTGGAGAGAGATGCGTGGTGTCCCTCTTCCTTTGGCCTGAGCAACTGTCTGAAACCATCTTATCTGCGGCTTTTACTTTCTCCCACTTTGCCCTCAGGCGCCCTATTGATGTTAGTGGATTTCCATGTCAGAGAAACTTGAGGAGCTCAAAGAGCTTAGTGGACTTGTTCCTTGTCACCCAGGAAGTCCCAGGCAAAATCAGAAAGGCATAGCTCAGCCCTCTTGCTGCCCACTAGAGTCTGTCTTAGACACAGCCAGAGGACTACAAGCTCCCCTGTGCCCTTAAAGGAAATGCTTCACGGGAAGCTCACAGGCCTTGGCATGTGTAAAATTTCACACCTCAGAGATAGCACTTCTGTGTGTGTCTGGGCTATTTTCTCGAGTGTTACTTTTTTTTTTTTAAGTGTAAGTTATTCTATACCAAGAACTTTATCATAAATTATTTAATTTATTTTCCAGAAAAACATTTTCTCTGTTTTGTTAATCCCTTAATGAGTTGCAGAAGCAATTACTGGGTCTTTTCAAAAAAAGAATATTTTTTTTCTCCTAGTTACAAAGGTTATACATGCTTATTGTGAAAAATAAAGAAAAGGTTGAAGAGCATAGAGAAAAAAATTAAACTGCTCAAATTTCTGGCACTCAGACATAATTATTATTGACATTTTGTGGGATTTACTTTTAATCTTTATATACTTTTAATTGTGGAGTGAATTAGGATCATACTACCTCCAACAATGTATGCAGTTTATAATGTTTTATTTGCAGAGAACATCACGTTGTGAGTATGCTCTCATGCCAACAAATGGTTTTCCAAAAATTATTTTTTAAAGGTTGCATAATGCTTCAGCAAGTGACTTAATCAGTATCAATTTAATCAACCTCTACTTGAACATAGAGTTGTTATCAGAATTTTACTACCATAACGGACTTTTTTGAGCATTCTAGTATGAATTTTTGCCCTCCCCAAGATTATTTCTTTGGAATAAATTGCTAGGGGTGAAATTACTGCATGAAAAAGAATTAACTTTTTGTCCTGGAGGCCTTTGTCCTCCAGAAGGTTTGACCAACTCTCCCTGTGTCACAGGGCTGAATGTGCATTTGGTAACATGGGGCCATTTCATAAATATACTTAAAAGTTTTACCAATATGATAGGCATAAAATGATATCTCAGTCTTGTTTTAAGACTATTTGGTTACTTTTGAATTTGATCATGGAATGCCTTATTGTAGCATGTTTTGGGTGAAAATAAACAAAACCGTTGCAAGCGTTGGTGCTGGTTTATGGTTAAATTTTCTTCAGAGGTTTAACTATTCAGAAATTTCCTGTTGTAAAGACAAGTAAATTGTTCAGCTGTTATTTCTTATAAAATATTAATTATGGAGAGTTTTCAGATGTCTTAATTATTGTAGACATGGTTAGCTTTATTCAGTGACAAGTTTCATAGACATGGAAAATACCTGTCATATTTTTGCCAAAACTATTCATTTGGTTTTGAAAGAGCGCCCCTCAAATATCCCTTTATTAGCCATTTTGCTACTTTTGTCTCAAGGTTGCACCCATTCCTTTTCTCTTGTTTTGAAATTAAAGCCCACCTGCTATTTTATGCTTCACCAAAACAGAACAAGACACAAGATTTGGAGGGCCTTATGGTTTGGACAGATGCCTCCATGTATAACCAGACTAACACATTTGTAGTGTTAAATGTTGTTATAGAGGTAGAAAACACTGCAAAGCTCCTGAAAGGCGAGAGTTACACCAAACAAAAGAAACTGGGGAGGTTTCTGGTGCTGAGTTTTGAAAAGGAAAGCCAATTTGCCCAGAAGGACTGAAATGATATTTCTGGTCTCCCTTGCTCTTGTAGAACCTTTCCACCCTCCTATCAAGAGGTTGGGGTCTATATCCCACTTACCACTTGGTGGGCCTTTATGACTACTTTGATGAACAGAGTATACAGAAGTAATGCTGGATGACTCCTGAGGCTAGGTCACAAAAGGTGATAGGGGTTTTTCCTGACACTCTCTCACTTGAGACATCAACTTTTGGAACTACCATGTAAGAAGTCTGGCTACCCTGAATACCTGGGCCACAGTGCTGGAGAAACAGGCTGGGGTGAGAACACAGACAGGCCTGTGGAGCCCCAGCTCTTTCATTTCCTGCCTGTTGGGTTCTTCCTAGCCTGGGCTCTAGACATGTAAGGGAGGAGCATTTAGATTATTTCAGCCCTAAGCATTTAAAAAAAAATTTGTAATTGCAGATGGACAGAATTCCTTTATTTTATTTGTTTATTTTTATGTGGTGCTAAGGATTGAACCCAGTGCCTCACATGTGCTGGGCAAGTGCTCTACCATTGAGCTACAGCCCCATCCCCAAAAATTTGTCTTATCCTAAGAATAACACCAAGAATAACAGCCTGGAAATCAGGGACTGTGGTGGTGCCATTACAAAATTATTGAACATAATTTTAGTCGTACATCGCTTTCTGATGGAGACAGGTTTAAGAAACTTGTCTTTAGTCTATATTGTCATTGTGTGAACATAAGAGAGTGTGGTTACACAAAGATGGCTATGACATCACTAGGTAATATAATCTTATGGGTCCACCATGTTGTATGTGGTCAGTCATTGACCAAAATGTTTGTACTTGAGACATGCTGGGCCCTGTGAATCCTCAGATCCATGACAGTTCACAATAAAAAGTGGTTGTGGTTCTAAGTCACTAAGTTTGAGGTTGTTTGGCACCCCCTGGAGCAGAGATGTTAGAGGAAAACATTCTAGGTGGGGGGGGAGGGGGGGCAACCTGAGAATTCTTCCCTTGAAGGTTTCATTCACTTTTATGCCTTTAACTTTCCACTCTATGCAGACAATTCCTGTAGGTATAACTACAACCCTCCCCTCTCCCAAACTGATGTTAGTATTATTAAGTGCTCCCTAGACAGCAGCATCTGGGTATCTTACCCCAAACTCAATATATCACAGATGATCTCAAAATGATCTCCTGGGAAAATATTTCCTATGTTCAATAATTTTTTAATGACACCACCACAGTCCCTGATTTCCAGGCTATTATTCTTGGTGTTTTCTTTGATTGTTCCCTGTCCTAAATTTCATATCTGACCCTTTCCTATATCCAGCAATTTTCCTTCCACAATATTTTGTGCCTGTTGTGCCAACGGCAGCATCCTGTGTCTACACCCTTCTATTCAAGTATATACCCTTATCTAACCCAGACAATACTCCAAGCTGGTTTCCTTCATTCTCTGCTGCCACATAGTTTTACTACAGAGCAACTTTGATCCTGTCATTTGTTTGCTCAAAATTATCTCTGGTAGCCAAATCCCTTTCACCCAATTTCCTTAGTGGGTAAAGTAAGAAGATAAGAATAAACAAAAACAAGAACATAAGATTCCAATTTAAGCAGATGATGAACCGATACTCAGTTGGAGAGTAGAGAAGGCAGATTAAAAGTAGAGTACAGTAGGAAGCTTTCTGTGTTTTTTTGCCATTTTACTTCCTCCTCCCAACCCAGCACTGTGTGTCAGTAAGGACCCAAGAATTTGTCATCTGGCTGGGTCTAGTCACCAAGATACTCCTTCTTTCATCTGTAGGGCTGATTCGGGGCAGAGCAAGAAAAGTTTCTGGGGAGAGCATGGAATCAGCCTTGGCTGGTGACTAGAAACTAGGAACTGGGGACTGGTCAGAAACTGGTCTAGCTTAGTCCTTGGAATAAGAATGGTGCCAGGGAGAGAGTTGCCTGGGGTGGAGCCCAGACTGGATGGTCAATGAACTTCCATGAAGCAATGAGTTTGGGTAAAATTCACTGCAGAGCAGGTCAGGCTTGGCTCTCTCCAAGGAATCACCACATCTCTGCCCCTACTTTTAAAAGTGAATGCTATAAAGCAACTGATTTCATCCTTATTCTTTCTTGGGTAAAGGGACTGAGTGACTGGCATCAAAAGGGTATGGCAGGAGAAGTCAAGCAGGTGGATGGCTGCACAGTGCCAGGAGAAGGTCTGACTAACAGACTGGCCGAGCATTCTAATGTCTGGGATCAATCACTCTAGCAATTTGAAGAAACATGAACTCTGCCCCCTTTGGTTGAATAGGTCCAAGGGAGTTCTAACCTGGAAGCCCAGTATGACTGAATCCAATTATTTGAGTCAGAAGAGCTTTCTAATACGACAAAGGCTGTTCTAAAGTACTAGGCCTGGGAAGCTTGAGATCAGGAAGGCCATAATGGCTACTGCTCCTAGGGTTTTTGGAAGCTGAGATGGCTATTGCTCCTTCCAGAAGCTTCTCACAGGGGCTTTTGTGTTCACCATGATAGCCAGCTTCAGTTGTAGAAGAAAAGTGCCATGGGAGTTGAGACTACAGTAGAACAAATGGCCACAGTGTTTATGTGGAAGTGCCAGCCTGTTCCAGGAACCCTGCCTGGAGGTGGGGGCAGGGCAGGGGGGTCATTTCAGTCATTTAGTATCCACCAACAGCTACCAGCTAAGTTCCTACTGTGTGCCACTCTACACTAGGCTAGGGGAAAAATGGGGGGAAGCCAGTCCCTGACTTCCAGAAATTCACATCTTTGGGGGAATATAGACCAACAAAAAGTGGTTTCAGAACAGAATGGGGCAGGCAGGGAAGCCCCAGGTGGGATTGCACTGATATGGGACATTGATATCAGTGAAAACCTCCTGGAGAGAGTCTTGAAATTCACTGATCGCAGGAAACCATCTGTGTTCCCCAAACCCAGGCCAGAAAGATCTCAGAACAGAAGTTTTGACAAAGTCGGTATGGCCCCCGTGAACCTTAGGAATTTGGGACATCCCTGACATTTTAGGGAACAGCCCGAATCCACCATTGCAGAATGGGAGATCTCAAAAGTGGCTATACCATTGCAAGTCTCGAAGTGGACACTCTGGGCGATGTGTCCCTCTATTGATGGGTGTGGTCAGCTAGGTCTCACAGCAGCTGGTATTTGGCCAAGGTGCCTGGACTCACAAGCATGGGGACACCAAGCACTCTCACAGCCCACCATCCCCAGAAATCTGGGGGCAGCCATTGAGTAGAGACCCGAAGTACAAGAAGGCACACCACCATCTCCTCTTTAGGCACCAGCATGGCCTCTTTCTCACTCCTTCCTGGCTCCCTGCCTAACTCAAAGGTAAAACAGTTGCCAGTCTCACAGGTCAGAGTCCAGAATACTGAACACACTCTACTGGCAAGCCATCAAGCTACTGCACTTTAAAGATATCCACCCTGATTTCAATTTCTCTTCTACTTCCTGCCATGGTCCTAGGAAGGTCTTGCTTGGTCTTTGGTTCCTAGTGTGTTTTTGCTTCCTGTGGTGAGCAGAGCCAGGCCAGGCTCCTACCTCAGCAGTGGGCTGGCCATGTCTCTCTGTTCCTGGATATGCAGTTAAGTGAAGAAGTAGTTAGTTTAGGGCCTGCTTACTCCCTTGGCACATGTAGTACATGTGCTGCCCCCAGATTTAGATTCAAGAAGAAGACCTCAGTCATCGGATGCAATCATTCTTTCATCAGTTTGTGCATATGAGTGTCAGCCACTAGCAAGGCTAGTAAAAAAAAATCACATTTAAAAATTCTCATCCTGTTACTCTTCCCTATATGGGATCTCAGGAGCAGGGGATGATTGGCAGGAGAGTATTTTAGCCTTCCTGGGTCCTTGGCTATAATACCATTATGATATTTATAATTCCACTGGAACTTTAACTCCAGCCCCTAATGGTCTTCTATAAAGGGAAAGCAGGGACTTCTGCTTATGGGCATATTGGATTGAAGCCCAAAGTCCTTGGGATCTTCCTTGGCATATTGGCTCAGTTTCAGGAAACAGCAGTAAGCAGACAGACTGGGCAGCTCAGGGCTTAGGGTGAAAGTTCCAGCCTTATCCCCAGCTCTCCAGAGGGAGTAGGCTGCGCCAGGTGCTCAGCCTCGCCTTGATGGTGATACAGTGTGGCATGAGTCTGGCAAGATTTTCAGCTGGGAGGTCTGAGCCAACTGGTCCCAGGGAGATGGGTATGTGTGGAGAGGGTATAGAGAGGAGGGAATAGTCTAGGTCTTCTTTGGGCTGATGTCTGAGGGGACTCTTACTTTTGGATGAATCCTGGCCAAAAAAAAAGGTCATGGTGGGCTGAATAATAACCTCCAAAATGCCCATACCTCATGCCTTAAATAGTGAATATGTTAAGTTACATGGCAAGAGGGACTTTGCAGATGTAATTAAGGCTGTTTGTCTTAAAATAGAAAAGTTTAATAAACAAATAAGAAATATTTAAGTGATATGTCATCACCCTGATCTGACCAATGCACATTATATATATATCACATTATGCTCTGTATGTTCAAAAAAAATAGAAAAGTTTATCCTGAATTATTCAGATGGGTTCATTGTAATAATCAAATGGGTCCTGTGTCAGTCAGCTTTACATCACTGTGACAAAACGCCTGAGATAACTTGTAAGGAAGAAGGGTTTATTTTGGCTCACAGTTTCAGAGGTGAGTCAGTAATCACCTGACTCTGTTGCTTTAGAGCCTACGATAAGGCAGGAGCGTGTAGCAAAGGAAACTGCTCACCTCATGCAGCTGGAATGCAAAGAGAGAGAAGAAAAGCTCCATGATCCCAATATCCCCCCTCAAGGGCACTTCCTCAGTGACCTAATTTTCTCCCACTAGGCTCCACCTTCTAGAGGTTCCACTACCTCCTGGGAGCAGTGCAGGCTGTCAACCAAGACTTCAACACACCTGGGCCTTTGGAAGGCATTCAAGATCCAAACTTCAGCAGGTCCTTAAAGGCAGAGGAATAGTTCCAGTTGAGGAAAGAGAGATAGGGAGAGAACAAGGGAGGAAGGAACAGAGGAAGAGAGGGAGATAGAGAGGCAGCAGGAAAGATAAGGCATGAGAAGGACTTGACCCTCTGTTGCTGGCTTTAAAGATGAAGGTGGGGGGCAGGGCTGTGCTAAGGGATGTGTGTAGTTTCTCAAAGCTGAGAATGACCCTTTGTCAGGAGTCACTAAGGAAAAGGGGACCCCTATCCTACAACCACATGCCAACATCCTGCATAAGCTGATAAGGGTCCTGCCCCAGAGCCTCCAGTGAGGAACCTGAAAGCCCTACTCACACTTTGTTTGCAGGCCAGTGAGATCACATCCAATTCCCATCCTGCAACCTGTGAGATAATAAATAGATGTGCTTTAAGCCCCCAGATTTGTGGTAATTTGTCATGACAATAATTGAATATGAATGCAAAGGTAGAAGGTTGAGGAGTATTACTGTATTCAGTCCAGGACCTTGGTCTTGGGGTGCACGTGGCCATCTGTCATTTCTTAAAAGACTGGGAGATAGAATTCCTAAAACACAAACTGTGAGACTGGGGATGTAGCTCAGAGGTAGAGGTGCTTGCCTAGCATATATGAGGCCCCAAGTTCAATGCCCAACTCTGAAAAAGCACAAAACAAAACAAAAACAAAAATAACAAATCTTTCTGTGCAGAAATGCTCTGCTAGCCTCCTGGGGCTCTGATTCTGAACAGGGGACTCTTTTTCATCCATAGTTTTCATGGATAATATCTAGGTGCTTCTCTGAAAGTCCTGGTCCCATTACCTACAGGTTGATAGCTTTCTGAATGAGGAAACCAAGCAGAAAGAGTGGTCCATGGGAAGAGAAAATGTATGTATAGTCCAGTCAGGGACAGCATACTCTCTATCACTGTGTCCCATAAATATACAAATTACTATATATCAATTAAAATTTTAAAAAATCATTTTAAAAATCTGATCATTAAAAAAAAAGGAATTATGTCACTTCTAACATGTGGATTAGTCAAGACAAACTTAACCCTTCCAGAGGGGCCACTTGAGTATAGTGCTTAAATATCATCAATCTAGAAGGTGGCCCTTTCCAGATAGGATCTAACTAGCCAAGAGCACATAGGTACAACTAGGTTTTTCCTGTGTTTATTCACATTGATCCATTCTATTTACTTATTTTTTATTTTGAGACAGGGTCTTGCTAAGTTGCTGAGGCTGGTCTCAGACTTGTAATCCTCCTGTCTCAGCCTCCTGAGTAGCTGGGATTACAGGCATGTGCCTCTGTGTCCAGACCACTCTTTTCTTTTTTTTAAAGAGAAACATATTTATTTGATGAACCACAGGATATCACTAACCCAACTTGTCACCAAAATGTTCTACCTCTTCAGAAATGAGAAAACAAGACAAAAACCCAAACACCCCAAGTTGGCCAAGTTGGACAGGTGGTAGGAATGGTAACAGTTTAGGAGAGAAGTTAAGATTCTATTCTATCACCAAATCCTTATAGTGAATGAACAAATTAGCCGGGGTGGGGTGGGGGGTGGGGTGGGGGGGTGGGGACCATGATTAGGCTCTAGCCATTCAAATTCTAAAAGATCCAAATAGTAACCAAAACAACAGGGAAAGGAACCAGGAAATTTCATGCATACTGTTTTAAGGAAAATGGCAAACCCGAAAAGAACTGCCCTCAATTATAGATAAGCAGAAAAAAACTCAGCATGAAACCTATGCAAAAAAGCATCCATGAAAAAAAGAGGGGGGCATAGTATAAAAAAGATGAATGAAGAGAAATCTTCAGAAGTTTAACTCTAGGAAAGAGAAGAATGGCAAAGCCTGGGAGTGGCGAGAGTCTGGAGCGTGGCCCTTTCATGCTCCCCTGGTGGTGACATAAATTGGTCTAGCCTCTCTGGAGTGCACAGGGATGGTGGGGCTATCATTTTAAATGAGTATACCTTTGACCCAGCAATCCTGCTTCTTGTAATTTTCCCCAAGACAATAATTGCCAAAGCATACAAAGATCTAAAGACAAGAACTACTATCTCAGCTTTGTTTATAATAGTGAAAAATGGATATTCATAAATAGGGTTAAATCACTTGTTAAAGAAATTACGGTATTTCCATATGGAATGCACTAAATGGTGATGTAGATCTTTTATTTGATGACACAAAATTTGCGAATGACACATGTAATTGAGTGCAAAAAAAAAGGAATAACTGAACAGCATGATCCCATTTGTACAATATTTTAATAGGTGCACATAGAGGGATGTCTGGAGGGATGTTCATCCTAACAAGTGAATTTAAGCTTTCATTCTTTGGACATTTCTGTGTGATCTCAATATTTATAATGAACATGAACCTTTGAAAGAATAAAGCTATTTTCAAAAATAAAAGAAAAAGGAGAACATGGTAGAAGTCTACTTAATCTACCAGCTAAAAATCTATCTGATTCACAGCTGACAAATTGGAAAATGTTAGCTTCTGTGGGAAATTATAAAGAATGACACATGCATATGTTAAATATTTTATTTTATTTTAAAACATATAAATTTGAATTCTTATTAACTGTATTTTGATATTAGGGATACATAGTTTCTTCTCATGTTTTATGAAACTAGATTGAATGCAGAACCCTTCTAGATTTTTCTCCATAATATTTGTCTATATTTGATATTGATTTTTTAAAAATTTACCTTTATGAAGACAATACTCATTCCTAATATTCTCTTCCTTTCATTCTAGATTAAAAATGGAAAAGTTTAAGGTTTGCTTTTTCAACCTCTCTTTGGTGGGGGTGGCCAATGGCAAAATTCCAGTTGAGGAGGCATTAGCCATCTTCTGTGGATTTCTGGGGCAATTTCAGTTTTCAGTTTTCCATTCAGCCCTCCAATCAACTACTACACTTGTTCCTTGATTCCTATTCTATTTTCTGTACCTTTCCTTTAACCACTGGACCTGCTATACTCACTGGTCATGGCTGCCCTTGCTGGACAATACTGTGGACTCAATGGGATCCCTGACTCTACTGCATTGGTTAGAAATTGGCACCACATGTGCTGGGCACTGCTGTAGCTTGCATGCATGACTGCTGCTGCTCCTGAATGTAGCCCCCTGTGCCTACACCCATGCTGATGCCCCATGGTGCCAAAGCTGTACTGTGGTCAGGAGCAAAATGAAAGGAGAATTCCTCTACCCCTTGACTTATTCCACTCTGTTAAAGGATCCCCAGGTGAGGGCTGCTCATTCCCCTCTGACACCCTGATTGTTTAGTGAAAGAGCCCTTTCCATTTCAATTTATACTGTCTTGCTGTGACCTGAGGCACACATACACACACACAAAAAAAAAAAAAGACTGGGGCAGGTCTAAGTGAAAGGCACCAATCTCTGTGGAATTAGTTCTCACTTGAAAACCTGGGCTGCATCAGTGGGCCAGCTTGGAATGCTTGACTCTTGTGCAGAGTAAGCTCTGTCCTAGCAGGTTCCTACCCCTCCTGCCAAAAGACCCTTCCCAAGTTTCCCAGACATGATTAGATTTTATAGGTGAGCACATTTGGACTGACTGACTCTTCCATGACAAATATTTTGGGGGAGAGATTAGAAGTAGGAAAAGTTTATTAAATATTTTGACTTTTAAGCAAATATTACTGTATGATTATAACATTAATAAATACCCTGGGGAAAATATGTAGAATACTTAGAGATAAAAAGACATAACAAAAAAACTCACCTATAATCCCACTATTTAGAAATAATCACAAGTTGGGCTGGGGATGTGGCTCAAGCGGTATAGCGCGCTCGCCTGGCATGCGTGCGGCCCAGGTTCGATCCTCAGCACCACATACAAACAAAGATGTTGTGTCCTCCAAAAACTAAAAAATAAATATTAAAAATTTTCTCTCTCTTTAAAAAAAAGAAATAATCACAAATAAGGATTTGATGGGTTTCTAACTCATCCATTGTTTTGTATAACTAATATTATACTGTTTACATAATTTTATAGCCTGTTTTCTGAATGACCTATCACTATACAGAAGCAATCTCCCTTGGCACTAAATGTTATTTGTAAGCAAAATTTTAATTTACATAACATCCAATATTTTGTTTGAAAACCACACAAACCTATTCAAATGAGTTTAAAATTTTAAAAATGAAAGATGTTTCTTATGAGGATCAGGGATGTTTACTTAAAACTAAAGGCAGAGCGATAGCCAGACTTCAAGGCTAGATTGATTATCAGCAAGAACTAGAATAGGCTGTAAGAACCCCAAGATGCTGCATCGCTCCAACTTGTATCTGTTTCCCTCCCTTTTCAACTTCCCCATTTTTCTGTTTCTGTATGCTGGCTTTTGCAGAAAATGTACCATTGACCTCTTCTGAGTTTATATGTCCAGAAAATCCAGAAAGAAACTGATCTCCTTCAGTTATGTTTTCAAATATTTGGGAAGATACCTGGATTGGCCCAGTTTTAATCAGGTGCAGATTCTGGCTGAATCCAACAGTGAGGAGGGGGACCAGAATCCTTCCGGAAGGATTTGGTTGCTCCTATTAAAACATGAGCAGTGGTAGGATGAGAGGTTAAAGGTGAAAGAGCTCCCAGAACACTGGGAACAGGTGGAGTCTGGTTAGGCATGGGGATTTCCCACAGTTTACCAAATCATTTTTTGCCTATTATTTTAATTAGTGCATGCAACTAGATATTGGGTTGGGGTGAAGGTTGATGTGTTGCCTCACTCCACTCCCCAAGAGCATACGGGTCTTATGAAGATCGGGGATATTTACTTAAAACTAAAGGCAGAGCGGTAGCCAGACTTCAAGGCTAGATTGACTATCAGCAAAAACTAGCATAGGCTGTAGAACCCCAAGGTCCTACGCACCCAAGCTACCAACTTATGCCTACAGATGGGTCTTAATGGTACTGACAGAGTTCTCCTAGGTTAGCAAAAGCCACGGCTGGACATCTCCAGACCCAGGCAGGGGGCTTTCTGTAGGCAGCTCTCCCCTCAGGGCAAAGCTTCAACTTGTTCACGATATGAGAAGCCTCTCATTCAGTAGAATTAATGGCTGGTAAATTTTAACAAAGGAGAGGAAATACATCTCTCTATCATGAATAACCAGTCTGCTGCAGGGGGTAATTGTGTCGGAAATAAGGCTTGGATTTTCGAAGGAGTTGGATGGTTTTATGATCATTAATAACATTCACAGTTATGCATGTGTCGATTTCGTATTTCATGGTCTGAGCAGATTGCCTGGAGGGGTCAGGAAGGCATATTTTCCAGGATTACATGAGTGGGTAGGTCCATTATCAGAGAATTTTATCTTTCTCTAAAACATTAATTGTTGGTCACTGACTTAATGAAACAGTCAGAAATGAAACAAAACAAAGCCCTGTGTGTTTATGAGCTTCCAGGCCCTGTCCCCAAGGTCTCACTGACTTACAAACAGCCTGGAGAAATTCTCTGGTTCAGTGCCTCAAGCCTGGGAGGAGGCAGGGGTTGGTGCTGAGGTTGCTAACTATCTGTTCCATTCTGATTTGTACAGATTGAGAAATGTGGGAACTATCCCCACCACACACACATACACATATCACTACCACCACCCCAGAACTCCCTTCAGGCACCAGTGCAGGATTGAATCAGGCAGATATACTCTTGTGCAACAGAGGCTAGAAAATACAGCTTTCTGGTTCCCTTCTGACAGCCTCCTGTAGTGAGAAGCTGGTGTGGCCAGAAAAAAAGGCTTGCTGCTGGGTGGTCCACCATGAGTGTTTCCTACTCAACTGTGCTCAAAGTCTGCTGCTAGGCATCGTGGAATGCACAAAACACATACAACTCACACTTTCTACACTCAAAGAGCTCAATGTCTACAAGTACAACCAAATAATAGTGCCAACTCTGGGTCAGAGAAGCAACAAGGATGAAGAGACCAGTTTGCACTGAAATAATCTGAACAGACTTTTGGAAGAGGTGGGAACAGAGCAGAAGCCTTGAATGGGTGGTAGAATTTTTTGAATAAAGAATATTCATGCTGGGAAGCCCAGGAAGAAGCAGGGAGATGAGACTTTTGCACACACAGGGCACCATGGGTTGGGCAGCTGACCATGTGCAGAAGGGGCTCCCTGGACTAGGGCAGAATGAGACTATCTCCACAGAGCAGCTCTAGGCTCCTGGGCCCCAAAAAAGTGCAGAGATAATCATGGCCCATGGAAGGTCTTTCTGTTTCTTTATTTTTGTTTTGTTTTGGGTATTGGGGATTGAACCCAGGGGCGCTTAACCACTGAGCAACATCCCCAGCCCTTTTTCATTTGTTGTGACAGGGTCTCACAAAGTTGCTTAGGGCCTTGCTAAGTTGCTGAGGCTGGCTTTAAACTTGTGATCTTCCTGCTTGAGCCTCCTAAGCTGCTAGGATTACAGGCATGCACCACCATGGAAGGTTTTTGAATAAAAGTCCAGCTCACCAGGTTGGGTTGTGGTTCAGTGGTAGAGCACTTGCCTCACATGTGTGAGGTACTGGGTTCGACTCTCAACACTGCACATAAATAAATGAATAAAATAAATGTTCATCAACAACTAAAAAAAAAAAATCAGAAACAAAACAACAACAACAAAAGGCCAGCTCACCAGAAGCAGGACTGGTTTAGGACGATGGATCTGTTAATAGTTTGATACAGAGGTTTGAAGAGAGCTATAGCCTTAATAAGTCAGGTTAGGAGACTGTTGAAGTGACCCAGATGGAAAAGGCACAGGAACGGCCTAGTTAAAGTCCAGGATTCCAGATGAGAAAAGATTTCTAGTTAGAGTGAGAGGTAAGGAACCAAGTGAAGGACTAAGAGGACAGGCCATTCAGGAAGCCTGAGCCTAGAAGGATCAGCCTTTGGGAAGAGCCACAGGGAGCCCACGATGCATCCTCTGCCCTGTGACAGCCTTATAGGGCTAAATAAATCTGTAACTTGTGAGAGTTGTCATGAGATCCTGGACCTGGGGGACAGCCTCAGCTTGACAGCAGAGCAGAACCTGCAGTGGTGCTAGAGAGGTTCTCCTGGAACGTAAGTGACATCACTGTGTAAATCCTGTAGGGAGGCTGAACCACTGGCAAGAAGGCTCCGCTGGGGGAAGGGAATTAAGACTGGCAGACCACCAGACCAAGGCAGCTACCTTGGAATCTGAGAAGAAATGGCAGGTCCAGGAGGCACCTTGGGATTCCCCCTTATGGACAGATTTTAAAGCAGAGAACAGGCATGAAGCTCTTGAGGGGAAATCATTCATCAGGCATCACAATGGACCTGCAACATCCTCCTGGAGGGGCCCTTGGGAAACTGAGGCTCAGAGAGCAGGAGGGCTTGCCAAAGATCCCAGAGTGAGTCCTGTTATGCATCCCAGGGAGACTGGACAAAGCACCAGATGACAACAAACCTCCCTGATATCTTTCCAGAGCTCAGCTACCAAGTAGAATCTGAAAAACTGAGCCTTGAGTTGCCAGCTTAGACCCTTTTCTGCAGAGACTCACTGGCCCTAATAGAGAAAGCAACTGGCCTCTCTTCCTCAGGTGAATCCCATGTTGCTCTGAGTAGGACCCCCTCCCCAGGAGACACCATCTCCAATCCTCCCACTTGGCATTCCATCAGGGCTTTAGTCTTGGGCACCAGCATCAGGCTTCCATAGGCCTGCAGAGGGCTTCAGTTGTGCTGACCAGATCCCTGACCAGTGGACCTTCTAAGTCATCCCTTACCCTTGAGGAACTATGCCTGGATCTTGCTGCTGAGGGAAAAGGTGACCACCCAGAGTCTTCCCTGAGCCTAGGTAGCCCACCCATGCCCAGCATTGGAGAGTTGGGACTCAGATACACCCCAGGGTACCCTGGCTCACAACCACACTCAGAACTTCTGGTCTGGAACTAAGCATGACTGATGTATTCATAAGCCATGGGTTTTAATAATAAAGACCAGGAAACTAGGGCACTGGCTTTCAACCCCAATTGCATAATTTAATCATCTGGAAAGTTTTTTGTTTTGTTTTTTTTTTAATTTCAATGCCTTAGACCCCACTCTGAGATTCTGACTTCCCTCATCTGGAACATAGACTGAATCTCAGGATTTTTGAGACCAATGTACAGCTAAGAGAAAGAATTCCTAAATTAGAATGAGAGAAATACATTTTATATTTCTTATCAAAATATGCTGTCTCATCATTTCACTTTTTATAGGCATGTGTAGTTTCATTTGTAGATTTTGGTTTACTCTCTGGTTCCTTTGGGGAGCATCCATCCTAATTCCTCCTAGATTCTGGGGTAGGTAGGTATGGGTCATAATTCCAAAAGGTACAATCACAAATGTTGAAATCCCCAAAGACCTAAATCCTGAATACATAATCTGGAAAAAAAATGTTAATCTTTTTAAAGATGTTTATTTATAATTTTGAAAAGAGATTTATTTGAGAAACATAAAAACACTGCAGAACACTTCATAGACCACTTTATACAATAGACAGAAATCATAACATAAATAATTTTGCAAGCCTGAGCATTGAGGTTTACTGACAGTTGTATAGGTATAACAGTTATAAACAAAGAAACTATATTCAAATAAATAGTTCAAAAATTGAAATGTGTAAATGCCTATCACTATGGTTGGTAATTATTTGCATTGTAGCCATCTTTAATAATGTGATACTGTCTGTCTTTTGATGAGATGAGTGAGCCCGGGTTCGATCCTCAGCACCACATACAAACAAAGATGTTGTGTCCGCCAAAAATTTAAAAATAAATATTAAAAAATTCTCTCTCTCACTCTCTCTCTCACTCTCTTTTTTTTAAAAAAAAATATTATGGATCACCACCCTGTATATAGTTGCCCAAAGAGATAAGATCTCAAAAATTTTCATCTTTCGCAAATGCAGTTGTACTGGTGGACACAGTGGCACATGCCTGTAATCCCAGTGACTCAGGAGGTTGAGACAGGAGGATCACAAGTTTAAGGCCAACCTCAGCAACTTAGCAGTACCCTAAGCAATTTATCGAGAATGTGTCTCAAAATAACAAAGGGCTGGGATGTGGCTCAGTAGTAAAGTGCCCTGAGTTCAAACCCTAGTATAAAAAAATAAAAACTGAAAAAACCAAATACAGATATACAAAAGGGTCATCTCTTCATTTAATGAAGTTATTTCAATGTTTTTACACACATGCAATGCTTACACACAAAGTCAACATTGTAATAATGCCCTTTCACAAAGTCAAATTTGCAAAAACGGCATCAAACTAGAACCCTCTAAAAGTCTTTACCCAATTTTTACCTGCAGCATTGGACATGAACAGCATAGAAAGTTGTAAAAAATAATGCTGACAATTTAAAACAGTGGGGAAAAAAACTGAAAGAAAAAAGAAACAAAAAGCTAAAAATTGGACATGTGGAAAGTGTATTACAGGAATATATTGCCAGCAATTGCGAGTCCACGAGGGCAGGGTGAATTTCATGATCATTAACTCTTTTTTGAAGTCCTGCCTCTCAATAAATAGTTGTTTTTTCCATGGATCTCCTAAGAGAATACATTCACATGCATTTTTCTACGTGGTGCTGTTCTTCTGAAATTCTTCTGATTCAATATCCACTTACAGGAGCATTCCCTATCTTCTATTTTGCTTCTATGTTATTTGGGGTCTGTCAAAACCCATTCATTCCACATGCACTCATATACTCTGCAGATTGGGCAGAAACTCTGTGGGTGATAGAAGAGCAACAACATTGAACAGGTATCATCTTTTCCAACTGTGCATCATTTTCAAACCAGTCAGGAACTTTGTTGGTTTCTTCAAACGTGGCTATAATTAATTAAAAACACCCAGGACTGTCATGTATAACTAAAAAGAACAAATCAAAAATTAAAGGAAAAAAAATCCAACTCCCAGGTTTTCATCAGCTGCAAGAAATGCCAATGCAGACAAATGGTACATTTTTTAAATGAAATTTTTGTCATTGCCATATCTTGTAGCCAACCTCTTTCCCAGAATTCAGCTTTCTACTCCTCTTCTATAGTCTTTTTTTTTTAATGAGAATTATGATTTTCAGGATTTTTGCCTTTTAGGATGGTATCTTTGGGGATTATGATCAACATCAGGCTGCAGTAGATACGAGGCCCAAGTGGATTCGTCAATATTCAGTGGGTCAGTAGTCATTAAAGATAAAATTATTCACAACATCTGTAAAGATGGTAAGACAGAGGTTGTGGCTCAGGAGTAGCGCATTTGCCTAGCATGCATGAGGCACTGCGTTCGATTCTCAGTACCACATACAAATAAGTGAAAATAAAAGTCCATCAACAACTAAAAAATATTTTTTAAAAAGATGGTAAGACAGACTTTATTCAGGCCACCATGATATGTGGGGGACCATGACAAGGGGATTTGCACAGGGAGCAGAGATTAGGCTCAACTTTGAATATAACAATAAGTGAGAATTTACAGCCAAGGAGCATGGTGGGGTCAGAGATTCTTGCTCAAGACATTCCAGGGTGGCCAGATATCACCTTGGGGCAATAGAAGAAGAAGAATCAGATCAGATGTTGAGGGTGATGAGATATGGAGGGTGGCTAAACTGACTTAGCAAGGTTCTTGCTAGAACTGGACACTGTAGAGGTAAATATAGCAGCTCAAAAGGCAGGGCCAAGTTGAGATGAAAGTTCAAGAGTAGAATTTGTCAAGGAGAGAATCTTTGTCAGAGTCTCAAACCTTGAACTTTATCTGAAGCTTCAGGGAAAGGGCAGGCAGTACCAGCTTTCTGGACTGGAAGCTAGCAGCCCTAGGGCCTGGAGTTTCTGGAACCACTATTGATAGAGGCTAGGCCTGGAAGCAAAACAAACACAAGGAGAGCAGAGAGAAAGAGGACAAGGCACAACTCTAGTGACATCATCTGAGCACCTAAATCCAGCCCTGCCTGAAGCCTGGTACCTGTGAATCTCATCATAATTGAGCCAATAAGTTGCAGATATTATTTAATCCAATATGATTCAAGTTTGTCATCTGCACGAGTCCTATATTATAAGAATGTTTCTCAAACCTTAAAAATAAGCTTTTATAGATGTGAAGTTTTCTTTCCCTTGTGTCAGTTCTGCCTGGATGGGTTGCTGGGAGCAGTTAATGAGCAGAGCAAGGCAGTGTTTTAGATTTAAATAGAGCTGGCTCTATGTACCAGTCTCACAGATTTGCTGTGAGGATCACAAGGTAAAGTTTGTAATGGGTAGTCCAATAGGCTGTCTTACAAAAATCCTACGTTTTGCTGCCACTGTTGTTATGGTTTATTTATTTATTTACAGTTTATTTACTTATTTATTTATAAAGATGCCTGCTACATCTCAATCTGGGGGGTGGAGGCAGAAGGCACATCATGCTGCCCCTCTTAGTTATGCAAATTGTCAAGCCTGGGGAAAAGGTCACAGGGCTTCCTTGTGGCAAAACCAGATGATTGCCTAGGTGTGCCGAACTTTGAGGACTAGGAGAATCAATTTGCAGGAAAATAAACAGAGGCTCTGGGAGAAGAAATGAGCTGGGAGTCAGTCCGGCTTCTCCTGAGACCTGGGGCTGGTACCAAGGAAAAGCAAGAATAATTTTGAGATGAGAAACCGTGAGAGCAGAAACAGGCCAGTGTCTCCCTGTACAGAGCCATAGAAAACCGGGAGAGAATAATTCTAGGTTTAGGACACAAGACATTTGGGAAACTGCTGTATCTGGGTCTTCCAGTAGAGACCTCTATCTGCAGAAGCAGCTGTGTGTGAAAGAGCCTGTCTTTCCCCTCCATGAGGACAAACAGCTGTAGTAGTAGTAATAGTAGTAGTAGTACCAGTAATAGCTAATAGTTATGAAGAACTATACATTTATAGTAATATCTCCTCCAATAATCTCAACAATCCTGTGAGCTTGGCACTATTGTTATCCTTAATTTAGAGATGACAAAACTGGAGTAAGAAAGATTAAGTGCTTTCTTTGCCCAAGGGATTCTGACTCCAGAGCCCATACTCTTCATGTGACACATGTCACATTCATTCATAGCCCAATGACCATATGGTTCTGTCTAACCACTGGAAGACAAGAGTGTCATTCTCCTGTTACCAAAAGAAGAGTGAACCTGGGTATGGGTGAGCACCAGAAAAAAGTCTCCTACACAAAGGTACTCTCCAATTACATATGCTGTGTGCTCAGTACAGGGGTTCAATAAATTGGGCAAAGTGGGGATGTGGAGCCAAAAGTCTCAGAGAGAGAGAGAGAGAGAGAGAGAGAGAGAGAGAGAGAGAGAGAGGATGAATAAGAAAGAAGAGAAGAAGAAACATGGAGGAAATCATAGAAATTAGATCCAGAATCCAAAACAAGAAGTTCCCGCGGCCCAGCCAGTGTATGCTGGAGCTGGCTAGCATATTAGCTCCAGGGTCACTTCCTAAATTTTCAGGAATTTTGTAAGCCAGTTGTTAAACACAATGATTATTAAAAAATTAAATTATGTAAACTTAAAATTAAATGAATCATATAAAGGACAAAGTAATAAATACACAAAGCAATCACTTTCTGAATTTTCTCACGGCATTTTTCTGTTTTCTATGTCCCTGAGATTATTTTTATCTATTACAAATTGGTGAACCCCTTCTCAACTCTGTGTCCAGCAACATGACCGGGTAGCTGGTGGGAGCATTTACTCCAGAGGAACTCAGCAAATGCTACAAATCAGGGCTTTTGTCCCCTAGAGAGCTGATAGTTAAACATTTATCAACCAGGAACAGCCTTTCTTTCTCAATGCATCTAGACTGAGGGTTGTAGAGAAGCTGCTAAGTGTGCACTGACTTCTCCAGAGCAGAGTTGAGGCACAAAATTTCCACTTGTCACCATCCACTGGTTGAGAGCAGGGAGTTTGGGGAGTGTTATATTGGTGGGTGAGTATTTCCATCTGGAGTTTCTATGGGAATGGACTGCAGGGTCAGCAACCTTAAATCATAGCATTTTCCAAGTATAGATATTCCCTTCCATGTCTGTAAAGCAAGGCCTTCATTCAGAAGCCTACACCATTGTTTGGTTTCAAGGAACCAAAGGCTGGTGCTGAATAGTAATAATCACCTGCCAGGAGCCCATTGACCAGGAAGACTGCCTGCTGCCTGTAACTCCTGGTAACAGGGAGGCCCTTCTGCGAGCCATCCTTGCTCTGGCTCCACAATGACATGGTGGTGCCTCTTTCTCTCTGAAAGCATTTTTACTGAGTATCTAAGACAGAACTGAAGCCAAGCCTGGCAACGTTAACTGCAAGAGGCCTGAGTTGATTTGGCCAACTCAGAATCTAGCTGTGTGTGCACGGGGCTAGCTTTAATTGCTGCCGTAAAAATTCTCTTTACACTTACTACTTTACTTTCCCCTGATGCCCCAGACCCTTTCTCCTCCCCCTCTGTACCTAGCTCAGCCATTACTGGCCACTTACCCTCCAATGTTTAGGGCCCCTTTTAAAGCACTATTAGATGTCTGGATGGTTTATAGATCTCTGGGCTTCTGACTCCATGTACTGCATTACTCTAAAGGCTGGGCCATTAGATGCAATTGCAGAGGGGAAAGTTGGAGGGGGCAGTGCATGAGTTTACTTTTTAATGCATGAATGTATTACACCAAATGGATGGAAATGCTATGCTAGCAATTTTTACTTCTTTAAAGGTTTCTGATTTTTTAAAAATCAATTAGCATCTTTTTAGTTATATTAACTCGAATAGCCTCAGGGTCTTCAGTCTTTTGGAATCCCTCTCCTCTAGTGGCCAATTAAACATGCTCCAGCCTCCACAGCATATACCATGGAAAGCTACTGCCCTACCAGGGATTTCTGAGAGATTCCAAGGGGTTTCATAGTCACCTGGTTATCACACCTCAAATTTCTGATTCCTCAGAGTTCTTGATCTTCTCTTGTCACCTGCCCTTTGAGGGAATACCTCATATTCTTCTTTCTATTCTAAAGCTCTACTAACAAGGTTTTCCATTTAACATTCTTTTTTTTTTCCTTTTAAAGATGTGGGGATTACTAAGAGTTCACAGAAAAATTTTAGACCTCGGGATCTTATGGTCCTGTACCATACACCATAGGGGTATCTAAGTGGCCACTAACAGACCCAGACCTTGACCACTCTCTTGCTTTCTGCCTCACACACAGCTTCTGAGGACTGGCTGTGCATTACTTTAAGATTATGTACATGTCACCACAGAGGCGCCAAATCCAAGGATCACTCTCTTAGAGAGCCCTTTCCTTATCACCCTCGAAAAAAGTTACCCCACCTCCTAGCTACTCCTTATTATGTTGACCTGTTCTGCATTTTTATGTTATTTAGAACCACCTACAGTAATTAATGTATGTACACAATGTGTCTCTCTAACAAGGCGACAGGTCTCCATGAGGGCAGGGCTTTTGTTTATCTTCTCTCTGTAACTCTAGGGCCTGACAGGTACTATGTGGATAAGAATGTGGTGGGAAATGAACATGGAAGAGAAAGGACAAGCAAGTAATGCCCACCCACTACCCAGGGCAGGTATCAACCCTCACCAGTGAGTTTTGGGAGGCTCCTTCCGAGCACCACTCACCAAGACCTTTATAAAGAGGAGCACTGCTTAGAGTGGCACACACCTGTAATCCCAGCTATTTAGGAAGGATGGTGCAGGATCAAAGGGTCAAGCCAGCTTGGGCAATCTAGCAAGATCTGTCTCAAAATTACAAATAAAAAGGGCTGGAGGTGCAGCATGTGCAAGACCCTGTGTTCAATCCCCTCCTCAAAAAAAAAAAAAAAAGAAGAAGAAGAAGAAGAAAAAAGTAAGGCCAACGCATCTGCCAGAGCTATGGGACACACACTAACCAGAAAGGGACAGTTGGGGGAAAGAGAAGTTGTATTATTTTTCACATACCCATAACAAACACATGAAATTTTGAAATTGGCTCACAATAGTCTCATCCTACCCATAACTGGCCTTGGTGTCGATACCAGTCTCAGTCTCAAATTGAAGCAGAACCCCAGATGGACATGGTACATTGGTGAGTTCCCAAATTCAATGAAAAGAGAACGCTGGTTCAATCCACAGCACCACAAAAAAAAAAAAAAAAAAAAAAAAGAAAGAAAAAAGAAAGAAAGAAAAGAGAGAGAGAGAGAGAGAGAGAGAGAGAGAGAGAGAGAGAGAGAGAGAGAGAGAAGGCTGTGGTGGGAGGAACCTTGGGAATTTCTCAGAGACTCCTGGGTGTTTTAAAAACAAAAACAGAGGAGGAAGGGAAAGAGAATCTGTCTTCCTGAGAACACTCCTCCCTCTGGAAAAGAACAGGGTTGGCCTAGAACACACGGGGAGTGCCCTGGGCAGGCAGGCACCTTCTGCTGATGGAGTGGAATTTCAGTTCTTCTCCAAAGGTTTCCCAGGCCTTCCTTTCCAGGGTCAGCCCTCCTCAGGGGCCGTCTTGGAGGCTTCTCTGTAAGATGGAAGGTTCTGTTTCTAATTGAAGCCTGACACTGGAACCAAAGGAAGGAGATACTAGGCACCGCAAACGAACGAACGGAGATTGCCCTTTTGAGTTTTGTAAATTCCACATCACCTCTTGTTTCTCCTTGTGGGCCTCGGTTTACGCGTGCTTTGCCAGATGTGGAAAACCTTTCATTGGTGCAGTGGCTGGGCCGCTGTATTTGGGCTACAGAACTGAGGCAGAATGTGTTATTTTAGGATGTTGCCAAGAGTCAGAGCTACCTTTTCACTTTTAAAAACTAAGAAGTAACATTTTAGGCCCTAATTTATGCTGTTGGTATTTTATTTATTTACTTACTTATTTTTATTTATTTGAGTTAGGAGAGGTAATTTTAATTAGGAGTTTTGGGAAAAGGGAAAATAAACTTTCTGTTACCAGAGAAATTTTGTGTGCAAACACAAACATGCACACGTACGCCTAGGTGTGCACCCACAGGCATACAAGCGTAAACACACACGGAGCTAAACGAGTCAAACAGAAACGTGTCATTTAGGGTGAAAACTCTCTATGTGAGTTACAAGAGCATGTTGTTTAAAATGAAAGAAACAGGAGCCATTTAAATGTAAATTTGTAAACATTTTTCCACAGGATGAAATCGAAGTACTTTAGAACATCTGAAAACTTGGCTTTTTAATCAACAGATCACTTATAAGGACCTACTAGGGGCACTATTAGGCACTATTTCTACCAAGTGATGAAAAATATGGACCCAAACTAGCTTGGATGAAATGCTGAGGATAGGATAAGGAACTGCATGGAATGCTACACGAAAGGTTGGCAGTAACAGGAAAATGAACAAAGGAAAAGTTTATAGGGACAACAACCAGAAGTTTCCTGAACAAATGTTTATGAGAGAATGTCATCAACTGATAAGAAAATTTAAAATGTTAAAAACAAGTATTTGTTTAATCCATGAATGAACAAAGAGCCAGATTGTTGTGGAATGGGGCACCCATTTAACGTGTTTGTCTGCTAGGATCAGCCACTTTCTGAAACAAAGAAATGACACAACTTCTCAGAAAAATCTTATGCAGGCCCATGACTCTAGGAAAGTTCTCAAACTACTCCTAAATGTGTTATTTCCAGTCATTTAAAAATAAAATAAAACAAAGAAAATGTTGGGGGTGGTAATCTAGAAATCTGAGCTTAGAAATTTTGTGGATGGAGGAATCTTAGGTATAAAAAAGTCACATGGACAATGATACACCACGTGCTCTGTGCACAGGACAATATTCCTGAAAAGCAAAACTGTGGGCGGCTACTTCTGGCAAGGTCTGGGTCGTAGGAATTCATTTCCTGCATCCAATACATGCTTTAGGCTTGAGTTATGTGCATTGCCTCATCTGACCTGACCCCATCTGAAGACAACAGCCAAGTGTGTGAAGGTTTGGTCTTCATTCAGTCTTTCTCCTCTGCATTTTTCTGCCCCTAATGAGTTGGCTAACTATGGATACAATATTAGCTCCCTAATGTTGGCTGGTCTCACAAATGACCACAAAATTGGTGGCTTAACACAAGAAAATTTTTTTTCTCCCACAGTTTTAGAGGCTAGAAGTCTAGAATCAAGGTGTCACAGGGCCATGCTCCTTCTAAAGATCTAGGAGAGAATTCATTTCTGGGCTGTTGTAGCTTCCGATGGCTTCCAGCAATCCTGGGTGTTCCTTGGATGGCGGCCCCATCACTCCAATCTGCCTCTGTCTTCATATCACCTTCTCTTTTGTCTCTTTCCCACTCTCTTCCGTGTGTCTATTATAAGGACACTTGTCATTGGATTTAGGACTCACTTGGATAATGCAAGATGGTCTCCTTATCTCAAGACCCAGAACCTAAATACATCTGCAAGGACTCTTTTTCCAAAGAAGGCCAGATTTGCAACCTCTAGGTATTTCAGATTTGAACATACGATTCAGCCTACGATGGGTCAGCAGTATCACAGAATGGCCCACGATGCTGGCAAACCTTTCAAAGGGGCTGACCTCTAGGGAATGCTGTGAAAACATGCCTGAGAAAACATCGTGCAGCAAAAATCCCCCGGAGATGGGAAGAAGACAATGATTCCAAATAGGAGCAACAGGACAGGGGTCACGTTTTAAAAGAGCATTCGAGCTTTTTTTTCGCAGGCTTCCTGCTTGACTTTTAAACTTTCCAGTGTCTGTCTGCTCAATAAAATCAGAACCATCTCAGTCAGATTGAAATCCATGGTCACTTGACTATGAAATCATTTCAACTCTGCCCGCCCAAACCTTTCTTCCTCCCTCCCCCCAGCCCACTCCATCAAGAGAAAGATTTAGCAGCTTGTGGGTTTTTAAATGTCAGAGGCTTCGTCATTCTCAAGAATAGGTGTGTAGTTGGGGGTCAGTGAAGACGCTTCATGCTGCATTAGGCAGAGTGCACTAAAGAGAAGCTGATGGGAGAAGAATTAATTACAGTTTAACAATAATAATAAAAAGCAAAACAAGAGACTGAAATAAAAAAGCCAAGGGAACAAATGGGTTTCCCGGAAGAATGGTGTCTATTCACCGTGGAAAATTTATATGTAGAATAAATGCTTGGGAATTGGAACACAGAAAAGGCAATCAAGGGCCCGAGGAGGCTCCAGCAAGCTGGGGCTGCTTTTCATTGAATTGTCTCATTAGCTGGCTGAGGTATAAATAAATTCCTCCAGCGTCTTTGTTGTCTGACAAGATGGAAAGCAGAATGAGTCTTGGCAGGGCAGGGGGTGGGGGGCTTGGGGAGAGGGAGGGTGACCCTGACAGCCCTTAGAACCCAGGGAAGGGCTGGGACGAGTCTGCCAGTGGGAAAAGAATAGCCAGCCATGAAGGTATCTGTTTCCTTTCATGGCAGACGCAGCCGGCGGTGGTGGGCGCAGTGAGGGCCTGGGAGGGGCCTGAATTCCCAGGGCCAAGAGGCTTTATTCTGAGGCCAAAAGGGTGGCTTTATCATGGCAAGCCCGACTTTCCGTCACCACGGCTTATCCTGGGAGTAACAGTCTGGAGACACAAAGCCTTCCTCAGGATGCACTTGGCCACCAGCTTCCAACAGCAGCCCCCTGAAGACTGCTACACTGTGATTGTCCACTGCCTGTTTTCCAAGAAACTTGTTACAATGAATGGAAGGAACAACATTTGTGAATAATTATTTTTTTTAAATAGGGGATGCTGAGTAAATGGCAGTTGCCATGTATAGTTGCTTTTTAAAAAATAGCAGCTTTGTTAAGATATAATTTGCATCTGTACTATTTGATTCAATGATTTTTTTTTTTTTGTATATTCACAGGTTTGGGCAATCATTCTCACAATCAATTTAGAATATTGACGTCACCCCAGAAGGAAACTCATGTACCCATTACCAGTCATTCTTAATTTTCCCCATGGCTCCTTACCTCCAGACATCCACAAATCTACTTTTGTTTCTATAAAACTACCTATTCTGGACTTTTCATATAAATGGATTTTGTTAGTCCTCCTTCCATTGCTACAACCAAGATACCTGACAAGAACAATGTAGAGGAGGAAAAATTTATTTTGGGCTCATAGTTTTAGAGGTCTCAGTCCATGGTAGGCTAATTCCATTGCTCTGGGTCCAAGGTGAGGCAGAACATCATAGTGGAAGTGTGTGCCAAAGGACAGCTGCTCAGTTCATGGCAGCCAGGAAGTGGGTGGCAGGGAGGAACCCTGGGGACAAGATACAATTCCCAAGGGCACAATCCCTAGTGACCCACCTCCTTCTGCCACACTCCAACTGCCTATGACCACACAGTACAGTAATCCTTCCAAATCATTGATCCATCAAATGGATTAATCCATGGATTAGATCACAAGCTCTCATAAAATAATTATTTAATCTCTGAATATTAACACAGGAACTTTTGGGGGACACCTCACATCTAAGCCATATATGAATCGTAATATTTGCCCTTTTGTGCTGGCTTATTAAATTTAGCATTATACCCTGAAGGTTTATTCATGCTGCAGTGTCAGAATTTTATTCCTTTCTAAGTCTGAACAATGTTCCATTGTATGGATATACTCAATTTTGTTATTTATTCATCCATTAATGGACATCCAGGTTATTTCCAATTTGGTTATAAACATTCGGATGCAAATTTTTGTGAACACATATATTCATTTTCTTTTTAGTATATATCCAGGAGTAGAATTACTGGATCATATGATAACTTTATATTTCCCATTTTGAGTATTTGCCAGTTTGTTTTCCAAAGAGGCAGCAGCATAATTTTTTAACTTCTCAAATTTCTCCATAAAAGTAGATAAAACAGTGGAGGATAGCAAAACAAAAAGCTCACAAGCTTCTGTAACTTGGTTTCTAGAAGTAGGGCCTCCAAACCAGAAGCATCAGCATCCCTTGGGAACTCAGCATCTCCTGGGAACTTGTTGGAAATGCAAACTCCAAGGCCCCACTAGCTCTGTGGTTTCAACACTCTGGGATTAGGGCTCAGGATCTGTGTTTTGACAAGCCCTCTAGGAAATTTGGTTATATAAATTTTAAAGTTTGAGAAACACTGGTTTACAACAAAACTAGGTAACAAGGTATAAGTTACAAACTCTAAAAGTATGAGTAGGTGGGAACAAGCTACTATTGAAAACTGCAAGAACCCTGTGATTTTGACAATTGTGTGGGAGGAAGAGGAGAAAAGGAAATGGACTTTGGTAACCCAGAGAACCAAGAACCCACAAATTGCCTTGGGAATCTTTGTGACCCAATCTGAGAACATCTGCCAAAAGTTGGAGGAAGTTTTATGAAGGCCACTTGGCACATGAGTGCAAAGGAATCCATCATAGGAGGGTGATAGATGCTGGAACGTTCTGGGATCCCAGAGTTTTTTAAACTAGACATTTTTTTTCCCCCAGAAATAAAGTTCTACACTGAAAAGTACCTGTTGGCAACAGAATTTAAACAGATTCACAGGAACAATAGGAGGGGTAGGAGAAAAGGAGAATAAAATGATTCAAATAAAAGTGAGAGAGGCTGGGAGTGGCAGCACACACCTATAATCCCAGTGGCTTGGGAGGCTGAAGCAGAAGGATCGCAAATTCAAAGCTAGCCTCAGCAACTTAGTGAAGCCCTAAGCAACTTAGTGAGACTCTTTCAAAATAAAAAAAATAAAAAGGGCTGGGTATGTGGTTCAGTGGTTAAGTACCCCTGGGTTCAATTCCTGGTGAAAAAAAAAATCCAAAAAACAAAATTGTCTATATACATTTTAAAAAATCAATTTGTCAAAATAACAGAATGAGAACTTCCAAGATAGTGAATCTTGGAAAATTAGCCTAGCCTGTTTTTCTTCCTTAGAGAATTAGAAAAAATCCTTTCATTAAAAATGAGCAACATAAAATGATCACGAGCAAATCCTTTACAAAGTCACTGTAACAGCAAAGGAAATAAGGGACAGAATAATGTCTTCACAGATAATGAAGGCATGTTAGAAAGACATGCCCATAAAACAGATAAAACTTGTAACCTAATATATTAAATGAACCAAAAGAAATTAAGAAAAATGATACATATATGAAAGAATAGCATAATAAGATTAGAAGAATTTAGAAAGGAAGTCATTTGAGAAAAGAAAGATTTGAAATGATAAATGACAACTCACAAAAGAAAAAGAAAAACCATAATCTCATAAAAGAAGACTAAAATGGAAGGAACATTTTCCAATTATCTACTGCTACATAATGCATCACTCCATAATTTAGTAGAACAAAACACCAACAATTGTACCATGCTCCTGGATTTTGGGTTGACTAGAATGGCTGAGATTAGAAGATCTATTTCCAAAATGGCTTCTTCAGTTACATATCTGGCACTTGTGCTGAGATGGCTGGAAGGAGTTTTAGTTAAGACTGGTGATTGGTGTGCTGACAGGTGGCCTATCCAGCATGTTACTCTTGGGGTAGTCGGGCTGTGTCCATGGCGGCTCAAATTTCTGAGAGTGAGTATTCTAAAGGCCAAAGCAGACCAACTTAGTCTTTGATGCATGGACTTGGACAATTCATAGCATTACTTCCCCTGCACTCTTTTAGTCTACATGCATTTAAAGGGAGGGCACAGTGACTCAGCCACTTGATAGGAGGGGCATCAAAGGATTTTTACTCATTTCCTCAGCTGTATGAAATATAATTTGCAGATAATAAAATTTACCTATTATAACTATGCAGCTTGGTGAATTTGGTAATTATATACAATCTTATAACTGTTGGTATATTCAAGATGTAGAATCCCTTCTCCCTAAAATGTTTTCTTATGTCTTTTGTGGCCATGTTTTAGATGACGTCAGAACAGAAACTCTCAGGTCCAAATGATTTCACTTGATATTTAGATGTTAGACAATCCAGCATTACCTAAATTATTTTAGAGTATAATATAAAAGGAAAATGTCCAAGTTCACTTTGTGAAATAGGTATATCATTAGTCCCCAAAAGGACAAAGATTGAACCAAAAAAGAAAACTACATACCAATGTCATTTGTGGATTTCATTGCAAAATTTGAAATTAAATTGTTTCTATTTGCAAATATTATGATCTCATCAAACCCAAAGGACTCAATGGAAAAATTACTATAGCTGAGAAGGAAATTCTGAAAAGCAATAAACTCTAAAATCAACATACAAAAATCTATCACATTCATTTATGCAAACCAAACCAATTAGATGACAGGGAAAGCAATACTCCATGAATGGTTATAAAAAGAAAAATCAAATACCTAGGCATAACCTTCACAAGAAATATCCAAAGTGTTGAGAAAAACAACACTCCTGAAAGATTCAAAAGTAAACATTAAAAAAGGGAAAAGTATACCATATTCTTAGATAAAAAGAATATCATAAATATGTCATTTCCCCCAAAAAAATTGATTATAAAATTAATGTAATATTTCAAGATACTATCATGCTTTCTTCTGGAGCTACACAAATTAATAAGGTTCATTTGGAAGAAAAAATAAGTAAGAAAAGTCAGAACACTTAAAAAGAAGATACAGTGAGGATTACTGGTCTTAGCAAGTGTTAAAAAGTGCTATCTAATTAGAACAGCGTGATATTAACACATGTAATAAAATAAGCAGAACAGAAGTTCAGAAATTGGTTCACTTACAAATGAAAATTCATTTGGTATATGAAAAATAGCATCTTAAATTAGTAGCAAAAAAAAGATACCATTTCTAGTAAGTGATACTGGGATACCTACATAGCTATATAAGAAAGATAAAAGTAGTTTCATTCATTTTTTCATATACCAAAATATATATTTTCCAAGTGAAAAAGAGATTTAAATATAAAACATGAAATAATGCAAGTTAGAAAAGAGAAACATGGATAAATTTCTCTATAACATGACAGCTGGAAAATATGTCCTGTGATTCAAAATCCAGAAGTCACAGAAAACAAACAAACAAACAGATGTTTATTTGCATTAAATATTTGTTCATGACCACTACTCCCCCAATGTCATAAGAAAAGTAAAAATATACTGGGAAAAAATATTTGCAACTTACTTCACAAAGGCTAATATCAAAAATATAGAAAGAATTTCTAAAAAAAAAAAGATAAGAAAAAAAACACTCCTATAGAAAAATAGGGAGAGATACAGATAGTTCATTTAAAAAATAAAACTACGTATGGCTCTTAACCATATGTAAAGATGCTCAGCTTCTCTCATAAGAGAAATACAAATTTGAACACACTGAGATAACATTTCACACATAGAAGTGAAAAAAAAATGTTGGAGTGTGTTTTGGGGTTTTCCAGAGAAGTAGAACCAATATGGTCCATATGTAAAGAGAAAGAGAAGGAGAGAAAGATTTATTAAAGGAGTTGGCTCATATGGATTTTGAAGGCTAAGAAGTTCCAAGCTGCAATAGGCAAGCCAGAGACCCAGGAGAACCAATGTTATAGTTCCAGTCCAAGCCTGAGGGCCTCAGAACTAGGAGAATTGATGGTTGTAAGTTCCCATGTGAGGGCTGGGGATGTGGCTCAGTGGTTAAGCAGCCCTGGGTTCAATCCTTCATACAGAAAACAGAAAAGTTCCCATGTGAGCTCAAATTAAGTCTGAAGCAGGAGAAGACCAATGTCCCAGCTTGAAGATGCACAGAAGATTCTTTTTCAGCTTTTTTACTCCATTCAGGCTTCAATGAATTGAAGGAGTCCCAATGCCATTGAGGAGGGAAGTCTGCTTTATGCATTCCACCAATGCAAATATTGATCTCTTCTAGAAACACCTTCATAGACATGCCCAGAATTGTGTTTAAACAAATGTGCGGGCACTTACTTGTCCAGTCAAGTTGACATATAAAATTACTATCTGATAAGTATGTGGAAAAGCAATTGTTCTTATTCATTGCTACTGGAAATATAAATGGTAATAAGCATTATGAAGGAAATCTGGCAATATCTAACAAAATTGCATATGCATTTATCCTTTGACCTAGCAATCTCACTATTAGGAATCAATCTCAAAGATATACTGGCAAAGTAGAGATGCCAGCAAAATGTTATTCACTATAGCACTGTGTATAATAAGCCAAAAGATCAGAAATAATCTAAAAGTTCACCAATAAGGGCTAGTTGATATAACTATGATATAACCATACAATGAGATTCTATGCAACTGAAAAACAAATGAAGAATAAGGAAATTTTATTTAATTATTTATTTAAATTATTTATTTAATTTAATTGTAGAGCAATCTTGAGAATATTTTGTTAAGTGAAAAAAGAACAGTCCTAAAAAAGGTGTAGAATATTCTCTCATTCCTCTAGGAGAACTACAAATATACACATACACCTATACTGAATTTATTTGTGTATCTCAATACATATAAAAATAATAGAAGAATGTCACAAAAATCTTTTAAAAATTGCTATTGAGGAGAAAAAGACTAGGGCAAAGAGAATAGGATAGAAGATAGACTTTTTTGGGGATATGTATGATTTTATAGGTTTGACTTTGAAACTTAATAATTAACATAATTATAATACAAAATTAAAATTTTAACTTTTAATTACAAATTTTTAAAAATAAAAATTCAAATTAATTCAAATTAATTATAAAATGGAAAGCTAAAGGAAACAAAGGAAACTAATAAATAGCATATCCAGTTGGTAGCTAATCTGACAGAAAGGAATTTTTCCAGATGATTCTAATATATAATAATTGGGGTTAAGGGTGAAGCTCAGTAGTAGAGCACTTGCTTAGTATATGTGAGGCCCTGGGTTCAATTCCCAGCACTGCAAAAATAAACATAAATAAATAAGTAAAAACACAGTAATTGATTTTAAAATACAGTAATCTGATTATACATCCTTAATGGGATATTCCCTAAATTAGAAGTAATAGAAAAAAATATCTTAAAATGTTTTAGTAATGATGTTGTTGGTAGTAATAGTGTCATTCTCAGATTTGTGTTTGTGTATTGAGTGCCGCAGTCCGGCTGCAGCAGAATAACCGGGGGGTGACGAATAACTTCTGTAGATTGATGCAGCAGGAATAGGAGCCGTTTATTGTAGGGCAACAGAGCTATTTATACATTTTGCACAGCTTATCTTAATTAGCATAAACTAGATACATCAATCAACCAATAAGGAATCTCCACACTTAATGGCTCACTTTTGTTACTTCTCAAACCACTCCCTCTGACATTTTGCCAGGCACCATCCAGACTTGTTTACGAACTCTAACATTTCTCTGGCAAAATACCAGGTGTTATTTTTGACTTATTTACAGACCTTAACAATTGAGAAACAAATTAAATGAGTAAATAAGTTTGTGTCAGTGAGAATTGAAATTTTTCAGCAAGATGAAAAAAATAGATGCAAGATTTTGATCAGGCTAAGTAAAAGCACTATAGTTGTGAATCTGAATTGGAGTTACCAGCATAAATTCATAAATATTATTTATATACTTTGTCAACATAAAGCACCAAGAATAATGATGAGCCCCATAATAATAATTAACTCTAATTCCAGATTGTGGTCTCTGGCCTCCTTTTCCCATTACAAGGAACCAGAGCTTCTTTAAGCTCCAGATCTAGAATGAGCCCAGAATATCTTTTTCAAATTACCAGAAAGCATTTAAAATAGTATCAAAAAGACTCATGAACCAACTTGAACTGCATTGTCTTTGTATTTTTTTCTAGAAGCAGACCCCAAGACAAGTATTTTAACATATCTAGTTCATTTGGGAAATGCAGGAACCATGCTTAGAGAAATGGAGAAGTGATACTGTGAAGAAGGGCAGCCAGTGAAGTGTGTGTTATCAAGTGAGGTGCCACTTGGGTGACTAGAGCTTGTTTCTGTGGGGAAATTCTAGTAAACTGTAAAACACACTCTTTTTTTTTCAATTTATTTATTTATTTATTTAAAAAATACATGACAATAGCAGAATGCATTACACTCATTATTACCCATATACAGCATAATTTTTGTAACTCTGTATATAAAGTATGTTCATGCCAAATTATGCCATTATATATGTACTCTGTTTTTTTGCATTACAATTCTTATTTATTTATTTATTTATTTATTATTATTAGTTGTTCAAAACATTACAAAGCTCTTGATATATCATATTTCATACATTTGATTCAGGTGGATTATGAACTCCCATTTTTACCCCGTATACAGATTGCAGAATCACATTGGTTACACATCCACATTTTTACATACTGCCATACTCGTGTCTGTTGTATTCTGCTGCCTTTCCTATCCTCTACTATCCCTCCTCCCCTCCCCTCCCCTCCCATCTTCTCTCTCTACCCCATCTACTGTAATTCATTTCTCTCTCTTGTTTTTTTCCCTTTCCCCTCACTTCCTCTTATATGTAATTTTGTATTACAATGAGGGTCTCCTTCCATATCCATGCAATTTCCCTTCACTCTCCCTTTCCACCTCTCGTCCCTGTTTAATGGTAATCTTCTTCTCATGCTCTTCCTCCCTGCTCTGTTTGTAAAACACACTCTTAAGAGTTACCCCACCCAGGGAGCTGAGGTTTTAGCTCAGTGGTGGGGCACTCGCCTAGTGCATGTGGGGTGCTGGGTTGGATTCTCAGCACCACATATAAATAAATAAAATAAAGGTATTATGTCTACCTACAACTGAAAAAATATTAAAGAAAAAAAAAGTTACCCACCGAAGGGGTAAGAGAGTTGGGGTATATATATATATCAAATGTTGAAGGTCACTGGTTGTTTTAATCAGTTTTTTCTCTGCTGTGATAAAAGACCTGACAAGAACAATTTTAGAGAAGAAAAAATTATTTGGGGCTCATAGTCTCAGTCTATAGATGGTGTACTCCATCGCTCTGAGCCTGAGGTGAGGTAGAAAACATCGTGGAGGAAGTGTATGAAGGAGAAATGCAGCTGAGAGAGAGAGAGAGAGAGAGAGAGAGAGAGAGAGAGAGAGAGAGTGCTCCCCTCACCACAGATAAACTACAACCCCAAGGGCATGTCCCCATTGACCCAGCTTCTCCAGCTGCACCCTACCCAGTAATGAGATAGTCTATAGTTACCACCTATAGTTACCACCCAGTTAATCCCTGATTAGGTTAAGGCCTTTGTAACCCAATCATTTCACCTCACTTTCTTGCACTGTCTCACATATGAGCTTTTGGGGGACACCTCACATCTAATCCATAACACATCTAAACTTCCCACTGTTGGTGAGAGGATTGTTCATTTCAATCCTTCGAGATTTCCTTGTTGAAACAGAACCACCTTCTACTTTGGGGGAGAAGCGTTTGAGGCAGATAGAGATACTGGTGGTTTGGGTGCTTCCTGAAGTGGCAAGTCGAAAGAGATGTGGGCAGTGGGCCAATAGCATCTCTGAGGAGCATCAGTCCTGACTATAACAGATGAATGCCGTCACAGAGGCTTAATTCTGTAGCTTAACAGTTTTCTTTTTTTTTTTTTTAATCCCTCAATTAGGGATTCTTTGCAGAATGCTAGGGACCCAACTCATTGTTTCAAAAACTGGTAACTAAAAGGAAAAACTCTGGTCTTTGTCCTCCCTTTCCCCTCTGATCTGCACTCTGGATAACCAAAGAGCTAAGAAGGGAAGGTTTTCAATATAAAAGGGTCCCTGCTAATAAACAAAGAAGAAATTATTGAATTAGAATGCCACCAATCTGCAACCCTTTAATGATTGCAACCATTATCTATGACTGATGTGCCACAGAAAGAGAGAGATAATTGGGCTATGTGCCTCCTGATTAAAGTATCCTGGAAAAAAAAAAAGCACACTACATCATTACATCATCTATAGTCTCCCTGCAAAACAACTCAGGGAAGAGAGAATGTGTTAAGTAACATAAGAGGATTCAATCCACAAAATCCAGACTGAAAATATTTATAGCAGTGCTGTCCAATAGAAAATTCAAAATTTTCTAATAGGGCTGGAGGTAGAGTTCTTACCTTGCATGTGTGAAGCCCTGGGTTTCATCACCAACACTGAAAATAAATGAAACAAAATTTTCTAGTAATCATTTTTAAAAGTAAAACGAAACAAATCAAGTTTCTTTCTCTTTTTTTGGTTACCAGGAATTGAACTCAGGGCACTCGACCACTGAGCCATATCCCCAGCCCTGTTTTGTATTTTATTTAGAGACATGGTCTCACTGAGTTGCTTAGTGCCTCACTTTTGCCGAGGCTGGCTTTGAACTTGAGATCCTCGTACTTCAGCTTACCAAGTTGCTGGGATTACAGGTATGTGCCACTGCACCCGACAGTTACTTTTTTTTTTATTTTATTTTTTTTTAGTTGCTGAGGACTTTATTTTTATCTATCTATCTATCTATCTATCTATCTATCTATCTATCTATCTATTTATATGTGGTGCTGAGAATTGAACCCAGTGCCTCACACATGCTAGGTAAGCGTTCTACCACTGAGCCACAACCACAGCAGCCCCCACCCCCATGCCACAGGTTTTTTTTTTTTTTTTTAAGGTGGACACAATATCTTTTTTTTATCTTTATGTGGTGTTGAGGATCGAATCCAGTGCCTCGCGCATGCCAAGCGAGTGCACTACCACTTGAGCCACATCCCCACCCCCCACACACTTATTTTTAATAATATGCTGCTTGGCCCAGTATATCCAAAATATTACCCATCGTAACATGTAGTAAATATAAAATTAGTAATGGAATAGTCTACAATTCTTTCTTGCTTACACTAGATCTTTAAAATGAGTGTGTATTTCATGCTTAAAGCCCATCTCAGTTTTCATGCTAAATTTTATCAGATATATTTAGCCTATAGATTTCACAAAATTCAGAGTTGAAAAGATTTTATACCAACTAAATTTCCAAGTTTTCTAATAACTGAATCAAGTATTAGTTTTTAGTTTTTTATTAATTAAAATTAAATGAAATTTAGTTTTGCAGTCACACTAGCCACTTTTCTTCTTTTTTTAATATTTAGTTTTTAGAAGTAGTTGGCACAACACCTTTCTTTTGTTTATTTATTTTTATGTGGTGCTGAGGATCGAACCCAGAGCCTCACACATGCTAGATGAGCGCTTTACCTCTGAGCCACAATCCCAGCCCCACACTAGCTCCTTTTCAAATGTTCACTAGTCAAATGTGGTTAGTGGCTACTGTACTGGACCATGTGGTTTTGTAGGACTTTCAACCAAAAGATTACAAGAGAAAAACAAAGAATAAGAGGGGAAACTGTGAATTAATGAGACTTGAAGAAACATATCAACTCATCACTATGTATGAGCCTTATCTGAGTCCAGATTTAAGTTGTTAAATTTTTTTTAAAAAGTTAGGAAGATGTCTGCTTCCAAATAATCCAGGTAGAGAAGAGCAACTTGGGGTTCTAATGAAACAAGATTGGCCTGGTATTGATAACTACTGAAGATGGGTACTCTGGGATCCTTATGCAGTCATAACCTCAGAGAACCGATTCCAAGATCTCCAAAGACATCAAAATCTACTGATGCTTAAGTCACTTATATAAAACAACACAGTATTTGCATATCATCTATACACATTCTTCCATATACTTTAAATAATCTCCTGTTAATTATAATACCTAATACAATGTAAAGAGTATGTAAATAATTTACACTGTGTTATTGACGGAATAACGACAAGAAAAAAGTCTGCATATATTTGGTACAAACGCAATTTAAAAAATTTATTTTAAATTAGTGGTTGATTGAATTTGCCAATGCAAAACACATGGGTATAGAAAACTCTCTATATACTATTCACTCTATTTTTTATTCATGTTTGAAATTTTTCAAAATAAGAAAAGAAAGTTGTGTGTGTGTGTGTGTGTGTGTTTTAAATAAAATAGAGTGAATTCGAGGTCTCCATAATAGCATTTAGATCTGCTTTCTTGGGTGAAAATCAAAGTGTCCCCAAGGGGACACATGACATACAGCTATGCCATATATTCGAGTGCCATCTGTCGCATATGAGAAATTCCTGCTTTTTTTGCCATCTGACTTTTTCCCCACTGAACACAAGATATTGTGGACACATTTTCATTTTTGTACATGGAGGTATACCTCACAATTGTAATGGCTCCATAGCCTTCCGTCGTATGGCTAGGCCACACTTATTTTAATTACTCCACTCTTGATTGATATTTGAGTTGTTTCCAAACGTTCATTAATATAAACAAGAACAGTGATGAACATTTTCCCTCACATATCCTTTCACATCATGTGGTTATTTCCTTAGGATAAGTTCCAAGAAGTGGAACTGCTGGGTGAAACAGTCATTGAAGATTTTTAAAGCAGATCTTTGAAAAGATGGGGCTACCGCAGCAACCCTGGCCTACTGCCAGAGAGTTCTGTGGTTGCTCAGGCTCCAGGTATTTGGTCCTGTGGCCACAGGATTCTGGGCTGCCTCATTCTGGGCAGAGATTCTCACTTAGGAGGTCTGCCATGGAATCCAGGAACATTCATTTTTAAAGGAACTTCCAGCTAATTCCGATACAGGTGGTCCACGTTGCCATTGGTAAATGAACATTTGTCAACACGGGGTCCTCATCAGTGTCTCCTCAGAAGCTCTGAAAAATACTCAATCCTGGCTATAACCCTGGAAAATTTCTTTTTCAGTGCATCTGAGACAGGGTTGGTATGTGCATATTCTGAATAGGTGAATGCAAACATGAGATTATATCATAACACATTCCTGTATTTTTCCTTTGTTCAGTTTTACACTCTGTCCTCATTTTCTGTCTTCATATGTCCCCCTTCCTTTTCACTCTTCTGCATCTTCACCTCAACTCCATTCCAGGCAACCTCATTGTTAAATTAAATAATCAATGTGCAAGGTGATTTAATCTATGCAAGAATACTATGCATTACATATGTGAATCAGCCAGGGTTCTTAGCAAGAAGCAGAAAACAACTCTAGTTGTTTTAAACAGAAAAGAAGATCTTAAAAAAATACTGAGTAGATGACAGATTCTCTGTGTGGTTAGAGAAACCGCCTGAAGGTGCTCATCCACTGCCTCAGTTGTGCCCAGAGAAGATGGTGTGAATACAGCATGGTTGCAGTGTACTCTATGCTCCTGACACTAGAAAGGAAAAGGCTACCTACCCCAGCAGATACCCCCACAAGCCTTCTTGGAAGAGTAGAAAGATGTGGGGTGCTCTTCCTCTTTCTATTCTACTTGGCTGTAAATCTGATGGCATTTTAACTCAATTCTATGAACCGTTGCTGGCCTCCCTCAAATAAGTGGGCAGTACCCTCTTCCATTTGTGTTTTTATCTTTATCTCTCACGTTGTGCTACTCTGTCATCTTTGGCTAATGGAGACCAGAATTTTAAGGCTGATTGGGAGGGCCACCCTCTCCCAACCCTATGTGGCTCCTAAGATGTGGCACATATCTGCTATGGGCTCTGTAAGGGACTGGTGATCCTTTGAGGGATTCTACCCTGAGCCTTTGTGTGCTGGGAAGAGCAGGTCTGCTTGACAGCTATAAGATCTGGGGAGAAGGAACAAGCTAGCAGGTGCCAAAATCCAGAGCTCTCCTGGCTCCAAATTATCAGCTTATTTGGATTTAACCATACTTTTCTACAGAGTCCCTTCATATTCTGCTTTGAAGCATCCAAATATCCACAGTGGTTAGATCTTCATTCTATTAGCTGGGTTCTCTCAATCTAGAAGCAACAGAGAGCCTGGGCATTGACCTGGCCACTGTTGGCCTTTTTAGAATCAGTGCTGGGGGTGAGGCAGGGGCAGTATCAGGATTAATAGAAGGAAATTTCAGGAAACAACAATTAGAAGAGGAGTATTATAGTAGGAAAAGGTATTTATTTTGTTCATGAGACTACTTGGGGGTCCTCTGGGGTAATAATACCTTGGAATGTGGGATATTTCTTTATGAAGAATTTGTACCAAATAAGTCCATGTTTCTTACAGTATGTTCAGAAACAGAGAAATCCTGTTAGGTCCTCTAGGGGGCATCTATCAAGACAGTTAGAAGTGCAAGAGACTTATTAGGGTGATACCTGTGAAGAATTACAGGAGAGAGGGGGCAATAGAAGGCAGGAAAGAGTGCAGACTGCCACGCAGGTCTGACCCTGGTGGAAGGCGAAAGGAGAAGGGAAGGTTGGGTAGGAAGAGCCTTAGAAAGTCTCTGTCAGCCCAGAAGTGAGCTCCAGGACAGAGTGCCCAAGAGGACTTGTGTGGGGGGCAGAAAATG
The DNA here is from genome assembly GCF_045843805.1 of Urocitellus parryii. NCBI lineage: Eukaryota > Metazoa > Chordata > Mammalia > Rodentia > Sciuridae > Urocitellus > Urocitellus parryii. The sequence goes on along the minus strand of NC_135536.1, from coordinate 116,311,032 downwards.
TGGCAACTAGCGCCCTCCATGCTGTCATTGGCTGGCAGCTGCCCAGGAGGAGCATGGGCTTGGTTCAAAGACTGCAGGGGATCCCCAAGGAGCTGCAGCTAAGGCTGCCAGTAACTGCACTCCCCACAGCAGATGTCACCTTCTTTCTTTTTTTATATATATTTTTTATTGGTTGTTCAAAACATTACAAAGCTCATGACATATCATCTTTCAGACATTTGACTCAATTGGGTTATGAACTCCCATTTTTACCCCAAATACAAATTGCAGAATCACATCGATTACACATTCACATTTTTACATAACGGCATATTAGTGACTGCTGTATTCTGCTACCTTTCCTATCCCCTACTATCCCCCCTCCCCTCCCCACCCATCATCCCTCTCTACCTCATCTGCTGTTGTTCAGTTCTCTCCCTTGTTTTCCCCCCCTTTCCCCTCACATCCTCTTCTATGTAATTTTGTGTAACATTGAGGGTCTCCTACCATTTCCATATGCTTTCCCTTCTCTCTCCCTTTCTCTCCCCCCACTCGTCTTTGTTTAATGTTAATCTTTTCTTCCTGCTCTTCCTCCCTGCTCTGTTCATAGTTGCTCTCATTATATCAAAGAAGACATTTGGCATTTGTTTTTTAGGGATTGGCTAGCTTCGCTTAGCATAATCTGCTCTAAAGCCATCCATTTCCCTGCAAATTCTATGATTTTGTCATTTTTAGTGCTGCGTAGTACTCCATTGTCACCTTCTTTCTTGAAGGGAGATACAAGTGGCACACCTCCATGTCTGCCACAACAGGTTTTAGCAACATTTCCATCGACAAAATCTATAATGTCTTAAAATTAAAGCTATGCATCTGTGTCATAATTACTTTAAACTTGTAGAAAAATATTTTTAAAAAGAAGATTGCTACTATCCACCAGAGATTTTTCTATGGGCAATATATACAAATAAATGTTAGTTTATTTTTAAACGAGATCATGTTTTAAATCTTTTTTACTTAAAATATGAACATATTGATGTCCTCATAATTTATATAAATGTATATATTTTCTAATGACCACATAGCATTCCTCTGTGCAAATGAACCCTTCTGTGTAAGTGGTCCCCTGAAGTCTATATTTTGGGATGGTTCAGATACTCTACGTATAGACAGCTCTACAATAACTGTATTGAGTCTGTGTTGTGTTCTGGGGAGTCTCTAGGGATTCCAGAGCCCTTCTCAGTGACGCTGAAGCTCTACAGTCTTAACAGTGAGGATGTTCCACCCTAGAGTTCCCTTGTCAAGAATGCTGTTAGGGTTTGGATAGGAGGTGTCCCCCAAAAGCTCCTGCATTAATGCAGGAATATTCAGAGGTGTAATGACGGGATTGTGAGAGCCATAATCTAATCAGTTCATCCTAGTTTAATGGACTGACTGGGTGGTAACTATAATCAGATGGGGCATGGCTGGAGAAGGTGGGTTCCTGGAGGTGTACCCTGAAAGGGTTCATCTTCCCCCAGGCCCCTTTTCACCCTCTGATTCTTTTTTTAATTTTTAACATTTATTTTTTAGCTGTAGATGGACACAATACCTTTATTTTATTTTTATGTGGTGCTGAGGATTGAACCCAGTGCCTCACGTGTGCCAGGCGAGCGCTCTACCACTGAGCCGCAGCCCGAGCACCCACCCTCTGCTTCTTGGCCATCTGGAGTGGAGTAGCTTTCCTGCACCATGCCCTTCCATCATGATATTCTGCTTCACCTTGGGCCCAGGACAGTGGAATCAGCCCTTTGTGGACTAAACCTCTGAAATCGTGAGCCAAAATAAATTTTCCTTCACTAAGTTGTTCTTGTCCAGTATTTTAGTCACAGCAATGTGAAGCTAATTAACACAGATGCAGTGTTGCAAAAAAGAAGGACCCCAAGGGCTGGGGTTGTGGCTCAGTGATCAAGCACTTACCTATCATGTGTGAGGCACTGGGTTCCATCCTCAGTACCCCCATAAAAATAAGTAAATAAAATAAAGGCATTGTGTCCATCTGCAACTAAAAAAAAATATGTATAGATGTATATAGAAAAGAAGGGCCCCGAGAGAAGGGCATCTATGCCAGGTAGCTCTGAGCATCCTGGCATAACAAAGAATCAGATCTTGCCTCATGGCTTAGGGAAGAATCATTTTCTCCTGGTGCATTCCTACCAAGAATTATGAACCTTTTGGATTAGTTTTGTTTTGTCATATAACTACCTGCTGCTGTATGAGAATTCCCATGAGGAGAAAGAAATAAGGCGTGTGTGTGTGTGGGGGGGGGTGTCTTCACAATGGAGGACCACTGGGAGAATTACATCATTATAAGAATGGCTTTTCCCAATCTTACCTGGGAACGATCTCCATCTAAGAACAATATGAACACAGTTATCTTCAGTTTCCATGGTGATTTGCAGGACTGCTCCTACAGGGAGCTGGAAGATTGTAATCTATCCCTCAAACCCTCTCTGGTTCCCTTGAGTCTATCCCTCAGTCCCTCTCGGGTACCAGGATGTCACCTAACTGAGCCACAGACAAAGAGGTTACCAGTAGTGCATCCCTGAAGCTGGGGATCGGAAACCAAGGCAGCAGGAAAGAGAATACAAACTGGACTCCAGTGTTCTTTGTTTCCCTACAAATTAGTTTAATTTCTATATTAAGAACCATTTTACCAAGTTATGATTTTCATCTGAGTCAATTCAGACGTTTTCCCCCACCCTTCTCCCTGGGTTTGGAGCCGAGTTCTTGGGGATTCCGTAGTGTCCAGTGAGAGAGTTCTTACTGGTCCTCAGTCTTTGTTGTATATCCCCTGACATCTGCTGAGCTGAATATGATCCCTGCTGACCCAGCACAGATGTCCACCAAGACATGTACACTCCCCATCTGCCAGGCAGGCCACCATCTATGCTGGTCACTCGGCAGCCTTCTATTCCTGTGCTTGCTCCATTTTCTTTAAATATGTAGCAATTTTGAAATAAGGAAAAAAGTTATTAAAATATTGTCATTAAGGGATTGTGTTTAGTAATGCTGGGTGTGGCTGTTCTGTCTTAAAAGGAATGGTTAGAAAGAACCCACATGGGGTGGGAAACGCTCTGGATAAAAGTCATAACTTGAGAACAAAACTAGAACAATGCAACCTGTTACAGATGCAAAACAAACCCACCAGAAGATGTGAATATTGACTTGCTGGAGATTCTTGCAAGATGCTTTGGCTTCATGGAGGAGTCCTGGATTTGTGTGCAAGAAGGGGAAGGGGACTGGAATGTGACTGAAAGCAAGCAAAGCTGTCCTGCCCTGCCCTGTGATGGTTACAGGGCAAAGAACCAAATGCAGGCTGGATCCGAGGAGGATAATACTGCCTGGACTGCCTTCTGGGAAAACCCTGATTACAATGCAAATATACAATTGCACTTCCTCCTTCTATTCCTTTGTAACAGATACCCAGTTGGAGATTATGATTACTGTAGCTAAAAACTACTTTTGTGCTGTGTCTCTGACATTGCCCAGAGCAGTGGATGACCTGACCTGCCTGCATAAATGTTCCGGTTCCCTTGATGAGCCCTGGCCTGAGGATGGGGCCCTAGCCTGATAGAGTTTGATGATACTGTACATTAAGATAAGGCGACCTATTATAAACCTTTCTAGAAAGCAATTTGTCAGCTTGTGTCAAGAGCCTTTAAAAAGTCTGTACACTTTGATCTAGTAGCTCCTCTTCTAATCAGAGTCAGAAACTCAAACACAAATTTATACATACTGGTGTACATTGTTGTATTCCTCCAAATGGTAAAAAATGAAATCAACCTCAGCGTCAATAATAGGGGAGTAGGTTGACTAAATCATGTAAATCAGCCTACTAAGGAGCCATCTTACTGGTAATGAGAAATATTCACAGTATAAGTTTAAGAATTAGGATTCAGAACTGTGCAGACAGTAGTATTTCGATTTTACAAGATTAGTACTTTCAGATTCCTAAGTAAAGCATTAAAATGAAATATATCAATTTATGTGTATATGTGTGCATGGACACACAGACAGACAGACAGACACACACACACACACACACACACACACAGGAGTGGAGATCAAACCCAGTGGTTTGTATACACCGGGAGAGCACTCTACCACTGAACTACCTCCCCAGACCTCACTCCTTTATGACCGGCAATTTTAATTCTTGTCTTTGTATTTCCCACTAGAGAGGAGTATTTTTGTTTGGTATAAAGTTGTTAATTCTGTTTTTTAATAAGAATAGTTGAATGTATTTGCTATTTTAACATACTGTTGCATATTGCAGGATTTTATTTAGTTTTAAGGCTGAATAATCTTTGGTTAGGTGTCTATTTCATTTTTTCTTTCCCACTCCTATTTTAATTTTACCCTTAGGAAACAATAATAAGAACATGAGCATTTAAATCTATTGCCATTATATTATTCATTATGAATTAATTGAATGGCCTGATGATTGTGGTTTTCTAAAGTACAAGTTTCAAAAAGAAGGAAAATCCCTGTCCTTGAGAAGATGGAGTGTGATGAGGAGAGGTTTTAAAAAGAATGCAAATGTTCTTAACTACTATTTTCATCTGTCTCCCTATCAAGAAGAAATGCCATCAAACCAGAATGGAGGAAATCCAAGTTCAAGATAAGAACAGACAATGGAAAACAACTTTAGCTGAATATACAAATTGGACTCTGCCTCCCCTTTGGCTGCAACATGAAAAGTAACATTCCATTGGAAGCCACTGTTCAAATATTTCATAAGTGTCTTTGAATGGCTTTCAAATTCTTTTAAACCCTTAAAACCACAACGAGCGACTTAAGGGTCAGGGAGTGGAGGTAGGAGAGGGTTGAGGGGGAAGAAGCCTCTGGAGAGAATGGGTGGCAAGCTATGGGGTACTTCCTGTGTGTGTGTGTGTGTGTGTGTGTGTGTGAGAGAGAGAGAGAGAGAGAGAGAGAGAGAGAGAGAGAGAGAGAGAGAGACTTCAAAGAGAGCAAAGAGAGTGGTTGAGGGGGGAAGAGATGGGACACAGTAAATAATGGTCTGATTCTCACCTGAAAGATCAAAATTAATAAGGCTTTGAACACTTGTGAAGCCCAGAAAATGAAGACCTGTTTCCTGAAGTGCCAAAGAAGGGCTTTCCTCCTCCTGGGCTTCACAGCACACCCCACCTAGAGGAGGGGGCATTGCAGGTTTGCAAGCTGCTGTAGGAGGGAGAGGCAAACACAAAAGACCAAATGCACCCCTTTCCATTAGCTGCAAGCCTCTTGCTTGCAGCAGCCCAGGCTGATGAGAAAGAGTTAACTTGAAACAAAGCTTACAGTTTTGCTTGTTATATAGGAGGAAAATTTTAATCTAAATTGAGACTGTATTTGACGACTTAAAGTGATATTAGACCTTTTATTTATCATGAGTGATGTAATCAGAAAAGTCACTGGGCTAATGAATTTTCATTCATAGATGGGGAAAACTATGCCCTGCTGAACAGATTTTAAGGAGCAATAGAAATCAAAATAAAATTCCTTCTGGGGCTAGGGTTGTGGCTCAGTGGTAGAGCACTCGCCTAGCAAGTACAAGGCCCTGAGTTCAATCCTCAGCACCACATAAAAATAAATAAATAAGTTAAATAAATGTATTGTGACGAACTACAACTAAAATTTTTTTTTAAAAAAACAATAATTAAAATTCCTTCTGCCTACAACCCAGCATATACACACTACATAGCTTGATTAAGTGAGTTTAAGTCAGTCGGTACACAAAGAGGACTTCCCAAAGGGCAGCAAGAGTCACCTGTGAAATCTTTGAGAAAACTGGGAAAATCAGAGAGAGAAAGAGAAGCCAACAGGGTGAAAATGAAAACCGTTGTCCTGATTTTTAAACAGGGTGATAGATGAAATTTATAATTTGATTGACGAGTACCACCAGTGCCAACCAAACTCTACAAGGGATTATTAAACAGATGGTTTTCTGAGTATTTTAACAAGAAAGCAATTTTTGCCAGGAACTAGTGTGGACTCACTAAGAACCAGCCTAATCTCATTTTTTCTTTAAATTTTCTCTTTTTTCTTTCTTTTCTTTTTTTCTTTTTCTTTTTCTTTTTATTTTTTTGTAAATTGTTTGATTAGTGGATTGGGAGGATTTCATGAACTCTGTAGCTTGATTTCTGTGATGCCTTTTCCTACATCCTCAAGATTATCTTGTGCAAAGGTGGATGTGTGTCAGGTGGACAAGAGGTAGACTTATAGTCAGTTGACAGTGGTTCTTGGGAAGTATTGATTAATAGGTCACTGTCACCTGGAGTGGGAGTCTCTGGTGGCATTCCCTTGTGCTTCAATTTGGCTCTGTCCAGGTTAATCTTTATTTTTTTAATGGACACACAAAAGTTGTACATATTTATGAGTACCGTGGAATATTTCCATACATGTATGTATACTCTGTGTAACGTTGAAATCAGAATAAAACACACATATCTCCTTAAACATTTATAATTTCTCTTGGATGAAAACTTTTAAAATCTTTTCTTCTAGCTTCTAAGAAATAGATAGGACATTATCATTATCTGTAATAACTTGGAAAATGACATAGGAACCAATTTTACCAAACGTGTGGAAGACACTAAGACAGAAGGGATAGTGAACACATTTGAATGACTATAAATCTTTTAAAATCTGTGATCACATGTACTGACACATCTTGGCAATGAAGGTTGAAATATCTGCAACCAGGACCAAGCCTGCTGAGGGCTGATTCAAGCACAGATTTTTACCTCAGACAAATGCTAGCTGGCAGAACCCACTAACCTTGGGCCCTCTTGGTATGTGGATCTCATTGCCATCACCCCAGGGTCAGTGTCTGCCTTAATCTCCTCATTCATTGCACCACACCCCTTGCTCCTCCCCACAGACTGCTCCCACCATTACTAGGCTGAACCTTCCCTGCCACCTGGACTCCTCAGGACCACCTTCCCTACCCCTGCTCTGGGGCCCCTGCTGTGACTCCACCAGGTTTTAATGCCCTGGGCATCCTGCCAGCTCAGGGCCCATTATCAGTGTCTCCAGAGCTCCAGGAATTCCTTTCCCTCCTTCTACCAAGTGTCTACTTGTTCCAACATCCTAATCCCATATATCCCTGTGCATAAATATACATGTACTTCCCATTGGTATGAAATCTCCTAGGGATGAATGTCAACTCTGCATTGTTTAAAAATTCAATTGCTCTAGTACAGAGTGGGGGAGACCTGTCTCAACAAGAGTCTATGTGTAGTCTTTGGGCCAATTCTCCTAAGATCTATTTGCCTAAAATGAATTTGCTTAAAGTCTCAGCTAGTAAAAACACATATCCTAAGAGTATATTTGTCGCATTTTACATAGAATAAAATTACTTTTTACCCTTATAAGGCACTTTGAATGTTGAGCAATTCTTCCTATTTTACCTGTTTTTAAAAATATAAATTATAAAGCAAACTTAAGGAATTTCTACCTTTATTTCACATTTCTATAAGTTATTTTAAAATTTACCATATATTACTTGGCAGTTTCTAATAAAGTTCTTTGTACCCTAGAGAAACCAGTGTATTTTTATACAAAGATACTGTATCAAATAGAAAAAAAAAAGTTCATACCCAGTCTTATTTTTAATAACCAAACACTGGAAATAAAACAACTGTCTACTAACAGATGAATGGATAAACAAATTGTCTGTATTCATACAATGGATTGCTATTCAGCAATAGAAAGGAATTAACTATGGATAGCTTTAATGACATGAATTAATCTCAAATATATTACCCTGAGTAAAAGAAGCCAGAGAATGCATAGTATCATTCCATTTAAAGTTTAAAGATGGTCATAAATTATAGTGAAAGAATTGGTACAGTTCTTATCCAGGGGTGAGGATTCACTAGGAATGAGCACAGAGGAATTTGCAAAGTGAGATATTCTATTTTGTGATCTGGGAAGTTGCCATATGTGTGAAAAGACATATACATACAAAGTTAGAGTTCTACTTAAGATGTGTGTGTATGGCACAGCATGGTGGCAAATACCTGTAATCTTGGCAGCTCAGGAGGCTGGGGCAGGAGGATCACAAGTTCAAGGCCAGCCTCAGCAACTAAGTAAGGCCCTAAGCAATGTAGTGAGACCCTGTATCAAAATTTAAAAACTAAAAAAGGATTGGGGATGTGGATCAGTGGAAAAACACCCTGGATTCAATCCCCAGTACATCCTCTTCCCCCCCCCACCCCAGCTCAAAAAAAAAGATTTGTGCATTTTACTATATAAAAATGAATACCTCGACAAATTAGTGCTTAAAAATCTTTGTTTCATACAAGTTTAATCTCAGAAACACACCAAGTTTGCACATTTTTTACCTCTGGTTTTCAGCTTAGTTCAGTCAGGTTTTTACATACTCGTGTTGTGCCACACAGATTTTTAGGGAGAATTAGCACACATATTTGGGGTGGCACCTACTTAGTGACCTCACTTCATTTGAATAGTAGCAGTGTGCTCCATCCCTCAGGCATAGTCAACTCCTTCACAGTTTAAGTTTCATAACTTCTGTTGGTGAATTCATGCTGGGTGATGAAACTGAGCCACACACTGCTTTGGAACACAGTGTCCTGATTTTAGGTAATTGGGAGTGTTTGCACCTGGGCCTGAGCCACAAGCAATTTTCTCCAGGTTTCCTCAGTCCTCAAGGCCTCCACCCACATCTCATGTTGATCCTAATGGAGGCTGGCCGGCACCAGCTCGTATCCTGCGCCCATCTTCCTGCTCTCTTGGAGCAACCCCAACTCACTGGGCACGCTTTGAGTAAGCAGAACTTCCTTGAGGTTGCCAGAGCGATGCGGAGGTCAAAACTCTCACTCTGTCTCTCAGGTTGGCTTGATTTGCTCCCTTGCTTGGAAAGGCCAGAGAGTAGGCTCTTCAGGGCCCACCTGGCTGTCCGTTTAGATTGCCCTCCTCCTGGGATGAGAGTACACTGTAAAAGCAAAAGTCCATTCGTCAGTCTTCCTGCTTGTATTGTACTATGCTTGTATTTACCATATGCCAAATACAAGCCACACATGAGGACAGTCAAACTCTTCCTCTGAGAGTGTTCACCTGATGTTTTATTAATATGTGTATAATGTTGCTCAGGGCAATGCCTGGTAAAATCCCCAACTGCAGCCTTGACCTCTGACTCTACCCAGATAACATTCTTTCCTTGCTTATGGGAAGGAAAGGTATTAACTGATTATGACTATTCTTCTTAAGTAAGGTAGGCTAAGTCCTGGTGCTTTTTTTTTTTTTTGGTATTATATCAGCCTGGTAGCACTGAGGAGAAAGAGCATTACCCACTAATCCCTTGGTTAGAGACCCTTTTGTTAAGGAATCCTGCTTGCTTGCTCCTTTGCTCCATAAATAGATTAAGAAGAACTGTGTTCCTTTGTGTACCAAATAAGGCAAAAGGAAATTATAAACAGATTGCATGTTGGCCCTAATATTTGTCCTGGGAAGAAGAAAGAGAAAGAAGGACTTCTCCTTTTATCAGTTCAGGTGGAGGGTTAAAGGTAGGGTGGATAAATACTTTTATTCATTTATTTTACTTTATTTTTATTTTTTATGCTAAATTGCATACAAGTTAGAGGGCTTTGGCTAGTCTCTTCAAATTTCCCCTGGGTCCAGGGAAAAAAGGCCTTGAAACAGAGGTCTGTAGCATTTTAGCCAATACCATGAGGCCCTCAGTAAGCAAGATGGCACATTATCAAGGTTAGAAGCCTAGTGTCCAGAGTTAGACTGGCTCAAGATTGAATCCTGACAAGCCAGTTGACTAATTTAAGCCTCAGTTTCCTCATCTGCAAATTGAAGTTAAAAACTGCTTCACCAAGCTGGAATGATAGTGCACCCCTATAATCCCAGCTACTTGGGAGGTTGAGACAGGAGGATCATAAATTTAAGGCTTGGCAGCTTAGCAAGACCCTTTCTCAAAATAAAAATGTTTTAAAAGGCTAAGGGTGTAGTTCAGGGGTAGAACATTTCCCTACCATTCATGAGGCCCTGGATTTGATCCCCATTATTACAAAACAAACAAAAATCATGAAAGTTAAATGAGCTAATACATGTAAAGAGTTAGGCACAGAAAAAGTCTCAATATTATTGTCTTTAAATATGAGGAACAATTGAGGAAACCAGAGATAATTTACTGGAAGAGAAAGAATTGTCAGATATTCAAAGAACTACCCTGTATTCACACAGGGACTAAAAAGCCCTGTGTTGGATGGTTCCTTTCAACACTAAATGAAACTCCAGGCCCCTAAAGGGCTCTGCCTTGAAGGCAACAAGATTGGGGAATAAAGGTGCTGATTCAGGATTGGTAGCTAGTGACATCCAAGGTCCTGGTTGAAGGGTGCAGAAGCAGACTCAAGCCTGCCCCTCCAGCTGAGCCCAAAGCACCTGGAACCCAGAACAGCCCAGGGAGGCTGGGGTGGCCGTGCGCGTGCTCTTCTTACACGTAGGGGTTTATCCTGACAGCAGCCTTTTAGACAGATCCTAATGCTATTCCTAGTACTTTGTCCACTTTTGGCGAGGCCATCTCAGGTCACAGGAGCACTCCTGCTGGGCGGAGTGGAGTTTGTTTCCTTGTGGTCTGGCCAGGAAGCACCAAGCCGGGTGGCCGAGAGGCTGGCTGCCTTGGCTGGAAGACCAAATGACTGGCCAACTGGTGCGTCTCCAGAAAGCAGACTGACTCTCCTTGACTGGCCAGTTCTCTTGCCACTGTTGCTGCCTACAGAACATCCCCCTCCAGCCAGCTGATTTCCTCATCACTACACTTGTAAATAGTGTGATTTATGACTGTGCTCATCCCTTGCTGCTCCCTGGGTATACATGCTTTCCCTTCCAGGCTAGGAAGTGCATAATGAATTAATCGCCCTGCCTTGGGTTCAATACGGAGCTGAGCGTTTGCAGATCTTTATTGTACTGTGCAAGCCAAGTCGAACTGCTCAATTTATACTCCTAATTCATTTGAGTTTGTGCAATTCTGCCTGTTCCTGGGGAGCTGCAGGCTCGTGGCTGCTTGGTCTCTGAGGCAGCCCCCCCTCCCCCTCCCCAACCCATTCTCTCCTATGAAGAGTGAATACCAAAGATGTCTGGGTGCTCAGAGAAGCCACATTACTTCCTCAGAGACTTCTTTCTGGGATATCTATGTTCTGCTTAGTGCTGTTTAGGGCATTTCTCCGCATCCAGAGACACTAGCCTGTGTGCCTTGCACAGAGAAACCACACGGGAGATGTTTGTGGAATGAATGGTCATAGTTTCACCAACATGGAGGGTTTTTTTTCAAAACCGATAGTTCACAGTTCTCTCTTCCCTTGTTCTGGTTCTGTAGGACTTTAGGGTAGAGTTTTACTGGGTCTCAATGCTGATGAGACCCAAGTGATGAGATAGGACAAATTATTCCTCAAGTTCACTGGGAAGCAGTGAGAAGTAAAGATTTGTGGTTTTACAAGGTGGGTTTGGCCATTTTTCTTCATGCTTCAGAAATCGAAGACATAAGCATGTACCTTTCACCCAATGCTTGAGTATGGAAAAGCAGGTGGGCCTTAGGGTTCTAGCGGGAGCAGAGCTGACACAAGCATCATCCTGAGGGACTCCAAGAAGCAGGCACATTTAGTCTGGGACATATGCTCCCAGATGGAGTGCAGCTCCATCGTGGCCTTGTCCATCTCAATCATCCAGTGGAGCAGGAATAGGGGAGAAATAATGTTGATGACAGGCCTTCCTCCTGCAAACTGCTACTCCCACAGAACACTGCAGGAGACAGGAGCAGTCCTGGCAACAGCCATAGAGGGGTGTGGAGCTTTTCATGCATGCATCATAGAGGATCGAATGGCTGCATCTTATGAAATCCAGCTAGATGGGGGACACTGTGCCTGTCCACCTGTTACCATGTGAAGCCAAATGGGTTGTAGAATGAAGCCTATGTAGAACTTCTGAATTAAAAGATTAGCAGAATATTAGTTGATATAAGAATCATAAAAAAAAATTAGAAAATCACATGGTATCCCTAACTGGATATAAGAAGACATGATCTCTATAAAACTAGAGCAGAAAACCATAAGCCAAGAAAGCACCAATGGTTTATAAAAATGCAATGACCTGTGAAAAATTCAAATTGGAGTCAGAAAAAAAGAACTGACCCAGAGAAGCCCAAATAGTGATATCAAAGACAAATTTGAGAAACTTTCCAAAAGGAAAGAAGGAGATATATGGGGAGAATAAAAAAATGAAAAATAGAGATCTGCCTTAAGTAATGTAGATACTTCTGGGTAAGAAAGCAGAGCATCTGAGATGAGGAATAATTGAAGACTCATTAAGCAAAATACCCCTAATGGTAAAAAGTCTGGAGTCTTCATATTGAAAAGCTTTATTACATCCAAAAGGCTACACATGAAAGCAACATCCAGGCACATCTTGACAATATTCCTGAATTATGATGTAAAGGAATATATGCTTTAAGTTTATAGGTCGACAAAATCAGTTACCTACAGAGACAAAAAAAAATAGGTAGGCTCAGACTTCACTCAATAATATTAAATATCAGAGAACACTGGAGTGACATTCACAAATATTTGAGGGAAAACTTTGTGACTCAAGGTCATTAAGTCTGGCCACTGTGACTTGTGTGGGTAAAAAAAAAAAAATCCATAGAAAGATATATATTATTAGAACATGTGTAATCCACCTCTCCTTCTTTACATATCTTTCTTTTAGAAATTACTTATAGATGTGCTGCTGGAGACTACAAAATAGACCCAACCAAAACCTCAAAAACCAATGAGAGGGGGCTGGGATTGTGGCTCAGCGGCAGAGCGCTTGCTTAGCACGGGCGGGACCCGGGTTCGATTTTCAGCACCGCATAAAAATAAAATGCATTGTGTTGTGTCCATCTACCAAAAAAAAAAAAAAAAAAAAAAGATTCTCTTTTTCTCTCTCTCTCTCTTTCTCTCTCTCTCCTTAAAAAAAAAAAAACACACAATGAGTGAAGACAGTTTGGCAGTTTCTTACAACACTAAACATAAATCTAACAATCACAGCTTTTGGTATTTACCTGAGTGAGTTGAACTTATGTCCACACAAAAACATGCACACAAATGTTTATAGTTGCTTTATGCAAAAACTTGGCAGCCAAGATGCTCTTCAGTAGGTGTGTGGATAAATAGACTAGTAGACATCCAGATAATAAAATATTACTCAGCAATAAAAAGAATCTACCTAGCAAGCCATGAAAAAACATGGAGAAACTTTAAATGCATATTACTATGTGAAAAAAGCCAATCTGAAAAAGTCCCATATTATGTGACTCCAACTACGTGGTTTTCTGGAAAAGGCAAAACTATGATAGTGGTTGTAGGAGATTCTGGGGAAAGAAGGGAGAGAAGGATGAAGAGGTGGTACACAGAAAATGTTTAAGGCAGTGAAACTATTCTGGATGTACCATTATAATGGATACGTGATCTTTCATATTTATCAAAACTTGGAATGAACTATACAAAGAGGAAATCCTATTGTAAACTATGGACTTTAATTAATAATAATATATTACCATTGGATTATCAATTGTAATAAATATACCATGCTGCAGAATTTTCTGCAAAATGGCCTCGGATGATTATTTCATGGTAAAGCCCTCGGCTGACAAGCCCTTTCTACTGGCCTGAAGGTACGCAGCTCTATAGTCCTATTCCTTTGAATAGACAGAACTTGAAGAAACAACATCATTTATTACCAAGAAAATACAAAGCCGAATCATAATGAGGTAAAAATACGAATCCACTAGAGTGACTAAAATTTAAAAGACTTATGATACCAAGTATTGATGAAAATGCAGAGCAATTAGAACTCTCATACATTGCTGATGGGCAAGTAAAAATGGCACACCATTTTGGAAATCATTCAGCAGTGTCTTACAAAGTTAAAAATAGTGTTTCCATAATACACAGCAATTCCATGACTTGGTATTTACCAACTGAAAACACTTGTCCATAGACACTGTACACATATCTTCATACAGCTTTATGAAAAATAGCTCCAGACTGGAAATGTCCATCAATAAAGAGTGGATAAGCAAATTGTAGTAGCAATAAAGAAACTGAACTATGGATTAATGTATCATTGATTAATTTCAAAACATCCCATATGCACCCATATATGAAATTCTAGAGAAAGAAAAATTTATCTATAGCGGCACAAAGCAAATCAGTAGTTGCTAGGGGTTGAGGAGGGGGGCAGCCAGGAAGGAAGACTGACAGTTAAGGGACATTAGGGAGATGGAAATGTTCTGTATCTTGATTGTGGTGGTGTTGGTTACATTTTATTTTTCACATACCTGCCAATATATGTTAAAACACATTGAACTTTACATTAAAATTGTTACAGCTATTGTATATAAATTATACCACTGGGATGAAAATATAAATTATAGCTCTGTGAAGTTGACTTTGAAAATAATTCACCAAACAACCAAGGATCACTGAATGTTTGAGGAAAGCATTTAACTTGGGAAAGATAGGCCAAGGGGAAAAGGAGAGAGCTGAAGAAATCAGGCTATTCATGGACAAAAAAATGTCAAAAAATGAAAACTCATCATTAATATCTTCACAGATTTTCTTCAAAAAGTATACCTGCAAACAGAAAGGTTGTTATAATGGGGGACTGGGGTTGTGGCTCAGTGGTAGAGCGTTTGCCTAGCATGCATGAGGCACTGGGTTCAGTTCCCAGCACTATATACAAATAAATAAAATAAAGGTCCATCAACAACTAAAAAATATTTTTTAAAAATACAGTAGCAAAAAATTTAAAAATGATGAAAAATATTGCAATACTGGTAAAATCTTACATAAAAGTAGGAGGAGAAAATACTAAAGAGATGGAAAATAGAAGACAAAAGAAAATTTAGTCCAAGATAAGATTTATAGGTGTTCCACAAAGAGGGTAGAAAGAAATCAACAAAGAAATAATTCAAGAAAAATTTTTAATACTACAGGATAAGTGTTTCCAAATTGAGTGTGTAGCAGGTGAAAACAGACACAAACCAAGGTACAATATGAGGAAATTTCAGAAACTAAAGACAAAGAGATGTGTCCAGAAATGGAGGGGGAAAAAGTTTTCACACAAATGGTTAAGAATTAAAATTGCTTTACATTTCTTGATTACAGGCTTAGAAGTTAAAATACAGAGAGTAATCCCTTCAAAGTTCTGAGAAAAAAAATGTATCTGACCTAGAATTTTAAATCAAGCCAAATTGTCATTAATAGTGTGTGTGTGTGTGTTGGGGGGGGGTGCATAACAAAGATATTTTCAAACATGCAAGGTTTTAAAATATGTACTTCCCATGATACGGGGAAGCCCAAGACAACCTACATATCACAGCCAGCTCAAACTGGAATAGGTCAGAAGGATACAGGACAAGCACTACAAGAAAATGAAGTTGAGTAAATATCTAATGGATCTGGAGATACTGTCAGTGGCTTTTAAAGAATCAACAGAGGATTTGGGGTTGAATTAGCAAAAATAATGCACACAACATACACATGCACATGCAAAACCCACTCAGCAAGTGGGAAAATTAAGACAGTTCATTCCAGGGAAAAATAAAACCTTATGAAGGGAAGGAAAAAGAATCTTAATCATAGGACACTCATCCTTCAGCTATGAATAGTATTTACATCATCATGTAAACATTGAATACCAATGTTACCACATATGACATAAGTGAATTGAGAACACAAGGAGATGGGAAATATGCATGCTTGTGAAAAATCCAGAGATAGAAGTAGAAGCATGTTATTTAGTAGTTCAAAGGTCAATGGGATCATTTAAAGAGTCAAAAGTGGTTGCCTTAGGGAAGTCAGAAATTAAGGGAAAGGGAGACAACTGTGCAGCGTTTGTAACAGGCCATTGCAGAACTCTTCAAACCAACAAGTTGGGGAGATGGCTGATTCCAGGGCTAGGACAGGTGAGCACAAGATGAGCTAAGAACAGAAAATTATGTCAGGAAGGGCTCAGGGAATGCTGAGTGCATGGGACAGGAAAGGAATCAGCCAGAAGGGCACCCGGCCACATCAGAACACACAAGTACACACTGTGTTATAAATGGATTATTTTGAGGAAGAAAAAAAAATCTGTGCACTTATACTAAAATTTGGTAAATAAATAATAAATAAATACATAAGTTGGGGAGAAGGGAGGTCGTTTAAAAAATGGCAAAAATCAGCTGGTGAATGTGGAAAGAGTGCTGGAGTTAGAAAAATCACCATTTTGAAGTCACTGTCATAAAGACCAGATCAGGTAAGGCCCATGGGAGGAATTTTTACAAGAATATTTATATGGTCTTAAAGTGTCTATCCACAGGCTGCATTAGTTGCAAGAGAGGGGAAAAGGGTGGGCTGGGGCTGTCGCTCAGTGGCAGAGTGCTTGCCTAGCACATGTGAGGCACTGGGTTCAATCCTTAACGCCACATAAAAATAAACAAAATAAAATAAAGGTATCGTTCACCTACAACTACAAATTAAAAAAAAAAAAAGAGAAAAAGGATCCACTTGTGTAGTGAAAGAAATAGAGCAACACCTTGATAGTGTGATCAAAATTAGCAGCTGTGAGGGCTGGTGAACAGTATGTGCTTCCAAATGTGACACCCTGAAAAAGACAACATTTCCAGTACCATGTCTGGCCACGAAGCCTAACTGCCATTCACTCAAAATCAGACATTTGAATCAGTGAGAAATATTCTAGTTAAAAAGATATGTGGGAGGGATTGTATCCTTTAAAAAAAATCTATAGTCATTGTCCTAAAAGTCAAAGAAAGAAAGGCTGTGGAAATGTTCCAAATTAAAAGAGGTTAAAGAGACATGAGAGGTAAACACAATAACTGACCCTAGACTGGATTCTGTGCTGGAGGAAATGCTATAAAAAAACATTATGAGATCAACTGACAAGTTTAGACTATTGACAGCAGCTTATATCAACGCAAGTTGAAAATGTATGAAGTGATTACTGTAGTTAGGCAAGAACATATCTCTATTCCCAGGAAATATCTCTATTTCCTGGGAATAGAGATATTTAAAAGTATTTAAAAGTAAAGGATAATCATATATATAATGTATAGAATATGTATTCATATATAATATAAATACATATAATAATTCAGAAAAAATTATTATCACATGAAGAGAGGGAGAGAGAAAAAGAGAACATGATTTTAAAAAATGGGTTTAAAACATTAACAATAAGTAAATCTTGCCATTTGGGTGTTCCTTATGCTATTTTTATCTTGATAAGTTTGAAATTATTGCCTGATAAATAGCTTAAAAGAAAGTAAGCACCTTTTTATAACCCTTAATTTTTAATGAGAAATACAAGGAATACTATGTATCTACTTTAAATAAAATGTCACTAACACAATTTTTTAAAATCACCTCAAGCAACCTGGGTACTGAATATGTTGCTGGGGAAAGACTAACTAGCCACAGGTTCCACAGATACAGACATAGATAATTTATAGATTAGATATACATGGAGATATATTTCTGTGTCCCTCTTTATGTTTTCTTCAACTTAGAATCTGTTAATATGTATTCACAATGCTTAAAGTTCAGCATGTACTTTATGGTTTTAGTGATTTTAAAAACACAAGAGCATACATACAAAATTACATTGCATTATTATTATAAGGAAATATGTAAAATTGGGTGAATTTCATTTTCTGCTTCATAAATATATGTATTTTTAAAACTTTCCCTAATGAGCATATATTACGTTTATTACCAAAATAGATGCAATTTAAAAAGCCAGCCTATATAATTTGGCACATATCATGTGATCACAATCATGTAAAATTACAGACAACAAAAGAATGAAAAGGAAGGGGTGTGAGAATGTGATGTTTTTCATCTCTTAATGCTTTCATATTTTCCTAATTACTGCTGTAATGATAAGACATTAGTTTTCTTTTTTTTTAACCAATGAGAGAGTTGCAGATTATTTTGAAATGAGATCTTCATCTCACTCCATGCACCATAATTAATTCCAGTGATCTTAATTTTTTAAATTGTAGCAAATTAGGAGATATTAATCAAATATTAATTAAACATGAAACCTCTCGAAGGGAGTGGTTCTCTAAGCTTAGGAATACTGAGAGAAATCCCCCCCAAAAAATATAATATCTAAAAATTCTGTAATGACAAAAGTCAGGATAGCACCTCAAGTTCTAAGGATGAAACTCCACATTTTGAAAGAAGCACTGACCTAAGTTTCCTCAGGCCTACCCATTGGACTATTCTATTCTCCCTCCATTCCCCAGTGGTCCATGCTGGTCCCTGATTCTTCATTCCCTTGACTCCCCTGTGAGACAACCTGACAGGTCCTGGTGCCACAGGCACCCTTCTTGACCTTGACATGGAGCGACTGTAATTCTTCCTACTCCCCAACTGCCTCTTTGCTTCCCGACTCTCCTAAGAATGAAAGCCACTATCCCTCTCTTATCCTACTTCCTGGCAGAAGGCGAGAGGCTTCTCTTCCCAGTTTGGCCCAGGCCTCCTGCAGAAGGGCCAGCACTGCTGTCCTCCTCTCTCCAGGATGGCGTCTTTGTCTAAGATTGCTGCTCGTCTCCGGCAGCGAGGCGGGCCATCTGCTGATGCCTACCACCAGCTGCTGTCTCGTCTTAGCTTTCTCATCTCTCCTGAGAATTCCCTGGCTTTTGGAAATGGGGTATTCTCTTTTGCCCTTGCTCAGCCTGGGTCCTTATCTTTTGGGAGATTTCACAGTCTCCCTGCTTCATTCAGTTCAGCCCTAGTTTCCCCCTTGGGGACTGAGATCTGTAGCTCTCCCCAAGTGAGTCCCCTACTGTCATATATGACATCACAGAGGAGTATAGAAAACAAAGTACATCCTGGAAAGTATTTGAGAACACTCACAAGGGACATGCAGCATCCACCAGAAGGAAAACAGATCCTGGGTCTCAAAATCCCAAGGGATCTTGGTTTCATGTCCCCATATGGAGTCTCAAACATGTGAATCGCACGCCAGGTTGGAAATTTACTTTGCTGTGGTTTCGCGGGGGGGAAATCCAAAAATCTAAAAGGAGCACAATTCATTTACATCAGCCTCTTTTTCTACCTAGTAAGCTCTTCCCTATGTTTCCACATTTTTAAATAGACACACCTTGGGACTGGGGCTGTAGCTCAGTGGCAGAGCACTTGCCCAACATGCGTGAGGCAATGGGTTCGATCCTCGGCACCACATAAAAAAATAAACAAATAAAATAAAGGCATTCTGTCCATCTACAAATTTAAAAAATAAATAAATAAAATAAAATGAAATAGACACACCAGTCGGGGGCCAGAATAAATGTTATCTCCCTTCGGGAAATCTATGTTCACCAGGTAAATGAAATCTTTCCTCTTTCTCAAATCTCCTAGTCCTGCATTCAGACAAACCCTGGAAAAAACAGAGGCTGCCCCATCCCTGCTATGATGTTTATTCCCTCCCATTCTCAACCTGCTGCTCAGGCCCGTGCACCTATTTGGTCAAGTTACAGCATGAAGCAAATTGACCCAGCAAAGCTGCTTGCAGGTTCAGAGAGATCACAGTTACAATTCTCTGTGAATGGCTGCTGAACTGGTGGAGGGAGAAAATGTCTACCCAGACCATGTGACTCTCTTCGGCTGTATCTTGACCTCCTGCTGTCTCCATCATTGCCTGGTTCCTGCCAGTCCCAGGACTTGTGAGCCTGGAACGGTTCTCTTAGCACTAATGAGTTACCCCCACAACTTGTTTCTCTTCTTTCCTATATTTTAGGGAGCTGAGCCTGAGATGGGATTTGTAAGCAAGAGATGTGTTGGGAAGTGTTCTTTAGAGAAACCTGTGGGAGAGTGAGAGAAGCAGAGTGAGATGGATAGGGAACTTGTCAGGGAGAATCTAGCCACAGCCTGATTTCACAGTGAGCTCTGGAGCATGTAGTATACTGTTGAGGTCGTACTGCCCAGAGGCAAGGAGGCCGGACTGGAAGACCCACAATTCCTTAACCACTGATGCCTTCAGAGGCAAGGAAGGAGGGCTTGAAACTTTCCACACTACACTTCCAGATTCTATCAGCCAAGGGCCAGCCTCTGGGAAAAGAGTGCAGGTGTGAACAATTAATAGCCAACACCCACCGAAGCTAGGACGTGGGTGCCTTGACATGGTAAAGGGTACCTGGGTGATACCAACAACATCTGCTACATCCCCCTTACTTTTCTCTAAACCATACATACATAAATCCCTAGTAGTTGGACATGAACACAACCAACTAATTCCAGTCTTAATCAAAAATATGAAATTCCACATTACTTACTTCCCTGGATTAGACAAGGGGTCATTTGGAATTTTCACCACAGAATTTTAGATTTCGTCTAGTGTTGTCTCTTCATTTCAGGAAGGAAACAAGCACAGAGATAATTTGTCTCATCCAGCAAATTTTGTAGCAAGAACCAAGCCTGAGACCACTTAAGTGTCAGATAAATGCTATTCTACTGTACTGCTGTTTCTGTTGTGTCATTGAATTCCAACGATTTTGTTAAGATTTTCTATTGAATCATTATTGAAAATGATTGTTAAATTCAATCCTTTGAAAAAAGTTGCATGCCAGGAATAGTATTCCACCCTGTGATTTATATCTTTGATGAGGACATGGAGTCAAGCCAGATATAGAACCTACTTAAAACCTTACAAAGTTTTAAAACCAAACTTGAACCTTCTGGAGTTCATTTATTTATTCTTGGCAACTTGCAGCTTCCTGGTTCTTGGAAAGTTGCTGGCTCATTTAGAAGAAAAACTCATGAGACTTCTTGTGCATTGAGGAGCTCTTATAGAACAATCTTTTGAAGTGTAAAGTGTAAATGAATAAGAAGCAGAAGACGGAAGTTCTCCTAAAACACACATGGATATAATCATTGAGGGAACGAGCACTCTAGGCAAAATACAGAATTATTTCTTATGCCCTCAACACTGAGGAAATTGTCTGGTGCCCCAAATATCCCAAACGTAGTAGAGTTTTCCCTTTGTCTGAGACTCTCTCTAACTATGTGCATGGCTTAGGTTAATGCCAAAGGGTACCCAAGGAACACGGCTAGGCCTGACCATTCCACACTAACTTCTATGCATTTCTCTTGTAATTCACTCCATCCACAAAGGTTCTTTATTCTTCCTAATCCAAACTGACCAGAACTATCCACCGTGAATTTCGAGAGTCTTTAAGTTATAAAAGTGTGATCATCTAGTTTCATGACCATCATGGGTCAAATAGGACTATAGCATTTCTTTTTAACTGAAAGGCCCAACACTCTGAATTCAACTGCCAGGAAAAAGGGGTCTCCCTAGAACACAGAAAAATTTTTATGACACAAATAGAACCTTTTTTTTTTTTGCCATGAACTTAATGTTTTAGTCAGCTTTTTGCTGCTATGACCAAAGGACCCAATCAGCACAACTGCAGAGAAAGTTTGTCTGGGAGCTCATGGTTTCAAAAGTTTCAATCCATAGACAGCAGGCTCCATTCCTCAGGGCTCGAGGTAAGGCTGCCCATCATGGTGGAAAAGTGTGGCAGAGAGGAGCTGTTCACTTGGTGATCGGGCAACAGAAAGAGAGGTATCCATTGCCAGATATAAATATATACTCCATAGCCATGCCCCCAAGAACCACGTCCTCCAGCCTCACCTACCTGCCTCCAGTTCCCTCTCAGTTAATCCCATCAAGGATTAATTCATTGATTATATTAAGGTTATAACCCAATAATTTCTCCTCCAAACCTTCTTGCATTGTCTCACACATGAGCTTTTGATAGACACTTTACATTCAAACCATAATATCAAGTGTTGTGTTCGGGATGTGAGGTGTCCCCCAAAAAAGCTCACATGTGAGACAACGCAAGAAGGCTTAGAGTGAATTAATCCCCTGATAGGGATTAACTGAGTGGTAACTGAAGGCAGGTGGGGTGTTGCTGGAAGAGGTGGATCAGTGGAGGCATGCCTTTGGGGTAAATATTTTGTATCTGGTAAGTGAAGTCTTTCTCTGCTTCCTGAGGTAATCCTGAGCTGCTTTCCTATGCCCCACTCTTCTGCCACGATGTTCAGTCTCACCTTGAGCCCTGAGGAATGCAGCCTGTTGTCCATGGACTGATACCTCTGAGACCATGAGCTCACAAATAAACTTTTCCTCCTCTAAAATTTTTCTGGTCAGGATTTTTAGTCACAGCAGCAAAAAAAAGCTGACCTTCAGTCATATAGAAGGGCAGCTGATGTCTTCCCTGGCCCACACTTCAGCTGTCTCCTAGCACAAATTCAGCTCAAGTCTTATTAAGATAGCTTGACCAGTTCTCTGTGTTGTATGAAGATGACTCTTTTCTGTAATAGTTGGTTTCAAGCATAGAGCACATGTAAGCAATTGTCTAATGCCTAGAAACTTAGTTTTGCTTATTCCGGTCAACTGATTTCCAATTTACCACCAACATTGCTCTATAGTATGATCCAAGGGGAATATTTTAAATTGCCCCTCCACTCTTTGATTAATATGAACCATGCTGTGATTTGAATATGGTTTGTCCCACAACATTTCGCATTCTGGAAGCTTAATCCCCAGTGTGGCAGTGTCGAGATGGTGGAACCTTCAAGAGATGGGGCCTGGTGGAAAGTCACTAGTTCATGAAGTCTCAGTCCTCATGAATGGATCAATGCCAGTCTTGTGGAGGGGGTTGGGTCTCTCAGGAGTGAGTCTTCACAACAGCAGGGTGTTACAAGGCAAGGCCACCCCACACTTAGTTTTTCTGGGAACCACCATTTCCCTTTCTGCTTCTCCAACAGGTTAGCATAGCCAAAGGGACCCTTTTCAAGATGGCAGGACTATGCTGTCTGTACCTTCTACCTACCAGAATTCTAAGCCAAATAAACTTTTTATAGTGTGCAGCCTCAGGAATCGTTGCTCCTTACTTGTTATTTTTCCACACTTTGAATGGAAATGGGGGAACATGTTGAAGCATTAGCTCTTTTTTTTCCCCTCCTATCTCTACCTCTGATGTAAACAAATAAACAACAATAAACAAACAAACAAAAGCCAACAATGGCTGTTGTTCGATCTAGGTCCCTCCAGAGGGACATCTGAAAATGTGGACATAGAGTTTGTGAACGGAGCAAAAGATGAAGATATGGATTTGAATGTCCTCTACCTGGGCTGTTAGTTGGAACTTCAGGGAAGATTCTGAGGTGCTAATCATATGCTCAAAGAATTAATAGATCACATGTAATATGTAATGTGGTCTACTGTGTAATAGCCAAGGAAACTGAAAAAAAAAAAGTGAGGGAAGAGCACATTTTAGAGGATGTTAAAACACATTGTAAAGCTAGTCTAAAAAAAAAATAACACTCCTACAATGCCTGATAAAACAAGATAATCACACTATGGCATGCATATAACAATTGAATATGTGAGCAGTAAATGGCTCCAGGTCATGATATTGGTTACTAGTTATTTTAAAATTTGATTAGGTCTTGAGGCAGAGATAGTGCTTACTAAATGTTTTATGGGATCCCTGACAGAAAGTAACAATCTTCAATATTGTAGAGTTGCAGGTAGAAGCCCCCTGGGTCTCTAAGTCACCACCAAGAGGGGCATCATTCAAGTGCCACCCAACCATTGCTGGGGTTGTGACCTAACGCATTGTTGTGTTAAGGCATTGAGATTTCGGAAGGATCTGATTGATGCAGCACCTAGTGTTAATTATCTAAAATACCAACACCTTCATATCTCATACTGTATATTAAGATCAAAATAAATCCCAGTTAGAATAAGACAAAATGTTGGAAACTGGGAGAAAAATAAAGGTGAATGCTTATTCAATCTCGGGGTGGGGTTTTTCTTGGCCTAAAATCAGTAGAAGAAATTACAAAAGAAAGCTACATGGTTTACAAGCAAATTTTAAAACTCTGTTCAAAACATATTTGAATTAAAAACAGAATTAAAAATTGGGAGATTACATTTGCAGTAAATGTGAGGAGGAAGTGTTAATATTCTCAATGTTTCAAAAGCTCATAAAAATGGAGGCCGGGGAGAGAGAAAAGATTATCTGAGGCAAAGCTTTAATCATGGCTGGCGTGTTCTGATACCTAAAATGTTTCTGAGTTCCCCATTTCTGCCAATTGGTTTGCATTCTGTACATGCAAACTGTATTTAACATTGGCTCAAATCCAACCTAATTAGTAAAGTCAATCTGCCGCAAAGAAAAGATCATTATAATGCTTCATGCAGCCAAATGTCCATGATGTTTCTAGTATGTGCTATTGGAAGTTCTCCACTTGACTGTTCCCCTCTCTTGGCGCAAGAACTGGTTATACCCCCCCTTTCCAGGAGCTCAGGAGTACTAGAACTGTCCCCAGGAACAGAGCGGAAGCAAACAATGAAAAAATTTTAGGCCATTTAAAAAACTAATCCTTCTAGTACTCATTTGGTCATGAAGTCATAGAAAGGCACAGTATGGATCCCATCAGCTGGCACTAATCACTTCCGATGCATTTCTTCATTTAATCCTCACAGCAACCCTAAGTTAGGTATCGTTTCCCCTGCTGTTCAAATAAGGAAACTGAGGCTCAAGTTGAGGAAATAATTCAACCAAGGTTATACAAGGAACTAGCAGAGCTGAGATCTGAACCTCACTATGTTTGACTTCAATAGTATGGACCCAAGCACTGCCCATGTTATCTCCTACTGAACTAAAAAGAAAGTTTCCAAATAGATGACATTTCTTGGAAATATCAGGATTTGAAGGCATGAGAGGATGGATGAAGAGGGAGCAAGGTGCTAAAATCTGGATCTTAGTGTCCCTCCCAAAGGCTCATGTGTTAAAAGCTTGGTCTGCAGGGTGGTGCTATTGGGAGCTACTCCGAACTTTAAGAGGTAGGGTCTACAGGAAAAAATTAGGTCACTGGAGATGTTTCCTGAAAGGGATTACTGGGACCCCAGTCCCTTCCATTTTCTTTCTTTGTGCTTCTTAGAAGTGAAGTGAATGATTTTACAATGCCACATGCTCCCATCATGATGTGCCACCTCCCCACAGGCCCAAAAAGCATTGGGGCTGATTGATAATGGGCTGGAAACCTCAAAACTGTGCCTCAAAATAAACATTTTCTTTTTATAAGTTGGTTATCTCAAATATTTCACTATAATGATGGAAAACTAACACACAAAGGTACAACTTCTACTGCCAGCTCTCTTCTAGCCTGAAACAAACAAGAAAAAAATCTATGAAACATTGGTGTTTAAGATATTGGAATATCAGGAAGAGAAGGACAGTAACCCTGGAGAGATGGGCCATGTTGCTGGCAGGAGGAGCCCAGGTGAGCTTCCTTGAACTGAAGAGACAGAGGTGGGATGCCAAGGTAGCCAGAATTCACAGACCAGGAATGTAGAAGGCTGCAGAGATAAAAAGCTCTGGAGACCTGTACCCCTGAAGTCTTCAGTTACTTTCATTCAGTACGTATGAACAGACAATCTAAGACCAGGAAAGACTGGAAATTAGAGGGAAAATTCCTGGAGCCCATATGAGACTGAAAGTGGTTCTCCTTTACTGCAGATTGGAAAACCTCAAAATGCATGAGGCATTGGGTCAAGTTCACAGAAAGGTTTTATCTAATTTGTGGGACAAAATTAATCCTAGAATAAATTCTTTTCTGGTTCAGTCTAACAATGCTTAAAATAAGAACTGAAAAAAAAAAATCAACCTGTTTCCAAGTAATTTAACTGCATCCCAGAATAAATTTCAAGAGTTTTATAGGAATAAAAAAAAAAGTATCTGGGACCCAACAAGGTAAAATTCACAATGTCTGACACCTAATTAAAAAACCAGGAATGAAAAGAAGTTGGAGAATAAGAAGCTTAATGAGGAAAATAATCCACTGCAACTGTCCCAGAAATGGCACAGATGGTTGAATTAATAGACAAAGATAGTAAAACAGTTATGATAACTGTATTCCAAGAAAGTAAAGATTGATCATGTTTAGAGAAATGGAAGATATTTTTTAAAAGATCAAAATCATGTCTAAAGAGAAAAAGCTACAGTGTTGAAATGAATAATAAATTGATTGAGATTAAGCATCACAGAGAAAAGCATAGTGAACTGGAAGACACAGAAACAGAAATTTTCCAAAATAAGTACTATTAGAAAAAACCCTAAAAGGATAAAAAGAGCACCAATAAGATATGAGACACCTATAAGGGCCTAAAACATATACAAATTCTGTTCCCAAAGGAGTAAAAAAACAAGAACAAGGAAGAAGAAGAAGAAATAATAATGGCTGGAAATTTTTCAAACTTGATGGAGACTATATACCCACATATCCAAAAAGTTCAACAAAATCCAAGCACATAAAATATGAGAAAATTTTCACTGACACACATTATCAGCAATTGTTTAAAACCTGTAAGACAACATCTTAAAAGTATACACTGTACCCTTAGCCACACAGGAACTAAGATAACAATGTCAGATTCCCCTCAGACACAATGTGAGCCATAAGAGTAGAGCAACATTTTTTAAATACTGAATGGAAAAAAAAAAACACCCTGGACTTTTATACCCAGCAAAAATATGTTTTTGAAAACAAAGATGAATAAAAACTTTTAAAATCATATGAAAACTGGAAAAAAATTCACAAATAGGTGGCAGGAAATGTTGAAAATGAAAATTTGATATCAGACACAGATGTGAATGTTACAATTTGGGAATAAGGTGTCCCCTAAAAGCTCATGTGTGAAATGATACAGGAACATTCAGAGGTGCAATTATTAGATCATGAGAGTTGTAACCTAATCAATAGATGAATCCACTGATACAGATTAACTGGGTGGTAACTGTAGGCAGGTAGGGTGTGACTAGAAGAGGTAGGTCACTGAGGCAATGCCTAAGTGATTATATCTTATCCCTGGTGAGTGGAGCAACGTGTGCTTCCTAGTTGTCATGTTCTGAGCTGTTTTCCTCTGCCATACCCTTTCTCCATGATGTTTTGCCTCACCTTGAACCCAGAACTATGGAGTAAGGCAACAGTGAACTGAACTTCTGAAACCATGAGCCAAAACAAACTTTTCCTCCTCTACATTGTTCTTGTCAGGTACAGTGGTCAGCAACCATGCAAAAGCTGACTAAAAGAGAATTGGTAACATAAATGGAGTCATTGCTAGGACTAACCTGAACATGTGGTTCAGAAACCTTTGGAGATGATTTGCTTGGGGAAAAATTTTGAGAAATTTAGAGATGCAGGCCAGAGAAGCTTTAAAATGTTATAAGCATAACTTAATGGATGATTCTCACAGGAGCTCAGAAGACCCAAATAGGACTGTGGACAGTAATGACTGGGTTCATAAGGTTTCAGTGGAAAAGGAGGACTCTATTGGAAATTGGACTAGAGGCCATTCATGTTATATTGTAGCAAAAAGTTGGCTACATTTTGCCCATGTCCTCAGACTTTCTGTGAGGCTAAATTTAAAGGTAATGGACTAATTAATCGGGTAGAAGAAACTTCAAGACAGCACAGCATTTGAGTGTGGCATGGATATTGCTGAAGGCCTTTAGCCATGTTTACTGTGAAAATAAGAATTAGAAAAAATTGAAAAACTTACAGTTTCATCAATGAGAGTAAAACTTCAGCTAAGGCAGTTGTAGTTGTTAAAGATATTATAGCCACTAAAATTTGAAAAACTTACAGTTTCATCAATGAGAGTAAAACTTCGGCTAAGGCAGTTGTAGTTGTTAAAGATATTATAGCCACTAAAGATATGCTAAGTACTTTACACTAAAAGAATAGGAAAGATGGCTTGAAGGCATCTCAGGAATTGGCAATACCATACACTTCTCAGGTTCAAGGGTGTAATAGTAACAAATACTTTGAGAAGAGACCATGGGCACCCTGCTTGCACAGGGGGTCCTAGGAAGTTTTTTCACCATGCTTGTCTGCCTAGTCACTCATAGGCCACAGCAGCCATGGTCCTAGGAAACTTGGCTACTGCTCAAGATAGTGGAAGACCTTGATGTCAACCACATCATGCTAGTTCTTCAGAATACAGGGTACTTGAATTAGGGGTCATGGAGACTTCCACCAAGATTTCAAAGAAAGGCCTGGGAGTTCAGACAAAGTGTAGCAGGACTGGAGTCCCTCCAGAATGTCCCTGAGTGGTTGACACATGAAGAAGGAAGAGGGAAGCTGCAGCTGCAGTGGAGATCCCTAAGATTAATAAATGCCAATAATGTGGAATGTCTGCTGAGGAAAGCTGCAGGAATTGAGCTGAGAAGCCATGTGGACTGCAACTAGCAAGGCCGCATTGGCAGAGCTACACAAGCCATTTGGAGAGAACATCACAATGCTCCAAGTATCTCCAGATGCCAGATGTGGAGCTACATGACTTGTTTGCCCAGCTGGATTTTGGTCTTACTTTGATCCCATCCCTTTTTTTCTATGCCATTATTTATCCCTTGGGGAATGGATATGTTTACTCTGTGCTATTATATATTGGATATTTGTAACTTGCCTTTGATCTTTACAGGAGAAAACTCCATGAGTTTGCTTTGAGTCTCAAATGAGATTTTACAGTTGGACTTTTGGGTCATGCTGTAACTGCTAAGAAAACAGAGACTCTTGGAAATGGACTAAATGTATTTTGCATTGTGAGATAAGCATGAGCTTTTGGAGGTCAGGGCAGAATGTTAAGATTTAGATTTGAGATGTCCCCCAAAAGCTCATGTGGATGCAGAAACAATCAGAGGTAAAATGATTAGATTATGAGATTTGTGATCTAACTGTTGGATTAGTCCACTGATATGAATTAACTAGGTGATAACTGTAGGCAGGTTGGGGGCAGCTGGAGGAGGCAAGACTGGAAGTGTACCTTTGTGGTTTATACTTTGTCCCTGGTGAGCAGAGCTCTCTTTGCTTTCTGTTTTCTCATTCTGAGCTGCTTTTCTACTCTTCCAACATGATGTTTTGCCTCGCCCAGGGCTCAAAGCTATGGAATCAGCCAAGTGTGAACTGAACCTCTGAAACCATGAGCCAAAATAAACTTTTCTTTCTCTTCTTTATTCTTGTCATGAATATTGGTTACAGCAACACAAAAGCTAATTAAAACAGTGGCTCTACCAAAAGGTATGAAGAGTATTGGGAAAGATAACTGTGTATGTTCATATATGACTTTTCTTATGTAATCTCTTTAAATGATTATTTACTATTTAAGGCAAAAATGATAGCAATGTATTTGGGAGCATAAATGGAAGTATACTGAAAGGTTTCTATACTGTACATGAAATGGCACAATATCATTCAAAGGTAGAATGTGATAGTTAAAAATATGTGCCATACACCCTGAAGCAGCCACTAAAATAAAAGAACAGCTAAAATTTCCACAAATAGCATAACAAGGAAAATTACCCAATTAATTCAATAGAGGACAAAAGAAAAACAAGAACACAGAAAACAAATATCAAGTTGTTAAATTAAACCCAACCATGTAAAAAAAATACATTAAATGTACATGGTCTAACCTCCCCAGACAAAGGCAGCAGTTGTCAGAAAGGCTAAATAAAGCAAGCTACCGCCATAGGCCACCTACAAGAAACTCACTTTAAATATAAAAACACAAATAGGTTAAAAGGAAAGGGATGGTGTGATGGTTAATTTCAGGTGCCCACTTGATTGAATTAAATGATACCTGGAAAAGGTAAAGCATTGTTTTGGGGTATGTCTGTGAGGATATTTCTGGAAGACCAGCATTTGAATTACTGGACTGAGTAAGGGAAGATCCATCCACTGTGGATCTTCCAATGAGCTGAGGTTAGGATAGAATAAAAAGCAGAAAGAAGGTGAATGTACTTTCTATCTTTCCTCTGGGGCTAGCACACCCTTCTTCTTCTACCACTGGATATCAGAACTCTAAGTTCTCTGGCCTTCAGATTGTGGGACTTGCACTGGACAAACAGGTCTTGGGCCTTTGGCCTCAAATTGAGAGTGGCACCATCAGTCTCCCTGTCCCTCCAAAATGTATATGTTGAAATCCCTACCCTCAAGGTTAAGAGGTGGAGTCTTTGGAACAAACTCACATAGTGATCTGATCCTTGGCAAAGGTGCCAAAAACAGGGTTGTAGATGTGGCTCAGAAGTAGAGCACTTGCCTAGCATGTGTGAGGAACTGAGTTCAATTCTCAGTACTGCAAAAACAAAGGTGCCCTGTCTTCTAACAACAAAGAGTGCTGGGAAAACTCACTACTTCCCATATATGGAAGAATGAGAAAAGATCCCTATCTCTTACCCTGCAACTTCTAGAAGAAAATGCAGGATCAACTTTCCAACATATAGGTATAGGCAATGACTTCCTCAATAGGACTCCTAAAGCTCAGGAAATAATACCAAGAATTAATAAATGGGGCCTGGTGCAGTGGCACATGCCTGTGATCCTGGCAGCTCGGGAGGCTGAAGCAGGAGAATTGCAAGCTCAAAGCCAGCATCAGCAACAGTGAGGTGCTAAGCAACTCAGTAAGACCTGTCTATAAATAGAATACAAAATAGGGCTTGGGATGTGGTTCAATGGTCGAGTAACCCTGAGTTCAGTCCCCGGCACCAAAATAAATAAATAAATAAATAAATAATGAGATGGCATCAAATTTTAAAAGTTTCTACACAGCAAAGAAAACAATTAAGAATGTGACATGAGAACCTACCGAATGGGAGAGATAATATTTCCAAAAAACATCTCATAAAGACATATCCACAATTTATAATAAGAAGTAATAAGAAAAAATACAACTCTATTTTTTAAATAGGCAAAATAATTTGAGGAGATGCTTCACCAAAGAAGATATATGGATAGTGCAAGAAAACATGCTCAACACCATTAATAATCAGGAAATGCAAATTTAAACAACTACATCTCATTGGAATGTCTATAATTAAACAGACTGATCATACCAAGCTTTAGCAAAGGAGAGAAGTAATTTTAAATCTCATATAGTGCTGGTAGGAATGTAAATCATGAATCTACTTTGGAAAACAGCCTGGCAGTTTCTTAAAAACCTTAAACTTGTACCTACTACTAATCTGGTTTTCATTCCTATGTGTTTATCCAAAAGAAATGAAAGCTTATGTTCATAATCAAAATGTAAATGTTCAAACTAGCCAAAAACCAGAAGCAGCCCAAACAGGTATTTGAGTAAAAAAATTATGGCATATATTTGCAATGGAATAGTCCCCAACAATAAAAAGGAATGAACCACTAATACCATTGATTATTGATTGATACATATATCAGTGAGGAATAATCTCAACTAGACTAAGTGAAATAAGCCAGACCCAAAACAGAAACAAAATAAATGTACCATATTGACATGAAATACTACAAAACACAACTTACAATGGCAGAAAATAAATCAGTGATTGTCTAAGATCCGGGAATTCAGGTAAGTTAGGAAAGGAAAGGAAGAATTACAAAGGGGAATTTAGGGGCATTATAGATAGTTTCGTTATCTTGATTATAGTGATGATTTTCTGAGTATGTACACATGTCAAAACATTTCAAACTTGCTCTATCATACATAGGTTATTGTTTATCAATTACACATCAATACGACATACAGACATACTGACCAGAAGAACTAGGAAAGGAGGGCCTGAAATGTTTGGGGAATGTCACTGGAGAATACTTTGAGATTTATGACCTTTGAAGATGAAGGATCTGATTGGCAATGATAGAAATAGTTATAATTATAACTAATGATTATTGCTTTCTTACTCTTTTATTATTTCATACAAGGGGAAACTGAAGCTCAGAGAAGCTAAGCAACTCATCCAAGATCACGGAGCTAGTGAGTGGCAAAAGGGACTTGGGTCCCACAGAGTTATCCAGATCACTGGAAGCTTCCAGAACAGACCACAGGGAGCCCTGGCTTTCCTAATGCATTGGAGAGATGCTGGCACAAGTCCAGCTGCCCTGACCCCCAGTCCTCCAGACTCTGCAGGCCTTCTCCAGGCTCCATAAGCCCTCCCTCCCCTGCATTGCTGCTGATCCTCTGAGGCCAGGCAGGCAAAGCCATTGCTGACAAGTTTTGACTTAGTAGCATTGGTCACATGAATTCCAAGCCAAGAGGCTGGGAGCCAGTGCTCCAAGAGACATTTGAGAACATGTAGACGGAAGCCGTTGGGAAAAGTGACGCACAAGGAAATGCTTGGAATATCTACAGATTCAGCCACTTCTCTGAATCTTCCAGGGGGAGGAGAGGGGAACACAGGGCCCCATCATGACAGGTGCCCCAGGATGTTTCATTAGGCCTGGAAGAACCAGAAGAGGAGGAGGCAGACACCACGAAGCCCTAAGGGTCCTTTGCCAGACAATATCCAAGGCGAAGGCTTCATTACATCAGTGTGGCAGGCACAGCCACTCCTGCCACCACAGCTGGCTCTCCCTGCAGAGAGAAAGGAATCCCAGGTACCCTGGCACTCCACCACCATGTCAGGAACCCCCAGACGCTGCTGCAATCAAAAAGTCTGAGATGCCCCACTCCAGAGATAGGAAGGAGGGTGTCCTCTCAGGGATTTTTGGCATTAAAATTGTGCTATAAGATTATTACCACCATATTACCTTCTCCTTCAGCCACCATTGGTGGCTCTGAGTCATCCACAGCCCCCTTTAGGTTAGCCTTACTTGGAAAGCCAAAGAAAATCCCTACCAGTTCTCCCCTCTCCAGTCCCCCCTTCCACGTATATTGGCTTGTCATGGCTGCTGTAAAAAATTATTACACACTTAGAGGCTTAAAACAACACGAATTTACTACCTCACAGTTCTGAGGTCAGAAGTCACAGGGTCCACATCAAGTGCTGGCAGGGCTGCTGTCCCCACCAGAGGCTCTCATGGCTTGTGCCTCTCTCCCATTGAGAAGCCTTTCTCACATCACCTCCCTGTTTCTCTTATGAAGACCCTTGTGATGACCTTGGGCTCACCTAGAGAATCCAGGATCATTCCCCCATCTTAAGGTTAGTTAATTAGCAATCTTAATTCCATCTACAACATGAATGACCCTCTACAATATTGCCACACACATTCACAGGTCCCAAAGTTTAGGACATGAACATCTCCGGGGAGCTATTATTCTGTGTACTACAAACCCCTGAGAGAGAAAGAGAGAATTGACCAAGGGGATGGACTAGGGTGATGTTGTCAGGTGGCCTTGAATAACATAAATAGTATGCTGTTAACTATGTTGATTTTTAAAAAAAATTAAGGAAATTGTGTATTTTCAAGAAGTTTAAAAGAAAAGAAGGTGAGTCATCAGAGTCTCCCCAAATAAGCTTTAGCCAAGAAGGTTGATGAGCAGGAGAAATTCTGCTGTACCTCCTGTCATAAAACATCACCAGTGACACCCCGATGTTTTTTCCCTGCTGAAAAGATCTTGGAAGTCACCCAGGTGAACACTTGTCTTTTAAAGATACTTGCAAGCCTCTGTATCCAGGCAAGCAACGATGCCAAATTCCCCGGGGCCTCACCCAGTCTGACAGTATGAGGAGCTACTAACAAAGGGATTTTAGAAAATTCTTGCCAGCCAAAGACACTGCCATTTCTTAATCCTGAAAATGTCACCCACCTTGGGCAGTCAATCGGTTGCCTGTTTCCAAGCAGCCCTCTTGGTCTGTTGTAGCCGTGGTTTCCTCTGTTAAAGCAGCTGAAGGGGGAGACCTGGAATCAAATGCTCATTGGAGCCCCTTTCTAGAATCCAATCCTGAGGTTTGCCAGTTACAGAGCTGTGCTGAGCATCTGTGGGTACCAAAATAATTTATCACAAACCAGGTGGCTTAAAA
The DNA here is from genome assembly GCF_045843805.1 of Urocitellus parryii. Taxonomy (NCBI): domain Eukaryota; kingdom Metazoa; phylum Chordata; class Mammalia; order Rodentia; family Sciuridae; genus Urocitellus; species Urocitellus parryii. The sequence goes on along the minus strand of NC_135536.1, from coordinate 116,277,149 downwards.
CAACCAAGATTGATTTTCTCATAGTTCCAGAGGTCAGAATTCCACAGCTCGAGATGTCAGAAGAGCAGGTTCCTTCTGGAGGCTATGCAGGAGACCCACCTATGCATCTCTTCCAGGCTCCCGGTAGCTGTTCACCGTCCTTGGCTTGTGGTTATATCACTCCAATCTCTGCCTCCATCCTCATATGAATTGTTTTCCCTGTGTTTCTTCTCCTTTCTGTGTGTCTTCTCCACTTCTTATGAGGACGTTTGTCATGGGATTAAGGCCTACCAAGATTAGTTCAGAATGCTCTCATTTTAAGAAACTTAATTATGTCTGCAAAAACTTTTTCAAACCAGGTCATGTTCACAGGTACTATGAGTTATCACTTGGTCATCTTCTTTTGGCCAGGGGCGGGGAATATAACCCACTATAGGGTGAAATATGAAATGGCATTTGGTAGAGTCCTTTCGAACCTCTCTCTCCAGGTGTAGCATACTATTTATACTCTTCAAGGCCACCCACAGCATCACCACACTCCACCCCCTTAGTCAATGTCCATAAATTTTTCTAGCAGCAATGCCCTCTCATCGCCCTGGAAAATACCTGATTGTCTTCCACAATCTATTTCAAGAATCTCTTTCTTTGTAAGGTCTTCTTTCACCCAATTCTACAAGTGACCCAAATGAAACTTTAAGAGTTTCTGTTCATCCAGCAAATTCTACATGTTCAATGACCACTTCAAAAATCTGTTCTCCTAGTAGACTGGGAATAACCTAAGGATTCAAAGATCCACGTGCCCTCATGTAATCTATTCATTCTCTGAGAACATGGGAACCCAACCTACCTGTGGGCCTAGAGGAGACAGTGTCCTCTGAGCTGAGGGATGAAGAATAAGAAGGAATTCACTAGAAAGAGGAGGGGAAAGTATTACAGGCCTGGGGAATTGCCTGGGCAAAGTCCCTTGATGAGTGGAAGCCTAGAAAGTTCAAGGGCCTGGAAGAGGTCAAGTGCGGCTGGTGTAGGGCAGAGGCGTTCCTGTGGTTGCAAAATGAGGCTGGGAGCACAGGTCAGGGGCAGTGCCCACAGGACCTGTAGGCTTTGTCAAGACATCTGTTCATTATTCATTTTTATGTTCTTGTTTAATCAATGTTGAATGAACGAATATAAATTGACCATCATCCTCTGAGATGACAACAGAATACTGGTTTTTACCTTGGTGGAAACAAGTAAAAAATAGATTGATCCTTTCACAACAAATTTCTTTATAATAGTAGCTATTCCAATTCAGAGTTGGAAGGCTAGTTTTAAATGAAAATAACCCAAATGGTAAGTAAGTGTCCTTTAAAACTTACTGCTATACTAAGATCTATACCAAATATGGGGGGGGGGAGGTGGGGATTTGGTTCAAGTCAAAGGTGTTTCTGACCTATAAAGGAAAAAGTCCAAAATAAAGAGTTTAACAAAGAGTTTAAAAATACTCACCCTAAGAAATGGAGGTCAGGCTGCAGCAAGATAGATCGTTCAGGTCATGGACAGTGAGCCACCATCTGTCACCTGGGTAGTAATTTAAAATATAGTTTGTTAAAAATGCAGAAGTTCAGATCCCACCCCAGACCCAGATAAAAACCTTCCAAGGGTGGGACTCAGGCCACCACTAAGTTTCTAATAAGCAACTTCCAAGCACACCAACACTTCAAGATCACCAATACAGTGCATTTTTTTCCTTTATGGTAAAATACATCCAGTGATTTTTTTTTTAATAATGGACTGTTAGTGATGTTACTTTAGTGAAGCTAGAAAGAGGATGGCAAGAAGACAAATGAGAAAGGACAATGGTGGATCTGAGAAAGGTCAAAGGTAGAAAAGGCAGTGATACCAGGAGGTGAAAGTGACAGTCCCCAAATAAACAACTCAGAGACTGATTGGTCCCTCATCACTGGATCTCCCCTCGTGGGGAAGATGATTTGGTGACTGGGTTAACTTGAGGTTCTTATTCCCTTAGCCCTGCACCTCTTAGGTACAGCCTTGACACTTCTCCTTCCTCTTGATCACCAAGTGTGTTCACACCACTGAGGTCTGAGAGCACAGGTCACAGCCCCAATAGGGAGAGCCCAAACGCCAGGGAAGGAAGCCAACCCAGGAGCTAGCACTGCCCCAGCCCTCCAAGGACCTGGGGTAGAGTAAGTAAGCGTCAGCACTGTGGGACAAACACCAGTTCTTCTGGGGGCAGATGGTGTCTGTGGCCAGGGATTTAGTCCTGAATAATGTCCATACATCCTGCAGCTTTGCCATGTGGTTATGAAAACTAATAAATTCTTCCGAAGAGTAGGAAGTGAATGGAAAGGTACATACAGAAAGAGACCAGGGAGCGGTCCCTTCAGGGTCCCTAGCTCTCAGCCAGCCCCTGGTAGAATTATTTAATATTTCCAAACAGACCCCAAAATTATATATATATATATATATATATATATATATATATATATGATTTTTTAAGATGTTATGAAACTTTATTCATTTATTTATATGCGGTGCTGAGAATCGAACCCAGTGCCTCACACATGCTAAGCAAGCACTCTACCACTGAGCCACAACCCCAGCTCCCCAAATTATATTTTTAAGCATATTAAAAATATTAATAAACAAATGTGAATACTTTCTTAGAGCCTGGGCTCCCTGACCAAGGAAGAGAGTCCGTAGTCCACTGGAAGTCCTGTCTTTGGAATACTCTGCACATCAATGCTTATTTCCTGTTGCTGGTTAATGGAGAAGGCTTTGGATAAAAGCTGAGGTCTGCAGAAGTATGAGGAAGAAGGGGGAGCGCGATAGCAGGTACAGACCCAATTCCTCACCCTTTCCTATGTTCAAATATCCCCAGAGGGGTTTCAGTTCACAGATCAGCCTCCCCTTGGAGAAGTTATGTGGTTAAGTTTAAGAAAGGGAAACCTTAATCTGTAAACAAGGAAGAGACCTGAGCTTTTCTCTTGAACCCTAGGTTTCTCCTCCACCCTGATGTTAGAAGATCTAACTTTGTGGAAGGAGAAGGAAAAGGGTACACAGGTAAAGCTCCCAGGCCACAACTATGATGTCCCCCAAAGATGTCTACACTCCAACCCCCAGAGCCTGTGAATATGTTATACTACAAGGCAAAGGGAATTTGCAGGTGTGGTTAAGGTTACCAGCCTTCAGACAGGAAGAGTTTCTGGGATTATCCAAGTGGCCGGATCCAATCACTTAAGCCCTTAAGAGATGAGAACCTTTTCCCACTGAACTCAGAGATGGCAGGGAAGATTTAAAGCGGAGGCGACTCAACCCACCATTGCTGGCTTTTAAGAGGGAAGACAAAGGCCACAAACCAAGGAATGGTGGCAATCTAGAGATTGAGAATTGCTCTCAGATGATATCCAACAAAGAAACAGGAACCTCAGTTCTACAAATGCAAGAAAATAAATTCTACCAAGAAGTTGAATGATCCAAGAAATAGATTCTCCCCTGTCACCTCCAGAGAAGAATGTAGCCTGCAGACATCTTGATTTCTACCCAATGAGGTCATACTGGATGTCTGACCTACAAAACTGTGAACAATAAGCACATGTTGTCTTAAGCTGCAGAATTTATAGCCTTTTGTTATAGCAACAATAGAAAATGAGAACAGGTCAATGGATGCTGGGAACTGAGCAGGAGCCAGTGTGAGCTTCACGGGATCATAGGTGACTGGAGTAGATTGGGTGAAATTCTGTACCCTAGAAAGTAGGGGTTGGTGAGGCAAGGTCAGAGTAGAATCCAAAGATGATCATGAACTTTATTTCCTTTCCCAAACCGAGGGTCAAAAGGGTCCAGGAATATCTCCTTATTCCATGTTGGTCAGGTGGTCTTCCCCCTCCTTGCTGGCCCAAGTAGCAGGCTACTGAGTGCTGACAGCACTTCTCCATCTCCCTAGGTTTATGCTGAAGGACCTGAGAGAGGACTGTTCCCAGTATACTAAAGGCCTTGGCCAAGCTCTAGGGGTCCAGTGAGCCCATGAGCCAGGAGCAACCCCACTCTTGGAGGGCACAACCTCCCAGGGCCAGCTTAGGCTACCAGCCTGCTCCAGAGTGGACAACCCATGCAGTGACTTAATGAACAGGGTGAAGGGCTGCACAGACGCATGACACCAAATGGAAACATCTGTGAGAAGATGGTCAGGACTCCACCACCCCTTTCTAAGCTCTCTGAAAGCTGCACAATCTTGAACCTTCTTACGCTATCCCCAGCCTCCCTCCCAGCCACTTCCCTATCACACTTGATCACTTCCCCCAATGTGTCATGCACACTAGGTCTCTCTGACATTACTTACAAATGACCCTTGTTCAACTGGCACCTTCCCTGGGAGGATTCTCCAACTTTTCACTCCCTATTGCAATTTGAGCAGAGCTGCTACTTCACTATTAAGAATGGTATGTGTGTGGTGGGGAGGTTTCCAGGGATTGAACTCAGGGGCACGCGACCACTGAGCCACATCCCCAGCCCTATTTTTTATTTTATTTAGAAAACAAGGTCTCACTGAGTTGCTTAGCACCTCGCTTTTGGTGAAGCTAGCTTTGAACTCACAACCCTCCTGCCTCAGCCTCTTGAGCCACTGGGATTACAGGCATGCACCACCACACTTGGCTACTATTAAGAATATTTTTATTGCTGGCCACAGACCTCTATGTGTACACTTGTTGTAAGGTAATATTTGAAATATTAACCAATGAATTATAACCCCATCCTCATACTTTCTTTTATCCTGGCTTCTCCCTCTGAAGCAGAAGAATCATCATTCATGGCCTCAGGAAGAGGCTGACATAGCAGAATATTGAGTCAATTCTCAGTCTCTGAATTTCAAAAGACTAGAAACAGTCTAGCTACTAGAGTGATTTGGAACAAGCCACAATTCTCAGAATTTAAAAGTATCCTGCCATTCCTTCCATTCCATTCCCTTCAGAGACTAGACCAGAGCCTAGACCAGCATTGGAGCCTCACAATATCAGTCTGATAGCAGTGCCCCTAGAGTTGTGCAACACACAACCTACATGACTTCCACAGAGGCCTTAGAACCAGAACCTTCCCTTATTGACACTAATTTTTTTTCCCTATTGATCATCCTTTGCCTGGATGCCCTTCTCTTCATTCTTGCTTCCACACTGTTGCAGAACAGCTGCTGCACCCTAGGCTTTATAGCCATGTGCCAGACAGAACAAAAGAAAAGCAAACAGCCCTTAGTGGAGAATTTTATTCAGGAAAGGAAGCCCTTTCTATGGGCATCTGCTTTGATCTCATTGGCCAGAACTGTGCTATGTCCTGTACCCACAAGGATAGCTGGAAAACAGGGTCTTTTCGTTTTCCATCCTGTATAACAAGAAGGCAAGGGAGAAGATTTTGAGCAGCAGCAATTCACAAGGGGAGAACATTCCATGAGGGAGGAACGTGCCTGTGCAAAGACTCTTCAGCAAGAGCAAGAGCATCTCTGCTTCATCTGCAGGGCCAACAACAGTGCTGGGACATAGCAGGCACTCACCAGTCCCATGATGGATAAATGAACACATAGATGTGGTATGAGAATACGATGGTAGGAAATCTACAAGAAGTGCGGAGTGGTTGAATTGCAGCCTGCATTAAAATCAGCCAGACAAGAGCCTAAAAGGGAGAACCAGAGCATCAGGAGCCTTGCATTTAGGCTTTACCCTGAGAGCAATGCCTTTCTTTTGAAAAATTGTTGGCAGGGTATAACTTGATTAGATTCGAGCTTCAGAAAGATCATACTGGCCTCAGGAAGGTACACATTTTGGAAGTAGACAGGACAAAAAAGTAGGGGGCCCATTTGGAGACTATTATAATATCCAAGCTAGAGAAGAAGACAACCTGGAACAGTCCTATGGGAAAAAGATGGAAAGTAGGGTTCAGAGTGCAGAGACATTGCGGAGGCCTAACCAACTGCACTTGACAGTTAAACATGGGGGGGGGGCAGAAAATTCAAGAACAACTCTGAAGTTTCTGGCTCAAGTCAAGGAGTTCATGGTGCTACCATTATTGAATTAGAAAGCTCAGAAATAGCAGGTTTGGGTTTGAAGTAGAGTGATAATGAATGCAGTTTGGACATTATACCAGGCCTGTTATTTATACACCCCAAGATTTGCTCATCCCTACCTAACCACCAGGCCTTAGTCACCAGTCCAATGAGGACACCTGGCTGTAATCATGAGTACACGCTCGTCTCATCCCACGTCAGGCTGGTCTTGGAGCAATGCCCTTTAGCTATGTAAAATGCTTCTCACTCAGCCATAACAAGGACACTGGCTCTTCATGCAGTAGTCAGGTGATGAACTTGGGTGGCTGTGCCACCAAGCCTACCATCTGTCCCCTGGGCAGCCATTGTACATGGCTAATTCTGCTCCACCCTAGGTTCTGCTGCTTGTCCAGCAGGTCCCAGATGAAGCTCATCTCTAGTTGTTTATATGCCGTGAGGCACTTCAGCTTCACTGCCTCATCTCACGCTGTATTAACAGCTTCTTCAGGTCTAGGGTGGCTTCAAAACAATAGAGACTTATTCTCTTGCTACTTCCAAATGCTCTAGGAATAAGAGCTGAGAGAATAAGCTTGGATATATAATTTTGAATTTGGAAATCAAGGTGTCAATAGGAAGCTGGCTACTTTCAAATGTTCTAAGAGAGAATCATTCCTTGTCATTTCCAACATCTGGTGGCCCCAGGTCCTCCTTGCCTGTGGCAGCAGACTCCAGTCTCTGCCTGTGTCTTCATATGGCCTTCTCTCCCTCACCTGCATCCCTGTGTGTCCCTTCCTCTTCTCATAAGGGCCCTCTCTAATCCAGTTAGAGACCCTCTTAATTTAACTAATTTCATCCACAATGACCTTATATCCATTTAAAGTCACATTCATGATGCCATTTATATAGTGAGGACTTTTGGTTGTAAATTATAGAAAACCAATTCTCACTGGCTCAAGCAAAAATAAAGAACCTCGTCAAAGCATGTAGCTTTGCAAGAGCAGAAGAGACTGGGGAAGACTCCAGAGAGCAGCAATACTCAAATATGGAGAAGAGGAAACAAGAGACCACTAATGACACAGAAAGATTATTAGACCTGTGGCGGGATCCTTTGATCAGGAAGTTATAATGGCTCCAGTGCACGTGGCCAGGCAAGACTCTGGAGCAGTACTCAGCTGTGCCAGCTGGTGGGGATGTTCTAGGATCCTAGGACAAGGCTCTTGGAAAGCTAGGTAAGGAGAGAGTGGCTCAAAGAAGATTTTGAGGGCTTCAAAGTCCCTGGGAGGCTGAAGATGAGTGGGGAGGGCATGTGTCTACACACAGATGGCTTCATGTAGCCCCTGCCTGATATTCCCAGAGACTCACCACCCGTCCCACTGCCACCTGCAACCAGTCTCTCTTCGCAGCTGTCTCCAACCCCTACCTCCAACTTCTTCTACCCCCACAGGCTATGCCACTCCCATCTGTTTCCTTCCTTCCTCCCCCTACATTCCTTGTCCTTCCTGCCTCTGAGCCTTTTCCCGTGACCTCCACCTGCCAGAAAGGCCTCTCACACCCACATATACATGCACTTTTTGCCCATTCAAATTCTTCCCATCCTCCAAGGCTCAGATCAATCCTGTGTCTTTAATGAAGCTTTTACCAGCTGTTCTGAATCCCCGTGACATTTATAAAAGGTTTCCAGGCATAACCTTATGAAAGTCTCATGGTAGCTGTTAATTGTTTCATTTGTGATTTTGGTTTTAGACTGTGAATTCCTTGACATGCAGAGCCATTTGGTCATTGATGACACAGATGATGAAGATAGGTGAGTGCATAGATAAGAGATGGGTAAAAAAAATAGACAATAGGTCATTAGGTAGGGAACCGCAGAGTGCAGTTCTCTGGGGACACATACTGAGGCTAGTGTAATGATTCACCACAAGCTCCAGCCCCACCTGGCTCCCTCTGCAGTCAGTGCCTGGTGCCAACAAGACCCTTTTGACCATGAGCCTGCCACCCATGTTCTGGGGACTGAAGCAGCAGGCCCCATAGAGGTGACAGGCAAGGGTCAATCGCTGAGCCTGCTGCCTAGGACCTGACTATAGGAAGCACAATCCAAAGATAGTCCATCTAGACAATTCAGTTCGTCACCCAGTCTGTGCTGCTCATTTTCCCAAAGGAGAGTCTTAGGGCTCCAATTCCCCACCCCCCTTTTTTTCCCACAGAAAGTAGGGCTGAGGCAAGAATTCTGAGAAAGCACAGAAGCAAAATGCCTGCAGATGTCCCAGGTCATCTCTTTTAAGACATTAGACCCAGAGCAAGGCAGGTACCTCTGGGTATGCATTGAGAGAAAGGAGAAGGGAGCACAGGCTGTCTCTGGGGGTCAGCACCCCACTCCCTTCCCCTCAGCTAAGGATACTGGATTGTGATCCTGCTAGCAAATCTGCCTGCTTAGAGGCCTCTAAGAATCAGCCCCACCCAGTCCCCTTGACAGTTCAAGTGGCAGTTATGCCTTAGAAACAACACCCAGAGTAGGGCACCGTGCACCCTTGGCCAGAAGAGGCTTCCTTCCAGAGCCTCAAGGAGATGGGATCAAGTGAGTGAAGAGACAGTGCTCCTACTCCCAGCTAACTGCCAGCCTGGGAGGGGTCTTTGCTGCAACTGGTGCCCTGGGAGAGGGCTCCTGGTGGAGAACAGTTCTTTTATCCCTTCCACTGTTGGTTGTAGACTATTCCACTGGGTGAGACTCATAGTAACAAACAAAAAATGAGTGTCAAATTCCAGTTACAGAAAAACACACACACACACTCACACTCACACACACACACACACACACACACACACACACACATACACAGAGGCACAGAGGGCTGTGAGAGTATTTAACCAGGGGAATGAGGGCTCACTGGGGGACGTGAGGATTAAAAGGTGAGTTAGTCTGCAAGGGAGAACCAGGAGGGGTTGGGGGGGGCGTGGAGGGGAGGGAAAAGCAGGAGGAAGCACACCACACCAAAAAAACAGTATCACATACATACGAGGGCAGCGAGTGTACAGCAGAGAGCCTGCGGGTGCACATTGATGTGTGTTCTGCATCTGTGTTTACCCTGGGCCACTGAGTTTCTTAGGCAAGACACTGCTGGTGCATTTAGAATCTAAAGAGGGGGAGGGGGTGGCAAGGAGATCTGAATCTGAGCAGCATTCTCTGAACCTTCAGAATTATATTTCTTCCCCCTCCTGCCCACTCTCCCACCTTCCTGATTCCCTCTCTGTCAGGTTTCTTTGGGGAGCCATATATGTCCTCATAAAAAGCAAAAATCTGCTGATGCAGCCTAATGTATCATCCGGAAAAGCAGAGCTGTCTGCAAGGGCTGGCTCTGCACTCACCCCAGCCTGGGAGGCTCCATTCTGCAAAACAGCATCTCCCTTGTTAAAGAGATGGTCTATTGATTGAGGCCAGAGTGACTTTTTATGGGGCTCTGGGTCCAGAGACAGGAAAGAGACTGAGAGGATGCCAGAAGACAGGGACCCCTGTTGGTGGGAGTTGGGGGGAAGCCCAGCAGCCAGTGGGAAGGTCAGAGAGAGGAGAGTCTAAGGGAGCTGGGAGAACCCCTGGCCAGAACAAGGTCCTCTAAGTGTCAGGGGAGCCAAGTTTGGAAGAGGCTGGGACTGAGGCAGGATGCTATGTGACATGTGGCCCAGCCTGATGAATGCCATGCACTACCTGGGTATGTGGAGACAAGCCAGGCCTGCTCAAAGCAGCAAACACATGTGGTCCCTTTTCCCAAGCACCCAAGAAAGAGGCCCTCCATCCTTCCGGCTGCACAATGAGGAGCTATGCAAGCAGACTGTGCATCTGGAATCCTGGTCCAACTCCTTAGCTAAGGACCAAGGATTGATTCATATATTTGCTCATTAAAATGGTTTTCTAGCTGGGTGCAGTGGCACATTCCTGTAATCCCCATGGCTCAGGAGTCTGAGGCAGGAGGATTGCCAGTTCAAAGCCAGCCGCAGCAATTTAGCAAGGCCCTAAGCAACTCAGTGAGACCATGTCTCTAAATAAAATACAAAAAAAGGGGGGCTGGGGATGTGGCTCAGTGGTTAAGTGCCCCTGGGTTCAATCCCCAGTTTAAAAAAAAAAAAATGGTTTTCTATACTTACGGGACAAGAACTGCATTAACCCCTGGGGCTACAGACATGGTTCCTGCCCTTGTGGGCCTTCCTCTCTAGATACAAAATAATCATTGAACAATTTCTCACATCACTATACAATAATAGTTGTGCAAGTTGTATGAAGGAGAATAAAATGGGGACCTAACATGGTTTTGAAGACATTATAGAACCAGGGAAGGGGCTCCTGGTTCATGCACTGTCCTCTGTGTCTTGTTGAGCCCTGTGAAGGTAACCAGGCCCACATAGGGGCCAGCTTTGACCTCCACTCCACTTCTGCAACAGTATCCACTGTTGGTGTGATTTGTGGCCCATTTTCCCAGAAGATTACGTCTACACTGGCCTACTGATTATTTTTGTTCTCACTGGCCCAGTTAGTCCTCTGAGACTGATCCCATCTCCCCCCTGCACTGGCTTGGAGCTGTCCTTCCCACTGCCTTACAGGGCTCCCCTGCCCCACAACACAACAGTCCCCATTACCAGCTATCTGCATGGCCTTTCTCTAGGGCCCAGGAACATTTTCTTACACCTTTCACAAACCTCCGGAAGTGAAAGGGTCTTGGGGTAAGGTGGAAGGAGAAACCAACTCAATTATCCCTGTCTAAATGTCCCACCATGTGAGCTGTCCCCCAGAAGCTCCCGTGTGAGACAATGCAAGAAGGTTTGGAGGAGAAATGATTGGGTTGTAAGAATCTTAACCCAGTCAGTGATTTACTCACCTGATAGGGATTAACTGAGTGGTAACTGAAGTAGTAGGGTGTGGCTGGAGGAGGTGGGAATTGGGGTATATATTTTGTATTTGGAGTGTGGACTGTTTCTCTCTGCTTCCTGATCTTCATGTGGGCTGCTTCTCTCTGCCACACTCTTCCACCATGATGTCCTGCCTCACCTTGAGCCCTGAGGAATGGTGCCCACTGTCTATGGATTGAAACCTCTGAAATCGGGAGCCCTCTAATGAACCTTTTCTCCTCTACAATTGTGCTGGTTGGGTCATTTAGTCACAGCAGGAAAAAAAAAACTGACTAGAACATCATTTATATTTATGGGATTCTAGAAAAAATGAGACAAAAGCCTCCTCTTCCTTTATGCCCTCAGCCCATCCACAGCCTGAGCCTTAATATGGAGACTGAAATCAGTCTCTACCACGTCCTTGCTGGTCTTTCTCTCTTGCCACCCAGTTACACAGTTGCCTTCCTCTGTCATGGGCTCCTTTCTTCCCTGCTCAGACACCCAGTCACCAAGATTGGAGAATCTTCAGAGCCCACAAATGCTTTTTTATCCCCTACAAAGTCTAGATGTTGCAAGAGTCTTGCTTTTTTGACCATTGTAATCTCCATTGCTTTAAAACGGTGGTTCTTAACCTCGGGTGAACTTTGTAGGGAATCTGAGCGGTTCCCATCCCCAGAATTTCTGATTGCATGAGTCCTGGACTAGCCTGAGCATGGAGGCTCTTAAAGCTCCCAGATGATTCTAACATGCAGCCAGGGCCAAGAACCACTGCTCCAAATAGTTCCCTTTAAGAATAGCAATGACTTGTCCAGCTGATCCTGCCCTCCCTGTGAAGGAACCCAAGCCTCAGTAGCAAGTATCCATTTAACACAAGCTAGTCGAGCCCCTTGCATGTACCAGGCACTGCTCTAGATGCTTGGAAACCATGAACAAACACACTGAAGTCCCTGCCCTTATAGACTGGCATTCTAACCTGGAGAGGCAGATGAAAACCAATAACACGTAATAGATTTTAGGCTATTCACAAGTGATAGGTGCAAATAGATTTTTTTTCTAACAGGGTAAAGGGAATCAAGGAGAGGGGAAAGCTGTCAGTTTAAAAGGTGATCAGATTAGACCTAATGGAAAAGTTTATTGCTATGGTTTGGCCAGAGTGTCCCCCAAGGGTTCACGTCCTGGAAACTTGGTCCCCATTGTACAATGTTGAGAGATGGCAGAAACTCTAAGAGGTAAAGCTTTGTAGGAGGTGAAGGTCATTGTGGACACTGTTCTGAGAAGTAGTTCATGCTGGTCTCACAGAGTGGTTAGTTCCTACAGGAATGGGTTTTTATACTAACTGGCTCCTCCCCAGTCTCTCTGGCTTCCTATCTTACTATGTGATCTCTCCTTGCTAGTACTCCTGCCACTGTGATGCCATCTGCCATGAGGTCCTTACCAGAGTTAAGCCAATACCAATACCAGGCCTTTCAACCTGCAAAACTGTGAGCTAAATAAACATCTTTTCTTCATACATTGCCCAACCTCACATATTTTGTTATGGCAACAGAAAACAGACTAATACAGATATATTTGAGGAAAGATATAAAGGAAATGAGAAAGTGAGCCAACTCAGAATTTCCAGAATAAAACCCATATCAGATACTTCTCCATATTATCCTGCAACATGTATTTGGGAGAAATAATATATAGGACATGATGATTAGAAGTTGGGAATAGGGGCAAAAATCTCAACTCAAAGTGGATCAAGGACCTAGGCATTAGACCAGAAATCCTGCACCTATTGGAAGAAAATGTAGACCCAAATCTTCATCATGTCGGCTCAGGAACCAACTTCCTCATCAAGACTCCTAAAGCATAAGAAGTAAAATCACGAATCAATAAATGGGATTATATCAAACTAAAAAGCTTCTTCACAGCAAAGGAAACAATCAAGAACATGAAGAGAGAGCCTACAGAATGGGAGAAGATCTTTACCACCTGCACCTCTGATAGAGCATTATTCTCCAGGATATATAAAAACTTAATGCTAAAAATAAATAAATAGGGCTGGGGTTGTGGCTCAGTGGTAGAGGGCTTGCTTCACATGTGTGAAGCCCTGGGTTCAATCCTCAGCACCACATTTTAAAAAATTAATTAAATAAATAAAGCTATTGTGTCTATCTACAACTTAAAAAAATAAATAATAACCCAGTCAATAATGGGCAAAAGAACCGGCACTTCACAGAAGAAATATGAATGGTCAACAAATATGTAAAAAAAAAAAGGCTGGGGTTGTAGTGCAGTGGTAGAGTGCTTGCCTCATATGTGTGAGACACTGGGCTCAATTCTTAGCATTGCATATAAATAAATGAATAAAATAAAGATCCACCAATAACCAAAAAGATATATAATAATAATTTTTTTAAGTTAAACATCACTAGCAATTAGAGAAATGCAAATTAAAACTACACTGAGATTTCATCTCCAGTAGAATGTAAATTATAAAAAATACAAGCAACAATAAATGTTGGCAAGAATGTGGGGAAAAGGTAACTCATAACATTACTGGTGGGATTGCGAATTGGTGCAACCACTCTGGAAAGCGGTATGGAGATTCCTTAGAAAACCTGGAAGCGAACCACCATTTAACCCAGTTATCTCACTCCTTGGCATATATACAAAGGACTTAAAATCAGAATACTTCAGTGATGCAGCCACATCATAGCAGCTCAATTCACAATAGCTAAGCTATGGAACCAACCTAGGTACCCTTCAATAGATGAATGGATAAATATACACAGTGGAATATTACTCAGCCATAAGGAAGAATGATATTATGGCATTTGCCAATACATGGATGGAAATGGAGATTCTCATGCTAAGTGAAATAAGTCAATACGCAAAAACCAAAGGCCAAATGTTCTCTCTGATATTGGATACTGACTCACAATAGATAGGGGGATTGGGGGTTCACCCTATTGGACTGTGGGGAGTGGGGGAAAGAGGAAGGATGGGAATGAGAAATACAGTAGAATGAATCAGACATAACTTTCCTATGTTCATATATGAATACATGGCCAGTGTAACTCCACATCATATACAACCACAAGAATGGGAAGTTATACTCCATGTATTATAATATGTCAAAATACACTCTCATGTATAACTAAAGAATTTTTTAAATTTTTTTAAAAGTCTAGAAGGCAAGATCAACAAGTTACTAGGGTGATTTTTTTTTAAAAAAAAGTTGGGAACAAGGAGGGGCTAGAAGAAAGATCCACTAAGGATGACTCTCAGATTTCCTGTATCAAGCAGCTGTGTGGTTGGAAATGTCCTTCGTCAGCTGGGAATACTGAGATCTGGAGGTGGAAGTCCAGTTAGATTCTGACCCTGATATCTACAAGACAATCAAGTGAACAGATTAGGATGCAAGAAACAACAGTCTGTGGACAACATCTGGCCTGCCATCTGTTTTTTCCACATTTAAATGATTTTAAAAAAATCAAAAGGAAAAAATATTTCCTGACATGTGAAAAAAATATAAAATATAAATTTGTTTGGAAAAAGTTAGAATATGAATATTATTTCCTGAAATAGAAAAATCGGATAAAATTCTACTTTTAAATTGGTTAGCAAAATCAAAAGAGAATAATATTTCCTGACACATGAAAATTCCGTAAAATTCTAATTTCAATGTCCATAAACAAAGTTTTATTGAAACACAGCCATGCTCACTCGTTCTCATATTGACCATGATTGAGTTTGCCACAGAATGGCAGAGCTGAGTAACTGCAAAACATTTAACTCACAAATCCTAAATTATAGTCTTCCTTGATTCCAGAAACTCCATAGATACCAAAATCCACGGGTGCTTAAGTCCTTTATGTAAAATGGTGGAATATTTGCATATAACCTATGCACATCCTCCCATGTACTTTAAATCATCTAGAGATTACATATCACACCTAATACAATGTAAATGCTATCTCAACTGTTGTTATACAGCATTGTAGGGAATAGTGACAAGAAAAAGGTGTGTTCACGTTCAGTACAAATGCAGGTTTTGTTTTCTAATGTTTTCAATTAGTGTTTGTTGAATCTGCTGATGTGGAACCCACAGCTATGGAAGGCCAGCACTATACATTATCTGGTCCATTTCAGGGGGAGAAAATTGCCAACCCCTTGCCTAGACCAATAGATCCTTGGATTTGGAGATCAGAAGGATCATCCAGGCTGAAGACACATATTTGAAGGCATTTAAGCCTATACAATGAGAAGGGAAGAGGCTGAGACCAGACCCTGAAAACTTGGACATCTGAAGGTTAATTAGAGGAGATGACAAGAAGTAGCCAAGAGGTCAGAGGAAAATCCAGAGAATATATTTTGATGAAAGAAATGGAAAAGAAGGCATGAAGAGGGGCTGAAATTTCCACTGGTTGATGCTGCTGAGCAGTCAAATAATATGAGAATGCAGTCGAATGCACTTAGCAACAAGGAGGACATAGATGATCATCGTCCTGCAACTGCAGTCGAGCAGTGAGGAGGAAGCCATGGTGGAATGGTGTAAAGACAGGGTGGTGAGAATATGGGGCATGGCATTAGGAACTCAGCAGAGAAACAGAATACATCCATCCATAGAGAATATGGTGGCTAGATTTCATGTTTTGTCACTGTTGTTAGTTTTCACGTCAGAACCATCAGAAGGTATTTGGTTGGTAAAGGGAGAGGATGAAGATGTGGCCCTGTAGAAGCTTACTGGCAGAAGCCACAGAGCCCCACTTCCTGCCTGGCCCCTCAGCCACTGCTGCTCCCTCTCAGAAGTCATGGAAATAAGGCCTGAGAAGGGGAGTCCCCCCCTTGCCTTCCTCTGGCAGCAGGTGCAGTGGGAAAGGGAGGCCCTCTGGAGCCAGACAGCAAAGCTTGAAATTCTGCCTGGCCTCTTACTAGCTGTCTGACCTTAGCAGATGACCACCTCTCACTCTCAGTTTCCTTGTCTGTGAAGTGGGTGATAAGCCTCCCAAGTTCACAAGACTTGTGAGGATCAAATGCAATGACATTCATCCACCAGCCACAGTGTCTAACACCTCAGAGGCCCTCAACAAATGTTAGAATCTCTCCTCCCCATCCCAAACCACTCCCAGCCCAGCTACTTTCCAGACTTTGTCTTGGAAAAAGAAAAAAAGAATCTTGGACACAAACTTGACCTACATTCCATGCCAAGTCTCCTGTCTTTCAGGCAGGGAAGAGAGGCAATTCCAGGGACACACTCAGCCAGCTGGCTTGGACTCAGCCAGATGCGTTGCTTTGGAAGCTCCCAGCTAAGGAAGAAATCTGAGGTTCCCTCTTCCAATCAGATTTCGGCATGAGCCCTCTGGTCACCTGAACTCTGGAAATTCTGGTCAAAACAGAAAGTCCTGGCCTATTTTGTCAGGATTCTGGTTTTGCAGGCTGTGTGTGTGTGTGTG
Source organism: Urocitellus parryii (assembly GCF_045843805.1). Lineage (NCBI taxonomy): Eukaryota > Metazoa > Chordata > Mammalia > Rodentia > Sciuridae > Urocitellus > Urocitellus parryii. The sequence goes on along the minus strand of NC_135536.1, from coordinate 116,260,823 downwards.
TGTGTGTGTGTGTGTGTTATGGTGTACTGAGATTATACAGGATTGTTATCAGGACAACAATTTTTTACCTCTGGAGATTTTAAAGGGGACAAGGTAAGCAGTAGAAGATAATTTCTCTTTTCACTGCAGAGAGCCCACCGAGATTGACAGCCCGGCACAAAGGAAGGTGTGGCCAAGACCAGAGACATGGCCAATTGGGCAAGGGAGGCTGAGGTAGTGCCCACAGTTGACACACCTGTGGGGCACAGAGCCCCTGCCTCCTCTGGTCAACCTCTCAGGCTGTGACTCCAAGCATCCTGTCCTAAACTTCATCTCCCCAACTTGTTGTTTATGAAAGATAAAATGGATGTATTTCCCTAGCATTTCCATTTCAAAGCTGGCAAAGTGACTGCAGCCCCTGCTCTGTACTCAGTCGGGGAAGCATTTCATCATTTTCTAGGATAAAAATTCTGTTAAAGGGACAGACCAGGTTGGTCTTTCATCATGAGAGATCAACTCAGCAGGCCAGGAAGGGAGGGAAGAAACCTTTTGTTCTGAGAAGAGAATCAAAGTATCAAAGCCGCCTCCTGCAATTATTTAAATTAAATATTATGTTTCATTGAATGTAAGATATATAATTAATAAAGGTCCCCCACCCTTTTTCACAGTCTTACTGAGCTGCAAAGAGATCATTACCAGAACGAACCTCTCCCACAGCGCGCAGGATGACGGGTGTGCCAGTTGGTGTGCACCTATGTATGTGCCTGAGCCTTAGCAGTCACTTAAATGCAGTAAACTTGCCCAAGCCAGCTTAAGTAAAAGAGGATTTATTATAAGAAACCGGAACATCTCATTATAACAGATAAGATGGTCAGTTTCCCTGCTCTGCACTCGCCAAGTGGATCAGACCCTCCCCCTCACTGATAGCCACAGTCCATGGAATCAGGACATCTGACCCACACTGAGTCAGTTCCTGGTCCTATAACCAGAGGGCATGTCTCAAAGACATATGCCAATGTTTGAATTATGTACCACCTTAACACAGGGGTTCTCCAAACTCCACATACCAAAGGATCACCTAGGGCATTTGTTAAAAATATAGTTTCCTTGGCTTTCTCCCCAAAGACTCAGGGCTCTGAATTTTAATAAATGCTCCAAGTGATTTGAATGCAGATATTTCTGTAAGACAGAGGTACATTGTGGTGTGGGGTCAGGAGAACTTTACTGCCCTAGAGAATTGAAAAAAAAAAAAAAAGGCAGACCTGCTGTCTTGGCTAAAGATGGCTTCCAGTTTCCAGCTCCAATTCCTTGGAAGGCCATTCCTGTGTTTCTGCCTTCATGTTCTATGGATACCTGATTCCTAGGAAGCTGTAAGTTCATTGTTGCTTTCTGCCAACCAGTGAATCCCTAAAAGCATTCATGTTTATGAAGCCAAGGGCAAGCAACCATCTGGCTCAATTAGCCATGGCCAGTAGAAGAGAGGGGCAGGACCCCCTGCTACAGACATAGACACTATAATCCATCTCTTCAGCAGGTGCAAGGGCAGGTCCTTTCTAAGAAAGGGGTGTTGTCTGGGAAGACGCCCCAAATGCATCTAGTGGACACTTCTGTGCGTGTGGGTATTCTGGGCATTTGAGTGCCTGTGTGTGTGCACATGTGCACGATTCTGGGTCTGCTGCCTTGTGAGGCCTGGGGATGGTATTTTCTCAGAGAACAAAATTATAATTGTGAGTGGGTGTGTGTTACTGAATCAGACAGTGCGTGTAGTGGGAGAGAACCCAGCCAAGCTGCATTCTAGGATATAATTGTCCACACCAGAGACTCATTAACTGTATCACTGCATTCTCTAACATATACCAGGACTGTATTTAAAAATGAGCTTCTTAGAGAGTAAGAAAGCCCTGTTATTCAAGAAGGGAACAGGGAGGGGATATTCCAGACCATCTGGAAAAGAAAAGGTGTTAAGCCAAACATGTCACTCAGGATGACCTGGGGGCTAGGCAGAGACAGACAGGGTCCGCCCCAGACATCCTAAGCAGGGAACAGGTTCAGTCTCCATGATGTGGAAAGCAAAGTCAGAGCATGGGCAATGTGATCCCAGAGCCAGGAGATGGTAAGGACACAACGTCCCTTGTACAAAGTCCCTAGGGAGTTGAGATCCCCATCAGCGATCAGAGGAAGAATTCTAGTCCTGTGTCAACAGGAAGAGTTTTAGACCTCTACCTTCATGGGACTTTTGCAGCATTTCAGGGCACTTCTACATATCTGACAGTTGCCACAATAAATTTCTCATTACAAGCCAGAGAAAAAAAGAAACCTCTCCTTCCCAGACACTATGTCCTGCCCCGCAGCACTGCCCTGTACATCTCTGATCCCATGCATTACTTTCTACCTCCTGCCTTATCCTGTGATGTCTATGGGAGAAATCCATCATCCCTCCCCGACCTGTGCATTCTTTGGTGGACACCTTCAGTCCCCTACCCAGATTCCCCTTGCATCCCCTTTCCTGGTGCAAGTTCCCACCCTGCAGCTTCTCTGGGCTTTCCTACTAATCATTTACAGCTGCAACCTTCTCCAAGCACTTGTCCTTGGGCTCCTGGAGCTGCTGCACACATATCCACATATTCAGAGTTGGCATCTAGAAATGCCTACAAGTTTAACCCCCACCATTCCCACCCTCCAGCAATGATGGACTGGTACAGGAGTAGGAAGCCCAACCTCCCTTGCCCACTTAGGTGGAAACTCTCAGAGGCAATTTACACACCAGAGTTCCCCAAGGGATCAAGCAGAGATTCAGACTGTCTGAATTCCCTCTCTGCATTGACTTCTCCCTTCCTCTTCTGACACTGAATCCCCCCACCCCTTCACTTCATTGCACCTCTCTCTTCCCAGTCTGACACTGGTTTTCCCCCTGCCCTTCCAAGAATTTCTCCTTGGAATACTTTGCTCATAAGTCACCTGCATTCAAATCTTTGGCTCAGAGGCTGCTTCTGGGAGAATCCTCTTGCAGTGTCCCAGCTGGGAAACCGCAGCCCCAGAGAAGGCAGCTGAGTGTACCAGGGGACGTCACCTTCCTTTGCCAGAGCTGATCCATGCAGGATGCAGGCCTACCTCATGCAAAGCCAATTAAATTCTTCTCTGGGAATATAGAATAATGACATAGAGACCATTAGTAAACCATGGTCAATGGACCTTGAAGGTCATGAGGACCCAGGAGCTTAGACCACCATCTTGTGGTAGCCATGATATAGATGAATAAGCAAGCCAAAAAGACTAGAAAAACTGATGCACTGAAAGAAGCAAAGATTTCAAGAAGGGGGAGAGAGAGAGAGGGTGAGCTGATTGACAGCTACAACCCTCACAGTTACCTGAGTCAAATGAAATAGAAAATCTGAAGACATACAAAGGTATTGAATTAGTAACTATAAAACTTACAGAAAAGCCCAAGCCTAGATGGCTTCAGGGGTGAATTCCACTAAATATTTAAAGAATTAAATGAATCCTTCACAAACCCTTCTAAAAAAATAGAAGAGTGAGAAATACTTCCTAACTGTTCTACATAGCCAATATTATCCTGATACCAAAACCAAAGACAGGATACTGAAAGCAAATCATAGACCAAAATTCCCTATGAACATAGATGCAAAATTCTCAGCAAAATACTAGTAAACTGAACCTAACAACATATAAAGAAAATACCATTGCTAAGTTGAATTTATTCCAGGAATGCAAGTGTGGTTTAATATTAGAAAATGTAATCTGCTATATTAATATAATAAAGGATAAAAATCCCATGATCTGCTCAGTAGACTGAGAAAATGCATGTGACAAAGTCCTGCACACTTTCAGGATAAAACCACTCAAAAAATTAGGGACAGAAGAAAACTTCCTCAACAAGATAAAGAATGTTTGCAAGAATCCCACAGTTAACCTACCTTAGAGGAGGAAACACTAAACATGTACCCCTAATATCAGGAACAAGACAAGGGTTCTGAAAAAATCTCATCATGAGATCCCCACTCTCATGAGGTCATGCAAACCTACTAATCTCTTCAAAACCCCACCTCCAAGTTCACAGTGTGTTAGGTCTCTGAGATAGAATTTCAGGAGAACACAAGTCAAAGTAGATAAGACACCAAAGACATAAGTGCTAAAACAGTGTTTTTTTTAAATGTCGTGTTGAATGCTTGGTCACCAGCCTATGGCACTATTGGGAGGTGAGGAAACCTTTAGGAGGTGGAGCCTAGTGTTTGAGAACCACAGCCGAAGGGGCCCCAGCAAACTTCCAGCTGCCAGCAAACTTCCAGCTGCTAGCTGATGATTGGCTCACAGTGGCCCCAGCAAACTTCTAGCTGCCAGCTGATTGGCTCCTCTGTGGTGATGCTCATTGGGCTGTTTCCCCGCCCTTTCAGACCACGGAGCTGCTCATTGGGGGACTTTTTTGGCTCCGCCCACACAACCCAGCCAATTGGCCTCAAGAGCAGGAGGAGTGGTGGGGGGGTTAAGAGGCTTGTGGGAAGCCGGTGGTGGCAGTTGGGCTCTGAGGGAATTCCTGGAGAGCTCGCGTGGTGTGGCGTGTGTGTTCTAAAAATAAAGTTCATTTCTGCTTGACAAGTGGCTTGTGAATTGTGCCCAGCCAGACTGCGGCACTAGTGGAATAAAGTCAGTGGTGGTAGGTCATTGAGGGGCTGAAGGGGGTGTTGAGACCCAGCCCCTTCCTTTCTCTCTTTTCTTCCCAAGAGCCATGGAGTAAACAGTTTCCTTTGCCACACACTCCTGCTGTGAGGTATCGCTTCCCCATAGACCTCCGCATGGGGCCAATTGATCATGAACTAGAACCCTTGACACCATGAGCCAAAATAAACCTTTCCCTTTATGAAGTGGACTATCTCAGGCATTTTGTCATGATGACGGGCAGCTGACCAACACACTCTTCCTCTCCTCTCCCTGACTGGGATCTGTCCATTTTCCATGACTTTTATCTTCCGCTTAGAGGGCTGCATTTCCCAGGTTCATGTGTTAAGTGGTTTCTGACTGTATTTGATCACTGGGGATCATGAGCAGGAAATTGGGGGTGAAAGGGAACCAGGCTATTTCTCCCTGCCCCCTGCTTTAACAGAATTTTTGGTGGTTGCTGTGTCTTTTCTATTTCTTCAGTTCCTTCCAGGCAAGTCTGCTGTGGTTCCAGCTCTCTGGATAATCCTCCGGTCTAGGGGTGATGCTGTTTCCTTCTGCTGTCAATCATTTCGGTTGTCCCACTGTCCTCTGATTCCTTGACCCTTCTTTCATATGGTTCACAGACTCGCTACATGAAAGTCCCTTTGTTTTAAATGTTCAAGAGGTTTCTGTTTCCAGTTACACCCTGATTGATTCAATTCAGAATCAGACAAGGTTTCACGATAGGGTGAAGAAGACAGGAGTCTGAAGCCTGTGAGCCTAGGAAAGAAATCTGGATTATAGATGAATTGGAGAATCATTGACACAGAGGTGGTGGATAAAACCTGAGCCCAGGGAAGGATAGAACCTCAGGAGCAGCAAGACTGATCACACAGCAGGTAGGAAGCCCCATTGCCTCATGAAGCACCCTGTCCCAAATCAGTGGAAAACACTTTTTTAGAAGGAATTAAACTCCACCTTGCTGTCCTGTGCACCAACTGTGACTACACATTGAATCTAACACTTTTCCATGTGCCAGCCCTTTAACTTTTCAATGAGACATATCTTGCACCCTCCTATATCCTCTCTAAGAAAACATCTCCACACTATGTTTGACAGGGCAAGGTTTCTGGGGCCCTTGCTCTTCTGACCCAGTTATTTTACCCTAACACGCTCCCAGTGTTCATGACAGACAGGTTCCTAGGGCAGAGCACAAGTCTCAAGATATCACATCTCCCTTGCTGCATTTGTTATACCACTATTGATACATCCAAGGCTGAATTCATTGTGGAATTGTGAGCCAACTCATGGATTTGCAGACATGTCAGAGAATGGGAGGAAGGACAAGGCTATTTGAGCTAAACTTGCCCGTTCCTACTGTGGTTGTTGGTAACCCAACACATATTACAATGTCTTGCACTTTGCCCACCTCCACTCCATAGGTTGTGAAATTTTCCCACTTTCCAGTAGCTGGGGATGAGAGGTATATATAACAGTGCTGACCAATTAAATATTAATGTAAATCTGTTGGGTGCTTCTGAGAAGGTTTTTTCCTAAAAACAGAGACATGTCTCTGGAGCTATCCTTTCCTGGTCCCATCTGCCTTTAACACAGTTATTTACTGTGAGAGGAATGCCCACAGAATCTCAGAGGGACACGCCTGACAGAGTTAGGCCCCTGAGTCAATATGGGCCACTCCCATCTGTGGGTTTCCTGTTGTGTTAGAGAAAAAGTCTGAACCAATCCACTGGGGAAAGATAATTTCCATTTATATTACAAAGAGTTAATATCCCTAATATTTTAAAGGTCCTGAAATAGGGAACACAACTATATAGAAAAATAAGCATGGGGGGCTAGGATTGTGGCTCAGCTGTAGAGCGCTCGCCTAGCACAGGCAGGACCCGGGTTCGATCCTCAGCACCACATAAAAATAGAGGCATTGTGTTGTGTCCATCTACATCTAAAAAATAAATATTTTTTAAAAATTTAAAAAGAAAGAAAAATAAGCATGGAATATGAACAGAATATTAATTGAAAAATGCAAATGACTGTTCAACATAAGAAAAGATGCTCAGCTTTGCTCATTAGAGAAATATAACTGAAAACTGAGATTTCATTCTTACAAGATTTCATTCCTACAAGAATGGCAAAAATTAAAAATTCAAAACGTATGTGTGAATATGCCACAATGAAACCTAACACTCTGCATAATTGAGATGCACCAATAAAAAATTCAAAAATTTAACATCATACTCTGTTGCTGAAGCTCTGGGGAATAGATGCTCTCATACTTTGGTGGTAGGAATACAAAGTTAAACAATCTCTGTGGAAAAGAATTTGGCAATATTATCTCTACACTCATTCTTTGACTCAGCAATCTTACTTTTGGAAAAATATTCCAAATATATGATGGCAAAAACACAAAAAGATATCTTGCAAGTTTACTCATTACAGGATCATTACAGTGCAAAAGCCCCCACTCACCCACCTAACAATAGGGGATTTTTCAATAACAATGGCATATCTATATAGTGGAAATCTATGTAATTGTTAAAAAAAAAAACTAGAACCACTTCTATATACTACCAAAAAAAGGAGTTTCAAAGATACATATTTTAAGAAAAAAGACAGGAAACAAACAGTCATCCTTTTGGTATCTACAGAGGATTAGTTCCAGGACCCTTATGAATACCAAAATCCAAAATTCAAGTCCCTATAAAAAATGAGGCAATATTCCCATATAACATACACTCATTCTCTCATACTCTTTACATCATTATAATACCTAATATGATGTAAATAGCCATTATACTATACTATTTAAGAAATAAAGACAAGAAAAAGGTCTGTACATATTTGGTACAGATGCAATTATTTTTTTTTCCTCAAAATTGTTTTTATTTCCCAATGGTTGAACCTATCAATGCAGAAACTGCAGATAGAGTACTGACTATATAGTATACTACCATTTGTTTAAAAAGCAGTGGGGTAAAATTATATTTTTAATGGAAAGATAGATTACAACTTTTTTGTTGTTGTTAAAAAAAAATGATTACCTGTTGGGCATGGTGGAGCATACCTGTATTCCCAGTGGCTCAGGAGGCTGAGGCAGGAGATCAAGAATTCAAAGCCAGCCTCAGCCACTTAGCAAGGCCCTAACTTAGCAAGGCCCTAAGTAACTCAGCAAGACCCTGTCTCAAAATAAAATTTAAAAAAGGACTGGGGATGTGGCTAGGTGGTTAAGCACCTCTGGGTTCAATCCCCAGTACCTCCCCCCTGCCAAAAAATTACCTAAAGAGGGAAGAAAAAATAATGGAGGAGACAAGAAAACTAGGTTTTATTCTTCATAATTATAAAATTTAATTTTAAAATCAATCCCTAAGGGGCTGGGAATGTGGCTCAGGCGGTAGCGCGCTCGTCCGGCATGCGTGCGGCCCGGGTTCGATCCTCAGCACCACATACCAACAAAGATGTTGTGTCCGCCGAGAATTAAGAAATAAATATTAAAAAATTCTCTCTCTCTCTCTCTCTCTCTCCTCTCTCACTCTCTCTTTTAAAAAAAAATAAAATAAAATAAAATAAAATCAATCCCTAAAATGTCAAAACTGAAATGAAACAAGTAAGACAAAAATAAATCTCTGCCTCATTAAAATGATTTCTAATATGGGGTCAATTTTGCAATCCTGAAATAAATCCAATCATAACATATTATCTCTTTTATCCACTATGCAATTCTCTTTGCTACTATTTCATTTAGGGTTTCCATTTTGTTATTCGTTAGAGATTAGCCTTTATTTTTTCTTTCTCACACTATCTTGTCTTTTTCTTCTTCCTTTAATAAAGGCTATACAGTCTTATAAGCATTGTCTAAGTGTTCTATTTCTTTACCATGGAGGAATTTACATATTATTGGAAGTTTTGTTATTTTAATGTTTGGTAGAATTTAGCCACATAAAGCAACCAAAAGCAACAGAAAAAAAATATGTAAAACAATGGCTTTCAAGAAACTGGACATCAAGTAATGTGAGACAACTGTAAACAAAGTAAATCAATCAATTTTCCCAGGTTCCAGGACTTAAAATAGGAAGGGAGGACTCAGACGGAGCCTGGTACACACCCCAAATTGAGTAGAAGAGCTGAGAGTCTGAGAAGATCAAAAGTATTTCGAATGGAATGAAAATAAAACAGATAATTTCAAAATGTGTGGATACAGATAAAGCAGTGCTTTGAGAGAAATTTAAGCACAGACCCCCGTATTAGAAAAAAATAAAATGATCACACCTTCTACCTTAAGAGGCCTGTTACACCCAAAGAACACAGAAAAAAAAAAAACGAAAATCAGGAGACATATCAAAGAAATTAAAAAAAAAAAACAATAGAAAAATCAATGAAACCAAAAATGATTTCTTTAGAAGATAATAAGTCAATATAACTCCATCCAGGCTACTTAGAAAAAAGAAGGAGAAAAGACAGAATTTACCAACAGGAATGACAGAAATAATAACTACTAATAACTCAAAAAAAGATAATAAGGAGTATTGTGAAAAACTTTGTATTATGACAACTTAGATAAAATAGACAAATTCCTTGAGACACAAAATACCAAAACTCACTCAAGAGGAATAGCTCATATCTATAAAAGAAATTGAACTTGTAGTTTAAAAATTCTGACAAAGAAAATTCCAGCCCACAAGATATTATAGGAGAAAACAAATCTATCAAACATTAAGAGAAAAGCAACAACTTCTGCTCCAACTCTCAAAAAATTAAAGAGGAGGACATACTTCTAATGCCTTCTGTGAGTCTAACATTATTACCCTGACACCAAAACCAGACATCACAAAAACTACAGGCCAATATCCATAATGAGTATAAATGCATGAATCCCAAATAAAACTTTAGCAAATCAAATACAACAATATATATTTTTTTTAAAAAAATGATAGTACATCATGATCAATTGGAATTTATCCAAGGAATGAATGTTTGGTGTAATATCACAAAATTAGTATAATTCACCATATTGGCAAACTAAAAAAGTAAAACGCTGTGGTCATTACAATGGATGCAGAAAAAAACATTTGACGAAATCCAACATCCTTTTATCTTATTTATTTATTTCTGTTGTTCTTTTATCTTGTTTTTGCAGTTCTGGAGATTGAAGCGAGGCCCTGGCACATATTAGGCAAGTGCTGTTCTGATGAGCGATACCCCCAAACCCCAATATCCTTTTATGATTTTAAATAAAATCTCTTAGCAAAGTAGGAAGTAAAGAGATTTCTTCAGCTTCATAACAAAATCTATAAAAAATCTACAGCTAAAAAAATAAAAATAATTTTTTTTTTAAAAACCCTCACACTTAAAAAAAACCTCACACTTAATGATGCTAAATAGAATGCTTTTCTTCTAAGATCAGGGGCAAAGCAAAAATGCCTGTTCTCACAATTTCTGTTCAACAGTGTGTTGGAGGTCCTAGCCAGTGCAATTAGGCCAGGGAAAGAAAGAAAAGGCATCCAGTATTTATTTGTAGGTGGTATGATCTCCTATATAGAAAATTTAATGGAATCTACAAGAAAATTACCAGAATCAATAATAAGTTAGCAGAGTTGCAGGATTATGAGATCAATATAAAAAATCAATTATACCTCTAGATACCAGCAATGAACAATCAGAAGTTGACATTTTAAAAAATACCACTTACAGTAGCATAAATAAATATGAAGTGCTTAGGAATAAATCTGACAAAATATATGAAAGACTACAATGCTGAAAACTATAGAACATTGCTGAGAAAAATTAAAGTGGACCTAAATATATTAAGTGATACTCTATGTTCATGGGTTGGAAGACTCACTAAAATGTTAGAACTCTCCCCAAATTGATGTATGGGTTCAGTGCAATCCCACCCCAAATTCTAGTAGGCTTTTTTTTTCCTTAGAAATAGGCAAGGTGATTCTAAAATTCATATTGACATACAAAAGACCCAGAAAAGCCATAATGAGTTTGTAAAAGAACAAAGTTGAAGGAATAACACTACATGATCTTAAAATTTGTTATGAAGGTACAGTTATTAAGATATGCTTTATTTATATAAAGATAGACAAACAGATCAATGAAACAGAAAATTGAATCTAGAATTAGATTCCCACATACATGAAAACTGATTTCAGCAACGATGCAAAGGCAACTCAACAGAGAAAAGACAATCCCCTTGACAAATGATGTGTGAACAAATTGACTATCCGTACACAATCCATACCTTGCACCATTTGTAAAATTAACTCAAAATGAATCTTAAGTCTAAATGCAAACATTAAAACTGTAAAACTTTTCAAAGAAAACACAGGAGAAAATCTTTATGAACTTGGATTAGATAAAGATTTCTTATACATGGTACAATTGGTAAAAGAAAATTTGACAAGTTAGACTCCATCAAAATTAAGAATTTCTGCTTCTTTTTGAGAGCAACGCTGTTGCAGGTACACCGTGCTGCCCACTTCTGCTCCTGACTCACTGCTGTTCTCCCTTGCTGAGGAACGAGTGGGTCAGGAAGCCGCACCATGGTGTTTAAAAACACCAGAAAGACACCTGTGGAACCAGAGGAGGCAATTCATCGAATTAGAATTACCCTTACCAGCCACAACGTGGAATCGCTCAAGAAAGTGTGTGCTGACTTGATCAGAGGCACAAAGGGAAAGAATCTCAAAGTGAGAGGACCTGTTGGCTTGCCTAGCAAGAGAATCACTACACGAAAAACACCTTGTGGTGAATGTTCCAAGACATGGGATCCATTTCCAGATGAGAATCCACAAGCGACTCATTGACTTGCACAGCACTTCTGAGGTTGTTAAGCAGATTACTTCCATCAGGATTGAGTCAGGAGAGGAGGTCGAAGTTACCAAGGCAGATGCCTAAGCCTGCTGTTTTAATAAATCAATTATCAGTTGTTAACAAAAAAATAAAAAATAAAAATTTCTGCTCTTTGAAAGACTGTTGAGAGAGTAAAACCAGATGGGGTAGTTCTTACTTATGATCTCAGCTACTTAGGAAGGTGGCCAAAACAGGAGGATCACAAGTTCAAGGCTAGCCTCAGCAACTTAGCAAGACCCTCAATAATTTAATGAGACCTTGACTCAAAACAAAAAAAAATAAAAATAAAAAAGACTGAGGATATGGTTCAGTGGTACATCACTCTGGGCTGAGAGAGAGAAAAGCAGAGAGTAAATGAAACACAGGCTTCAAACTGAACAAAAAAGTCTGTGAATCACATATCCTAAGAAATCTAAAAACCAAAAAATATGAAAACAAACAACTAAATTAAAAATGGGTAAAAAACTTGCACAGATACTTCACCAAAGAAGATATATATGTAGCAAATAAACACATGGTGATTTTCAATGTCATTAATCATTAGGGAAAAAAATTAAAACCACAATGAGACATCGCTACACAACTCTAATGGCTAAAATTTTAAAAACTGACCATACAGGGCTGGGGTTGTAGCTCAGTGGCTGAGCTCTCACCTCACATGCATGAGGCACTGGGTTCAATACTCAGCACCACATACAATAATAAATAAATAAAACAAAGATATCGTGTCCATCTACAACTAAAAAAAAAAAAATTAACAAAAAAAGAAAAAAAAACTGACCACACAAAGTGTTTACAATGGTGGGGAGAAACTGGAACTCTCACACACTGCTGGTGGTAATGTAAAATAGTGCAACCACTTTGGAAAATTATGTGTTGGTTTCTTAAAAAAGGTAAATAAAAGCCTACTATATGTTCCAACCTTTTCAATTCTACATTTTTACCCAAAAGAAATGAAAGCATATGTCCATGCAAACACATATAGATCAATATTGAAAGGAGATTTATTTGTAACAACCAAAAACTAAAAATGACTCAAATGTCCATCAACAAATGAATGAATAAAGAAATTGTGGTATAACCATACAATGAAATACTACTCAGCAATTAAAAGAATGAACCATTGATGAATACAACAACATAAATGAAACTCAGTATAATATACTGAGTGAAAGAAGACAGACAAAAAAGAATACTACTGTATGATTCCACTTACTTAAAATTCTAGAAAACAAAAAAATTCTAGAAAACAAAAACTACTCTAAAGTGACAGAAAGCAATCAATGGTCGCCTGGTATGGTAGGCAACCTTTCAAATGGCTTCCTAAGATTGCCACCTCCTGGTATAACTCCTTCCCCTTGTGAGTGGGCTGGATTTTGGAGTGATTCATTTCCAATAAACAGAAAGTGGTAAACATGATTAGATGTAATTTTTAAGATTAAGAAATAGTGACTTTCATCTTCCTGGCTGATGTACTGTACTGTGCCCACCCTCTCTCCCCGCTCCTCCCATCCTCTTTGAAGAGATGGACTGCTATGTTGTGAGTTGCACTAAGAAGAGGTCCATGTGGCAAGTAACTGAGTGAGGACTGTAGCCAATAGCTAGTGGGAAGCTGAAGCCTTCAGTTCAACAGCTTGTGAGGAACTAAATCCCTCCTTGAAAGAACTATCTCCCCAATCAAGCTGTCAGATGAGATCACAGCCCTGGCCAATGCCTGGGTCACAACCTTGAGGCAGAGGCCCTCATGTCAGTTAGACCCACATTCTTGACCCAGAGAAATTGATAAATGATAAATGTTTGTTGCTTTAAGCTTATTTGTTACAGAACAATAAATAATTAATACATCTCTAAATGGAGAAAGTATAAGAGGCAAGAGAGAGGGATTGCAAATATATCTTTTGGAGATAATGGATATGTTCATCACATTGATTGATATGATGGTTTCATGGTTGTACTCATAATCAAACTTAGTAATTTATACACTTTAAATATGTGCAGTTTATTGTTTAGTGATGATACCTCAATGAAGCTGTTATATAAAAGATTGCTACAAGATCAAGAAGAAGACTAAGAATACATCAATGGACTCAGTAACATGGAGGACATTGGCCAAGGATGATCTGCAGTCTGGATTTGCCCAGGACTGAGGTAGTTCTTGGAATACAAGACTTTCAGTTTTAAAACCCAGGAAAGCCCAGACACACAGAGATCAGCTGGTTACTGTATTGATAACACTAACAAGAATGACAGGGGCGTCCACTAAGGAAGTCAATGACAACCTGGACAAATGTTGTTTGCCTGGAATGCTAAAAGGAACAAAACCTTGTAGAATAGGTCAAGACAGAATGGGAGAAGAATTATGGACACTGAATACAGTTATCCCTCTGTATCCATGGGTGACTGGTTCCAGAACCCTCTTGGATACCAAAATCCATGGCTGCTAAAATCCCTTATATAAAATGGAATAGTATTTGCATATAACCTAAGCCCACTCTCCATAATAATTTATTCCCAGATTGCTTAGAATACTTAATACTATGTAAATCGTGTTATACTGTATTCCTTAGGGAATAATGACAAGAAATAAGTCTGGCCAGGCATGGTGGCATACCGCCTGTAATCCCAGTGGCTCAGGAGGCTGAGGCAGGAAGATCACAAGTTCAAGGCCAGCCTCAACAACTTAATAAGGCCCTAAGCAACTTAGTGAGATCCTATCTCTAAATTAAAAAAAAATACAAAAAGGTTTGAGGATGTGGCTCAGTGGTTAAGCACCCATGAGTTCAATCCCCAGCATCAAAAAAAAAAAAAAGAAAGAAAGAAAATAAAAAAGTCATGCATGTTATGTATAGTTTTAATTTTTTTTCAAGTATTTCTTTTTTTAAGAGAAAATTCTTTTTTTTCCCTGAGTATACGCAGTTGGTTAAATCCGGGGATGTGGAACTCACATACAGGGAGAGCAACTGTATAAACAACTCTTTTGAGAAGTTTTTTTGCAGGAACAAGGAGAGAATTGTGGTCATGGCTGGAGGGGATGTGAAGTAAGTTTTAAGATGGGAATCAATACAGCCTGTTTTGAGTGCTAATGGAAATAATCCAGTAGAGAGAAAGGTTGATAATGCTGCAGTATGCAGAGACGAGATAATCACACACCAGCCCTGCAGTAGAGGAGACCTACTTTACTTATCAAATCAGTTTCCACATGTGGCCTGAGGCTCTCTGCCAGGCCACAGAAGCTCCCCATGGGCCACGTGACACAAACAAAATTGTAAGTCCTTCCTTTAATTCTTAACAGTCAAGTGACTCATGCTTCTATCAACTCACATTTTTGGTTTACTAAAGGTTACTTACCAGGAACCTCATGTGTGAGTCATGGAAGGTTACTAACATGCAGTGTTCATGTACTAAAATTACCCAAGACTCCAATTGTGTCTGATTGCTAAGAAACCTGGCTGCCACACAGCTCCGAGCAATGTTGTCAAATTCCTACCTTCAAGCATACTTGCAGATGGCTAGAATTTCACAATGTTGGTGAAAAGCACATGGTCAATACTTCATCAGCGCTGCCCCTGAACTGGCCATGGTGTTTTTCATTATCGATGGCCTTGTTATTAGTCTCTTTTAGTTTAGCTTTAACATTATTCATGTAGCTTTTTGTAGGTTGTTAGGGTAGTTTCACAGTCTATAGTGATCCAGATTTGCATCAGTGATATTTGGCCTATACGTTTCTTATATCAGGTCTCAAAAGACTCTGTATGTTCCGCATTCAAATATGAATCACTCATATCCTTATTGTCTATAGAGGAACGTGTCGTGTGTGCTTACAAATATCAGCTACTTTGATAAATAAAACAGGCTGGGCACAGGGCTGCACACCTGTAATTCCAACTACTTGGGAGTTTGAGGCAGGAGGATCATGAGTTTGAGGCCAGCCTGGGCAACATAGCGAGAGCTGTCTCAATATAAACAGTGAAATTGGTGATTTATTTTGAAATTTATGGGGAATTATTTCATGGCATAAACTCCCTTAGTACATTCATATTCTACTACAATAACTAGTTAAGTGAATCATTTATATTGCTCGCAGCACCATAAATCTAACTGGTTTTATTTCTTTCCATCTTTCATAATCCTTGAGTTTTCCCTAGAGAAACTAGCATGGAAGGGAGGGCACGAAGTCACATCCTATCTGTGAGGGACACAATCAAAAGGTTCAGGAGCCCTGATCTAGAAGAAGTTTTTAGGCCTTCGTACCAGCCAGGCAGAGTTGACACCTCCCTCACATCGTGCCAGCTGCAGTTTTCCTGATTCCAGCTGGCCCCCACCAGTGCCCACAGCCACCCTTCCTTCTTAGGGATCAGCCCAGCATAATGAGCTGACTTTGCGACTCACGGATTATATAAAATCTGGGGTGACTTTTCTTTCTTTCTTTCTTTCTTTCTTTCTTTCTTTCTTTCTTTCTTTCTTTCTTTCTTTCTTTCCTTTCTTCCTTCCTTCCTTCTTTCTTTCTTTCTTTCCTTTTCTCCTGTGGCTCCTCTTTTTCCCTTCCCAAGATATTTACGACTCTAAATATAGCTTCCAACAGGTGTACACTGGAGCAGGGAGGCTGTGCTCCAGCTGTCCCCAGACACGTGACTTCTCTCCAACCAGCTTGCTGGAATCTGGGGCCCTGGGCACACACACTGGGTGAGAATGCCCCTGCTGGCTGATGGCAGGAGAGGAGGATGGAGGGACAGCTTCTCACTCCAGAAGCAAAGCTGAGCCCACAAGAGTGCGAGGTAGCCCCAGGGACGACTCTGGTTCATCAGGGAAGAAGGAAGCAGGTACTCTTTTCCCATTCGTGGGAGAGACTGCCAGATGTCAACTCTCTATCACCTTTTCCTTCTTTCTTATTAATGTCACCCTCATTGGTGGCAGGAGGAGCCTGGAAAAGAGAGAGCAAAACAAAAAAGCCTAACTAAACTAAACTAAAATCTTACATTTCCCAGCTTGTTCTGGCCAATAAGATGTAAGTTAAAGTTTTCCAAGAAAGAGTTACTTTCCTCTCTTCCTGCCTAGATCATGAGGAGTAGAACTATAGCAGCTATCTCGTGACCAAGAGGGAAAAGCCCAGAGAAATAGACTATAGACCCAACATCCTTGCACCCCCAAACCACCACCACTACCTCACTCTCTTGTTGTGTGTGTAAAACAGTCATAATCCTCACCAGTTCCATTTCTGCCATTCTCAACTGAACGAAAGTCCCAACTCATCAAACACCCTTTACCTGGGGCCCGGGGCTGTGGTTTATGACTGAGGCCAGTCCTGTTTGATGCCCTCCTCCCTCCCTCACTTCTTTCATGTCTTCCTCTCTCCTGTTCTCCTTTCTTCCTTCCCCATTGAGCTTCTTCTCTGCACTGACTTCTGGGCCATGAGCAGGGAAAGCGGGATGGAACTTGGGGTGGCTTGGGGAGAACCTGACACCTGTTCTGTGGGGTTGATCTTATCCTCGGAGCTAAGCCTGGGCTTCCTAGTTGCTGTAGAAGGCCCTCACTCTGCCTGTGGTTGGTTCTTTTCTCAGTGGGGCAGGAGGTGGGTGAGGGAAAAGGGTAAAACTCTGACTCTGAGTCAGACAGACTGGTGCGAGGCAGCGGGCTTTGCCCCTGTTGGCTGGGAGAGTTGGCTCAATTGCTCAGTGTCTATATGAGCTCTTCCACACAATGAAGAATGAAGAGATTTAGCAATAGGTCACTTTTAGTGGGCACCTGCTCTGAGAAGGTGGCTTTCAGGAGCTATTTTGGATCTTCAGAGCCAGTGTGCTTTTCAAACTTGAATGTGCAGAGTCACTAGAAGTCTGTTAAATTGCAGGTTTTGGTTCAGGAAGTCTAGGGTTTTGATGGAAGAATTCCTCACCATCCACCGTGGTTAGTACTTGAGTCCAAGGGAAACCTGTCATTCATGCTGGGGGAATGTGGGTGTTGACAAGGAGATGGGGGCACCATGATGAGGCTGTTTCTGGAAAAAAATTAGACCCATATTGATCAACACCAAAGTTTTGCTTATGACCCATGGTTCGGTGACCCCATTCAATTAGTATTTCCGTCATGTTCAAATAGACTTCCGGTTTGGGGCTCACCACCCTGGGCTCCTTTAGTAGCTAAAGCAAGTGCCGTCTTGATGACATTGTAATCTACATTAAGTCATATGTTATTTCCTCAATTACAGAACCAAAGTATGGGAATACAGAGCACACACAGCCTCACACCCATCCTTATCCTCTCTGATGTTTTCTTCTTAAGAAACAAACACATGGCTTCATTACCAACAAGCTCAGAATAAATTAATAGAAGCTGAAATCCGTGAAATTAGATTCACTTTTCTAATTAGCGGGAGGGTTCACAGATACCGGGCGGTCTTTATCACGGGTTCTCTTCTCAGGAAGGGGATTGCCATTCATGATCTCAGAAAATTAAGCCCTCCCCTTCTTACAGTCTACAAAGGAGTTTCTGATTGAAGTGTAAATGTGAATTTCCTTTGGCCACCTGGAAGATCATTTTGAAGTTGTGAATTTTGAGCAAATTCCTCATTAATTCCACTGGGTGGTTGGGAGATTGTGTGATACAGCAATTTCCATTTTCAAAGGAATTGTCTTTTCACTAATAATATCCTCAGATTAGTTGGCACCCTCTGCCATGGAGTTCAAAGTGATTTCGAGATTTTTTTTCATCTTTAAATCCCATATCTCAGAGAGAGGAAACAGGGGCCAGAAGAGAAGGCAACTGCCATCCAGACACTCAAGTGAATGAAGGAGGCTGAGGACGGGAGCCAGGGGCCAAGCAGAAATGAAGCAAGATGACCTGGCACATCAGTGGCAGCCCCCCAGCAACCCAACACATCCCACCTCATATTTTATTCCTTACCTCCAGCCAACCAGCCAATTATTTCCCAAAAATCTGAAATTTTCAGACCCACAGGATTCAAAGCAAAGACTCTAAAGTCCTGACCCTTCCTCTTCTAACGATTCACTAAATGACTTAAGGAGCAAAATGTTCCCAATAAAAGAATGGGTTCCCTGTCCACAACGGCTAAGTGGCCACTTTCCAGAAGTTCCTTCACTCATAAATCTCTTCAGTTATTTGACAAAATTTTAATGAGCACCTACTATGTGCCAGATACTGTCCTAGAAATATAGATGTGAATGAAATGGGGGAAAAATTGCCATCACTGGCGTTATTCTAGTGAAAAAGATAAACAATAAAAAAGAAAAAAAGTGAACTATAAATTTTGTCGAATGGTGCTAAGTGATAGGGTAAGAATAAAGCAAGAACATAGAATTTTAACTATCAGGGTGCATAAGGAGTTGAAATTTTGGTTGTGGTAATCGGGGAACACTGCACTGAAAGAGTCCAGGAAGAGAAGGAAGATCACAGTGAATGCTAGGGAGGGGAAGAGGGGGGACACAATCTGGGTGGAACATGGGAACAGATGTTTTCTCAGAATCTTTTAAAGTAAATTCACTCTTCTCTGCCTCTGCTTTTGCATCTGTGAAAGTATTCTTCAGAGGACTGACGAGGTTTGAAATGTTTATATATATACCCAGTGAAGCAGTATTCCCCTCTAAAATTCATGTTAACCCAGAACTTCAGAATACAACCTTATTTGGAAATAAGGTCCTTGCAGATATAATTAAGTGGATGTCATACCAGTTTAGAGCGGGACCTGAATTTAAGGAGTAATGTCCTTATAAAAAGGCCATGCAGAGGCACAGGAGACATGCCCCGGGAAGACAGCCATGTAAAGATGGAGGCAGAAATTGGAGTGACACAGCTACAAACCAAGGGATGCCTGCAATTGCCAGCCACCTCCAAAAGATAGGAAAGAGGCATGGAAGAAATTCTCTCTCAAACTCCAGAAGGATCCAACCCTGATGGCATCTTAATTTCAGATTTCTAATCTTCTGAACTGTGAAAGAATAAATTTCTATTGTTTTAGCAGCCCTAGGAAAACAATATCGATTTTGTACCAAGAAATGATATTGTAAGCCAGGCACGGTGGAGCCCACCTGTAATCCCAGGGGCTCGAGAGGCTGAGGCAGGAGGATCTCAAGTTCAAAGTCAGCCTCAGCAAAAAGTGAATCTATAAGCAACTCAGTGAGACCCTGTCTCTAAATACAAAATAGGTTCAGAGTTGAGTGCTCCTGAGTTCAATCTCTGGTACAAAAAGAAGGAGGAGGAGGAGGAGGAGGAGGAAAAGGAGGAGGAGAAGGAGGAGAGAAAGAACGTTGCTATAATAAATGCAGAGATGATTGGTAGAAATATGGACATTAAAGGATATTCTGGTGAAAGTTCTGAAGAGAGCAAAGAGGACAATAGAGAAAACTTCTATCATCTTAGAGAAAACACATGTATTAGTGAACACAATACTGGTAGAAATGTGAACATGAAAGATGTCTCTGGTGATGTCTCAGATGGAAATGAGGAGCATTGCTATTAAAGACTGGAGGAAAGTGACCCTTGTTATAAGGCAGCAGAGAACTTGTGAATTGTGCTGTAGTGTTGGGTAGAAAATAGAATTTATAGGTTGGCAAACTTGGATATTTAGCTGAGAAGATTTCCAAGCAAAATACGAAAGGTGCAGCCTGGCTTTTCCTGGATGCTTATGGTAAAATGTAAGAGGAAAGAGAAATTTAGAAGGAAATAGTAAGCAAAGAGGAAGCAGGAGGGCTTGATTATTTGTCAAGTTCTTAGCCTACCCATATTATAAAAGATGCTAAGGCCTGCTCTGGAGAGAACACCTGGGATTTGGCTTGACAGGTGACTCACAGATCCAACCAATCCTCTCAGCAGATGCCAGAAATACAGATGAGGTAATCCAGGAAGGATCTGTGGAGAACTCTCTTGTCTGCTGTCATGGATCCTCTTGACAGACAGAGAAGACTCACAAGAAGATTTTGAAAATGTCCTACCACCAAAAACCACCAGCTTGGACGAAGGAAACAGAGACAGATCAAAAATGAAGGCAGGTTCCCAGAACTCTGGGTTTCTACAGGCAGGACACAAGCCAAGAGAGCTACTCAGTTGTTAAAATGTGTTACCCTGTCAATAAAAGAAAGGATGGTGTTGAAGGTGGCATAGAAACCAGCAAGGCTGCCTATGCTTCCCATAAAGAAAGTGGCATCCAAAACGTCAGAACCCTGAGCGGCAATTCTTATTGCCCACACTTTTTGTTTGTTTATTTATTTGTTGTTTTTACAGTACAGGGGTTGGACCCAAGAGCACTGTACTGCTGAGCTACATCCCCAGCCCTTTTTAAAATTTCCAGACAAGGTCTGGCTAACCCAAGCTGACCTTGAACTTGCAATCCTTTTGCCTCAGCCTCCTGAACAGCTTGAGTTACAAGTGTAACCTGGCAAAAGAAAAGAAAAATCAGGGGACCACAAAGCAGAAACTGGGGTGACTCCTCAGCTGTAGTCCTTGGATAGAGCTCACATTGATCCAGAGACTGGTGGATTTAAAAAAAAAAAAAAAAGTTATTTCAACTTGTTATGGTTTAGACATGAGTTGTCCCCCAAGGTGAAATGATTGGATCGTGAGCGCTGTAACCTGATCAGTCTGTCCTAGGCCAGCAACTGTAGGCAAGTGGCACGTGACTGTAGGAGGTAGGTCTCTGGGGGCCTTGGAAGGGTTTGTCTTCCCTGTGGCCCCTTCGCCCTCTCTCTTCTCCCTGCTTCCTGGCTGCCATGTCCTTAGCAGCTTCCCTCCACCACCCCCCTCCACTGGGATGCGCGGCCTCACCTGGGCCCATGGTAATAGAGTTGGCTCATTGTGCACTACATCTTGGGAACCATGAGCCAAAATACACTTTTCTCCCTCTAAGTTGTTCTAGTGAGGTGTTTTGGTCATAGGGATGCAAGTCTGAGTAAGACTCACACACTTAACACACAACGGTGAGACAGGCATAGGGTGAGCCAAGACGCCTCACTCCCACTTTAAAAGGGATAAGTGGGAGGGGCATGTAATCACTGTCCCCTAGAGATTTTGACAGCTAGCTGGGCAGATGTCACCAATTACCCCAACCCTGGGGGTAGAGTCTTCCTTAATTGGGCCCTATTCTCTGCTTCCTGGGAGGGGTTCCCTACTTCCTTGTTCTCAATTCCACATTCTGGACTGTGGATCCACCATCTGAGACATCTTTCCTTTTCAAAATGAAATTGAGCCTATTTCCAGCTGGGTAGCTCTCTCTGATTGCATCCTGCCTGTGGAAAGTTGGAAGCCAGAGACCTCTTTTCATTTTACTGTTGCTAACCTTCTTGATCCAAGCTAGTGGTGTCTTTGCTAGGAATAGTGTCTTTAAAATGCTCTGGGTTTCCCATAAATCTGGTTGAGAGCCACCCAATGCTTCAAAAGCATAAATTCCTCCTACTTTCTGAGCTATGGAGGGTGTCAGGATTATTTTAAAAATTCATTTTTCTAGCTGAGAGGTGCTACAAGGTACCACCTTTAATGTTTCTGAGGTCTAGATAGAGTCTTCCAGATACAGCACTGATACATTCTTTGCCCTGGGACCACTTCTTATTTTGAGACTCTTTTGCTAGACGACTGCCCTGCACTCTGTGTATTGCCTCTCAATTCTGCTTGCAAAAAGAATAGTTCCTTCTTGAGTACCTCACTCTTAAAATACCTGATCCTTCGCCGCTGGAAGAAACAATAGACAAGTTCAGTGTCCTTCCCGGAAATCTCCCTAGCTAGATCCACAGTTTCAGTAAGTACATTTCCTCTTCTCCAAATGACACTGACTTTCCTGGCACAGCATGACACAGGTGGCCCTTTCTCCAGACTCTGAGAGCGGTTTCCAACATCCACTTACAGTCCCTCTGTCACTCTTCCAGCCTCCAGCTGCCACTCGGGCCCAAAGTTTTGGTTGCAGTATCACCCCACTCCTATGTACAGATTTCTATTTCAATTCACCTCTGCTACATTAAAAAAAAAAAAAAAAAAAAAAACTACCCCTAAAACTTCAGGGCCTAAAATTAGCATCCCAGGCAGAGCTCAGTTGGGTAATTTGTCTCTGCAACAGATGGTTTCAGCTGACTCACTCTAGTACTTGCAGCCAGCTGGTGCTCTGCTGGGGGTGGAGGGACCAAGACAGCCTCACTCACTGTCCTAGTCCTCAGCTGGGATGAGAGACTGCATGTGGGCTGGGCCTGGCTCCCTCTCCCCTGGCTTCTGCTCTTCAAGCCAGCTGGACTGGGCTCCTCTGAGACTAAGCAGAGGCTGCGAGGCCCCCTAAAGCTCAGACTCAGAACTTGCACCACTTTGGCTGCATTGTTTGCTTGAGCAGGTCACCAGGCAGCTCAGATTCAATATGGGAGAAAACTACAGAAGAGCAGGAATTCAAGACCTTCATTTTTAAGGTACCAGAAATCTAAAAAACC
Organism: Urocitellus parryii; assembly: GCF_045843805.1. Taxonomy (NCBI): domain Eukaryota; kingdom Metazoa; phylum Chordata; class Mammalia; order Rodentia; family Sciuridae; genus Urocitellus; species Urocitellus parryii. Next base: position 116,237,907 of record NC_135536.1, on the reverse strand, counting down.
ATGCAGTCTGAGAACCTCCAGGCTGAAGGAGAGGCTCTGGCCAGAGTAAGGGCTCAGCTGACGTTAGACAGATGAGCTAATGAACACCCACAATGTGTCCTCCTCTGTGACTAAAGAGTCCCTTCTACCAGGAGGGAGAAATCAGCCAGCCCTGCCCTTGTGACATCCCCATCCCCTCACCATGAACCTCAGCTTGTGGACCCCTTCTCCACCCACTCACCCCCTGTTGGAGGGCCAAGCCCAGAAGGGCCATCTGAGGCAGCAGTGCGCACGGGGTGTCATGACGTCTAGGTTGCAGGAACAGGAGGGGACTCTCCTCTGAGGCCCAGCAGCACAGCAGGCTCCCTACTAGGAGCTGAGACAGACGGCTGGGAGAACAAAGAATAGGGGGCAAGAGTATGCCCAGGAGCATCTCCACCACAGGAAGGCCTCTTGCTACTAGGAAAGGCTTCCCGGCTTCAGGATCATAGTCTGGCAGACCAGGAAAGGCCCTGGATGGCAACAGAGGCCCAGAGAGGAGTCTTTGGCCAGTGGTCAGTGGCAGAGCCAAGCCTCAGGCCTAGGAGCAGCTCCATAAGTCCCACAGTTGGGTCAGTCACACAGCTGACACCACCGGATGGGAAGACTTGCCCAGATTGCCTCATACACTGGGGAGAGGGTTCAGGGCAAAGGGTGAAGAAATAGAGAGGGGAGATTATCCCTTATCCAGGGAAACCCCAAACAGAGGCTTTCCACACCCCAGGCCTCCTGTCAGCAGGGCCTGCACAGTAGGGACAGGCTGGGAGTGCCTCTAGGTCCTTAGCCAGCCATGATCCTCCAGCCCACCAAAAGGAACACTGCTCCCCCAAGCCCTCACGGCTCACCCATTATCCCCAGCCTCTTGCCTCAGCTGCCAACTGAAGCAGCCCAGGCACAGCCCTGACCAGGCCCTGTTCCCTCAGCCCCTCCTGCCTCCTCCAGGCTGCAACCTGTGTCAGCTTGCAAGGTACACGGCCTGCCTGTCCCTGCACTCACCAGTCACTTGTCCTGAGCCTAGTGTGCTGGGCTCAGGACACAGCAATGCTCAGCCCTGGCCCTGCCCTCGGGTCCTTCCAGACACGAACAAATAGCCATCTCCCTTTGACAAGCAGATGGATGCTTTTCTCTCAGGAGAGGCACTCAGAGCCCGGGAAATATTGTCCCCTCTGGCTTCAGAGCAACTCTGAGGGCAATGAGACCATATCTGAGGGTCTCCCTCCCCAGCCACTGCCTCCTCCCTGGAATTTTCTATAAATCCTTGGGTGTCAGGGAGGAAAGGACTAAGAAAAGGAGGAGGCCTGGAGGGTGGTGCTCCCACACGGGCATCTCCATGTCCCCACACACAGACCTCACACTCTCCACTCAGACATGGGCACCACCCTCCACGACAGGTGCATAGGCAAGGACACTGTCACACACATGCCGTGAACATGTAGGCATAGAGAGACGTGGCAACACACACACATGAGCATGTGTGCACATGCCATGCGCCTGCGGGCTCACGCAGATGGATACACATACACTCACAGAGATGCACGTGCCAGACACGCACAACCACAGACACAGACATATGGGCACACATGCAAACTTAGGTGCACAATTGCCTACACAAAGTCACACCCAAGGAAACATGCACCCACAAACACACCTACCCACACAGCTACATAAAGCCCACAGGCACTCACATCCCACAGGACCACGTGCACAGGCAAAAACAGCATGGAGACACAGCCCCAGCAGACACACCCACAGGCACTCACTGCAGGCAAGTGTTCAGCAAGTCCCTGGAGTCTCATGAATACAGGAGGCTCCTTTGTCAATCACATTGGCTCAAGCCCATTTTGCTCCTGCTGGGACAGGGAGGTGTCCTGCCCTACAGCCTGGGGTTTTACTGCAGCCCCTACCTGAGTGGGCTTCAGCCTATGACAGGATGAGAGTTAATTGATATCTGGGGACAGCTGAGGGGAGGAAAATGTACTGGGAGGGAGTCCTCACTCAAGCACAGTCACACCCAGCGGCCCTGGGACAGGGAAAGCTCCAAGAGGAGTGCCGGGTGGCATCCCAAGCCTGGGGGCGTACAGCCAGCCACACTCCCCCAGCTATGGGCCAGGAATCTCCAACAGCATCTAAACCACAAGGCTGGTCCCTGGGGAGCCTAGGAGCCCTGGCATCCCACTGCCTCTACTGCAGGGGAGGGAACCAAAGCCGCCCTGGCCTTTGTCCTTCTCCACCCTCACCCCCTAGGAATCCCAGACCCAGACTTGCTGCTCCAGCAGATTGCCTGGGATGGGAGTAGAAGAATCGATGATGCTCAGAGCATTTACAACCAGTGGGGAAAGCCGCCCTAGGCCTCCCTGACATCCGAAATAAATGATTCCGCGAACAGAAAACCACTCAGACGCAGCCAGAATGACCCGCTGGAGAGTGCTTTCACCTTGAGGGATGGCAGGCGCTGGCGGCAGACGCTGTCTGTGCAGCACACAGGGTCAGATCCAAGCCCCAAGACCTGACAGCCCAAGCGGCAGCCACCAACAGCTCTGCTGCAGCCTCTTGTCACTGGGGCACGCGGTGGGCAGGGACCTAGAGGTCTAGATACTTTAGAAAACAGCTTGGAAAGAGCTGTTCGTGGACAAAAGTGAGGTTTGTTTTCTTTCATGGAAAAATCTTGTTTCTTTTTCTTCTCATGCCCCCCAAGTCTGCTGACATACTCTGGAAAAGAAAAAAATAATGGGCACTGGTTTCCTGGCTCAGACAGGACCTTATTGCCTACAGATCCTCCCAGGTGTTTCTGGGAGTCCCAGGAGGTGTTCCACAGGTGCTTGTGGGCAGGGTGGTCTGCTGCTCCATGATAGCAGCAGATAAGTTACTCTTCTGCTGGGGCCTGAGTTTCCTTGACACTGCCACTTCTGCTGGATACCATTGGGTCCACCAAGCACCACTGTGAGGCCATTCTCCCAAGTGCAGAGCTGCCCCACAGCCATGCAAAGTAGGCAGAACCTTCCTCCTGTGCCCTGTTGTCAGAGGTGTCTGGAGCAAGATTGCTTGAATCCCACTCAATGTATTAGTTACTATATGTATTAGTTACTTAATGTTACTATAACAAAATACCTGGGGTTGGGTACTTAATGAAGAAAAGAGGTTTATTTAGCTCAGTTTGGGGGGCAGGGTTAAAGGCATGGCTCTAATATTGGCTCAGCTCTGGTAAGCACTTCATAGCAGATGGTATCATGCAGGAGTGCATGTGAGAGGAAACAATCACTCAGGAGTCACACCCACTCTTTATAACAACTCTTGCAAGAACTAACTAAAGTCCTGTGAGAACTCCATCAATTCCTTCTGAGGGTAGCACCCCACTTCCCACTAAGACCTCACCTCTTAAAGGTCCCACCACCTCTTTCCATTGCCACACTGAAGGCCAAGTTTCTAACATATGAGCCCTTGGAGGAAACAACACCCAAACCACAGCACCATCCACCATGCCCTGTCCCATGAGTCCATAAGGGTCAGCAATGGAAACTAAGGCAAAGTTTGGGCCTAGAACATTCCTGTGCCCTAATGATCCCCATGAGGCAAACCCACTGGCCTGACCACCTCTTACCTAGCTGAGGACTCTTTCTAAAGGACTATAGTCTGCCAGAACAAAGATATGGTCTCACTGACTGCCAGAAATATCTAGCCTCCCCTGAATTCTGGAGATAGACACTAGTTTGGCTCAAGCATCCCTGTCATGCACGTGGGTTTGGCCTGCAGAAGTAATAGTAATGTCAGGAGTGAGGGCATGGCTTGGCACTACTTGCCACCAACTCCTCCTGCAATGGCCCAGGGGACAAGAACATCACATCTCATGAGCAGATCCTTGTGTGCTGCAGAGGGCCGAAACCTGGCCATGACCTCTCTTCTAGAATAGTGAGGGAAGGGTGAAGATCCGAGACCTGGTGCCCCCCACTCTCCTTGTTTTTTTCCATGCAAAAACTAGCTATGGTCTGGGGTTGTGGCTCAGTGGGAGAGCGCTTGCCTACCATGTGTGAGGCTCTGGGTTTGATATTTATTTTATGATACTTATTTTATATTAGAGCACCACATAAAAATAAATAAAATAAAAGTGTTGTGTCCACCTACAACTAAAAAAAAAAAGAAATTTAAGGCTATAGTTAAAGAAGAAAGAGGGATTACTGACTGCTGTGGTCTCAATATTTGTGTCCATTCTCCCCACCCCCAAAATTCATATTGTAAAATCCTAACCCCCAGCCAGATGATATTAGGAAGAAGGTATGGGGAGGAGATGTGGTCATAAAGGCAGAACCCTCCTGAGTGGGATTAGTGTCCTAGGAATAGAGACTGCAGGGAGACTTGTGTCTCTCATCATATGGGGACAGAGCAAGAAGTTGCCATCTGGGCTGGGGCTATGGCTCAGAGGTAGAGCATTTGCCTCGCACGTGTGAAGCCGGGAATTCCATCCTTAGCACCACATACAAATAAATAAATAAAATAAAGGTGTTGTGTCTATCTACACGCGTGCTCGTATGCGCGCGCACGCGCGCGCACACACACACACACACACACACACACACACACACATAAGTTGCCATCTACGTCCTTCCCACGTACCAAATCTGTCAGCACTTTGATGTTGGATTTCCCAGCCTTTGGAACTCTAAAGAACAAATGTCTGCTGTTTCTGAGACACTCGGTTTATGGTGTCCTATTATAGCAGCCCAAAAGGATTAAGATATTGATCTACACCAGAAATCAATGTTCCCTCAAGAACCTGCTCCCAAAAGTTTCTAGCTCCAGGGCTTTAGGACTCTTGCCATCTCCCCAATCCCAACCCTGCTACTCAAAACCAGGCCCTGAGGAACAGTGACCCTCTGACCCAGTGACACTGACTTTTTCCTTCAGTCTGGCCCTGAGGGATGCTATTTTGAAAGGCTTCAGCCCTGCTTGCTACCTTTGGTTTCTGCATTTGCCGAGAAGTCAGGGTGTAGAGTCAGCCTCTGGCTTGACATCACCCCAAACCCCACATTCTCCTCAGAGACAGTGTTAACAACTGTCCCCAATGTGTCCCTTCCATGTTCAGACAGCCTGAAGGGGCTTTCCAGAGAGAAGAGGTCTCTAGAGTAGGCTGAGGTTGCAGCCAACACCAAGTGAGAGGAAGGCCCACAATTCCCAGAGCCAGCCCCAGGAACCCTGGGACCAGTTTGAGCTTAACCTAGTTAAGTTTCATGACCAGCCCTGCAAGGAGCATGGAAGGTGCCCCAGACGTAAGGGGACAACATTCAGGACAGGGCCCTTCACTGCAGCCTAAGGTAGAACTAACCTGCCTTAGATGAGCGCAGAAGGGGAACTAGGAATGAGGCTCCCTGTGGGCAATGGCAGTGGGAACAAGGGAACAGAACCATAGGGAAAAAAACTGGTTACCATCAGGTTACCTCAGGTTACTTTTTTTGTTAGGGTAAAAGAGGAAGGGACTGGCTGGGGTTGTGGCTCAGGGGCAGAACACTCGCCTAGTACGTGTGAGGCACTGGATTCGATCTTTAGCATCATATAAAAATAAACAAATAAAATAAAAGCATTCTGTCCATCTATGAATACAAAAAAAAAAAAAAAGAAGAAGGAGGAGGAGGAGGAGGAGGAGGGACTTCCTAATTGCACTGAGTCAAGTAAACTAGAATCTCCTCTTTTCAGTGGGGGACATGGTCTGCTTTGGGATCTAGCAGCTTCCTTAAAGATTCATTTTGAGAGCAGAGCCTGCTGAACCAGGCTCCCAGCTCTGGCCATGGCCCCTCGCTGTCCTCACACTTCTGGGGGGGGGGGGACAGATGAATTTGACAGAACAAAATTCGTGAGGGGACAGCAGAAGTGGCAGGAGAGCCAGGCCCGGATCCTAGCGAGGTGGACAGGCTGCTGCGGCAAGGGGGACAGGCTTAAGGCATTCCATTGCATCTTTGCGGAACTCTCCAGTCAACACCAAGAATCAAGCTGTGAAGGAGCCGGCCCAGGGTGTGGTGCTGAAAGGGCTCACAAACTTTAAAAGCAGCAAAGCTGAGCAGGCTGTGCAGCCACGGGACAGAAACGGCATTGACTATTAATGAAGTACATTTATAAGGGTTTGAGGAGCCCACAGAAAATAGCACCACAGTGTTACTCCAATGGCACGAAAGCCTTTAGCCATAGGAAGACTAGACTCCATTTATAAAAGTTCTTACAGCAAGAAAGACTGTTTAGAGGCTGGGGTTGTGGCTCAGTGGCAGAGCGCTTGCCTAGCACATGTGAGGCACTGAGTTCGATCCTCAGCACCACATAAAAATAAATAAATAAAGATACTATGTCCAGCTACAACTGAAAAAATTAAAATTAAAAAAAAAAAAGACTCCTGTTACCTTGAGAAGAATTGTGGATGCCCAGGCTGGCGAAGAAGGGATTAACAATGGACCATCTTCCTAGGAACTCCCAACTAAGTATTTCAGGGCACATATCTGCTGAAAGATGAAAGATGGAAGAAGAAATCATCTTACTGTTTCCTAAACCCTTTGCAGGATCTGAGAGTCTGCCTTTGTCTACAAAGTGATGCAGAACTGTCTACAGAGCAGCTGGCCGGTGTCAGTCAGGTGTGTGCTATCTGTTTAAAATGGGGGAGGGCTGATTTGGGCAGGTGCATATCCAAGGCCCCCGTGAAAGGGAGAGCTTGTGTTTTTGAAGTGGAAAAACCTGAGAGTTTGTACAGACATCCTGTCTTCCCAGAGAAGGAGGACTCTCTTGGGTTCCTTGTAAAGTGCCTGCTGCATCAATAAAGCTCTTGGCTTATTAGTTAAAAAAAGAAAAAGAAAAGAAAAAAAAAACATTCATTCTGATATATGTCATTTAGCAAGAGGGACTCCATTCTGGTTTAGTCTGACCTGTTGGGGCCTAGAGCAGAAGCTCAATCGAAAGTAATGGCTTCCCATAATTTCTGGTTAGCAATTCCAAAAGAGAAACCAAAGAAACAGAAATTGGGAGAGCCTTAGAGACTAGTGGCAGGGCCCATGCAAACACAGCAGGAAATCTCTTGATTGTGAGCTTAAGATTTGTGTGTGAAGATGAGTGCAGGCTGGGAGCAGCAAACCAGGATTTCTTCTGGACCTGGAGGGAAACCATCTCTAATCTGGAGTCAGAGACACCCTATATTCCGTTCACCTGCCTCCATGTTCCTGTGCCTGCAGACACAGAGAAGGTGCTGGCCAGCTGTCCCCTCCTGGGATAATACATGCTGTATATCCACCACAGGAAAGAAATGCCCTAATGCCTCTCTCACATAGCTACCTAGAGAGATCAGATAGAGATATAGTGAATGTGAGTGTGAGTGTGTGTGTGTGTGTGTGTGTGTGTGATTTTAAAATCTGACTGCAGTCAGAGATGATTGTCCTAAAAGGATGATAGAATTCCTCTGAGGGAGAGAACTGCTCTTTTGTTTGGGAAAATACCTTAATGGATCTTTTAATTATGCAAAGAGAGGCCCCAGGGCTGCTGTGGACCAAAGAGGATGAAACAGAGAGGAAGCTAAATTGCACTGCATGATAAACTCAGGAATTTGGGGGAACTATCCCAGGAGGTAACAGCCTTAGGAAAGGGGCCCCCTCCAAAAGGAAAAGTCAGGGGCCTAAGAAAAATGATAGACATGGGGAGCACAGCCTCCCCCACTGCCACCCCCTTCCTGTGCCACGGACATCATGGAAACAGCATTGGTTTTCCCACAGCACCCTGGAGGTGCTTCACCTAGATATTAAGGGAAAGGGCACCCTAGGAGGCTGGACACTAAGACACCTGGGCCACATAGTTTTCAACTCTTTCCCCCCTACGGCTGCCTATTTTGATAACAAGGCAATCAACCGGCATTCCACTGTCTCTGCAACCCTTCTGGGAGGCAGCTTGGGGAATGACAAGGTGGAGATGAGGCAACTGGCCACCAAAGAGGCTGGTGACCAAGGGGTGTTACACTTTCATTCTGTCCTGTGGTTTGCAAGGCCACTCGCTCTCCCATGGCTTCACAAACCATCAGTTCAAGCGCATGACTTACTCATGTCTTGGGGACTGCTATTTGACTTTTGGGAGATCTGATCAAATTCCAAGCCCTGCTCCCATGGGAGCACCAGAAAGAACAGACTCAGTCTCACCTATGTTCCACTTAAAAGTACATGGGTTCCTCTACAAGGGCCATTCGTTAATTTAGATCCTGCCCTTCTTTTTTTATGAAATAATGAAATTATGCTTTTCTCATATCCTTAATCGGCACAGATTAAGATTTTCAACCTAAAATTAGCTCCCTTTAAAAAAAAGTTTTAAAAACAGTTCCTCGAAATCACAAAATTTGAAATTAAGCCACACTCCTGAAAGCCTCTGTGGTCAGAAATACACTGGCACCTTCCAAAGGAAGTGGCTCTTTTTTTCATAAACCGTCTTGCTGCTTTGCATCAATGTATGTATCTTTACTACTCCCTGTGACATCAGGAAAACCAGCCCAAACTCTCAATCCATAAAACCAGCTCTGACAAGAAACAAATGAAGGTTTTTATGGACACTTTACATTCTTGGGAAAACTTCTTATCTCCCCCCACAAATAAACATCAGATTTGGATGCACTGTAATGCCAGATTCGTGAGACCCCAATAGACCAACAGGAGCCAAATCCGATGCGATCACACAAGAGTCTTTATTGCAAGCTCGAGCCTGGACTCACAACTGTTTCTGATGCAGCAGTCCCAGGGAGTGAGTCCCGGTCCTTTGTTCAGTGAGATTTTATAGGTTTTGGGGAGATACTCTATGCGTCACAACATCACACAGCAAATCATTTCACACCACGGGAAAATCAAACAACTCTTAACATTGATTAGCACATTCACTGGAACAAGTTGGGTAGGGGTGATTGGTTAGTACGAGAGGGGGGATTCCTTTAAATTGATTGGTTTAGGCCACGAGGGGTGTACGTGCTAAACTACATGCTTTCCCAACATGTTATCAACCACCATAAACTACTGGGGGGTCATCTGGCATCCCAGGTATTTTCCCTGTCTCATGCTGTTTGGAGGTTGCTAGGGGGGTTGCTATGGGTGCTCACCTAGCCTAACTGAGTCAGGGATACCTGGCGACGCAGATCTCTCCTGTTATTTGCAGACAAACAACTCAGCAGGGTGGGTATGTGCCTAGAAAGGCTCTGTGTGTTTTTCCCAGGACAAGGATCATGCCCCCTTCCTTAGGACAGGCCTTGAGGTAGAAGCTGGTTTCTCAAAAATGGAGTCACATCAGTTTCTCAGCATATATATATCAGTTTGATGCTCAGTTCACAGTATTGAAGTTTTTTCATCCCCTCAAATGAGGTTTAGTTTTTATTGCACACCATGGTGCAGAAATCCCTTTCATGACACCTTTATTCTATCTATCTTTGTCACAAAACGCAGTGGCCTTTTCTCACCCTTATCATACATAGTGTAGGTTTCTAACTCTGCTTGCTCCCAGGTCTTCTCCTCCTCTCTGGTCACACCCAGATGAAGCTCTTCCCATATGTACCCCATGTTTCTCAAGGTGTCACCTGGACCTCGTGCATTCCCACTGTTTACATAGCCTGTTGAGTACACGACTACCTGAAGCAGGGCTCAGGGGACTGAGAGCTAGAGGGACCTTCAACAGATCCACCTGGTCCAATGGAGGATTAGTGGGAGACCACTTGGGACCAGGCTCCTGGCAGCACTTCTAGCCTCAGTTTTCCATCACATGTTTGGGGTAGCCTCATCCAGCTGAAATGTCCAATGTCTTGTCCCTCCTCTCTTTCCCCTGTCGTCAGCAGGGGCCTCTCCAGCATTGCCCTGGACCTGTCAGGATCCCTGTGGATCGTGCGCATTGATATAGCTCCTACCTGATGGGTTTCACAAACCAAGTGCCTCTTCTCTGAGCCAGAGAAGAGTCCTGCATGCCATGGTCTCTTGAACTATGACCCCCACAACCAAACACAATTCTCAGGCTCTGATCAGAGTGAGCAGGACAGTTGAGAACTGTTTTCCTTGTTCAAAACCAGGTAGACATAGAGATTGATGTTTAGAAAATTCTAAGACTTCTAAAAATCAATATAAACAAAGACAGGCACCTCAACAGAACAAAGGACAAGGGATAACAACCAGATAATTTAAGAAGTAGAGAACTCAAAAAGCTTAGGGGCAGGGCTAGGGTTGTGGCTCAGTGGTAGGGCACTTGCCTCACACATGTGAGGCCCTTGGTTTGATCCTCAGCACCACCTAAAATCAATCAATCAATCAATGAAGATATTGTGTCCATCTACAGCTAAAAAAGTATTTTAAAAAAAGGCTTAGGGGCATTTGAAAAAATACTTGAACTGCATCAGTAATCTAAGAAATGTAAATTATAACAACAATGAAAGATGACTCCATAGGTATTGAATTGACAAAAGGTGGAAACTGAGTAATACCAAGAATTCACAAGGATGTGGTACAAGGAAACTTTCACCCCTGGTGAGAGTGTTGATTGAGGTAACCATGTGGGACGGTCTTCTGGCCCTGCCTCCTTAAAATACAGATGCACTAGCCTCTAATCCAGTAGATCTTAGTTAGGTATGTATTCCTGCTCATACATATCCATAAGTGACATGTACAAGGAAGTTCATCACAATAGTTTATGGTTCCAGGAAGCTGAATGCAGTCTGTGTGTCCATCACCAGGGACATGGATAGGTAAAGTGCAGGAATCAGGCATAGAGGAGCATTTTGAAGCAGCGAACTCAGTGTCTCATGGCAGCATGGATGGAAATTTAATAAAATTATAAGTGAGAAAAGTAAGAAATAAAATGAACACTGACACTACACATTTATATAAATTAAAAACAACAGCCACACATACTTTATAAGAAGACATACAAAAAGATGAATATGTTTTATCAGTATAGAATAAGTGAAGATAAAACAAGAAAGGGACCAACTGATGATGGTGATATGAGAAGAATCAGATGTTGAACGACAAAGAAATAAGGGGACATGGTATATTTCTATTAATGTGGCCTAAGATCTTACTGGTATTGTTAAGTAGCCACACAAAGACCACCAGACACCTTTCCAAATAGTCCTACTGAATAAGATAGGATAGGTAATGGGCCCCAATTAAGATTTTTTCTTAATGTAAAAGCCACTCCAGGAGGTTAACCTGTAGAAATATTCCAAACAGTCTAGGGATATAACTCAGTTGGTAGGGTGCTTGCCTCTCATGTACAAGGCCCTGGGTGCAATCCCCAGCACCACAAAAAAAAAAAAAAAAAAAAAAAGAAAAGAAAAAGAAAGAAAGAAGAAAAATATTCATTCCAGCCACTCCTTTGTTCCAGGTGATAGGAAAAATAAGGAGGTAGGAAACCCTGAGTGAAGGCCAAGACTCAAGGGTAAATCTTGATACTTTTCCAACACCTGGTTAATATAGATTTTGACCAATGGCATTGGTACTTTTCCAATAATGCCCCTACCCAGTAGCTATATCAGCCCCTTAAACTAGTACGTTTAAGTGGCAACCCATGTCAGGTCCCCTCTCACCCTGCAGGAGCTCTGTCTCTTTTCCTCTCACTTGAATAAATCCTACTATTTTACACTTACTCTTCCTCACCTGGGGATTTCACTCCTCAAATCTGATAGACATGAACTTGGAAAGATGGCACTAAAGCAGCAGAGGCTGAAAATCTGATTTCCCTAGCACCTCCACCTGTACCCAAACAAATGGTTTCATAGACCTAAATATAGGATTCCACATTTAGTTCTCTTTCACTTCACCTTAGCAGATTTGGTCCATTTTTTAAGGCTGTTGAGCTGAATTGTGATTCTGTTATCCATAATCTTGGCTCTTCTTCCAACCTTGATGACATTCAGGATTAAGACCCATGTGACATCAACATTCTCTTTTTACCTCTTCTCATTCAACACATAATAGGAACATGCTCTAACCCAGGATCTATACCAGGTATAGGCAATACCACAATGTAAAAGAGAAGGTCCCTGTTTTCAAGGAGCTCACTATCCCCCCAAAGGGAGAGAGATGGAGAGCCAGGGTTACAATGTAGCACCTTCATTGCTACATGCAAGAGAGACTGGGAGGGGTACCAGGCCTCCCTGGAGTGAGGGAAGGTGTTCCAGAGGTAACACTTAGGCTACAAATTGACTGAAAAGGAAGCAGGCAGGGGCAGAGCAGGAACCGGGTGTGCTGTGCATGTCTGTATTGGTCTGCGGATTCTCCATTCCAGCTTCTCCCAGAGTCAGTTCTCTATGCTCCTCTGGAAAGCTGCCCCACCCTCTCTTACTCCAGGTCCTTTGGGAAGAGAATGACTCACATCTGGACCACCAGAGCATTGCCTTCTCCTGACTGCTGTGATTGGTTAAGGGGTGGGCCCCTGGCTCCAGGCAAGCCAATTAGGTCTAATCAGAGCCCATCCTGGTACTTGGCTGAAGAACCTTGGGACAGAAGCGCTGGATTTTTTCCTGTGAGAACATAGCCGTCTAGATCTGTTGACAGCTATCTTGCCACAACACAAAGAAAGCCCTGCCAGAGATTGGAATCAACAAAGAAAAAGCAGAGTTGAGAGAGGACTTCCTGATGGTGTTGCTGGAGCCTTGGACCTAGACATGCCTGAAACTGAGCCAGCTCTATCCCTGGATATTCAATTACATGAACCAATAACTTTCCTTTTTGCTTAAGTCAATTTAAGATGGTTTTTCTGAGTTCCAGGCAATGTAAAGAGTCCTGACTGGTCCAAAGTGACAGAAGATGTAGTTAGATAAGTCAGCAGGGGCCTTATGGGAATATAGATTATATCCAAAAAGATAGGTATTACAGAAAGTGGAAAATCCAGAGTATCACAGGGTGTCCAGCACTTTGCCAGGGGATTCTTGCTTGCTCTGAGGGATAAGCCTCCTGAGAAATTAAAGTCTAGAATAATTAGTGAAGACAAAGAGTCAGGAAGGATAGTTTTAAAGATGGAGCCTCTGATAGATCTAGTCCACGCAGGAGCTGGAGCTAGACAGTTATAAAATTGCTCCCAGGGGCTGGGGCTGGGGCTCAGTGGAAGAGTGCTTGCCTAGCATGTGTGAGGTACTGGGTTCAATTCTCAACACCGCATATAAATAAATAAAGGTCCATCAGCAACTAATAAAAATATTTTTAAAAAAGAAAAGAAAATGGCTCCCATGGTTTATTTAAGGAAGTACATCAAAGGCAGGGGTAAGATTTCAAGGGTGAAGTCTTGCTTTGTGATTCTTGTAGTCAGCAGGTTGATTGGCATCTTGGCAGTTCACACCCATCTCAGAGGGGCTATGCAGTTGCAGCAGATCATCCCATCTCTGGTGCTGTGTGGGACCTGGCAGAGCTTGAATAGGGCTCACAATGTGTCTGGGCAGTCTTACACAGAGGAAATGTCCACTGGAAGTTCCCAGACACCAGATTTCCCTATTCAATTAGGCTGCAGTCCACAACAGTCCACACACAGCCAACGAATGGCTCTCGACATCAGAGCAAGGAGTAAAATTACATGGTTTGCATGGTTCATATCAGAGATCACCACGGTGGCCAGGGTGAGAGATAAGACCAGAGGCAGAGGCCCAGTTAGGACACCAATGCCATAATACAAGCAAAGCAGAATGGTGTCCCAAGCAAAGGAGAGGAAAGAATGGGTCTGCAAGAGATTTAAGAGGTGAGATCCATTGGATTTCAGAATGAAGTGGAATGGAGGAAGATGTAGATATAAGGTGGAGGGAAAATTCTGGAGTATAACTCTTGGGTTTCTTGTACTAGTGACTTGATGTCCCATAGTGCCCTACTTGGAGACATGGCAGTTTTAGAGGGAAAGAGAGGAAAGAGATGGAGGTGGGAATTAAATTAAATTTGGGACATGTTGAATTTTAGGTATCTGTAGGACTTCCATAATAAATGCACAGTATGGAGCTCAGAAGACAATCCCCGAGGCTATGGATGTAGACATGAAGTCGGAGAAAATTTCCCAGAGGAAGTGATGGCTGAGTTTAAGAACCCAAGAATGACTTGGAGAGAGCCTACCATGAGGAAGAAAGGGAAGTCTTTCCGGTTAAGAGCACTGGGTACAAGGAGGGCCCAGGCGGCCTTGGCTTCTGCTCTGACAGTCCTGCCACTCTTTTGAAGACAAAAGAGAAAAGGAAAATGGATATGTTGCAAGTCCCCAGGAGGGTTGGTAGACTCTGGCCTGTATACAAGGGACCAGTCATGGAAACTAACAAAAGAGGAGGTATTTTCCTGTCAACCTTGAGCAACAAGATAGCAGACATAAGCAAAGAATAGCTAAAGCCATTGTAAGAATGAATTTCCTTTAAAACATCACAAACAATAAACAAAATCCTCTTAACCAAGTAACGGCTCCTGATGGAATAAAGCACTTTCTCTGAAACGACCCCCAAATTAGCAAAACCATAATTAGGATTACTAAATGAATAGATCAGAATTCCATAGAGAAGATATTTACTCAGGCAAAACCTCCTCGATTCAATAGCTCTTTCAATTAATTTTTTTCTAAAATTTTGGATTTCTACTAACTAATCTGCTGTATTTAGAAGGATTCATAAACCACTTGCCAAGTAGTTAAAAAGTGTGAAATGTCTTTGCCAGGAAGCTCTTCGGGGACCTCAGCAAGAACACAGAGAAAGGCAGTGAGGTGTCTGAAATGCCACTCTACAGCCAACAGGACGTCACTTTCTCCACTGCTGGTTTCCCCCCACCCTCCGAACATTCCCTGCAAATCATCCTGAGCATCTAAGATTGTCCAATGCCTTGACCAGTACTTAAAGTGCAAGTGGGAGCCTTCTTAGCTATAGGACTGAGGGTTCTACTTGAAGGAAGCTGATGGATTAGAAGAGCTGATGCAGATTGTGCAATGAAGATGGATTATGTTGCTTTGAATGTGATACTGAATCAAGCCTGGGCTTCATGGAGGTTATTTGGACTACCCTAACATTGTAAGTGGTAGGATATCTAGGAGAACCTTTGATATGGAAGAAAAGGCAAGACCCTACCTGAAACTCTAGCCTACTTTTATAGGGTGAATGCCTACATTCCTCCCCAAATTCATATTTTGAAACCCTTTCCACCCCCATGTGATAAGTAATTAGGATGAGTGAGGTTATGAGTGTTGAAAATTCATGCCACTAGATGGGGGGAGGTAGAAAAGTGTCTTCAGGTTTTAAACCAAGAATGAGATTTGTGCCCTTTTTAAGGTCCCAAGAGAGCTTGCTTCTCTCTGCTCTTTACCATGTGAGAATACAATGAGAAGTCAGCAGTCTGCAACCTGGAAGTGCACACTAATCTGAAATGGGCCATCAACCATGCTGGAATTCAGATCTCAGACTTCCAGTCCCGAAAACTGTTGTTTATAATTCCCCAATCTATGATCCTTTGTTACACCAGCCTAAATGGACTGACACCCATTAGCACCATCTTCTGCTTCCCCCTCTTGCCCCACCTCCCAATAGGCTCACATACATTCCCCACCCATGGGCTCTTCCTCCCTCTCCAAACTCACCTTCCTCTCTGGTTGTCTCCTCTACCTTAAATGTTCTTTTCTTTAAAGATGGGAATAGCCAGACTGTACTAGGTACCTCAATCTGTAGCCCTGAACCCATGGAAGCCTCTGATCCACCCCCTCACCAACCCTGAAGCAAGACTTAGCACTACTCTTTGTTCCTTCAAAATTTACTCCACAATATAGTAGAGTAAGAAACTGATATTGTTCTGAAGTTGCAACAGGGGAGACACAGAGGAAGGTCACATTGCATAGCACACAGAAAAATCAAGAGAAATTCCCATTAGCCATCCACCCTCCTGGCCAAGTGTCTCTCCAGCCTCGCACATTCCCCTCCCACAGGACCCCTCTCCAACAAAGCTTTAGTCTCCACTCCCTCCCCACCCACATCTATTTCCCACTCCTCTGCAAAACAATTCAGCCCTTCCCAATCTTGCTTCCATTCTCCCTCCCATGACCCCACTCAACAGTCTTTGGCCTCCTTCTTCATTAGAACGTTGTAAATAACAAATAGTGTCCTTTGCTGTCACACTTTTTCCCTTGTGAACAAGTGCCAGAGCTCTGTGGGAAGGCCTGGCCAAGGATGAGGGAATGTACAACTCTGGCCACAGGGCCTTCCTGAAACCACCTGGGCTTTCCTGTCTGGGTAGACAGGAAGTTGCCCTGAGTTTCCTTGGAAGATCCTGGCAGGGGCAGCTCCACTCAGAAGTGGGCTCAGGCCCCACATATGCAAAGTCCCCACATATGCAAAGGCTTCACCAGACCAAGGGAGATAGATTCCCAGACAAGAGCAAGAAATCTGAAAAATTGATCTTTACCTGAAAAGATGTTCATGTTTCAAACACCTAAGGGCGGTTCTATAATTCATCAAATCTAAAAAGTTACAAGACTTTCTGGCTGGATGGCAGCTGGGTTCCCACACGCTTTGGGAAAAGGAGCCAGCCACACCCTTCACTACCTCTGCAAGACTCACCTACCCATGTGTATAAGCTAATGTCCCCATGCTGTGCCCAGCCTGGGAGCCCGCTGCCCCAATGTGTCTGTTTCCATGGGGGTGGGCCTGAGTGCTGCTGGCCGGAGAACTGAGCTGAGACATCTGGTTTGCACCACACACTATCCTGAACAAACAAAATTGGCCCTCTCATGCCATGGCGGATAGAAAACATGCCTAATGGAATGGAGCCCAGACAGAGACTACGTCTCAGGAAAGGACCTGTACAACAGGCTCACCATTAATGGCATTTGAATCTATGCCCAAGAGTTAGAACCACCTGGGGCAGGGGTAAGGGTGACAAACAGTAGTTTGGAGTCAAACTGGAGGGAGGAGCTAAGTTTCAGGTCTTCCAGTAGGGGGCAGAAAGGAGCAAGAACCAAGACTGGATGGTTTTGTTTTGGTTTGTTTTTTTGTTTTTTAGGTTTTTTTGGTCAGGCTGACCTCTGTCTGCATAACTTTGGAAATACTAAGGAGGGAAACCCCTGGAAGGACTGGACTTCCTGCTATTCAAGTTGGTGAGGGCACAGAATCATCATACACTGAAATCTTTTTGTTTGGAAACATTTTCCCTGCAGAATCTACCAAGTTGGTCATTGTCATGTGTTTGAATGGCTTATGTTAAGATACACAGCATTCATATGACAGATTTTACTCTCCAAAGGTGGTCACAGCAATATCAATCCATCCAACCTGCCTTGCTGCATTGCATCCTATCCACTCCGTTCTCAGGAGGTGGAGTCGATTTTCTCCTTGGTATCTGAATAGTCCAATGTCTACTTCAATCAATAGATAACCACAGAAGTCACCACCCTGTGCCAGTTCCAGGCAGAGCCCTTAACTGCCCTGCCAACCTCAACTTCTTACCCACTGGAATGTTTGCTCTTGGGATTCTCCCTTTCAACATGCAGCCCTGTATTGACTATATTTTCTGTATTCTTGATGCTCTAGCATTGGGAACATTGATTCACCTGGAGATACTGCTCCTCTCAGGGCTAACTAATTTCCTAGAGGTAGCAAATGACTCCACTGTGAGCATGCCTTTGATAGATAAACCAGCTGATCCAGGACCTATACCCCAATCACCTCTTTTTATCAAACTAGCACACACCTAGCTAATGTTCTCCCCACCTTAATCACACAAGGATTAGACAAATAGAGATCACCCCCATAGCCCAGAGTCTACCAAAATTATTCAAACTCTCCAAACTTATTCAACCCTAAACTTAGTGTGTCTACCCTGCCTTGCCCATTCCATCCCAAGAAAGAGCCATACCCTCCTCTTTCCTCCTTCGGCCTCTTGACCCTCTTGTGCTTCTCCATGTAGCTCTGCTTCCTGTTTCTAGGGATCTTGAGTGTAAATTTCTTCCTCCATGACAACCATTTCCATGTCTGTGTGTTTTACCATGCCTGATTATTATTTTGGTGTGTGGTGCCAGAGATTGAACCCAAGACCTCATGCATGCTATGCAGTCACTCTCCCCCTGAGCTACATCTCCAATGCAAATCCCAGATGTTTTAGAATAGCCACTATGCTGTGAGCTCAAGCTACACAGAGGGGCCAGGTGAAGGCTTGACAAACAGTCCCAACTAAGTTTCCTGACAACAGCTTGTGTCAGCTGCCAAACACACAAGTGAGCCTTCTTGAACATCCAATATGGACATCCATAGCCCCAGACAACTTTTGACTATAACTGCATGAGAGAGCTCAAGTGAGTCAGCTGACCACCGAATAATTAATGTGTTAAACCATTATGTTTGGGAATGGCTGGTTACACAGCAGGAGATGACCAGAGCATGTGTGGTATTTCACTGTAGGCTGCTTTCCTACTATATTAGGTTCCATGAATAGTGCTGTAGCATGGGCTACTTAAAGTAGCGCCTGGAAGCTCATTAGAAATGCAGATTCCAGCCCCATCTCAATTTTACTCATTCAGAGTCTGTATTTTAGCAAAAACTCCCAAAGAATTATGTGTACATAAAAATGTAAGAGACTCTAGTGTAGCAGCCATTAAAGACACTCTGCCCAGATCCCCCTGGCTCCTGTATTCGTCACTGGGATCACCCCTCAGCTTTTACCTATGCACTTTGATTCTAAGAGTTTGTACAGCGTGCCTGTTGTTTATGGAGCTGCCTTGCCTGTATTGGAAGATCAGCTGAAGTGTCTGAGAGTTGATATCTCCCAGTAGTGCCAGCAAAATGACTATTTAGTACAGGAGTATGAAAACCCAGCTCTTTGCCTGGTGGTGTCATTTGTTCCAGAACCATCAGGATCTGATCTGTGACTTGGGCTTCACCTGAAATTTCACCTTTGCTGGACTTCCTCCCTTCCCCAATGTGTCTGTCTCTCTGTCTCTGTCTGTCTCTCTGTCTCTCTGTCTCTGTCTCTGTCTCTCTCTCCCCCCCCCCTTGGGGGAAAGGTACCAGGGATTGAACTTGGGGGTGCTTATCAGTGAGCTACATCCCCATCCCATTTTTTATATTTTATTTAGAGACGGAGTCTTGCTGAGTTGCTCAGGGTCTGGATAAATTGTTGAGGTTGGTTTTGAACTTGTGATCCTCTGCCCCAGCCTCCCAAGCTGCTGGGATTAGAGGTTTGGGAGCACTTCTTTAACAAGTCACCTACATGGGGAATCCTCATCTTGGGGAATACACTGGTATCTAAGATGAGAAACAAAAAAAATCTCAACTAATCAGAACTTCCCATTGTCTTGTCATAATCTCCTGGCAAAGTTAACAGATGTTGAGGATTAGAACAGACAGGATGGGAGAGTGGGAAGGAAGGGAGACAGTAAGCATAGACGGCTCTTTTGAGGAATGTTTCTATAGAGGGATCTAAAAAACAATGCGGACATTGGAGAAAATGAAAATTATATTAATTATATTGCTGTGTAGTACATTACCCCCAAACGGAGCAGCCTCCACTTACTTATTTATGACCTCATACAGGGTCTGAGGGTCATGAACTCCTCAAGGCGGTCCTGGCTCAGGGTTTCTTGGGAGGGTTGTAGTCAAGATGATTAGTCAGCACTGCGGTCTCACTGGAAGGCCAGGCTTGGGCAGGAGGAGCTACCTCCAAACCTATTCTTGTGGCCGAAGGCTCCATTTCCTCTCCCCTTGGGCCTCCCTACAGGGCTATTCATGACTCTGCTTCCCCAAGAAAAGTGATGAGAGAGACAGGTGATTGTAAGTGTGTAGGCAAGAACTGGGAAGAATGCTCTGAGAATAGGTGTAAAAGTCCTTGGCTCACGGGAGTGGGTTGAGGAGCACAGGACTGAGAGCATGATGAAAGCAGACTTCCATGCCACAGCTTCTGAATTCCTTTTGTAATTTTAAAGTGTCAAAGATGAAAGCTTAAATGAATTGGCAATAGTTGATAATGAATAAAGTCAGGTCCACTGCAAAAATATCTCTGAGAAATGATAAGAGCAGAGAATTTAAATTGGGTCATAAAAATGTTGTGACAGAAAAAAAAAATGTGGACAATTTTAGAAGTATTTATGTGGCCATGCAAGATTTCTTGGGAGCATGTGGTGAGCTCTAAATTGCTGCTGACCCCTGGGAGGGGGAGGGTGGGGGTTCCCACCTCTGCTAGGAAAGTCCAAGGCTTTGCCCTCCTCTCTGTTCCCCTCTGCCCCCTGAGGGGCATTAGCACCAATCAGCTCTATGTGACTTTCTCTCACCAGCTGCCTCTCCAGGGTCTGACTATTGGCTTTCTGGTCTGATCCTCATGAACACCACAAATTCAAACATCCCCCACTTCCTACAGCATGAAAAACCTCTTAACTGAGTGAAGGTCCTCACTCCTCCAGCAGAGACAACACTGCAACAATTCAACCCCAGATTCTGTCATCAGCCCTAAGAGTAAAGAGCAGGTAAGTGGCTTGGTCTTAGCTCCAGGAATGCGGCTGCCCTCTGCAGGTAACCCAGGAGTAGTTTTATCAGAGGCTGAAAGTCACCTGTGGTGGGATCCTTGGTCCCTGGGTGTGATGTCTAAGATTAGGGTGATCACCTTGGTGCAGAAACAGAAGTACACCCAGCTGAGATGGTAATTAGAGCAGGTTTATTGCAGAGTAAGGGAAGACAAGAGAAAGTGAGATGTACCCTGGAGAGGGGGACCAGCAGATCAGCTAGGGACTGAAATGCACTTAAATGATTAGGTTTGGGTTTTTTTTTTAGAATAGGGGGTGAGAATTTGCAATGGCACAAACCTGGGAGTAGCAGTAACCCTACCTCTTTGGTTTTTTTTTTTTTAATATTTATTTTTTAGTTCTCGGTGGACACAACATCTTTGTTGGTATGTGGTGCTGAGGATCGAACCCGGGTCGCACGCATGCCAGGCAAGCGCGCAACCGCTTGAGCCACATCCCCAGCCCAACCCTACCTCTTTGGACCTGAGTGCTTGTGCAGCTGTTCTCTGTTTGGGGGAAGTCACATGACTGTGTGTCTGTGCCTTGTGAAAACTGAGAGCTTGCACCTTCGCACTTTGGTCACTGTGCCCTCTCTGGCCTACTACCACTGGTGGAAGGCCACATAACAGTCAACTGACCCCCAGGGCAGCTTTATGGGCACATGCATGACCTTGGGAACATTGTGTGTGCCCCATAAATCTATGCAGAAGTGTAATGGGAACCTTTGGTGGAATTAGGGACCGGGGTGTCATTTACTGGCTCTGAGTCGTCTGCCTACCTTCCTAAGATGAATCTCTTCCATAGCCCCACCCACACAAGGAGAGGGGGAATTTATAAGAACATAACGGATATTGAGTCTTCTGGGTCAATTGCTGGTTAAGGATCCTTTTACAGTCATCCCCCCATTTTGTCTCCCATTCTCTCATTCCTGTTCATCTCTAACTACCTACCTGTGCTAACAGTAGCTCATTCTCCCAGCTCAAGGAGCAACAGAAGCTTCTTAAGCCTGTTCTCTCTACCAACAATCTCTGGTGCTGATCGCCAGGCCCAAGAGAGGTCCTGGATGGGGCCAAAGCAACGTCACACTCTTAGCACCTGTGCTACACTGATGTGGGGTTGCTAGGGGAGAAGCAGGCTTGTGGAAACTTGAGGTCTGCCGCTGCAAGAGGACAGTGAGAGAGCAGAGGACCTGTCCTGAAACAAAAGCCCATGATGTGGAGAAGTGCACAGACCCTGAAAAAGCCTGGACAGCAGGAGTCCCCCTGGGGTTACAGTGTCACTCTTGGCCAGAGGTAAGAGGGGCTTTTACCTTGGACTGGCCTCTCTGAGCAATGCTCTGTTTAGTGTGGTCTTGGCCTGGTGTCAGCCTCCACACAGACTTTTGCTGGTTCTTGAGGAGTTACAGACACTGAGATCATCGTGTATCTATTCGAGCTTTACAATGTGGGTCTTGTATTTTATGTGGACTTTTTAAAGTTTGCCAATTTATCCTAATGGATATGACAATGTACACAGATGAAAAGAGGCAAGGGCTGAGAATGTGTCTCAGTGGTGGAGTGCTTCCCTAGCACGTGTGGAGCCCTAGGTACAATCCCCAGCACCGCAAAAGAGAGAGACTAGCGGGGAGGGGGGACAATCAAGAACATAAAGAGAGAGCCTACAGAATGGGAGAAAATCTTTACCACCTGCACCTCAGATAGAGCAATAATCTCCAGGATATACAAAGAACTCAAAAACCTGAGACCAAAAAAAAAAAAAAACCTCAGTAAATAAATTGGCAAAGGAACCCAACAAAACACTTCACATAAGAAATACAAATGGTGAACAAATATATGAAAAAATATTCAACATCTCTAGCAACTAGAAAATGCAAATTAAGACTACACTGAGGGGCTGGGGATGTGGCTCAAGCGGTAGCGCGCTCGCCTGGCATGCGTGCAGCCCGGGTTCGATCCTCAGCACCACATACCAACAAAGATGTTGTGTCCGCCAAGAACTAAAAATAAATAAAATAAAAAAAAAAAAGACTACACTGAGATTTCATCTCACTCCAGTCAGAATGGCAATTAACAAGAATACAAGTAACAACTGTGACAGTGTGACAATGTCTCCAACAGTTGTTCTCCCCTTACTCAGCACCTGAGAATTCATACTGGTGATTGAGAGTACAAGTGGAAAGATTGTCTCAAAGCTCTTGGCCATTGCTCAAATATTACTGAACATTGGAGAATTCATAGTGCCCAGAAACCCTAAAAAGGTAAATAATGTATCCAACACTTAATTCAAATTTTAAATTTATTGAACATCTAAAACCTCATACCCGTAGTGAAAGTTGAACAGCATTTGTCCAAAATATGTGCCTTTTATAACAACAAAAATATTTATAATAAAACCTTGACAAATATAAAAGTAAAGTCCTTATATATACTACCATACCTTGATGTACATGAAGATAAGTAAAGAGAAAACTCATTTAAATTATAGAACTGAGTAATTGCCTTTAACTTTTGCTAAAAGTTTATTGAGCATTATTAGGATATGTGGTAGAAATAACAAAATCATCATAAATACATACATGCATAGTACAGATAGCTCATCTTTGAAAGGATATTAATTTTTTAAAAATCAAAGACT
The DNA here is from genome assembly GCF_045843805.1 of Urocitellus parryii. Classification (NCBI taxonomy): domain Eukaryota; kingdom Metazoa; phylum Chordata; class Mammalia; order Rodentia; family Sciuridae; genus Urocitellus; species Urocitellus parryii. Next base: position 116,214,798 of record NC_135536.1, on the reverse strand, counting down.
ACTAAATACTCTCACTTTTGAATATTGGAGAAAACAATTACAAGACATCTATTTTTGAGGTTTTACACTAAATTGTAATTTTTTTTACACAAAATCTTTCTTTTATTTTCATGTGGTACTGAGGATCGAACCCAGTGCCTCATGCCTGGTAGGCAAGTGCTCTACTCTGAGTCACAACCCCAGCCCTAAATTGTAATATTTTAAACTTTATTTTTTGTACTATGTATTGAATTTAGGGATGTTTAACCACTGAGCAACATTCCCTCCTTTTTTAAATTTTTGAGACAGGATCTTGCTAAGTTACTTAAAGCCTTATGAAGTTGCTAAGGCTGACTCTGAACTTGTGAAACTCTTTTCTCTCCTTTCCAGTTTGCTTAGATCATAGGTATGGACCATCATGCCCAGTTTATAGTGCATTTTTGCCTACATTCACATTATGTATGCAATATGTTAATAAATATAAGTGAATGTTTTTGATATGTTTTCAAAAAGAATACAAGTAACAATAAATGTTGTTGAGGATGTGGGGGGAAGTTTCACTCACACATTGCTGGTGGGACTGCAAATTGGTGTAATCACTCTGGAAAGCAGTATGGAGATTCCTTAGAAAACTTGAAATGAAAGCACCATTTGACCCAATTATCTCACTTCTCATCTTATATCCAAAGGACTTAAAATCAGCATACTACAGTGACGCAGCCACCTGAATGTTTATAGAAGCTCAATTCACAATAGCCAAGCTATGGAACCAACCTAGGTGTACTTAAACAGAAAAGTGGATAAAGAAAATGTCACACACACACACACACACACACACACAATGGAATATTATTCAGCTATTAAGAAGATTGAAATTATGGCATTTGCCAGTAAATGGATGAAACTAGAGAATATCAAGCTAAGTGAAATAAGCCAGTCCCCCAAAAACCAAAGGTCAAATGTTCTCTCTGATATATAGATGCTAACCCATAACAAGGGAGGGTAGAGAGGGGAAGTATAGAAGTTCGTTGGATTTGACAAAGAGGAATGAAGGGAAAGGAGGGGAAATGGAATAGAAAAGACAGTAGAATTAATCAGGCATAACTTTCCTATGCTCATATATGAATACACAACCAGTGTAACTCCACATCATGTTCAACTACAAGAATGGGATCAAAATTATAATGGGTTGCACAAAAATACATGCTACAGTCATGTATATATGTTATGGTTTGGAGTGAAGTATCCCCCCAAAGCTCATGTGTGAGACAATGCAAGAAGATTTCAGAGGAGATGATTGAATTGTGAGAGCCTGAACCTAATCAGTGAATTAATCCCCTGATAGGGATTAATTGAGGGGTAACTGAAGTGGTAGGGTATGGCTGGAGGAGGTAGGAATTGAGGCTTGGCTTTGGGTATCTATTTGTATCTGGCAAGTGGAGACCTCTCTGCTTCCTGATCACCATGTGAACTGTTTCCCTCTGCCACACTCCTCCACCATGATGTTCTGCCTCACCTCAAGCCTTGAGGAATGGAGCTAGCCTTCTATCGACTAAGACCTCTGAAACCAGGAGAGCCCTCAAATTTTTTCTCCTCTACAATCATTCTGGTCAGATTTTTTTTTAGTCACAGCAGTGAAAAAGCTGACTAAAACAATATCTAAAAACAACAAAGAAAGAAAAAAAAGTGCTAAGTCAGTTGAAAAGATGCATAGAACAATGTGTGCTGGAGGGATGTGAAGCTTCTATGCTCTGTCCCAGTATGCAACCCTTCAGGGACCTCCCAGAGTCCAGAAGCTCTCCAACACTATCCTTTGGGGTTTTAATAGAGGCTTCATTACACAGACATGATTGATTACACCATTGGCCACTGGTGATCAATTTAATCTTCAGTCCCTCTCTGCACCTGGGGAAAGTGCCATCCCTTTAATCCCCCCTTGGTCTTTCCAGTGACCAGCTCCCCCCTGGAGCTACCTAGTAGCTACTAGCCATCCTCAGCTCATTAGCATACAAGACACAGCACTCTGGAGACTCTGAGGATTTGAGGAGTTATATACCAGTCAACAGGGCAAAGACCAAGTAAATAGTTTGCACTATTTCAGAGAACCTTTACAACCTAAAAGATACTGGAACATTTTCAGAATCCCATTTGGAATTAAAAATTAGTGTAGTCCATCCTATTGCAAGAATACATTTCCCAGGAGAAGTCACTCAGGTTTGTAGGCTAGCCTTCAATCTTGTCAGGTTCCCAAAGCAGGAGCAGCCTCTGCAAACCTGTCTTCCCCCTTTTAGGCACCCAGTAAAATTGAGCTAAGAGACAATGGTGTCTCTTGCTTGAGCCTCTTCCTAGGTTAATGTAATATTGAATTTCTGTCAATTCATAACCCATTTATTCATGCCTTTACACTCAGCTACCATTCTTCCTTCTCTTTATTTTCACCTAAACATTTCCTCCCTGTGGAATGGACATCAGGTTTGGTCACTGTGTTTGTCTAAACAGCAGGCAACAATACTAATCTACCAGTGCCTCCCCTTGGTCCACTGGTCCACAGGCATTCAGATAGGGCAAATTGACACAGGTGCACAATTAGTGGACTGTTTGGGGGGTTTGTTTGTTTGTTTGTTTTGTTTTAGGGGTGGGGTAACCCGGGATTGAACTCAGGGGCACTTGGCCACTGATCCACATCCCCAGCCCTATTTTGCATTTTATTTACAGACAGGTCTCACTGAGTTGCTTAGCGCCTTACAGTTGCTGAGGCTGCCTTTGAACTCATGATCCTCTTGCCTCAGCCACTGGGATTACAGGTGTGTACCACCCACCTGGCCCTAGTAGACTATTTTCACCACAGGCAATGTAGATTCATTCATTGTTAACCTCAATTGTGCCAGAGGGAGTGGAGCATGACCCACCTGCCTCAAGCCCTTGGGAATTCTGAGAGGGAGTTTAGAAACACAGTTAGAGTTTCTTGTTTAGTAATAGTCCCTGCTTCAAGACCTTGTAGTTGTAAGACCTGATCCTGTGACTACTCTATCAGGATTAGGATGCAGGGGGCCGGATTTGAGGTGATGTGGAAAAGAAATGTTTAAAATGGTCATTTTGTATGGGATTTTAACATTCATTTTTCTAGTGTTTTATTTCTTGTGGATTTTTACAAAAGAATTGTCCTGGGTGTGATCAGAAAATTAAAACTGGGTCCTGTACCATAGAAAGTTTGAGAAGCCCTACTTCAGAGAGTCTCCCATATCACAAACACACACAAAATAAACTGACCTGGGAGCACATGGGAACTGGTGCTTTGTGCTAGCATGGCACAGCCTGGGACCAAAACGTCAGTTCCAGTGTCAACACTGTTCAGGGCCAGAGGATCACTGCTGCTTACCTTTTGCCCTGAGTCCTCAAGACTGAAAACAACTGTGTGTGAATGTCTCTGAGGTTTCTGGGTTGTGCTTCTGACAACATCAGAGACAGAAACCACTTCAGAGTACAGGGAGGATTTGAGTGGCGGAAGCACTTAGGTAAGAAAAAAGACAAATTAATTAACTTGTCAAATCCTTTTTCTCAGATCGAGAGAATGCAATCATCTCTTGAACAGTGAAATACCATTTCCCAGTAGGGCGACACGTCCATTTCATGCTTCTCTTTGTGCTCTGGCTCTTAGTTCAAGAGGGACTCACACATTAATGTGGTATTAACAACTGCTTATGGTGGCTGAGGAATATTTTTGCCATAGTAACACTTTATTTTACCTTTAAATCTATATCAATGTAGGTATAGATGTCACATGTATGAATACTTCACATTACTCCATAAATCTAGATATTACTCTAAGAGATTGTGGAATTACAATATGAGAGGAAGATTTTCGATGGCAAAATTAAAATATTTTGCAGTTTTTTCCACAGTCATGATTATTTCTTTTACATAATGCCATAAAAATATCTGAACAAAATATGTAACATTCATGATTCATTTTCAAAGTTCAAATATTCTTTTAAGATTTTTTATAACATTCTTTATATTAGTGAAACTTTTTCCAGATTGAAATTATTTTTTTAAATCATCTAAGAATTACTAATGACTAAAAAAAAAAAGATAATTTGGCATCACTGACAGTAGAAAAAAATTGTGCAAAAATCTTGATTTTTAACAACATAATTAAGTCATTTGCAATAAAAATTAAATTTAATGAAAATATGTATAACAAGTTATGGATTATGTTTATCTTTTCTTTTGCAGTGCTGAAGCAAGTATTCTACCACTTTCCCCATCCCTAATTATGTACATCTTGATTTTATTATTTATCAAAACATCACTGGCCCATAACAGAATATCCAAATATGTGCAAAAATAATTGAATTCTGTCATCTTTACTATTTTGCCAACTTTAAAAACTAAAATGACAGGGTTGGAGGTATAACCCAGTGGTCCACCACATGTCTAGCATGCCCAAGGCCCTGGGTTTAATTCCCTGCACCAAAATAAATAACCAAATAAGAAATAAATAATTAAAAAATCATATATTGTTCCACTGTACTTTTTAATTTTTTAAAATCTTATGGGGGTTTATTTTCCACAGTAGAAGGATAAAGCATTTTTATCTAATAGTTTACTGGTTCAGTTTATAATTTTAAACATTTATACATATGCTATGTGGTCTGCTTGGAGAATTGCTTAGGGTTACCTTCCTAAGCTGGGCCAGGGCTTCCCAATAGCTGAATGGAGGTTTGAGAGGTCAAAGCGCACTTTAAGTTATTCAGAGAAGAGCGTCAGTGGATGGAGACATGAACTGAACACAAACCTCAGAAGGGAGACATGGTTTTTAGAAATCATTATTTATAATTAATTCCATGTCTCTTTCAGGTTTCAGTTAGTAGAAATGTTTGTATGGCTTTGGCCTAAGAAAGCCACCCGCAGTGGAACTAGAAGTGGATGTCTCCAATGGCCACCTTTGTGATCCTCTTTTGTTGCTGTTCCTTCTTTGATCCTGGAGAGTTAGGATCTGAGTCCCACTGCAAAGGACTGTGTGTGATGACTTCATCCCAGATGGTCTCTCCAAATCCTGCTTTGGAACCAATGCTATTGGCTAAAGCCAGGATGAAAAAGGGCTTCTGGTCATCTACAACTGTTCATCTCTGCCCAAGGTCAAGATCATGTGGGCAACAAAAAGATGAATGTTTCCTCCTGTCATCATCAGTACCATTTCCCTGCTAAGGGGCCCTTGCTTTGTTCCTCTGTGTGAATGTGCATGCATACAAATGTACCTTTACAGTCAATGCTGCAATAAACACCCCTGTACAGGGGCCCATAGGTGGATGCTTTTATTTCTCTGGAATAAATTCCCAAGAGTGGGATCACTGGGTCAAAGAGCATATGTATTTTTAATTTTAATGGATTTTTCCAGATTGATTTCCAAAAAGGCTACAGTAATTTACATCTCCACTAGCAATGATTGAGAGTGCACTTTTCCTCCCATATGCAATTGGTATAGAGACTTTAATTTTGCCAGGCTAGAGGGTGTAAATGATATGTTATTATTACTTTAATTTGAATTTCCCTGAATTCTAATGAATTTGAGCATCTTTCCATAGTGCTGGATATTTTTCTTCTCTAAATTGCCTATTTCTCTAACGGGTTGTTTATCTTCTCTTCTTCTTGTTTTAGGCCTGGCACATTCTAGGCAAGTGCTCATATCTACCATTCCCAGCTCTGCCTTTTTCTTAACAATTTGTAAGAATTCTTTGCATATTATGGGGTTGGCCTTTTATCTATCATCTGCAATACAAACACATTTTCCAAATTTACTTTTTGTCTTGTGACATTACTTATGGAATATTTTGCCACAAAATGTGTGTTTAGAAATATACATATATGGGAAGTGATATTGATCAAATTATATTGTTACATTGTATGTAGGTACAAATATATAACAATAAATCCCATCATTATGTACAACTATAGTGCACCAATAAAAATGTGTGAAAAATATATAGGCAAAAACATCCATTTTTTACATCTAGGTTTCCAACCTTAGTTGAGAATGTCTTCTAATTGTTAGATTATATAAAGCCCAGATTATATTTGCCAAAACTGTTATTACAGTACAATATGCATAAAAAAGTGCATATATTTTTATGGATTGATAAATTTTTGCAAAGTGAGTACACTCAATGTAACCAGGACCTAGATCAAGAAACAAAACCTTTGTAGGGTGCAGTGGTGCACACCTGTAATCCCAGTGACTTGGCAGGCTAAGGCAGGAAGATCTCAAGTTCAAGGTCAGCCTCAGCAATTTAATAAGAACCTCAGCAATTTAGTGAGATCCTGTTTTAAAATAAAAGAGTGGGGTGGGGGGCTGGGGTTATGGTTCAGCAGTAGAGCTCTTGCCCAGCACATGTTGGGCACTGGGTTCAATCCTCTGCACCACATAAAAAAATAAAGGTATTGTGTCCAACTACAACTAAAACAAAATATTAAAAAAAAAAAAAGAGTAGGCCAGAGATGCAGCTCAACAGTAAAGGCCCCCTGGGTTCAATCTCCAGAAAAAAAAAAAAAAAAAAAGAAATAAGGAAACAAAACCTGAGCAATCCTGACCAGCACCTGACTCTCCTTCATGTCCCCTTCCAGCCACTTCCCTCCCAAAAGATTAACCTCCACCCTACTTCTTGCAACAGAGTTTAGGGTTTGAACTTTATCTAAATGAATCTTTCCCATGTGGCTTACTTGTATCTAGCTTTAATTCAGTATCATGTTTGTGAGATTCCTTCATGTAGTTCACTCAGTCTCTTTGCTCTGCACTATTCCTGTATATAAATTTTATATATACACTGTTTCACTGTCGATGGACGTTTGGGTTGCTTTCACTTTGGAGCTACTCCAAATAGGACTGCTATGAACATTCTTGTACATGTTCTTTAGCAAATGGAGATCTGCATTTCTGCTGGGTATTTATCCAAGAGTGTAATTTTTGGGTCACGGGAAATGTGCACATTTAGCTTTCATAGATATTGCCAAGCAGTCAGTCATCCAGAGCAGTTGTTCCAATTCCACCCCCAGCAACGTAAGAGACTTCTCATCACTCTGCAGCTACCTCAACACTTAATATCATCTGACCTTTTCATTTTAGCCATTCTGGTGGGGATGTGCTCCTGTTGCATTGTGGTTTGTCTTACCACCAGATCTTAATACTTTACACTTTACATTTTTAAGCCTTTAATCCATTTGGAATTGTAAAGTCTGCTTGTGACTTTCTTTCAGGCAAATAACCAGATGTGCTAGACAAAATAAAGTATCTTTTGTCCTAATGTGTCTTAAGGTATAAATAGGCCTTTGCCAGGTAAATGGAATGGGGGAGAATGCTCCAGGCTGCAGGAACTGCATGAACAAAGGTGTGGAGGCATGAACCGGCATGCTGTATGCAGGAGCTTCCACAGGTGTGGCTACAATTACCAGGGAGCAGTAGCAAGTGGCACAGGAGGGTGGGCAGGGCCAGATCTTGCCATTTCCACACTCCTACCCAGGCTACCATCGAATGGATGTGCCAGTGGAAAAAGGATCCTCTCTGCTTCTGATGTTTAACACTTCTTGATGTTCTTTGATCTTCATTTTGAAAAGTGTGATTATTAAAATGTCACTCTTAGGGGAAGGAGCTTCTGTGTTGACTGAGACCTCACTTATTAAGATCCATTATATATACTATTTATTTCATTTCATTCTCATAATGACTCCATGAGGTAGACCCTGTTAATCTTGATTTACAGATGGAGAACGTGAAGCTCAAACAAATCACATGGTTTGCCCTCATACATACAGCCAGTAAGTGGCAGAGAAGAAGCTGGAACCCAGGTCTATCTTCCTGCCAAGCTGCAGCCCCCAGATGCACTGCTGGTGGACAGATGATTTGAACTGGCAACCACTACGCAGAGTGATATATGGGAAGAAGCAGAGATTTACAATCATTATTACATCAGCCCCTGCCAACAAACCCTGTTGGTTGTTTTCTCTTCTCCAGATACACTGATGGGTTGATTTCTTGGGAAATTGGGCTACCGTTCCAGGCAGCAATGGCCTCCTTAGCTGAAAGGCATGAAGGGTAAGCCTGCAGTGGCTGCTTTGGGCCCATGGGTCTGCAGAAAAAAAAAAAAAAAAAGAGAGAGAGAGAGAGAGAGGAATACCCTGGGAGAAACAGGATTAGGTGAGAGGGATAGCGAGGAGGACTGTGTCCTCCTTGCTTTCTTAGTTACAGAAAGTCCAGCTGCTCCTTCCTCCTATGAGAAACAATCTCTGTAGCCTACAATAAACCTCCTGATCTCCTGTACCCTTGTGGGCAGGTCTGTTCCTCCCAGCAGGGAGATGTGAACACTCACTGCCATGAACACACTGGCACACAGACACACTCAGACTTGCAGAAGTGGCACACGGCCCCACACCGACCCGTAGCAACAGAAACAAATGCACTCTCAGAAAGAGCCTGCCTCCTGGAATATGAGAGCCTAGGGAACCCACAGAGCTCCAGAGCTTCCATAGCGTACAGTGTGTGTTCTTCTGCAGAAGAAGTCACACAAATAATGAAGCAGCTTCCCACCAAAGAGAAATTTTAACTGCTAGAGATAATTGTAGAAAAGTATGCTGAAATTATGAGGTGCCATTTTCCCTCTATCAGATTGGCAAAGATCTAAATGTTTGATAATACCTAGTGCAGGTGGGGATGTCAAGAGATGCCATCTGGCAGAAAAAAATAAAGTATTCCAATGTGTGGGGAAAGCTATTTACCAGTATATGTGAAAATGTTAAATGTAGCTACCCTTGAAACTAGTGATTCCATTGCTAAAAAGTTTAAACACAAACACACGTATATATACTTGCACACACCAAAAAAAATTGATTAAAGAAGTTCATTGCAGCATTTGCTTATACCATAAAATGTGAAATAACTAAAAATGTCTATTCATAGAATTCCAATCAAATAAGTGAAAAGATACCTACACCATGGACTATTATTTGCCATTTAAAATGATGAGGTAGAGCTCTATGTTCTGGGGAAATGTCCACAATACATTTCTTATTTAAAAAAAAAAAAAAGTACAGATGAACCAGTTGTTTTTACCCTACTCCTGTTTTTAGGAATATGTTTGTATATGCACATAGAGTGTCTATAAGATTCATAAGAAACTTGTTACAGTATGTAGCTCTGGAGAATGGGAAGGAAACAGAGAGGAAAGAAGTGAAGGGAGACTAGTTTTTAACAGCCTTTTGTAGTATTTCCCTATTTACAATGAGCATGTATTAACTGTAATAAATCATTTTAACTCTGAGATTTTAAAAATGTATTAAGGTTCTGTAAGATTTCACTTAGAAAAAGAGTCTGATTGTTAGTAAATTTGAGAAACCTTTATGTACCCCAAGCCCATTGTACAAACAGCCAGCAAAAACTGGGCCAGATTTCTGATATGGGGAGAAAAAGCAGTCTATGCCATGCTGGGCTAGTGTACCCTTCGAGGTTATCTGATTCTACAGTAGTTTCCATTTTTCACTGTCCAAAAATAATACAGATCATTCTTGACGAGGGTAATGCAAGTGAATTTTATCCAGTGGAGGTAGGAGTGATTCCCCTTCTCAGCTGTGGAAGAAGCCAGATTTGTAGCAATTAGCAGATTCCTTTCATAATCATTTGTTTGCCAATATGTGTTTCTAGTCTTTGTATTGAAACCATTAACACATTACTGGTTTCATTAATTAACGAATTAAATAAAATCATTGACATACGTGTTCATACTTTACTTGTATGAGGCATGATTTTTCTCTTTAAAAAAAATTATCTTTTAATAAAGTAGAACAACAAAGGCCACTTGATGGAGAAATTTTCCCAGTTGGGTGTCTACTGTTGCAAATATAGTACTAGTCGCCAGGCCTCCGACGTGAGCTGGACTCTGAATTGGGTGTGTTACTTACATCATCAAGTAACAAGATTGAAATCGGTCTTAATTTAAATTGCATACTTATCCCATACAGATATATGGTTAATTTAGATGCTTTCCCACAAATAAATACACACGCAGGCTCACACCTGCACAAACCCACCCACGGGCATCTACAGGCCCCTGCTGACCTGGTGCACAATCTCACACGGACTTCCCCTGGCCGCCCCTCCCCTGCCCCAGCCAAACGGACACAGGCGCTCTTGCAGCTTCTCTCATCCGGGGGAGCTAAAGGTTGGAGATGGAGCAGTGGCTCTCCCTGCCTGGCCTCATCTGTGAGCGCTGAGGGAGAAGCGGTGGCTCCCTCACCTATAATTCTAAACCAGGGAACAGAATGGAGCTCGGATGAGGCGCTGAGGGCCAGGTAGGGAAGCAAAGACCCATCCTCAGAGCCTGCCCAAAGTGCAAATGGCCCCCACACAAGCGGAACTAGACCCGCCGGGTTTCACGCCCAAATCTCAGGGGCCTTCAAGAAGGCTTCCCGGAGGTGCCGAGGCGACCTCAATGCTGCGGTTTGAATACCCTGGAGAAAGCGTGGGGTGGTGGTGCATGCCCATCATCCCAGCGACTGGAGAAATTGAGGCAGGAGGATGGCAAGTTCAAAGCCAGCCTCAGCAATTTAGCAAGGCCCTAAGCAACTCTTGTAATTAAATATAAAAAAGGGCTGGGGATGTGGCTCAGTGCCTAAGCCCCGCCTGGGTTCAGTCCCCGAATAAAACAACCCTGGAGCAAAAGGCTTCTAGCTCACACGCTGCGCAGCGGATAAATGGACTGAGTAAGGAAGGAAAAAAGCCAAGGTCTCCAATCCCTGCTCTGTTAGGGTGATAGCGTTTCTGTTTGCCTCCAGAATGCGAGGACAGGCTGCTGGCCTGGCCTGCAGGCAGGCAGCTCAGCTCCTAACCTTAGCCGCATGGCAGCAGCTCTTTGCGATGGGCTCGCGGCGCCCCCTGCGGGCTGCGAGCAGCTCTCCCATAGCCCGCCACCGCCGGAGGACGCCGGCCAGGGAAGGGTGCCCAAGGTTTCAGGTCAGTCCTGAGCTCCATCCTCTGCAGCCACAGGAGTTGCCCCTGCAGGTAGGGCTTTTTAAGCAGAAAAGCCCCAGTGTTCTCTTACTCACCCCAGGAAGGACAAAGAGGCCAAAAGAGTTGAATCAAGAAGTAAGGAAAAATGGGCTGGGGATGTGGCTCAAGCCTTAATGCGCTCGTCTGTCATGCGCGGGGCTCTGGGTTCCAGCCTCAGCACCACATAAAATAAAATAAAGATGTTGTGCCCACCGAAAACTGAAAAATAAATATTTAAAAATTCTCTCTCTCTCTCTCTCTCTCTCTCCTCCCTCCCCCCCCCCCAAAGAACCTGGGGTATTTTCTTTCCTCCACTCCCAGGACAGAGAAAATCCGTTATCCTTTGGACATAAGGTGTCTCCCAACAGCTTATGTGCTAGATAATGCAAGAATTTTCAGAGATTAAACGATTGGATTAAGAGAACCTTAACCTCTCTGATATAAGGAGGCTGATTCATAGTGGGGTAGGGAGCGGGAGCATGGGAGGAATAGACAGAACTCTAGATAGGGCAGCCGGGTGGGAGGGAAAGGGAGGGGGCAGGGGGGTTAGCAAGGATGGTGAAATGTGATGGACATCATTATCCAAAGTACACGTATGTACTTTGTGACACAAATTGGTGTCAACATAATTTATATACAACCAGAGATATGAAAATTTGTGCTGTATATTGTGTAGTAAGAATTGTAATGCATTCCGCTGTCATTTATTTTTAAAAAAATAAATTTAAAATTTTTTAAAAAATAGGGCTGGGGATGTGGCTCAAGTGGTAGCGCGCTCGCCTGGCATGCGTGCAGCCCAGGTTCCATCCTCAGCACCACATACAAACAAAGATGTTGTGTCCGCTGAAAACTAAAAAAAATAAATATTAAAATTCTCTCTCTCTCTCTCTCTCTCTCTCTCTCTCTCTCTCTCTAAAAAAATTTAAAAATAAAAATTTAATATACTTTAAAAATAAATAAATAATGAGAGAGAGAGAGAGAGAGAGAGAGAGCCTTAACCTAATCAGTGGATTAATCCACTGATGTGGATTAACTTGTAAGGATAGGCAGGTAGGGTGAGGCTAGAGGAGGTAGGTCACTGGGGGTGTGACTTTAGGGTTTCTATTTTGTCTTTGGTTTTGCCAAGTCCTCAGCTGCTTTCCCCTGCCACCCCGATGTCCTATCTAGAGTTCGTCTGTTCTGCCTCACCTTAGGCCCAAAGCTATGGAACTGCAAGCCAAAATAAACTTTTAATCTTCTAATTGTTCCCATCAGTTCTTTTGGTTATAGCAACAACAACATTAAAAAGATGGTAAATATGCAGTAAGTGGTTGTACTAGTTCCATGCAAATTGATTGAGGCACATAGATTGAGCTTGAAACCCACAACTCCACGTAAGAGGTAGCAGGATATACTCTACACCAGGTTGGTTTTCTAGGCTCTAGGCTACTCATGGATGTGAAACCATTGTGCTAATGGATTCTGTGATGACAAAGCCAGCTGTCACAAAGCAGCAGGTACCCCAGATTCTCCCAGGCATGGAAACAACAGTGAAAACTGCCATGTTAGTCTTCTGCCTTCTGAAACTTGGCAAAGTGAAATTTGCTGAAAAGCAAGCATTTCTGTCTGTTTTAAATTTCATTTCTCAAAACAAACAGACAAAAAAACCAGTTAACTTTCATTTTGACTTTTTACTCTTATATCTTTTGGGAAATTGACTTTTTAATATAAATTTAATTGAACATATGTAGTTTGGGTAGGAAAATATAATCTATTTGTTGAACTATTTTCCCAGTGAATTTCTATTCATTTTTCATTTTTGAAGTTATTCTCTATTGTTCTAAACAGTAAGGAGAGCCACAAACTAACAAAAACATGTATTATGTATTATAGTTTCAACATCAGGACTGACTTGCTTAGAGAAATCTGTTTGCAATAGACTAAAATGAACTGTAATTCCCCTTCAAAGGAATATTTAGAAATAAATTATTAGCATCACTAATTCATTAGGGGAAAAAGTCATAATCGTAAATGGGGATAGGGGAATGGATTGCCTCCTCTTTCTGGGAGGTCAGGGGGAAATATCAAAGGGGAACCTTCATACTCTGCTACTGCTGCTAAAAGCCAGTGACCCCTGGGGCTGACCACTTGGGATGTTAACTACTCCTGACACATGCACTGAGGGCTGTGTCTGTGGTATGAAAAAGGACCATTACCATAGAAGGTGATAGTCTGCCCTGTTTCCTTTGTCAGAATTTAAAATCTTAGATTGGAAATCTAAGATTCAAGTCCCAGCACCCTATATCCTCACCACCACTACCACAAACTGTAGTTTGGGGCAAGTCACTTATCTCTCCCTGTCCAATTTCTTATCTGTGAAATAAAGAAGAATAATATCCATATCATGTGATTGTCAAAGGATTCATTGTTTTATTATTCAACAATTGCTTATTGAGTGCCAAGCACTAGTCAGTCACTGATGAGAACAGACAAGGTCTCTGGTCTCATAAAATTCATATTCTAATAGAGTAAGATCACAATAAACAAGTAAATTAAGAAACAAGTGAAAAGATCCTGTTGATAATCAGTAGAAAATAAAATAGGGGGAGTGATAGAAAAAACACAGACTGATTGAATTATGTTAGTTGGTCAGGGAAGGCCTGTCTGAGCAGATTATATTTGAGAAGAGCTATAGATGTCATAGCACAACCAGATATGCAAAGATCAAGACACAGAACCTTCCAGATGTCAGTAAGAACTACAGCAAAGGCCCTTAGGAAAGGTACCAGGCAGTTTTTGCTTCATAATAAACTACTTCTAAAGTTAGTGGCATAAAAATAATAACCATTTATTTAGCTTATGTTTTGTGGGTCAGCAATTCAGACTGGGCTCAGCTAGGCTATTCTTCTGATCTCAGATGATCTTACTCTTGGCAGTGGTCAGTAACCAATCAGCTGGGTGGCTTTGCTTCTTAGAGCTGGCTGGCTGACTGCTGGGGCAATGGGAGCAACTGGGCCATGTGCCTTTCATCCTAGTGGAAGCCTGCAAGGCCTCCTAAGGCTTTCCTTCAGATCTAGAACCATGTTACAACTGCCTTCTATTGGCAAGGCCAGCCCAGATTCAAGGAGTGGGAAAAAGGATGATCAAAGGATTCTAAGAGACATGAGCACCAGGGAAAAGGAGAATTGTGATTTTTATAATTGGTCAAAAAGGAACAGAAAAAAAAAAAAAAACTCCAGTGTGGCCTCTGCAATTGTTGAGGAGTGTTATGGGCTGAATTATGTCCCCTCCCCAAATAAAACCCAAATGTTGAAATCCTAACCCCTTTGATATGGTTGCTGTTTCTTATTTTTGTTCTAATTGGTGGATAGTGACATCTGGTACATATTCACAAGTCATATGTCTGACAAATAACTTGTATCTACAATATATGAATACACATTCTCTAAATTCAAAAATAAACTACCTTAGAATGTGTCTGCATTTTTATACAGGGTCTTTAAAAAGGTAATTAAGTATAAACAAGGTTGTTAGGATGTACTCTTTTTAAAAATTTTTTAGTTGTAGGTGGACACAACACCTTTATTTTACTTATTTTTATGTGGTGCTGAGGATTGAACCCAGTGCCTCACACATGCTAGGTGAGCACTCTACCACTGAGCCACAACCCCAGCCCCAGGATGGACTCTTAATCCAATATGACTGGTAGGAGAATGAAAAGACAAAATGAATAGACCAGGAGGAAATATTTGTGAACTATATATCTAATAAAAGATTTGTATCTAGAATACAATAAGAAAGCAAATGATCCAATAAGAGTGGGCAAGAGATATGAATAGATACTTCACCAAAGAAGATATGAAAAAATGCTCAATATTAGTCATTAATAAAATGAAAATAAAGATGACAATGAGATAAACTCCATACTATTTTGAATCCCTAAATTTAAAAGATTGACCATACATCGGCAAACATGTAAAGAGCTGGAATGCCAATACACTGCTGAATATAAAATAGTTCAACTACTTCAGAAAACAACTTGGAAATTTGTTAAAAAGTTGAACATGGGGGCTGGGGATGTGGCTCAAGTGGTAGCATGCTCACCTGTCATGAATGAGGCACTAGGTTCGATCCTCAGCACCACATAAAAATAAAATAAAGATGTCATGTCCACCTAAAGCTAAAAAATAAATATTTTTTTAAAATGGTGAACATGATTCAGCTATTCTATTCCAAGGTATTTCTCAAGAGAATAGAACACACACATTCTCTCATACAAAGACTTGCACACAAATGTTCATAGCAACCTTATTTGTGATAGTAAAAACTAGAAACAACCTAATGCCATCAACAGGTGAACAGATAAATCATGACATTTCCATACAATGGAATACTGCTTAGCAAAAATAAATACATAAATAATAAGCAAACAAACTAAGTAACTAGTACAACTTAGAGAAGAACTTATAGAATAAAAATAATACATTGGACCTCATGAAAATAAGAAATTTCTGTTCTATGTAAGTCTGTTAAGAGAATGAAAAGATTATTAGGAAACATTTACAAACCTTATGTCTGACAAAGGACTTGTGTCTAGGATATATGAATATATTTTCTTAAAATTCAACAATAGAAACCAAACAATCCAGTTAGATAATGGACAAAAGACATGAAGAGACATTTCACTGAAGAAATATGAATAGCAAATAAGCATTTGAAAAGAGGCTCAGCATTACTAGTCATTAGGGCAGTGTAAACAGTTGTCACTATATATCCACTAGGACAAAAACAAAAAATAGTGACACTATCAAATGCTGGAAGAATGTGGAGAAACTAGATCTCTTATACATTGCTTTTGGGATGTGAAAAAACTAAACATATACTTAACATATGACCTAGAAATTGTACTCCTAGGCATTTATACCAGAAATATGAAATCTTATGTACACACAAAACCCTGTACACAATTCTTTCTCACAGCTTTATTTGTACTAGCCCCAAACCAGGAAACAACCAAATGTCCTTCAATGAGTAAATGGCTAAACTAACTGTGATCCATTCATACCATGGAACACTACTCAACACACATAAATAAAGATGGGCAACAACTTAGATGGATCTCAAAGACATTGTGATGAGTGAAAAAAAAAGTGTATTTGGTCGTTTTCATGTGGCCAATACATGATATCGTGGACTGGGTAAGTTTCAACAAAAAGAAGTTAATTTTGGCTCACGGTTCTGGAGGTCCAAAGTCAGGGGGTTGTACCTATTGATGGCCTTTTTCTTGGCAGAGTGCAGGGCATCACATGGTCAGACAAGGGGGCAAATATGTGCGTGTGTCTCTGCCTTTTCTTATAAAGCAGGTAGTATTCAATCATTGGGGCTCTACTCTGCTGACTTATCTAATCCTAATCACTTCCCAAAGACCCCACCTCCCACGTCTAAATACTGTGGTTGGATTATTCCCAATCCTCTTTTTAAATTTTTTATCTTGAGTCAGGATCTCTCACTAAGTTGCTGAGGCTAGCCTCTAACTTATGATCCTCCTGTCTCAGCCTCCCATGTCACCCACACCTGGCTATGTTTCTGCCCTCTCAATACCTAACAAGGGGAATTAAATGTCAACATGTGAACCCTTGGAGGACACACTCAAACAATATCTAAACCATAGCAAAATGCCAGTCTCAAAAGATCATATACTATATGATTCCACTTATAACATTATCAGAATTCTAACAAAATTATAGAGATGGAAAACAGATTAGTGGTTGCCAGGGGTTAGGGATGGTGGAGAATGGAGGTGGTTGTGTCTATAAAGGGGTAGCAGGAAGGAATCTTTGTGGTGGCAGAATAGCTCTGTACCTTCATTGACTGGTGGTTATTCAAACCTCCAGACATGAAAAAATGACATAGAAATAGACACATTACAATGTCAATTTACTGATTTTGATGTTGCACTATAATTATATAAGATATATCTACTGGGAGAAACTGGGGTAAGGGTACACAGGAATTCTCTGTACTATGTTTGCAACTTCCTGTCAATCTATACCTATTTTGCAATAGAGTAAATTTTTTTTGAAAAAGCAATTAGTGATTGATACACTGCAATCTAGATAAATTTTAAAGTAATTAAGCTAACTGAAAGAAGCTGAATAAAAGAGTATAAACTATATGATCCCATTTATATAAAATTCTGGAAAGAGCAAATTGATCTACAGTGACTGCTTTAGTCACTTTTCTCACTGCTATGATTAAAAGATCTGATCGGAACAATTTTAAAGGAGGAATAGTTGAGGGCTCAAAGTTTCAGAGGTGTTAGTTCATAGAAAGCTGGCACCATTCCTCAGGGCTCCAGGTGAGCAAGAACATCATGGTGGGAGAGTGTGGCAGAGGGAAGCAGCTCACATAGTAATCAGGAAGCAGAGAGAAAGTCCACCCCTGAGATAAAAAAATGTATACTCCATAGCCACACCCCATCTCCCTCCAGCGACCTCTCAGTTAAACCCTATCAGAGGATTAACTCAGTGATTGGGTTAAGACTCTCACAACCCAATCATTTCTCCTCTGAACCTTCTTGCATTGTTTCACAGGTGAGCTTTTGGGATACACCTCACATACAAACAATAATAGGACAGAAAGCAGATCACTGGTTGTCTGGGTATGGGGAATAGGCACCATTTGGGCATCGAGGAGTGGGAGAGAAGAATTACCAAGAGCCATGAGGAAACTTTTGGTGGATGATGGGTTTTGTTTATCTTGATTGTAGTGATGATTTCAAGATATATGCATATGTCAAGCATATCAATTTGTATATTTTAAATATTACATATTATAATATTTTAAATATTATATATTATAATATCGATTTATTTAGTGCCAAAAGATGTGCAGAGACTTTACCCATGAATGTTTAATATATTATTTGGAAACATTTAAGCAGACCTATATACATGGAAGGATCTACCATAGCTTTAGATGGAACAACTTCAGATTGCAAAAATGCCCATCTTCACCAAATTGATCAAAATCCTGTTTTTTTTTTTTAAGATAGGCTTATTCAAAATTGAATATGGAAATGAAGAAAAGTGCCAAAATGTTTATAAAAAAATAAGATAAAAGAATTTACATTATCAGATATCATCAAAACAGCAAGATGCTGACATGGAATAAGCCAGTCATCAATTCTGCAGCACACTCCAGCTGGCTCTCCTCTAATTCAATCTGACACCATCTACCTGGAGATAGCAACTGATTTCAAGGGTTGAAGGCTCAGTTTCACAAGATTGCCACCACTTCAGACTCAGTTGCAACTCAGGGCCTCTGGGACTTTTGACCAACTGGCTGCAAATTAGAGTTCCCATATTTCCCTCAGATTTGAATAATTTGCTAGAGAAGCTCATGGAACTCAGGGAAACACTATACTTAGATTTACTGATTTCTTATAAGGAATATTTTAAAGGATAAGAATAAGAAGCCAGATGAAGAGACACATAGGGTAAAGTCTGGAAGGGTCCCAAGCTCAGAAGCATCCATCTCCATGGAGTTGTGGTTGGCCATCCTCCTGGCAAGTACATGCATTCTTGTCCATTTTCCTGTAAGACTCCATATGTTCAGCTGTCCAGAAACTCTCTGAACACTATTCTTTTGGGTTTTATGAAGAATTCATTGCATAGGCATGACTGAAAATTGGACAACCATATAAAAATGTGATTGGACAAAACAGGTGTGATCTAAGGCCAATAGAGCAATAGAGTAGATGGGGAAACACAGCAAGGTCTCTCTGTTCAGATTCTTTTTATTTAATTATTTTTTTGTAGTTGTAGATGGACAGAATGCCTTTATTTTATTTATTTTTATGTGGTGCTAAGGATCGAACCCAGTGCCTCACACATGCTAGGCAAGCACTCTGCCTTTGAGTTGCAGCCCCAGCCCCTCTGATCAGATTCTTTAGCATTCCTTGAAAATATAGAAAAAGACCCCTTCTGAAATGGAGATCTAGTCATCTGTACCAGACAAGGTAGATCAGAGGTTTCTTTTTGGCTAGTGGCTGCAAGGTAAGGGAATATTGGAGTTTCTATGACTTGCCTGAGTGGTGAGAAATTCTAGTACGTATGGTCAGCCTTCCATATAAAAAGGAGCAGTGAAGGAGGTGGGGGGGGGAGAGAGAGTGAGAGGGGAGATTTTGTTTTCTGAAGTGTCCTGCAGTGTCCCAATATTATTCCGAAAGCTTAGGAAATAACAACCATGAGAGTAATGAACCAGGAACTGTGGGTGAAAACCAAAAAATATACACCTTATTGCACAGATGCTGTGCTAGGCTCTTTTAAGATACCTCTACTTCAGCCATTTTAAAGTAGAAATTATTTTTCAGATAAGGAGACTGAGGAATAAATACGTTCAATAACTTAACTGAGGCCATGCACATAGTGGGTGGCAGAAGCAAAACCAGGCATTAAACCCCAACTATTTCCATTAAAGTACAAGCTGTTGGTGCCCTGCAGTGCCTATTTGTCACCTTTCCTTTCTTTCAGAATCCTGGTTTTGTTAGGATGTCCCCTCTCCTTTGTGCTGCCACCCCAGTGATTGCAGAGCAAAAGAAGCCTGGGCCCCTGAGGACTCTCAGTACTGCCATGCCATTCCAGTTGGATGACTTTGCTTCCTTTCATTTATTTTTTTCCCCTTTATTTTAGTCTGGAAAATAACTCTTAAGCTAAGTGATTCTAGAACTGCTGGGGTTCTTGAATCAAAAAGGAAAGATAGTTGGAAGGCAAACTTTCCTTTCCTTCCAAACCATTGCAAGTATTATAGAAACCCAAACCAGATCCCTACAACAGGCATTATGTGGTTATGGTAGGGATGGCTTACACAGCCAGTGGAGGACAGCTTGAGCAGAAGAGCCTGTGAGTCTGAAGAACTTCAGCCAGCAGTGTGGTGGCTGAGTTCCAGGAAGACTGACACATCAAGAGAGCAAGCTTGTGGCTTCTTAAAGACAGAAGCCCAGACAGCTCTGTGCTTCACTACTTGCCCAGGGTCAGTATTTCCCCATAGTCCAAAGCACTTAATCCCCAAGTGGAAATCCAGGGCCTGTGCATTGTCACATCCCACAAGCTAAGAAGATCTCTGCTCTCAGTCTGTGTTAGAAATCCGATTACTATCAGGGAACTCTTCTCCCTGATGCCTTTCTCACTGCTTTGCTGTTGATCTTGTCACCTGGCTTCTGTACCTTCACATCCCCACCTCTCACCATTTAGCAGTCTTAAGACAGGCTAGGGAGGAGGGTGTCTGATTGCCCAGCTTACTCTATTCTGATCTTGGAATCCTCTAATTTTTTTTTTAAATCTCCTTAGAGTTTTCTGTAATCTTCAAAGCTGTGCTCTGACTTAGGCCTTTGGATAGCCTATCATTGGCTGTGCCTCTGGATCCACAAAGGCTTTGATATGACACTCCAGAGGCCTAGAGCTGTGGGAAAAGTGAGTTAGCCCAGCTTTCACAAGGACTGATTGGTCCCACTTTAGTTTCTACAGCAATGTGGCAACAAGTTTTACCCATGAAATCTTTTGTTTCAAGAGAGTAGTGTTGACTGGTATTCATGGTAAAGTGAAAACCTTAAGCTAATTTGGGAATTGATGGGACTCTGTTAATTCCTTGTATAAATGTGGGATCTACTTTCTGCACTTCCAGGTCAGGGACTTGGGTGGGACACCTGGAGCCTCCTTTGATCTCTAAATTTTCTAGAACCAATTTTTTTTCTCGCTCTCACTTTAATATCCTAGGAGAGAGAACAAACAGCAAAGGCCATGTCTGGAAGCAATTTGGGTGGGGAAAGGATTGTCTCAAGGCCCACCCAAACCTATTCTCTTTTGCATAATTTGCCCAGAAATCGAACTTCTAGAAAAACAACTGGATTGCAAAGCATTCCAGACTCAAAATGGATAGATGATCAGAATCTGAAACTACTATTTTTTCTTTAAGGGAATATTTCAAGGGGAAGTGTAGCACCAAGAGAGTTGAATGCCTGCCCCTTAGCTCCTAATGAAGACAAAGAGGGAATTAAGGTCACTGTGATTGTGTACATAGCCAGAAGCCACATCAGTCTCCACTACTGTTGCTAGTGTTCTGTTCTTCACCTCCTATGGCTCCTGACTCTTCAGTCTGCAGTTGCATCAAGGTCAACTCTCAGTTCCTTGTATGCCACCCCCCCCACACACACACACAATGAAACCTATATTGACTAGCCAAAACACAGGAGACCTAGAGCAGCCCCCATAAAACCATATGGGGCTAGCTTGTACTGCAGCCCATTCACATTGTGAATGTACACCATTTGGACTTTCACATGAGAAGTTAATGTCCATTTTGTTCAAGCTGTGACTAATTGAAAAGTTATGAGAAGCCAAGAAAGAAGCAGATGAATGCGGCTGGGGTTGTTGCTCAGTGGTAGAGCGCTTGCCTAGCACACATGAGGGTACCATCCTCAGCACCACATAAAAATGAGATAAAGATATTAAAAAACAGAAAAGAAGGAAAGAAGCAGATGAATTAGGTGCAAAGTACAAGAAGCTCAGTGGCATTTCATGGGCGCAAGAAGGTGATAGATAACTTTCTCTCCACATCACACTGGTATGGAGCCTTCTCCTGGTCTTTTAGGCCTGTAGCTTTCCCACAGTTCAGTGTCCTCTACTCCCCCCAAAACTTGACCTTGGGAACATATTTAACATGCCCTGACCTTCAACCCCACAAGACTTTGTGGGTCTACACCCAAACCAACAACTACAGACATCTGACTCTCTATTCAGATCTCAGTAGAAAGAAACAGTTTCTGACCAGTTCGTGGATCTGCTGTTTTGGAGTTGAGTGCTGGTTCAGTCAGCTCTGGTGGTAGGGAAACCTGCCAATTGAGGGCCATGGAGGGACCACTTTCTTTGACATGTTTCCCTAAGAGAGAGAAAACAGGCAACTAGAGAGAAGACAGCTTTGTTGGCTTTACAGATTCATGGGCTTCTTGATTTTTCTTTCCCAAAGTAGCCCAAATCCCTTCCTGTGTGAATCTCTCCTTGGAAGGGGATAGTACCATCAGATAGGTTGGATGGGGCTAAATAGATAAGGGTAGGTGAGGATGATGGAAGTGATGGTGAGGTGCATTGGGGAGAATGAAGATTAATGTCCAAGATCAAAGTTAGGGAAATAAAATTTCACTGCCAAGTCCAAAGGTCAGGGACAGAGTAGAAAATTGGACACAGAGCCAAGGTCAGAAAGCAGCAGAACTGGAAAAATGGAAATAAGCCAAGGAACAAGACCAGGCAGGGCATAATTGTTGCTAAGAATGAGTGGGCATTAGGCCTAGCTTCACTGGTTCTTAATCTAGACTCCCGCACAGAGGGGTCATACCAAGGAAGACAGGGCTGAGTTTAAGTAATATCACTAAGGGGGAACAAGAGAAACCAGGGTTTTTCAATTCAGGTCCAATATCCTCTCTGTGTTGTGCTTAAGACTGCAAAATTTGTGCACGTTCCCGAAATTGTTAAAAGGAACAGCACCCTAAAGGAATCATTTTAAGATTTGATGCCAGGCTCAGGGTGCATGCCTATATAATCCCAATGCCTCAGGAGGCTGAGGCAGAGGATCGCAAGTTCAAAGCCAGGCTCAGCAAATCAGCGAGGCCCTAAGCAACTTAGAGAGAATCTGTCTCCAAACAAAATATTAAAAAGAGCTGAGGATGTGGCTCAGAGATCAAGCACCACTGGGTTCAATCCCCTGTAAACCCCCACCCTCACCCCCGCCAAATTTCATCCAGAAGGGAAAGATCTCTGTGGGGTCTCCTCAGTCTCAACCAAAGCCCCAAGTAGTTGAGGGCCTGAGCTATCCCCCAAAGGGACAGAATCCCCCTGCCTTGAGCGCCCCCAGCACTTCTATGAAACACAGCTGCCGTCAGAATCCACTTGGGGAGGCAGAGCACTGGGGGAGTTTAGAAAACCGTGTAGGACGGACACCGGGGCGGAGGGACAGATTGAAGGGGTGTGTGAAATTTGTGCCGGCTCAAATATTAACGTGAGGCTTGCCTGCTTCTTTATAATCTGTCCGTTTCGTTTTACTGGGAAAGCAACATATTCCCGCCCCAGTATTTTGGGGATACGGATGGAGTTCTGGGGAGAGATACAAGGCCTGAACTAGAGCGATAGCTTTGTTCAATCACCTTCCGCGCCGCCAAGTGTCAGGATTCGGACTGAGAACTCCCCGCCCTCGCGACACCAGCGGCCCGCCCATCGGCCCCCCCCTCAGGAGGGGCCGTGGCGCGCAGGTGTGATGTAAGCGCGTGTCGACGTCAGCACGCGCTGAGCCCGGAAGAGGCGCGGGCCAGGAACTGAGCCTACCGCTACTGCTGCAGCGCCAGGGTCCCCATGGCTCTGTGGCGGGGCTCTGCGTGTGCAGGCTTCCTGGCGCTGGCCGTGGGCTGCGTCTTCCTGCTGGAGCCGGAGCTGCCCGGTTCGGCGTTGCGCTCGCTCTGGAGCTCGTTGCGGCTGGGGCCCTCGCCCTTGCCCCCGGGATCTCTTTCCCCCGAGGGCCGGTTGGCGGCCGCCTGGGACGCTCTCATCGTGCAGCCAGCCCGGCGCTGGCGCCGCGTGGCTGTAGGGTGAGTGCCCGCAGGGCCTGGGTCTCTGGGCCTCTCTAGGAAGTGCGGGCGCTCAGTCCTCTGAGGTTCACTTTGGAGGTCGGGAGGCTACCGAGCTGTAAGATAAAGCCCGCGTGGAAACGGGTTTTCAGAAGTCCCCAGGAGGCGCCGGTGTCCGCGTTGCCCTCCTGGCAAAAGGTGTCGGATGTCTGGGTCTAGCCAATTTCGTCACCGCTGCAGGGATTCAGACTGGTTTTCACTCTGCTGGCCCCAGAGCCCTTCTTTTGTCCGGGTAGGACCAACCCTAATAGCCTTTTTGCACATCGCACTCAGCTTGTCACCTTCATGTTCAGGTGTCCATCGTTCCAACTTCCAGCTTCCTTGCTTTATGGGCGCCTGTTCTTTGGCAGCCAAAAATGTCTTACCAGTTTTGACGGCATTCTTCCTCTTGCTTCGAAAGAAGAATGTTCTCTGCCTTTATCGACTTTCTTTTGCCCTGTTTTCTGTTAATTAACGCTATCCAGTTTGGAGACCACCACTTCACTGAGATTCCCGATTTTCAAATTCAACTTCTTTTAGTCTATATCGTCAGCTTGCTGCAGCCTTCCACTCGTTTAACACGCCCTTCTAGAAACTCTTCTTCCCCAGACTTCAGTGACATTGCATATTTAAGATTCTCCCAAATCACAACGCCTCTTTTTTTGTACTCCTTTCAGGAATATAATTATTTCCCTTATGCTACCTTTAGTCCCTGTCTCAGTTTCACTTGACTTTTGCCATCAACTCAAAGATACCATACAAAAGCAGGCCTTCTGTCAAGTACCCTACTAGTTTATGTGAGTGCTGGGACCAGAAGGAGTAAGGTAGAACAAAGTTATCCTGAAAATGAAATAATTTATGTAGCTTATGTAGAGTGGTGTCAGCTTTTGAAAGTACTCAATTTCATATCAGCACATTTACTGGTTCTTAAAATGTGTTTCTTTTTACCTCTTTTGAGTTCAGGCTCTTTTCATCCACAAGTATCAGCCTCTTAACTGTCCTCCTTTCATGCATGTTCTGTCAACAGATACTTATCAACGATTTCAAGTCTGCTGGGTTCTGAGGATATGAGTATAACAAGGTCCCTTCCTCATTTGTTGAAAACTGATACATTCATTATTGTATTGATCTGCTTGGGCTGCTAGGACAAAATACCACAGGCTGGATGGCTTAAGCAGCAGAAATTCATTTTCTTGAAGTTGTGGAGCCTTATAGTCTAAAAGGTGTGGGTGTGGTTAGTTTGGGGCAAGTCTTTTCTTTGCAGCTTGCAGTTGGCTAGCTTCTCCCTGAGTCTTCACATGCATGGCCTTTCCTCTGTGTCTGCACTGCTGGTACTCTTTCTTTTATGTGGACATCAGTCTTATTGGATTAGGAACTCTCCTGTGTGACTCCATTTAACCTTAATTACTTCTTTGAAGGCCCTGTGTCCAAATACAGTCACACTGGTTAGGGCTTCAACTTATAAATTTGTGGTTGGGTAGAGGATACCATTGTCCATAACAATTGTGAAAAGTGCTTTGTTGAATTCGAGTGGTAAGAACAAAGTGTGTGCTGGGGGTATGGTTTAGTGTTAGAACTTGCCTACTTTGCTGGGATCTATCCCCAACACTGCCAGGAAAAAAAATAAATAAAATAAAAACAAAATAAGGTAGACCTATTGTCCCAAAGAAGGATTACTAATTCTTCCTAGGATAGAGTGTCAGAAAAAGCTCTAAGATGATCTTACATTTACTATTGCTGTATGATAAGTCACCCCAGAACTTAATTAGCTTAAACAACAACCATTTTATGATCTTTTATTATCTGAGATTTGGTGGGGCTCTACTGGGCAGTTCTTGCTTGGGGTCTTAGGCAGTTATAGTTGGATGGTAGCTGGAACTGGGTTCATCATAAAGATTGATCGTGGCTGAAACTTCCAGGGGGGTTTTATCGCCTATGTGTGGCTTTTCCCTAGCTGTTTAGTTTCTCACAGCAGGAAGACTGGATTAGGAGATGGAATGTGTTGGGAGGACCAGGCAGAATCCTTAAAGTATCTTATGATTTAACCTTCAAAGTCTGTAGGGTCAGTTTTTACCAGAGTTATGGTTCTACCTGGTTTTAAGGGAGGGGTGTCACCTAAATCATACCTTAATGGGAGGAATATCAATGTCGAGTTTTAAAACGAACATGTGGGTTGGGACATCTTGTTGGGACCATTATGAGAAATATATTCTACTACAGTGACTTGTGTAACAGCCTAGAAAAGAAATGAGACTTTTAAAATAAATAAGCAAAGGTGGGGGAACAAGTCCACCTAGGAAAGAGAACAAAATGTGAGAAAGCAATTTGGCAAGAATCTTTTGGTAAAGGAATAAGATGCTCAGAAGAAAAGTTTGGACCAAATTCCAACATGCCTTTTATGTGAGGGTACGTGATAAGGAGGCCATAAAGATTTATAAACAGGTAAATGACACTAGTTATTTATTGAAAATAATGGATGGGAATGTGAAAGGTGGATTTTGAGCAGCAGTTCATGTTTGGGGGGTTTTTGTTTGTTTGTTTTGGTATCAGAGATTGAACCCAGGGGCACTTGGTCACTGAGCCACATCCCCAGCCCTTTTTTGTATTTTAGTTAGAGACAGGATCTCACTGATTTGCTTAGTGCCTTGCTTTTGCTGAGGCTGGCTTTGAACTTGCAATCCTGTCTCAGCTTCTCAAGCTCTGGGATTATAGGCATGTACCACCGTGCCCAGCCTGCTTCACATTATTTTTATAAGTAACAAGTCCGTTAGGAACATTTCTGGTTACCCAAAGAGATTTTTAGCCTAAAGAGCGGATATGGGAGGGGTGGGTGGGAGTATATACAATACTTGAACCACAATCTCATTTTGGGTATATTCGACTTCTTGGGAGAATACACACCTATTCATGGGGTGTGTCTGTCTGTCTCTCTCTCTCTCTCTCTCTCTCTCTCTCTCTCTCTCTCTCTCTCTCATGCACATACTCAAAACAATTTAGTGTGATAGCCCTAAGAATGAATGTCTGGAGACCCTGGTTAAGAAGACATTGTAGGGTTTACGTGAGAGGATTAAGGAGTCTGACCATTGCTTAGGAATGGTGATAAAGAAAGGTAAGATTTGAGAAAGATGTGCATAACAGGCTGGATGTTTTAGAGTAAAGAAAAGCAGCCCCCAAAGACAGGTTTTTAGTTTTGGGTATCTCATAACAATCTTATGAGGTGGGCAGATACCAGTATTGTCATCTATTCATACAGATGAGTAAATAGGCTCGGACTCATTGATTACCCAAGACCACACAGCTATCAAGTGCAGAAGGTGTAATTTAAGCCCATTTCAGGTTTCATAGTCATGCCACATTGTTGTCATATTAAGAGATTTAGGAAAAAGGTGATTTGTGGGGGAAGTTAAGCTGAATTTCAGAGGAAGGGAAATGCACCTTGTGGGATTTCAAAGGAAGCTGCTCCATCAGCTGGTAAAAATGAAAGGCTGGAATTTAAGAATGCATGAAGGACCAGGGTTGCAAATTTTAGGATATTAGCTCTTGGGTTGAAGGCTATCACATCTTTGTGAGTCTTCCCCTGCTTCCAAATTGGACCCTGGTACCTATTTAACTTTGGGTAAAAGATAAAGCCCTCCTAACATTGATTCCCCTATAACTGTCCTTGCCCTGATCTGTCTTGCTCTTCTCCCTGATATGAATTCTCCATTCTAGCTAGATCTCATTCTTATTGTGTCCGAACACAAGGTTAATCCTTTCATCTAAAACTGCCTGCATATGCTCCCTACATGGATTTCAGTATCAGATAAAT
Organism: Urocitellus parryii; assembly: GCF_045843805.1. Taxonomy (NCBI): domain Eukaryota; kingdom Metazoa; phylum Chordata; class Mammalia; order Rodentia; family Sciuridae; genus Urocitellus; species Urocitellus parryii. The sequence goes on along the minus strand of NC_135536.1, from coordinate 116,187,345 downwards.
CTGGGTTTGAGTTTAGGCTTGTTCAGTTTGTAGCCTTTGGAATGTTGGTTAACTCCAACTTCACTTTTCTTAGCTGAAAGCAGTAATGGCCACCTGTCTCACAGAACATTGCAAATGGGTATATTCTATCTAAAAATGCCTGTCTAGCCCTTGGTACTTCATAAAGATTGGCTCCTTTCTCTTTGCAGAGGTACCATCCAGAATTCAGCCTAGGTACAATTGCCCAGACCTCTGTGATTTCTCTACAGTTCTGTATCTTATAGGTATTATAATTCTTATAATATCTGAGACACATGTTAAAACTAGAAGGAGCCTTAGAAAACATTTTACAGCGGATGAAACAGGATGGAGGTGACAGGAAACATCATTTTTTGAGGAATTCATAGCCTCAGAGGAAGAACTGTGTCCCCCTCACCCTGCCAGCAAAAAGTCTGTACTAGTCGCCTGGAAGCCAAGGCTTCCAGTGTGCCCTGCCTGGCCCTGCAACCTCTTGTTTCAACATTCGGCATCTTTGCCTTGTTTGTTTTTTTCCAGTTATTTCATCTGTTTTCTCCAAAACCACACTATAATATTTTTTTATACATTTCTTAAGTGTGAAATTCTGCCTTCGGGTCAAATGAGCATTGCTTTGTTTTCTGGTTCTGGTTAGCTCCTATCCCTCTATTTCCCCCTGATAATAAAGCAGCTTAGGAGATTTGTTTACATTGGGGATGCTGTTGAGGAAGTGCAGAGGAAGAACCTTGCTCTGGTCAAAGTATTATATAACAAGCATATGTAAAAATACTTAGTTTGGTATCTGGCCCATAGGAGATATTTAGTAATTTTTAAAAATTAATACAAGCTTTTTATAAAAGTTATCAAATGATGATTATAAGTAGGGGATAAAAAATGCTCCTCAGTAGTTATATATTTTTTTTGTAACTCAAAATCAGTTTTGTTGGTTTGTCTTGTTTTGCAAAATGCACTGAACTCTTCATTTTGCATTACTTTTGTAAACTTGACTTTCTCCACTCTTAGCTCTAAAAAGTCAAATTCTGGGGCTGAGGACATAGCTCAGTGGTAAGGCACTTGCCCAGCATGCTTATCAAACTGTGTTTAAGATCTCAGTGGAACTAGATAAGAAGGTGATGTGTTTATAGTTTTTGAAGTAATTATATTTCTAAATGTAAAACTTCCTTGTTTTTGAACTTCTGCTGTTCAGATTCAGGACCTAAATCCTTTTGGATACTTTGTTTTTTTAAGATAGGCCAGTTTGGAGGAACTAGTATCCCTGGCTATCCAAACACTTTCTGAAGCTCAGGATTGTACTGAAGTTGGAGAGCCAAGAGATACCTGCAGTCCTATTCATAGGCTCACTTTTAAACATCTAATGTTCATTTAGTGGAAGTAAAGGGCACCCTTTGTGGGATGGGAATGAGACCAGTTTGCAGGGTGTGTTTGGTTTATTTCATAGGCTATGAAAGACCTGCTGCATGCTTGTCCATGTGTTTTATGCACTGAAAGGCATAGTAACCCATTATTATACTCTTCCAGTTAAGTCATCTATATTTTTTATTTTTAAAAGAAAATTTGAGTATTTAAATGCTGTTTGATGGGCAAAAATCTTTTCAAAACATGGATCCATAGATAAAGAATTACTAAAAGGACCCTTAATATGAGGATTCAAGTCATTTTGTGTCAGGAGGAGGAATGTCTCTCTTCCTGCCCTTGTAAATCTTCAAAAGTGGTGTAAATAATGTCTAGCCCACATACAAGCCTTTTAAAGTTACATTGATCTAAAACTTACAAAAGTAATACATAGTTGTAAAAATGAGAAATGTTATCTAATTAAAAGTAAAATTATTCTCCTTTATCGTAATTGCCCAATTTCAGTTTGCTACCATTAATGATTTGGTGTGTTAGTTTATAGACTGAGAGATTTTTGAAGTGGACTAGAAGAGAACATAGCTATGTGTTCCATGCTAAAAATCCAGTTCTTTGGGCCTTCTTCATGAATGAGTTTAACTTTAGGTTTCAAAGCTGCATTAACTGAATATCAGCCACCCTTATCTCTAGGAGGTATCTTGGTCTGCTATGAGCTTGCTCTTAGAGTCTAGGAGCTGCTTGTGGCCACCAACCACACTAGCAAAAGGGACATTCCCAATAGGCAGAAGGAAGGATAGACGTAAATGGAAGTGACAGTTGGGGGCCTGGAAGACCTCATCTAGACACCTTAGTTATTTAGCCTTTCTCTTTAAAAGAGGGATGACCTTTAGCAAAGAAACACTGAAAATATATAAGCCAGGATTTTTTCATGCACACATAAAAGATGCCATGCCAGACAACCTTAGTATTTTATAATTTCCATACAACCTACCAGATGATGCACAAGTTTCTTGCCAGTCCTTTAAAGTTCATGGATAGGCTGGGCTTGGTGGTGCACGCTTATAATCCCAGTTACTTTGGAAGCTGAGGCAGGAGGATCCTAAGTCCAAGGGCAGCATGAGCAACTTAATAAGACCCTGTCTCAAAATAAAAAGGGCTGGGGATATAGCTCAGTGGTGGATTGCCCCTGGATTCAATAACCAGTACCACACACACACACACAAAGATTCATGGGTAAGTCTTGTAAACACCTGTCAAGTGATTAGTTGTTACAAGGTCACAAGTGTGCATCTTTTTAAAGCCCCACTCAGCTCTTCAAATGCAGGCTTTCAGCTGGGAGTATTTGGGCATTTAGGTATTGAATCTGTCTGGAGGAAAGTTGTCTGGAACTTAGAATTTTTTTTTTTTTTTTTTTTTTTTGTACCAGGGATTGAACCCAGGGGCACGCAACCACTGAGCCCCATCCCCAGTCCTATTTTGTATTTTATTTAGAGTCAGGGTATCACTGAGTTGCTCAGAGCCTCACCATTGCTGAGGCTGGCTTTGAACTCGAAATCCTCCTGTCTCAGCCTCCCAAGCTGCTGGGATTGATTATAGGTGTATGCCACCATACCTGACTGGTATTTAGCTTTTGACCAAAATATATTTTGCTTACTTTGCACTAAGCAGTGTTCCTAAACATTGGTTATTTAATCTTCACAGTAGCTCTCTGAGTTAACTATTCATATCATTGTCATTTTTTCAGATGAGAAAACTAAGACTCACAGAAATTAAAGTGACTTGCCCAAGACATAGTGTGAATCCTGTTTGGCTCTGCTAGTATTTCCTTAGAAATGCTACATTGTCATGATAGCTTTGTTCTGAAATGCTAAGCACTGTTTTCTCACTTTTTTTTTATATATATTTTTTATTTATTTATTTATTTTAGTTTTCGGTGGACACAACATCTTTGGTATGTGGTGCTGGGGATCGAACCCGGGCCGCACGCATGCCAGGCGAGCCACATCCCCAGCCCTCACTTTTTTAACTAGTATAAATTTTTGCCAAACTTTCAAAAAAGGTTCTGATCTGATCCCATTACATATATCCAGATAAAGTAATTTTCCTTCTGCCACATGTTGTTTGCTTTCCAGTTAAAGTAGCAGATCCACTTCAGCTCTTCCCTGTTTGAATACAGTTCTCTGAAACCTTTCTCTGCAGCTAAAAGCCAAGGTGCTTTTCCTGTGCTATGGCTGCTGCTTTTCACATGTCTCTCCTCCTTCTTGCAGAGTCAATGCATGTGTTGATGTCGTGCTCTCAGGCGTGAAGCTCTTGCAGGCACTTGGCCTGAGTCCTGGGAATGGGAGAGATCATGCAGTTCTGCATTCAAGGAATGATCTGGAAGAAGCCTTCGTCCACTTCATGGGGAAGGGAGCTGCTGCTGAGCGCTTCTTCAGTGACAAGGAAACCTTTCATGATGTTGCCCAAATAGCATCAGAGTTCCCAGGAGCCCAGGTCTGTTAGTTCACCAAGAGTAAATTAAAACAGGGTGGGAAAAGAAGCCTTTTTTCTTTTTTTGAGACGGAGAGAGGGAGGGAGAGAGAATTTTTTAATATTTATTTTTTAGTTTTTGGCGGGCACAACATCTTTATTTGTATGTGGTTCTGAGGGTCGAACCCAGCGCCACACACATGCCAGGTGAGCGCACTACCGCTTGAGCCATATCCCTAGCCCCAAAAAGAAGCCTTTTAAGCAACTTTTCCTCCAGTTTGCCTCATGACAGTGACCATTGGAAATCCAATTCTGCAGTTTTCCCTTTTTGTAAAATTGTATCTCATGTTTTATTATTAATTCTGTTTCTAGTCAGTTTAACTCAGTCAACATTAGTGATGCATATTTACTATAATTTTGGTTCTTGTTCATCATAAAGTTGCCTTTTTTATGTTATCTATGTTTAAAAGGAGGAAACATTGTCTATTAATTTGTTTTAGTTGTAATGCTTATTTTTGATAACTTGTAGTAATCTTAATGTGTCTGAGTCCTAAGCAGGAGAACAAGGCCAAACCCATAGAAAAGTAGACTAGCTTTTAACTGGGAAAAGGAGAGATGGGGCCCATACCTTTGTTCTGCTCATGCAGTGGGGTTTCTATGTTGTGTGTGTTGCTGGGGATCAAACCCAGGACCTCATGCATGCTACGCCACTAAGCCACAACCCCATCCCAAAAAGGAGTTTATCAACAGAACATGGATACTATTTTGTGGGGAAGACTGTCCTGTGACCGTAGTGGAATGTTTAGCATCCTTTCCAGCTCTTTTCCCAAGGGCTAAAAAGCATGTGTTTCCTTGGTTAGATACTCAGGAAGGGGAGTGAAGCAAAATGATCCCTGATTGAAAACCACTGGTCTAGATTGGTGGCTTTCAAATTTGAGTGTGCATCAGAATCACTTGGAGGAGCTATTGAACAGATTCCTAGCCTACTCCCAGAGTTCTGATTGAGTAGATATGGTATGGGAATGAAGAATTTACCTTTCCAGCAAGTTTCCTGGTTGATGCTATTGGTCTGATGACCTCATTTGAGAACCAGTAGTCTTTGGGTTGGAACAAGTCAGATGGATGGAACTTCAGTGGTCTTCGAGCTCACCTGGTGATCATAAAGCCCTGGAGTCTTAATGGTCCAGGCTGGGGTCGGGGTGAGGATCACATAGAGTAAGAGTACTGGGGCTGGAGACCCAAGTGTGGCTCTTTCCATCTCACCCAGTGTGCCTGCTGCTGTGTCCTCATTCCTCTTGAGGCTGAATTCTGGTTGTTTGAACATTTTCCACCCCAGCTAATTCTCCTCATCTGAGACCTTACTTCAACTGGGCATCCCAGACAGGGCCTGAATTCTAGCCAGGGAAGCTCTTAATGCTGTTTTTAATTGGTACCTTTCACAGGCAAACCTTTGTGATCACTGATGACTTGAGATTTAAAGATTTTTGTCCTTTGAAGCTGCCCATTTGAACATTAAAAATTGTCAGGGGTGTTAGCCAGCTGAGTTTCTAAAGGAAACAGTAAGTTGTTAAAATTTCTATGGTCATTTTGACAGCTTAGTTTAGTAGTGTCTGGTCTTTTAGAGAATCTTGATAGTTCCAATCTGATAAGTATACTGCTCAGAAATCTCTGTGATCATGGTATTTAAACCACTTCTGCTTTGACCCTACCATTTGTTTCATAACGAAAAAAAATCTACAGAAACTAATATCTTACTTTTTTGATGGTCTATTATTTCTTAACATTTTAAAACCTAAAATGTGTTACTTCTAACACCAATTTGGTGTCATTTGAAAATCCTTTAAACTGTAAGGTAGGTTGCCTGTCTTAAAATAAAAAAAAGGGCTGGGGATGTGTCTCAGTGGTTAAGCACCCTAGGATTCAATCCCTGGTACCAAAAAGAAAAAGAAAAATCTGGTATCCATTTTGCAGATATCTTAATAATTTCCCTCAATAATTTTTTTTTTAATTAAATAGCTTTGTTTATTTTTATGTGATGTTGAGGATCAAACCCAGTGCCTCACACATGCAAGGCAGGTGCTCTAACACTGAGCCACAGCCTCAGCCCATCCCCCAAGAACTTTTAGTAAATTCTGCTAGCCATCAAGGTCAAACTTAAGCGTGCATATCACAAAATTAATCTATGAAGAACTGTTAACATCCCACTTAAATCCAGAGATCAGTCAGCCCAAAGCGTGGGATGAGAGTGATGGCTAGCAGCTGGAGTTATTTAGTCTATGCCTCTGCATGGGCTAAAGGTTGTTAGCTCAGACAGAACTATTGATTAGGTTTCTTGACTTCAGAATTGAACAGCAGCCTTATTGCCTATTCATCAGGTTTCTAAGGTACATGGATCCATCCTTAGCAAAGTGGAACACCAGCCTTGAAGGATCTGCTCTCTGAAGCTGAAAGATGTATTAGAGGAAAATATTTTCCTGTGTTAGAGCCATTGCCTTTTAGAATTTACTCCCAGGGAACCATATATTCCCCAAGACATCAATGTGTTTGTTTCTTTCTCAAAATTTAGCAACAGACATTTACTGAGCACTTATGAAAAGATGGTCCCTGCCCTGAAGATGCTCTTCATGTGTCCAGATGATGATAACTAAAGTAGGCAAGGGCTGTAATATGGGTTCATATTAGAGGGGCAGGAAGTGGTCTGTAATCTTGTCTGGGGAAGATAGTTATGGAAGCTGAGATGTCACTGAGGAAGGGGTACAGAAAAGGCATCATAGAAGAGGCAGCAGCTGAGAAGGGGAGCTGAGAAGGGGAGGAACCTGCTAAAGGCCAGAGGTCAAGAGGAAGGCTGACTTGGAGAGTTGCAAGCAGATTGTGGAAGGGGCAGGCATGAGATGGAGACAGAAAAGAAAGCATGAGATTAAGTTAAATTTTAGGTGGGGGTGTAGCTCAGTGGTAGCACAAGTTTCCATATCCAGCACCATTAAAAAAAAAAAAAAAAAGTTGAATGATTCAGGAGGAAAGTGATGTATACTCATTTTAAAGGTTTACAAGACCTAGCCACACTGTGTTTTTTCTTTATCTGTGCTGATGGCCCAGAAGTTCAGTCAGATTTGATCTATAGTTACAGCAGTCACACTTTAATTTTCAGGTTACCATATTTATTTTCTTCACATTTTACTCATTGTCTATTTCTGTGTTTTTATTAACTTGTTTGTGTATTTGTTGTAAAGTCACCTCAAAATATTTGGGGAAAGATGTACTATGATTATTAACATTAAAAATTATTAAGCTTGGGTAACTAGTTGTGCTAAAATTCTACCTAATCACCTTGAATTATCTTTCAGCACTATGTAGGAGGAAATGCAGCTTTAATTGGACAGAAATTTGCAGCCAATTCAGATTTAAAGGTAGGTCAGATTTCCAGATTAAAATTTGTACCCTTCTGTTGTTTCAGTAATTTTAGGAGCAAGCATGTATATTTGTTCCTTGATTCAATTTAAGGATCACCTGCTTCTACACTAGACTGTGGACCTCTTGTTAGGATGCATACAGTATTAGTAGGAGTGTAGTAATAACTAATACTTTCTAAGTGTTTACCACGTGCCTGGCATTGTCTTCAGTGTTTTACATAGATTTGACTAATCCTTGCAACACCCCTTATAAAGCTAGTTGGTACTGTCATCCTTGCTTTCAACATAAGGAAGCTTGAGGCACAAAGACATTCACAGAGGGTAAATAATGGAACTAGTATCCAAACCAAGGCAATCTGACCCTGAGAGGCCATCAAGTAATGGTTATGAGCATGTGGGGATTATGGAAGTTATGAGAGAATGTACTTGGCTATGTTGATAAGCCTGAATCCAGATTGTCGAAAATTCATGCCACTAGATGAGGGTAGGTAGAAAAGTGTCTTCAAGTTTTGAACCATTTGCTATTAAGTAGAATTAAAAATGATTGCTATTTCAAAATAACATCTGAGTAAGAAGTTTACTGTGCTATGAGTGGAATAGTTTTGAGGAGGGGAAGCCAACTTGGAGATTGTTGCTGTCATACTACAAAACGATAAGGTTTGGATTAGAGCACCCAAAAGAGGAGAGACTTATTTATCACTGGAATCATGGTATGGCTAGACCATAAGTGGTAACAAGGAAGAGAGTAAATAAATGGACAGGTACAGGGTGATTGTGGCTGCTGACAGAGAAGGAAACAATGAACAGTGCTCTGGACTTGGGGAACCAACACAAAAATATAATTTTTCATTTCAGGGATGAAATGAAAAGCCAGAGAGAAAGTTAGTTAAATATGGCTAGATAATCAGCAGTGTTAGAGAAAAAAATCAATGTGTTTGTTTCTTTCTCAAAATTTAGCGACAGACATTTACTGAGCACTTATGAAAAGAGCCACACTGTATACCAGGAGACAAATATACTTTAGATTGAGAGAGTATATTAAAGTGTTAACATTTCTATTTTAATAAGAATTAAAATTCTGGGCTAGGGTTATGGCTCAGTGGTAGAGCGCTTGCCTAGCATGTGTGAGGCACTGTGTTCCATTCTCAGCACCACATATAAATAAATAAAGGTCCATCAACAACTAAAAATATATTTTAAAAAAAGGATTGAAGTTCTTATGAAATTTTACAGTGGAAAATATAGATTTTTATAGTCATTATCCTTATGATAGTAATAAACTTCTAAACAGAGATGATTAGAAATTCCAGGGTAAACTCTTGGGAACATTATCTGTTAACAGAAAAAGAAAAGTTCAGTCATAAGCTCTTTAGTGAGCCCAGGCCCTTCTCATCAGAATCTTGGGAGTTTTCATGGTTCCCCACAAGGCACCTTCCTGGTCCTGAGAAATAATTCTATCCTTTGGAAAGCTAACACACTGGACTGTTGTAGGCAAGTACAAGATTGACCTTTCAGTATTGACCTCTTCTGAAACCATTATTTGCTCTTGGTCTCTGGAGAAGTTGGACCTGGGGCTGGTCTTAGTGGAAGGCATTCCAAAAAAACAAGTCTGGCCTTGGTACGAGAAAAGATCTCTTACTCAGTCCTCACAACAGTATTATAATTTGAAAGATAAGAGGGAGGTCCAGAGAGACTAAGTAACATGTCCAAATTCAGCTAGTTAGGATTCAAATGCCACATTCTGCATGACATTACCACTCTAATTACTATTAGGCTAATAGTACAGTCTTCAAAGATAATTACCACTGCTCTCTCAAAGAGATTCAGTTTAACTTGGTGAAATGCTTCCCACCATGGACCTGGTGATCATCTGAGAACCATCAGAGATTAAGAGGTATTTTCCAGTGCTGATGATAATAGCTAATGCTTATATAATTCTCAGTATATTCCAGGTACATAGATATGAACTAATTTAATCCTCTCAATACCCTATAAAGAAAGCCCATTTATTATACTCCACTTGAGAGGAAAAATGAAGCATGGCCTTGAGAAGTTAAAACTGCTCAAGGTCATGTACCTAGTAATGGGTAGAGTGGAAATTCAAACCCAAGTAATCTAGTTGCAGAGTCCATACTCTGAATAGCCATGCTATAGTGTATCTCAGAAATAGACCCTGGCAAATATAGTAAAGGCAAATTTAGAAGAATGGCCAGATGCAGGAGTGAGGCAGTGCCTTTAAAAATATATTTGTGAGAGGTAGGGCTGTAGCTCAGTGGTAGAGCACTTGTCTAGCATGTGCATGGCTCCGAATTTGATCTGAGTAGATGTTGGATTTTTGTCAAATGCTGTTTTGGTTTTTGGTTGTTTGCTATGTGGTAATCACATTGGTTTTCCAATATTAAACCAACCTGGCATCCCTGGGATGAACCTTACTTGTTTCTGATGTATTAATTATCCTTTTTGTGTTTTGTTGAATTCAATTTACTAAAATTTTATTTAACATTTTAACAGTTTTTTAAAATTTTTTAGTTATTGATGGACACAATATCTTTATTTGTTTACTTATTTTTATGTAGTGCTGAGGATCAAACCCAGTGCCTCACATGCGTGAAGCAAGCACTCTGCCACTGAGCCACAACTCCAGCCCATATCTGTTTTCTTGAGGGATGCTGTCTGTATTTTTCTTATGTCTGTCTGGTTTTACTGTTGAGGTAATATTAGGCTTAAAGAATGAGTTGACAAGTATTTTCTTCCTCTTCAGTTTTTAAAAAGGTTTGTATAGAATTGGTATTAGGCCTTCTCTAAATGTTTGTAGGTTTTTCTAGGCCTATAGTCTTCAATGTGGGAAGGCTTTTGATAACAACTCTAATTTCTTTGTTTTGTTTTGTTTTTTAGCAGGTTACCGGGATTGGACTCAGGGGCACTTGACCACTGAGCCACATCCCCAGCCCTATGTTGTATTTTATTTAGAGACAGTCTCACTGAGTTGCTTAGCACCTCAATTTTGCTGAGGCTGACTTTGAACTTGTGATTCTCCTGCCTCAGCCTCCTGAGCCACTGAGATTACAAGCATGTACCACCATGCCCAGCTGATTTCTTTGATATAGAGAAATTCAGATTTTCTGTTTCTTGAGCAACCTTTGGTAGTTTGTGCCTTTCAAGGAATTATTCATTTTGTCCGTTTTGTTGAATTTATTGGCATAGTTAATCATAATATTCCCTTACCCCTTGAAGATCTGTAGAGACAGTCTATAATGATGCTCTTTCTAATATTGTTCATTTATGTCTTCATATTTTCCTAAGTGATTTGGCTAAAAGTTTATTGATTTTTATTGTTCTTTTTCAATGAATAATGAACTTTTGGATTTTTATGCATTCTTTTTTGTTTCATTGGGTTTTGTTTACTTTGAGTTTAACTAGCTTCTTTTTCTAGTTTCTTAAGGTACGAAGCTAAGGTCATTGATTTGAGACCTTTCTTGTTTTCTGATACAGGCCATTTAGTGCTATAAATTTCCTCTTTAGTACTGCTTTAAATGTGTCCCACAGATTTTATATGTTGTTTTTGTTTTCATTTCAAGATATTTTCAGTAATCCTTTGATTTCTTAAGATGTACTATTCTTGGACTAGTGGTGTAGTTTTCTAAATTATAAAGATTTTCCTGATATTGTTACTGATTTCTATTTTAGTTCTGATCTAGTCTGAAAATGTTTTCCATGACCTTTTAAATTTATTGAAACTTTTTAATGGCCCAGAATATGATCTCTCTTGGTGAAATTACATGTGTCTTTGAAAGTTTTTCAAGAGTATGTAGGGGTCTTTCTATTGTTGAGTAGAGGGTTCTGTAAATGTAACAACTAGGTCAAGTTGGTTATTGGTGATGTTCAAGCCTTGTGTGTCTTGTGTATATCATTACTGATTTTTCTGTCTATTTGATCTATCAGTTATTCAGAGAGGGGTATTGACGTATCCAACTACAATAGCAGATACGTATTTCTATTGGAAGTTTTATAATTTTTTTGGTTTGTGTATTTCAGAGCTCTTTTATTCAGTGCATAAATATTTAGGATTGTTAACATTCTTTTCATGAATTTATCCCTTTTCCTTACCAGGGATAAAGAAAATGATTTCATAATCTTTGTTCTGAATTCTATTTGATAAAATTGCCATCACAGCTTTTTTTTGGATTAATATTAGCATATCTTTTTCATCCATGGGCTTTTAACCTATTTGTATTTTTAAAGTGTACTCCTTGTGGATAAGCATATAGTTAGGGCTTGCTTTTTAATCATCTTTGGCAATCTCTGCCATTTAATTGGGATGCTTAAACTGTTTACATTTTTGTTTGGTGTTGGGAATTGAACCTAGGGCCTTATGCATGCTGGGCAAGCATTCCACCAGTGACCTATATCCCCAGCCCTAGACCATTTACATTTAGTGTGACATTATTCTTTATTTCTGTTTGTTCCGTTCTTTTATCTTCTCTCTTTCCTCTTTCTCCATAGTCTTTTTGAATTATTTTCTATATTTAATTTTATCTCTTCTGGACTTATTAGCTGTACATCTTATTTTAGTGGCTGCATTAGGGTTTATGGTGTACATCTATAGCTTATCACAGTATACTTTCAAGTGATATTACTGCTCCATTACACTATAAGAACTTCAGAATATCATACTTCCATTTCTCTACTCCAGTCTATGTACTATTCTCACAATGTATTTTACTTCTACAAATGTTACAAACTTCACTCTACATTATTAGTATTCTTTAAACAGATCTTTTAAAAAATAATAAGGAAATAATCTTATATGCTTATCCAGAGTTAGCATTTCTGGTGCTCTTCATTCCTTTAGTTAGATCCACGTTTCCATCTGGTATCATTTGTGTTCTGCCTGCAGAACTTCCTTTAACATTTCTTGTGGTGCAGGTCTGCCAGTAATGAATTCTTTCGGCTTTTATATATCCAGGAACTCTTTTATGGTATCATGCTGAGGAATTAGTGGAGTTTACTTGGATTATTTGGCTTTTTCATTTCTTAGGGATCATTGTGCTTTGCCTAATGTCCAAGCATTTTGAAAACCATTGTTTCTTATGTTTTGTCTGATTTTTAGTGTTCTAGGTAGGGGGGTAAATCTAGCCAAGAATCAGAAAGAAAATAGTGGCAGAGGCAAGAATTGTCAGATTTGGCATGTAATGTGCCCATGTCAAGGCAGAAAGGCAGGGGAGGTGTATTTTCACCAGAAGCTGGGATTTCTAATTACATACATGAAAATACCTCTGCACAAAGCAGTATACAAACAGGGAGCTACTTAGCAAGTTAAAATGCCTTTTGAAATTTCTGGATGGGGCATAATTTGAAACAATGTAGATGGTTCCTGGGGATTTTAATTTGCCCCCTCCACCCTCAGAATTCAATGGTTTTGAGCCTGTTATCCTGACCTTGAGGGCATGGCAGAAACAGCAACTTATTGGAACTGAGAGGTGGCAGCAGATGTGAAGTGGTTTCTAGAAGGAATAGCCAGGGGGAGGCCTATCTTGGAGTTGAAGAAAAAGGTATTGAGAAGTTGCAGAGTACCTCCTCCTAAACTTTCTAAATTGAGTTGCTCATTAATTCTCATATTTGAAAGGTTAAGTATGGTAGAGTGCTTTTTTGGGGGGGAGGGGGATGCTAAGGATTGAACCTAGGGCACTCTACCAGTGAGCTACGTGCCTAGTCCTTTTTTATTTTTAGACAGGGTCTTACTAAATTGCTAAGCTGGCCTCCAACTTGTGATCCTCCTGACTCGGCCTCCCAAGTAGCTGGGATTACAGGCATGCACCACTGTGCCCAGTTTCAGAAGTTCTTTTTCTGTACTGTGTAAAATTCAAATGATTGTTTTCATCTAGCAGTCTTTTCCCACCTTCCTTCCTTTCTTCTTTTTTTTTTCTTCTTCTTCTTTTTTAATTGTGATGCTGGGAATTAAACCCAGGACATTATTCATGCTAAAGCACTCTACCAATCAGCTATATCCCCAGCATCTGTCATATTTGAGCAAACAATATCCCATGTCTATTTGCCTACACAGGGTATGGATGTGAATTAAAAAGATAATGTAGGGGAATAGGGTGTATCTTGGTCTGCCTGGGCTGTCATAATAATAAAATACCATAAACTAGGTGTTTTTTTAAAAAAATTATTTTTGAACAGTTCTGGATACTGGAAAGTCTAAGATCAAAGTTGCAGCAAAGTTTTGTTTCTGTTAAGGGCTCTAAGATTCCTGGCTTGCAGAGGCTGCCTTGTCACTGTTTTTTGTTTTGTTTTGTTTTTCACATGGCCTTTTCTTGGTTAACACAGATCTCTTTTCCTTTTCTGATAAGGTCACCAGTCCTATCTGATTAGGACCTCACTCTTATGATCTCATTTAATCTTAATAACTCCTAAAAGTTCTATCTCCAAGTACCATTCCATTAGGGTTAGAGCTTCAACATCTGAATTCAGGGAGCACTCATTCAGTTCATAACAGGGAGTCTGGGCTGTAATAGTTGCATAGGCACCTGACAACTATGACTTTGGTCATTGGTCATTTTCTTGTTTCTGGGTACATTGTGGCATTAACTTCCAGAGGCTTATCCCCTGTTAAGAGCCTCCTGTGCTACATACCTCCAAACCAAGGACTTTTGGAATTGAATTAGATTCAGTATTTTGTTGAAATGAATAGAATTGGCCTGAATGTACCTAGTGGTTATTGTTCAGATTATTGGAAAAGAAACAGATCTGGTAGACTGACTTCACATTGCTTATCTCCAGGTTCTTCTTTGCGGTCCAGTTGGTCCAAAGCTACATGAACTTCTTGATGACAATGTATTTGTTCCACCAGAGTCATTGCAGGAAGTAGACGAATTCCACCTCATTTTGGAGTATCAAGCAGGTAAGGGAAGGGTATTAATGGTATAAGCTGTACATCTTTAGACTTGGCTTTGTGCCAGAAATTCATCTTTGTAAATTAGTAGGATCTTATTTGTGTCCCCATACCAAGTTTCTCAAGTCCATTGATCTGCAGAGCTGTTATCATTTGTTATCTCAGACTGATAGAATATTACATCATTAGAAGAATTCTCAAGTCTACAAACCAAATTGGTGTGAACCCAGTGGAAATCAGGCTGTAGGAAAGCAGGCATCTTAAGTAAAAGTGAAAATGTGTTAAACACACATTTGTGAAGCTTCCCTTTATTACTAAGAAAAGAGAAGGGCAGGTAATATTTCCTCAGCTCTGCTGAATCCTGCCCAGGACCCTTCTGGCCTGACTTACCCAAGCTGCTTAGATTAGTTCCAGGCCTCTGGCAAGCTTCCTTTGGAGTAATTTATTTTTTCCCTGAGGTGAGTGGGAGTGTTTTGTATTTAACCTCACATTATTTCTTACTATAAGATATTTCAGGGGACTGGATTGTGGCTTAGTGGTAGAGCGCTCACCTAGGAGGTGCAAGGCCCTGGGTTCCATCCTCAGCACCACATAAAAATAAATAAATAAAGGTATTGTGTCCAACTACAATTAAAAAATAAATATATTTTTTTAAAAAGATATTTCAGTGTTTATAAAGCCAAATCACCCCACAAGTAGATTTTTTGTGTTATAAAGACTAGAGATTTATTTTCTGCAAGAACCTTAAATACCTGGACATATTTTGAGTCTGTGTGTTCTTTGCTGTATCTTTTCCTGTACTCAGAACTCACTCAAGTTCTGATAAACACATTATTAATTCACATTAAAGATTCAAATATGCAAACAGCTAATTGGCTCCTTAGAGGAGTAGTTAACACTCTTCAGTGAACTGCTTCCAAATCACACAATTAAGAGAACCTCACCTACTAGAGTAATGATCTATAATGTAAGATAGGAAAAAATAGTGCTTGTTGACAATTATACCTTTCTCCAAGTATGAAAAAGAACTGTTGTTTGCTTCTGGTTCCCTTTTGGGTGCTTATTAGAATCAGTTGAAATTGAGCAAGGGCAGGATCTGAAAATCAGGGCAGAATGTTGCAGGAGGTACTTCATACCTAATGATGCCCAAGGAGTTTTTCTCCGTTTTAGTTTTCCCAAATAAGAGTGACAATTTTGCTGGGCGCAGTGGCACACACCTGTAATCCCAGTGACTCAGGAGGCTGAGGGAGGAGGATTGCAAGTTCAAAGCCAGCCTCAGCAACAGTGAGGTGCTAAGCAACTCGGTGAGACCCTGTCTCTAAATAAAATACAAAATAGGACTGGGGATGTGGCTCAGTGGCCAAGTGCCCCTGAGCTCAATCCCTGGTTTCCCCCGCCCCCAAACAGAAGTGACATTTTTCACTCTTCAGTGACAATGACTATTGACTGGAAGGTGCTGCTACCACCAGTCCAGGTTAGTCTCTCTTCCATTTCTGTTGGTGCCCACAGCATGAACTAGGCACCTTTGCAGTTCCTGGTTTCTATTGATTCCTGTGGTGACTACATAATGGAGAGACTAGGATCTTCAAACTGGACTTTGCTGTTATGTTTGATAGCTCTGCCTCTTGTGGAGGTAAGGAGATAGCTTGTCTCAAAACAAGATTGGTTCATCTTTTCTTCCCTCTTGCCTGACTTCCTTATTTTTCTTTGTACAAAGTAGTGCACTTCTGTGAAATTTTGTGCTGAGTTACATTTTCATAAGCCCCAGGAGGGAACATAATCTGGTGGTTGCAGCCCTTGGGTCAGCTTTCTTAACTCCATCCCCAGCTTCTCTCTAACCTGGACAAGTAAATTCTGAGAGGATTTGCAAACTTTTTTTTTTTTTTTTTTTCTTTTTTCTGTCCTCCTAGACAGCTCCACAGCAGCTCATTTTCAGGGCTGGGAATCCAGTGAGCCAGAGTGGTCAAAGGGCAGGATGGTAAATTGAGAGAAGAGATTGCTTATAGAAATTGCTTATAGTTCTGTGAGAAAAGAAGGGCACTAAGTATTATTACTGACTGTTCCAATCTGTCTGCTTCTTGGGCTACTTCATCAGTCCTGTGTCCTATGGAAACAATAAGCATCTCCATATTTCTCTTTGTCCATACCTGTTTATTTTTGCCTCTGTCATTCCCTGAAGAAATCAGTTTCTTTTGAATGCTGTGTGGCTCTTTTGTCCTAGGCTAGGTTAGGCTGTGTTCCCAGCAGTGTCACTGTTCAAGGGCAGGGTAGTATCTTGCTATATGGAAAGTATCAGTGTAATGTATTTTCCCCATTGTACAGAGTCTTGTTAATTTGGGAAATCTTGGATTTGGAGTTAATACCTATATTTTTTGCTGCTGTGGTCCATTAGGTCATCAATCTATTTTCTTAATTCACTTTTTTTTTTTTTTTTGCTAATTCATTCATATGGCTACATACCAGGTTCAATGTGAGGTAGTAGGAAAATGAGGTAGAAGACTACACAGGCCCTACCCTCAGCTCACAGTTTACCTTAGAAGATGGACACTTGAACAATTAGTTCAAATCATGTGCCAAGTCCTATAATACAATAGTGTTGCCTCTGGTAAGGAGGTTATTGAATCTGCTTAAGTAGGGGCAAGTCTTTCCTGACTCACATTTAGGGAGAAAGTAGCACTTGAATGTGGCCTTGAGCAGTCATTACTCCAAAGCAGCTCCTGCCCAAGTGGCGGAACAGCCAGATATTCTCACTCTTTGGATCAAGTGCCCAGAAACCACAAGAGAGCAGCAGAGAGTAGGAGGCACAGTCAGCTTGGCTCTTAGATTCCAACTAAGTGGAAGGTCCTAGAGCATTGCTGTGAGGTAGAATGTACTTTGGGAATGGCAACCAGTCCTATCTGCAGGAGTATGCCTAGTGTGATGGCATTTGGAAGTCATGCACAGTATAACTGCGTCCAGTGTTTGGGAGCTCAGGAGACAGCAGAGCTTTCCTAGAATTCCAGGGGAGCTAATGACCTTGAGAAAGGTAACCTCTTGAAAAAGGCATAAGAGACTCACACTGTTGCTGTTTTTTTGCTGATTTGGGTTTAGGTTGTTGGTTTGTTTCTTTACCAATTTACCAGCATGAATGTGGCACCAAGCTGACCTTCGACCATTATTATTGGGACCCACTCAGCCAGCAGTTAGCCTGCTCAGAGCCAGGGCTCCAGGGAGACAGCTGCAAGTGCCTCCACAGCTAGGAGACTGAAAGCCTCTTCCTTTTCTTTCCATTGACTGGGCTTTTCTAGGGGAGGAGTGGGGCCATTTTAAAGCTCCCCATGCCAACCGGTTCATCTTCTCTCACGACCTCTCCAACGGGGCCATGAATATGCTGGAGGTGTTTGTGTCTAGCCTGGAAGAGTTCCAGCCTGACCTGGTGGTCCTCTCTGGATTGCACATGATGGAGGGACAAAGCAAGGAGCTGCAGAGGAAGAGACTTTTGGAGGTAACAGCACTGTTACAGAATCTCACAGACCCCAGCTAGGTTTTTTTGTTTTGTTTTGTTTTTTTCCTTCCAGGTTCCTTTCTCTCTCTGCCTCTGTACTTGTGCTGCCTTGCCTTGGCTCATGCTCTCCCAAGGACATACCTTAGAAGCAGCTAGAGTAGGACAGACAAGTCAGATAATCTTCTTGCCTGAGCCTCTGCATCCTGTGCTAAACTGAGTGTGGCTACAAGCTGCAGGGTTTGTAGTTATGTCCTTTATGTTATCTGTGTCATCTCACTTCATATCACCTGTGCTGCAGTTCCTGTAGATCTGAATGGCAGTTGAAGCCAACCACCTAGTTTAGATCCTAGGAATAGGCTGGCAGCATGAACAATAAGGAGTTCTTTGGCCTCTGATTCTATAAGCCTGATGGCTCTCTGCAGAATGCAGTTCTCTGTTGGAAAAAATATCTTTTGTCCAGTTGCTTGTAGCTGTCAGAGGATACAAAGAAGGCAGGTGCCAGGGGCATCCAGACTGCTCAGGACCTCATCTTTTCTTCCCTCTTGCCTGACTTCCTTTTATTTCTAATGGCAGTGTTGTTCTCTTCTCTTTCCAGGTTGTAACTTCCATTTCTGACATCCCGACGGGTGTTCCAGTTCACCTAGAGCTGGCCAGTATGACCAACAGGGAGCTCATGAACAGCATTGTGCATCAGGTAACCAACCACCTATGGGCAACCCATGTGTCCTCCTTTAGCCCTGGCCTCATTGGGCCTTGCAGAGAAGCTCCTTTGTCCAGTGGGAATGGGTGTTTGGGCTCAGGGACTGTCTCACTGAGATGTGGGTGTTGTGTCATTCAGAACTAGAAGACCCAAATAAGGATTCAGGACTGTCTTAGGACAAGATTTCCTAGTAAGTTAGAAATATGGCGGTGTGAGCCAGGTGGGGTGATGCATATCTGTAATCCCAACAAATTGAGGCCGAGGCAGGAGGATTGCAAGTTCAAGGCTAGCCTCACCAACCTGGTGAGACCTTGTCTCAATATTTAAAAAAAAAAAAAAAAAAAGACTAACTCAGTGATAAAGTTCAGTCGAGAGGGAAGGAGATATGGTGATGTAAATTGATGGGCCTGTGAGTCCTATTGCTTCTCTGGAAGTGAATGGTTTTTGCAGAACTCAAAACATGAAAAACTGAAAGCCCAACTCAGCTGATTTTACTTAAACTTTTAAGAAGCACCAAAAAAGGAAACTGGTGAACCTGACCTCCTCACCACCAGACATGTAGGAATTTATCTCCTGCTTCTGGATAGCAACAGTGGTTAGCATAAATGCGAGTGAGCAAGGCATAAGAATGCAAGCTTTGCCATTCACTAGCTCTGTGAGTTCAGATTACTTAACTCTTCGTTTTATTGTTATTTAACCTGTTAATTGGTAATGTGTTGTTCAAAAACCGAAAAGTATTAAAAGATACACAGTGAAGTCTCATTCTGGTTCTCCCCTTCCTCCATCTGTCTACCCTTTGTAATTTCCTTATTAGCTTTATCTGTATCTCCTGAGTTATAATGTATGATACAGGAATATATTATTTCTATGTTTTATATAAAAATATAAATTTTTTTGTCCTATTTTACTCAAAAAAATAACACAACATACTGAACACACTGCTCTGCCCTTTGCTTTTTTTCCCACTGGAAAATCTTGGAGATCTTTACTGTGTTGTTACTTGGAGAGCACCTCAGTCTTTTCACAGTGATGTGGTGAAAGTGAGTGTGGGGTGCTTCTCAGTTTGTTTGACCTGTACCTTCTTGTGGACATTCTGGATGGTGACTGTCCTTCCCTTTTACATAGTAGGATGCTGCAGTAAATAATCTTGTACATTGTTTTATTTTGCCTGTGAGCAAGTATATGCATTTGATAAATTCTCAGAAGTGGAATTGCTGGATTGAAGCCTAAGAAAGCATTTAGAGGTTTGAGATTGCCTTCCATGGGAATTACACTTTATGTCCCACTAGCAATGTTTAGAATATGTGACTCTGTGGTACTTAGCTTTTGCACACACAGCAAATATTCTGTGTGAATATTTTCCTTATATTCTTGCCACTGGAATGGGATTAAAAATTAGCATTTATATCAGTCTGGCAGTTGAAAAATAGTGTCAGTGTAGGGTTTGTTTTTGTTGTTTGCAGTGCTGGGGATCAAACTTGGGCTTCAGAGCTGAGCTACACTTCTAGCCCTTTTCTAAAAAATTACTTCTTTAGAAAAAAAAACTTTTAAAATTTTACTTATTTTTGGTACTGGAGATTGAATCCAAAGGTGTTTCATCATG
The DNA here is from genome assembly GCF_045843805.1 of Urocitellus parryii. Classification (NCBI taxonomy): domain Eukaryota; kingdom Metazoa; phylum Chordata; class Mammalia; order Rodentia; family Sciuridae; genus Urocitellus; species Urocitellus parryii. The sequence continues at coordinate 116,167,416 of NC_135536.1, read as the reverse complement.
AGCTACATCCCCCAGTCCTTTTTATTTTATTATTTTCTGAGACAGGGTCTTACTAAATTGCCAAGGCTGGCCTCAAACTTGCAATCCTCTTGCTTCAGCCTCTAGAGTTGCTGGGATTATAGGCATGCCCCACTATACCCAGCAAAACAGTCTTTTATTTTTCTGGACTGTTTTTAGGTTCACAGCAAAATTGACAGGGCTCCCATATGCCCTTTGAGCCCCTTACAAGCACAGCATCCCCCACAATCAGCACCCCTCACCAAAGGGTACATTTGTTATAATCAGTGAACCTACAATGATACATTATCATCACTCAGAGTCCATAATTTACAACTGAGTTTATTCTTGGTGTTTTTCAGTATAGTTTTTACTTGTATTTCTTTTTGAGGAGGAATATTTTTTCACTTTTAAAAAAAGCTTTTTTTTTTTTTTGTCCTCCCTCTGAAAGTCTCCTTAACCCTTCCTAGCCTTGGTTTGTAAATTGAAGGCAGTGCCTTCTTCCATCCAAGGGTTACAGTAAGAATTGGATGAAGAGAGAGAACTCTTCAGAGCTCAAAACATGCAGAAAATGAAAAGCCATTGGCTTTCATCCTTCTTAGCACAGAACATGCAGGAAATGAAAGCCATTGGCTTTCAACAACAAAGGTATAAGGCCATTATTATTTTATGGGCATGCACACACATACATGTACATACTCAAGGACTCATGTCTCCTGCAGAAACCTTTACCTGTTTCTAACAAAAGAAGTGCTAAGGAAGACAGTGAGGTAGACATAGTGGTTCCCCACAAGACAGAAAATGGGCTCAGTGGCTCCTGTTTCCCTTTCCACATGTTGTTATTAAATGAAGACTATTTTCCTCTCACCTGCTTAAGTAGTTTAGCTCTAACGTGAAACAATATTCTTGCTTCTTGGTGTTATTTCCACAGAGCCATTATGATCTTGACTATACATTGTTCAGGTCTTCTCCATTTTCCTGGCATAATGCCTGCTGACACTCAGGACTTGGCCAAGAGCCATATCCTGGCAGTGATAAGAGTGGCTGTTGCATGTACACAGGCAAAAGTTAGGCACCAAGGAAGGAAATACAAAATAGGTACACCTCCACCCTTTCTAAATGGTACATAATAAAAGACTAGGTTTGGTAACTTTGCAGTTTTTCCCAAGTGATCTTGAAGGTGGAGGTGGATAGAGATGAAATGGTTGAAATGATGAGTTCAGTCACAGGAAGGCCTGATAAGAAAGATGCCTGCCTGCCTTCTCTGTCATTTAGTCATTGGCTGCGTCCTAAGATTCAGGAGCTCGGTTATACCCCCAGAAAGAGACCTGTCATTGTTTTTGTTAGCAGGTCTTTTCTGCAGTGACTTCTCTTGGGCTGAATGAACAGGAGCTGTTATTTCTCAGCCAGTCAGCATCTGGACCACATGCTTCTCTCTCCTCCTGGAATGGTGTTCCTGATGTGGGCATGGTCAGTGATATCCTCTTCTGGATCTTGAAAGAACATGGGCGGACTAACAGCAGAGCCTCGGACCTTACCAGGATCCATTTCCATACGCTGGTCTACCACATCCTGGCAACTGTGGATGGACACTGGGCCAACCAGCTTGCAGCCGTGGCAGCAGGAGCTCGTGTGGCTGGGATACAGGCCTGTGCCACCAAAACCATAGACACCAGCCGAGTGTCTCTGAGGGCACCCCAAGAGTTCATGACTTCCCATTCAGAGGCAGGCTCCAGAATTACATTAAACCCAAACAAGCCAGTAGTAGAATGGCACAGGGAGGGGATATCCTTTTATTTCACACCAGTGTTGGTATGTAAAGACCCTATTCGAACTGTGGGCCTTGGAGATGCCATTTCAGCCGAAGGACTTTTCTATTCAGAAGTACATCCTCATTTTTAGGAAGATTGTAGCTAATTATAGGAAGAAAGTGGTTTGGAAAACAAGATTCAGGGTGTCAGAACCATTTTTAGATCTAATTGGGAAGATAGCCAAAGAAACAACAGCAGATTAAACTGTACAGATACATTCCAGCCTGTTGGCGATTACATAAAAACATTTCAGGTTTTAATCAAAACTTAGCTATCTACTAACGAGACTGGATTTTTGTTTTTTGTGTTGTGAGTTACAGGGGTTAAAAAAAAAAACCTCAATTCTAAAACCCCAATTTATGCAGTGTTGTCAAGTATTTTTTAAGCCAGAGTTAACTCTCAAGAGCATGTCAGCCAGAGAAAGTCTTTCTCTCCTTGCTTACTAGAGGACTGCTTCATTACTCACCACCGTGGGCTCTGGTAAAGCCCGATGTGAGATTCTTGGGTCTCTCAGCTTACCACTTGCAGCAGAATCAAGACTTCCATTCAGTGTTACAGCGACAGTATTTAATGAGCATATCTTCTCAGTCTCCTGTTCTCAAACTTAGATCAGAGCCACGGGTAAAGACAAGACAGTCCCACCTTGGAGCCTTGGTAAGCCTTTGAGCCATTCATTCTCTTGTTTGGAACCCTTGGTGGCATTGTGAGCTGAAGGACTGTGCCTTCCTGCCTTGGCTCCCTGTATTGTAGACTGGCTGATCAAAGGCTCCTGTGGCTTGGGCATTGCCTCCTCATTGCCCAGCTCTGGATATGCTTCCTGCAACAGAAGACTAATATTTGTTCTTTCTGAGCCTTGAAGGAATTTGCTTTTACAACTGGAATTTGCTTCCATCTCTTATGTATAAAAGATCATGTATGTCTTATGTTTTCATTGACACATTCATTAAAGAGTTTGACCTCGTAAGAGCGCCAGGATCATGAATAAATTTGTCATGTTATATATTTATTTTTTTATAAACCAGGACCTCTGTGTGCTTTTAAAAATATTAAAAACAATTTACATTTCAGGAATCCTGTCTGTAATTGATTTCATTTCCACCTTACTCTGGACTGGTCTTATGGCTTACATGTTACTCTGCTCATGTTTGTATTTTGTCCGTCTCTCACACTGAACCTGTACTGTAGACCTGTTCTGTTTAAAGACAGAAGCTAGAGTATGAAGTAGCCAAGTCAAAGTTGAGTTGGAGCATAGCAGTTGCTAAGCATGGTGAACTTTGGTTTGTTGGAAGGATGTAAGGGACACAGAAGATGGCAGCAGGCCTGCCTAGTACAGGGTCATGATCTCACCAGGCCATAGCAGCAGCTTCTTGAATCTCAAAAGCTACCTCAGGCGTTTCATATATGATCTTCCCTCCCTGCTTTGGGTAAGAAGAAAATGCTTGATTACTCATTTTCAAAGAAAATTTGAACCTAGAGAATTATACAACTTGCAAGTGAAAGTAAGTAGCTCATTAAAGAAATCTTATCCTTTTGTGCCTCTAGGCTCAGTTAAAACAATCACCAACTTTCTGGCCAGTTTTTAAGTGAGAAGACATTTCTCTGTTTCCCAAGAATTAGAATAATTCATCATTTCTAAACCTTTTAAGCCTAAAAAGACTATTAGTAATACTAAAGTGTTCTCCATGATTTTTTTTCTGTGTAAGCTGTCTGCTCAGACCCTTCCCTGAATATATATTCTCAAAAAGTTCTCCAATTTTTATTGGTAATGTCAGTAAAAATTAGTTAGAAGTGTGATCGGCCTATACTGTAAAAATGTTTTTTCCCACTCCCTGTAACAGGTGCTAGGAATTGAACCCAGGGCGTCACACATTAGGCATTCTTCTACTGATCTGCACTCCTGTCCCCTAGAGTACTATTTTTCAAGTGATGCGTTTGGAACTATTTGAAGTTACTAAATCAATTTGGTGGTAATCAGCATCAAAACCCATCATACATTAATAAGATAAGAAGTGTGTTTTGTAAAAAGTGAGTGTACATCGAATGAGTGTAAGAATATGTATGCATCCCTCTGCAGGTTGTGCCACCTTTTTGTGAAGTAGGCTAAGCTATGCAAGAATGACTGATGTGTCACCTAGGGCAGATAATTCAGAAGTGAGTTAAAGGCACAATAAGATGAACAGGTAGGCTTTAGTCTTTTCAACCCTTTCTTTGAAACTGTATTTTACAAAGGTTTCCACAAATGGTTTTATATGAATTTGAAAATACCTTGGCCTGATGAACTCCTTGCATTCACTTGACTAAATATCCTGGGAAAAGGTGCAGCATACAAAATACCCCTAGGAGTTTAGAATGCAGCCCCAAATCAGTAATCCTTACCAAGCAGATTCTGTCAGGTTTGAGTGGAATGAGGGGTAACTTCATCAGGAGAAACCCAAATCTGTGCAGGGTTTTGAGATGGTGAGTTGTATAATATTGGCTGAGTTACCCTTTGTTAGCCTCACTTTTCTCATATGTAAAATGGAATTAATCATGGTACCTACCCCATGGTGGCTGTTGATTAGTATTTACTGTAGTATGTAGCACATAACTTCTTTAGTTATTACTAAGCAAAACAAGCAATTCCTGGGTCCCTTTAGGTCTGTTTAAACTTATCTGAAAGCTATTGTAATAACATTTATTTCTGGTTTTATTTTATGTAAGAATATGTATACAGTAAAACTATGCAAATTTTTAAAAAATATTTTTAGTTGTAGTTGGACACGATACCTTCATTTATTTATTTATTTTTATGTGGTGCTGAGAATCGAACCCAGCGCCTCGCACATGCTAGGCAGGCACTCTACCGCTGAGCCACACACAAACTGTGCAAATTTTAAGTGTGCCATTTGTTAAGTTTTGACAAAGCATACACCTCTCTAACCCATCCTGTCGGAGTATTTTACAAAGGTTTTGAAACTATATTTTACAAAGGTTTGTCGCCCCAGATGGCTTCTCTTTGCCTCTTCCCCACCCTAACTCTGACCCCTGAAGCAACCACTCTTACCATTCTTTTCCATGATAAATTTGCTTTGCTTCTTCTGGAACTTACAAATGGAATTGTTTGGTGTTTGGTCCTTGATATAAAACTTCTCTCTTTCGATATAATATTTTTGAGAATAATCCTTTTTTTGTCTTAGTTCATTTTTTATTACTTAATAATATTATAATCTAAATATAGAAGTTTTCACTTTGAAGCTTTTGTGAATAAAGCTGTTATTACATTTGTGTAGACATATCGTCATTCTTCTTGGCTAAACATCCATAAACTTGGTGAAGGACTTTTTTCCAAAGTGACTGAATCACTTTATAGTCCCACCAATAATGTATGACAGTTGAGGCTTCCTCAGCCTTACCAACATTTTAGCCATTTTGATGGTTATGTTCCTAGAAGAAATTCTGGGAACCTTTTAACTTCAGTTTTCAGTTAGGTCCATCATCCATTTTGAGTTACTTTTTTATGTCTGTAGTGGTAGGTTGAGCTTGGATTTCTTTTCAATTGACAAAAAAGGTATATATTGTTTACAGTTATGTTTTGAAATATGAATACATTGTGCTAAATTGGCTAATTTGGTAATTAGCCAAAAAGCTTAGCATTAGCTAAACTTTTTTTGTGGTAAAAACACTTAAAAGCCACTCTTTTAATCCAGGGGTGATTTGGAACTGAGCTACATCCCCAATCCTTTTTGAGACATAGTCTCACTAAATCGCTGAGGCTGGCCTGAACTTGTGATGTTCTTGCCTTAGCTTCCCAAGTCACTGGGATTACAGGTCTGCAGTAACACTCATGGCAAACCCAATCTTTTAGTACTTTTCAAGAATATAGTGTTAATTATGGTAGCTACCTTATATGATAGTTCTCTTGAACTTGTTCCACTTTTCTAGCTAAAATTTTGTATATTTTGACCAACATCTTCCCACCTCCATCACCCAGATTCATTCTTCTCTATATCGCTTTCTAGCTGTTCCAGTATCATTTGTTGAAAAGACTTTTCACATTGCACTGTGTTGGTACCTTTTTCAAAAATCAAATGACAACCAGACGGCCTGTGGCTCAGCGGTAGTAGTGCGCTTGCCTAGAACGTGCAGGGCCCTGGGTTCGATCCTCAGCACCACATAAAAATAAAGGTATTGTGTCCAACTAAAAATAAATAAATAAAAAAGACAACCAGGCACAGTGGTACATGCTTGTTATCCCAGCAACTTAGGAGGCTGAGACAGCAGGATCACAAGTTTGAGGCCAGCCAGACCCTGTCTCAAAAAATAAAAAGGGCTGGGGATATAGCTCAGTGCTAGAGCACCCTAGTTAAATCCCTAGTACCCGACCCCCAAAACCAAATGCCTGTAAGCATAAAATCTATTTATTAGGATTATGTTGTTTTACTAATCTTATTTGTCTTATGCTAGTACCACATTACTGTCATAGTAAGCCTTGAAGTAAGGTGGTATTAATCCTCCAATTTATTCTTCTTGTTCTTATTCCTCCTTCCCTTTCTTCCAGGATCTTGCTAAACTGCCATCCTAGGATGCCAGCCTAACTTACAATCCTGTGGCCTCAGCCTCCAGGCTAGCTAACCTCAATTTTATTCTTTTTCAGGATTGCATTGGATGTTCTAGGTCCTGTTTACCTCCCTAAGAGTTTAGAAACAAACTTGTCAATTTCTACCCCCAAACCTGCTGGGATTGACAAGAATCTATAGAACAATTTTGGAAAATTTTTTACCTTAACAATATTTAATCTTCCAGAGAACATGGTATGTCTTTCTATTTTAATCATCTTTTTCACAGCAATGCTTTTGTGGTTTTCAGAGTGGAAAATACATTTTGTTAAATTCATATCTATTTCATGCAAATATATTTGACTCTAAATTGGTTTTTCAAACTTTCATTTTCAAATTGTTTCTTGCTAATATATAAAAATACAATTGATTTTTATACACTGGCCTTGTATCTTAGAACCTTAACAAAATTCACTTATCAAGTGTTATAGTTTTAATTTTAGGATGCCTTCAGATTTCCCCAGGATAAACAACCATGTCATCTATAAGAGCTTTATTTCTTTCTATATATTTTGGACATTATTGCACTGGCTACAACTCTACTAAAAGAAATGAGTTAGGACTACCTGTCCCTAAGCCAAATGCTTGTTATCCACAGGTGTGGCTGTATGCTGGATCGGTAGTCAATGATGGGTAAGATCCAGTTGCAGTGGTACCAACCTAAGACAGGAGGCTGACACCTTGAGGTCAGCTCATCTGATGACGGGTAAGGACCATATGTAGTATTGGACAACCTAAGGCAGGCACATGCTTGTTGTTTAAACAGAGAGGGGGAGATGTTGAGAGCCACAGCCGAAGGGGCCCCAGCAAACTTCCAGCTGCCAGCTGATGATTGGCTCACAGCGGCCCCAGCAAACTTCCAGCTGCCAGCTGATTGGCTCCTCTGTGGTGATGCTCATTGGGCTGTTTCCCCGCCCTTTCAGACCACGGAGCTGCTCATTGGGGGACTCTTTTGGCTCCGCCCATGCGACCCAGCCAATCGGCCTCAAGAGCAGGAGGAATGGGGGGTGGGGGTGAGAGGCTTGTGGGAAGCCAGTGGTGGCAGTTGGGCTCTGAGGGAATTCCTGAAGAGCTCCTTCGGTGCGGGGTGTGTGTGTGTTCTAAAAATAAAGTTCGTTTCTGCTTGATAAGTGGCTCCTGAATTGTGCCCAGCCAGACTGCAGCATTTGATAGAGCACTTGCCTAGCATGTGTGAGGCACTGGGTTCAATTCTCAGCACCACATATAAATAAAATAAAAGACCACTGACAACTAAAAAAAAAAAAATACTAAAAAAGAAAAAGAAATGAGCTAGCAAATCATGAAAAGACATGGAGAAAATTTAAGTGCATATTTCTAAATGAAAAGAAGTAAATTTAAAATGGCTACATACTGAGTGATTCCAACAGTATGACATTCTGGAAAAGGCAAAGTTGGAATCATAGTAAAAAGATCAGTAGTGGTCAGGGTGTTGAGAGGAGGATGAACAGCACAGATGAGTTTTAGGGCAGTGAAAAAAGCCACCCTAAAAATTCTCAGCAAGAGCTGGGGATTAGCTCAGTGGTAGGACACTTGCCTAGAATACATGAGGCCCTGAGTTCCTGAGTTCAATTCCCAGCACAGCCAAACACACACACACACACACACAAAAGCAACTCTTAGCAAATCAAAAATGGGAGGGAATATATTTCACCTGATAAAGGGCATTTGTGGAAAAAAAATGCAATGGTTCATACAATGGTGAAGTATTACATACTTTGCCCCTAAGATCAGGAAAACCAAGGAAAGAATTGTCTACTCTTAACATTTCTATTCAATACTCCTGGCCACCACCAATCTCTTTACTGTCTCCATGTTTGCTTTTTCCAGAATGCCATAGTTAGAAAGTTGGAATCATACAGTATGTAGAATTTTAAATTAGCTTCAAAGTCTTTTCATGAATTCATAGCTCTCTTCTTTTTAGCATTGAAAATTATTCTTTTACCTGGATGTACCACAATTTATCCATCCATTTACCTACTGAAGTATACTTGTATTTTCCTGCATCTACTTCACATCATCAAAACCCACATCTGTATCTTTGATTATATAATCAGTCTCAGTTTCCTAATTTTATTAAAATTGTGATAAGCAACCCCATAATAGAAATTAGAATAGTTTTCCCACCAGAATGCAAATCCACATCCCAAAAGTCTGAACAGGAACAACCTAAGAGTATTTAAGTTTTAAGAAAATCTAAGCCCAAGTTAATGTGGAAAGCATTGCTGGCTTGACTGCAATCACTGGATGCATGGTAGTACCTTATCGCAAAGAAAACCTTCAAATCTATGATTTTCAGCTATCATTCAAATCCAAATTACTCTTCATCTTCAAACCAGTTTCACTCCTGCAATCCAGCTATCTTAGTGATATCATTATTTGGAAGTCCTGAAGATAAACATGTCTAAAAGTAGACTCCACAATCAGCCCTCAATTTTATTTCCCCAGTATTATTTTACTCTAAATCCAGAAATGAGTCCCCATCCTAAAACCACATTGTCAATCTCTAGTTTCTGTTGATTTTAGCACCTGAATCTCTCTCATGTCTCCTCCTTCCTCTCCATCTTTGTTAATATTCTCATCTCACTGAGACCTCTATAATAACCTTTTCAACTAGACCAGTTCAGTCTAGTATGTAGCCTCCACACTAATATAGAAACTGAGTTTTCTCAACTTCTCAGGATGCCCAGTTCTGTCATATACCCACTAAGATAAGGGTTTCTACTTCTGATACCTTGCTCTGTTTCTGAGATACGGAGAATTGCTCAGCTGCTTCTTCAATGTCAAATCATATCCAGTCATAAAGAACTCCAAACACAGTAGAAAACCTTCCACTTATGGTGAGTAAAAGGCATTTTAAGTGAAAAGTGGGGACAAGCTCTCAGCAAATTGATGCCTGCCCTGTCAGGGCAGGGCTGCTGCTGATACCAAGTAAGAAGTTCTTCCTCTAGTTTCAAACTAGGCTTGGAAACAGGTAAGGGAGGACAGTGATCATAGTTTTTTAAACATTTTAATGTGATCTCTTATTTTTACACCTGAGTTACAACTTTCCCCAAAGGAATAATGATACATAATCTTATAAAGGACATATAGATAATATATTGATAGCATCTCGTTAGTGGTTATTATCATTGATTGTCTTATACTAAAATTTCTCAGCTAAGAAGTTTTCCCCTTTTTAAAAAATCCTTGGTGCTGATACCCAACCAGCTCATGGCTCCTAGTTCTGACATGATCTGGTTCTAGTCTCTGACCTCTTGCAAGAACCAAATACAGGGACTTATTGAATTCCCTTTGGGCAAAAGCAGCTGGATACTTACCAGTCTGGCCTCAACTTAGCATTTTTTTTCATCATTTCTTTCAGACTGTGAAAAAACTATATTATCAATCCAAGATTTATGTTTGCCTTGCAGATGGATTACCCCACAGTCTGAAAATCATCCCAGTTAAGCCATGGCTTCAGTATCACAGGGCTACTACACAGAGGTCTCTTAGCCTTTCCTTGCATGAAGGAAGTGGAGAATCAACCAGGAGATAAAAGTTCTTTTAAAACCAAACAGCTCGTGTGCCTTGCTAGCTCTTAAGTTTCACACACAGCTGACGCCTTGCTCCAAATCTTAATCTACTACACTATCTTCTCCTCATGTCCTGGTGGATCCGGCCAATAAAGGGCTGCACAGGCCTTAGGCTCCTCGTGAGCATGGTAATACCCTGTGTTCTAATTCAGTGATGCTCACAGGGAATAGTGCTGGCCTCCACGATGCCTGATCATATAACATTCCTTGGTCTAGTACCTCCTCACCCAGAAACCCCTACTCCAGGGTCATCCTGATCCTATTTTTCTCTTGTTTGCTCTGATGTTTCCACAATGGGCTCTGGCTCCAGAGGAAGAGATGGTGGCTTTGTGAGCTGGGATGTTCCGCCAACACCTAATAACAAAACAATTAGCATAAATTCTTAGTTAAATTTCAAGAGAAAACCCAAATTTGGGGAAACTAGCAAGATGATGGTGTATCTTTGCAGCTATGAGGGAAGGCAATAACTAAATAAATAAAGCAACTGTCAAGTTTATCTTCAGTGAATCACCGAAAAAAAAAAAATCTTCAATTTCCTGTACCATACCATTCAACAATAAAGCACTGAAAATTAAAGCAAGACTATATAACAGAATTTATTTACTAATGTATTTCCTCCCCATCCTACACTTGAAACAGGGTCTTGGTAAATTGTACACTGAACTTGAACTCACAATCTTCTCGCCTCAACCTCCTAGGCAGCTGGGATTACAGGTATGTGCCATCATGCCCAGCCTTGCTAATGTATTTCTAAAACTGTAAAGACTGTATTACCTTACAGTTAAGTCTGCTGGTGCTGTTACCTACTACATAGCTTACTATAAGAAAACAGATACTAGTTTGGCCACCCTTTTTTTTTTCCCTCCTTCTGGCCAATACTAAACTGACCATATTCTGAGTCTGAAGAATGTAAACCTCACTCAAAGTTGTAATCTCTTTGTTGGCACAGGCAGCTTGTACCCACTACATTTTTATGGAACTTTGTGTAGCCTCCTACCTGAAGGGAGCTTCCTATATGCAACTGCTGAAGACATTGCCTGTCCAAGAGCTTGATTGGAACCCAGAGGCTGCTGGAAACCAGCAGGTTTTCCAGTTGAACTGATTCGGTGCTTTGATTTGGGATCTTTAACTGGTTTAGTCCAGACCAGTGCCTCCCCAACCTGGAGAGCAGCTCCCAACTTCTGAGCCATCTCCACCATCTTGTGTCCACATGAAAAGAAAAAAAAAAAAAAAAAGAGTTATAAGCATGACTGGCAGAGACTAGTCAACCCTCCTATTTTGGACCTTCCAACCAAGAGGGTTAGCTGAAATGGTGTCTGCTGGCTAGCATTTGGAGGAGGAAGTATTTACTGCAAAGGAATCATTCTGAAAGGGCAGAGAATATAGACTGTCTTTAGTGGCTAGCAAGAGGGCTCATGTAGGATCTCAAAACCATCAACTGAAATCTGATGTATCATTGGGCTAACTTCTGCCTTTCCTACATGAAGGGAAGTGGGAAGAAGCTATGCAGAGACACAGACCTCAACTCAATTGAGTAATAACAAATCAGTAAGCCTGAAGTTCTTTTTACTGTTATTTTCTTCTAGAAAAGTTTACCTTGGATGTAACTAACTGATGATCTTTGCAGCATGAGTTTGTCAAAGCCAAAAAGAGTCATGAGCCTAGAACACCTTTATAATTGCATTATTTTGGAGTGACCTAAAAGTCTGCTGACAGCTTGCTTAAAACGACTTATGAGAGCTAATAAAAGACATACCTCAGGATCAAATTCCAGAGAGCTATTATCCTTGAGAAAGTTAACTTTCTTTTCCATCTCCTGATACTGGGCCAGGGCATCCTTCTTCTCACCCTGGTTGTACAGCAGCACAGCATAGTTCAAGTTTACTAAAGGGTTACACCTGTGGCAGGCAGACAGATACTATGGAGCAGGAGCTTTGCAACAAATGCACATTTAGAAATCCTTCTCATTACTTGAAACAAAACAAAACTGATTGGAGATTTCTCCAATACCCAGTAATGTGGGAATATGCTATGTACACTTGTGGAAAAGAATCAAGGAACTAATTGCTCAACAAGCAAAGCAGGTATTGGGACCAAGTCTGGCATCTCAGCCTTCAACAGAGAACACTCAGGTTGTAAAAGGGCCCTACTGTACTAGATGCTAGTGGAATAAATTCTGAGAGAGTCAAGTTTATCTTAGGTTAAGCTGTGCCCTGAATTCCATCTGATATTGCAGCTAGCCCACAATTAATCAGCAATCCAAGGTCACTGCTGCCTCTGGCTTTCTATGGCTTCCTGATTACTAAACTTAGAACAGGAAATATTTTTTCAGAGTATTAATTCCTGCTGATCCCTGCTTCCTCAGGAACCATATCCTTCTACATTTGGTCCTGCTGTGTATGATGGCCATGCAGTAGTGTCTGGATGACTCAAGCAGCACTACTGGTACAGTACCACCTCATGACTTTGATGAGTCCCACCTTCCCCAGTACCCTTCTCCCAGTAGCGTACTTATCCAGGCGAACTGCTTCTGCGTAGGCTCTCTTGGCATTCTCTGTATCTTCCAGATTGGTCAGAGCCACTGCAACCAAGAAAGTGAGGAGAGCTAAGCTTAGAAAACAAAATAGTGTATTTCAAGACCACTCCCAGAGCTGGGGGTGTAGCTCAATGGAAAAGCACATGCCCAGCAAATGAGAGGCTCTGATTTGATCTCCAGCACCACACACATGCCAACCCAACCCCGAAGTGAACTCCTCCTCTGCCCCATCAACTATGGCACTGCTGCATATTCTCATTCCACTTAGATACCTCTTCATAGTTAACAGTTCTATGCATTCTACTTTTGTAGTTTCTTTTCTGACACTGCCCTAGTTTAAGCCAAGTCAGATTTTCCATTCTCCCCAGCGAAAATGTCTCTACTTGCCTCCATTCCAGTTTTCCTGTGGTATCAGATGTCTCACTCACTGACAAATAAATCTAACCACATCACTGGCCCTACTTAAGAATCCTCAGTGGTTCTCCATGATCTTTAAACTATTATTTAGCAATAGAACACTTACCTTCTTTTAAATCAATTCCTGGAAGGCTAATGTACAAAACAATGAGAGTTCTTCTAAAAAGCCCTGCCTATTTCATGTCCCCATCAGGCAATTATAATAGGCACCTATAAGATCTAGGATTATGGCTGGACAGGCAGCCTATAGGATAAAGTCTACAGCCCTATTCTCATGGCCCTCTATAATCTGACCCCAGATTATTTTATCTGACTCATCTTCCACCACATTCTCTGACAATATTGCCCACTAACTGCATGGGACACTGCGATTTCATGGCTGTAGCCTCTGTTCACAGTGGTTCCTCATTCTCCCTGTGCTATTCAAGTCCAACTTGTATTATGTACACAGGAAAGTTATGTCAGATTCATTCCACTGTCTTTCCTTTCTTTTATGGGATATTTAGCCACTGATTCTAGTTCATTTTTCCCTCATTATAGACCATAAGAAGAGGTTTCCATATAAATAATGTCTCCTACCAGCCAAGAGCATGTAGAGCTCCCCCATCTTGGGCTGGAAGTTGATGGCTGCACTGAGGAAATGGAAAGCTGATGCATACTGCTGCATGGTCAAATGGACAAGGCCCAAATTATACAGGATCTTCCAATCAAAGGGTGCCAAATAGTTGGCTCTTTTCAGGCAGCTGATAGCCTGCAGGGTAGAGAGGGCACTCAATGAAAAGGTGGAGCAAGCTCAGCAGACCCAATAACCACATGAATGAAGACAAAGAATGTGAAGGGACACTCACTGCCACATATTTCTTCTTGCCAAAGAAACACATTCCAATATTATTCCAGAGTGGAGGACTTTCTGGAACAGCACAAGCTACAACTCTGTATTTGGTGAGGGCAACATCAAAGTCCCCATGGGTCTGCATCATGCTGCCTGCTGCCAAGATGGCCTAAAAACATGGCATGTGGAAAGTTAGTAATTCTGTTATTCCCAAAGGCGAGGGCAGTGAAGTAGTCTCCTAAATGTAGATAACTCAGCAGGCCATCAATATAGATAAGACTGAAAAACTTCTCCTAGAAACATAAATAATACGAAGCTACAGTGACAAGTGCTCCTGAGGAATGTTCTGGTACACCACACTATGACTCTCTTTGGCACTGTACCCAAAGAGGAAAGAATGAAATGTCTCTGGCTTTACTCAGCTCCATCCTACTTCCATCCAGGGAAGTCAGTATTTCAGTAAATAGTGCTTTTATTCTATTCTCTGTAGCCCTTATTTGGTACACCAAGTGCTCCAAACACCTCAAATATACCTTCTGCAATAGAACTAAGGGTAAGTCAACTTTAGGCTTCATCAGTCCAGCCCTTTCATTTCTCAAAAGAAAAGTCAAGGAGGAGAGCCAACAGTGTCTGGCTAATGACTTTCTAAATCAGGACTGAGTTTGTGTCAATAAATAACCCTATCTTGCTACATCTCCCTCAGAGATATTCATCCACCTGAGATCTTCTTTCTCAACCCCAAAGTCACATCTTAACAAAATTTGTGATCTCACTGACTTTCTCTAAAGGTCATTTTACCATAATTATTTTTGATAATACCTGTGCAAGCTTTATCAATTTCCCAAATAACACATAAGCTAAAAAACCCTCTGATTTTGCTTTATGCTGAGGTTGCAGGCCTGTTAAAACAAATGTGCTAATTTAGAAGCACAGCACCCACACTTCATTATAATTTTAAATAAAGAAGCTGCCTTTTATTATATATATATATATATATATATATATATATATATATATATATATATATACTTTTTTTTTTTTTTAAATCTCAAAGTTCCACTATGTTGCCCAGGCTGTTCTTGAATCACATGGGTTTAAGTGACCATCATGATACAGTCTTATTTATAATTCTTTAAAAACATCTATTTCTTGGGTTGGAGGTGTGGCTCAGTGGTAGTGCTTCCTAGCACTCCCGAGGCCCTAGGTTTGATACCCAGCACCACCCAAGAAAAGTGAATTTCTCAGGTATTCAGTATGGAAGCTAACCCTTGTCTTCCAGGGTCAGACCACTTCTAGGAGCCATGGGACTATCTATGTGAAGGCTCTGGGGTTTCACAGCTTGCAATACCTTGTAGTTGGTGGGGTCGTAAGTCAGTGCATTTCCAAGATGTTCAAATGCCTTCTGGTAAACACCAAGCTTGAAAAAACCAATCAGAGAATTGATATCAAAGGAAACATAGCAGTTCAGGAATCTAACCAACCACACCCTGAACAAAAACACCCAATCATTGATGACTTTTCTTGACAAAGAGAAAAAAAAAGAGTTGAACATACCAAAGAAAGAAAGAAAACCCCAAATCCCCATATTTGTGGGCTTTTAAAATTTTACTGATTTGTCTCCAGGTAAGATCAAAGTATCTATCTGCCAGAAACCATTTCCGCTACTCTCATGCTGTTCTACATAATGCCTCTGGGCAGGAAATGAGCTAGTTAGCCTCTAGTCCTTTGGGGCCAGCCTCACAAGTCAAAGCCCATGGAGACAGAGGGTTAAGCTCCTGGTTCCTCTTAAAGAAAAATGAAATAAACATAAAGGCTACCAGAGAGGCAGTGGTGGAGGCAGAATCAGCTGAGCAGAGAAACTGACAGTGTGAGCAGGGCTTCATCAGTCCAGAGATCCCTGGGCCCGGGGTCCTCAGGCTGATATAGAAAAGTGATAGAGCCAAAACAATTCCATTCACACTCAGAAATGTAAAGAAGGAGTGAAGACTTTATTCTAGACAAAGTGTCCTTTGCCCTTGCCTTCTCTCTTTCCTATAGGACCCTGGCCAGGAAGAAGGAGCAATAGAAACAGCCTTTACCCTATGCCCTGCGCCATGCTAACTTGATCACAGTTTGTCCCCAGAGGCCAAAATAATAGTCCCCAAAACCAGACAGGTGTTTCTCATATATGCTTTTTCCTATTAGATAAGAATTATAATTGCAGTAAGGCAGAATTAAAATTGACTGATTTGAATGAAGAAAGTTAATTCCTTTAGCAAAGAATATCAAATACTGAGAACAAGATTCATGTGTTCCATGTGACTATTGGTAAAATGTGCTAAATATCAAAATGCAGAGAAGTCACTGTATGCACAAACCCCAAAGCATTTCTAACATCAGTGCATGAATGAGTGGAATTTTCATTACCTGTAAATACAGCAACCCTAAAGTTGTAAGAAGTTCTGTGTTTTCTGGTGAGAACCTGCAACATAGAGATGCTCAGAGGGAAACAATGGTTATAAGAGACATACAAGCATAGCCACCTATCCTTGTGCAACACTTGAGACATTTTGCTGAACCTCCTTCTCCACATGGAAATTTCTGAAGGCAATTTGGTAATTTTTTTCAAAAGTAAGTCATCTGAATCCTGGCTATAGGGAAAATTGCTCAACAACAACAACAACAACAACAACAACAAATCAAGGCTCTTTTCTTAGGGCCAACATCCTATGATCCTGGGTACCAAAAAAAAGAAAGAAAGAAAAATCTAAGGTATATTTTGTGTGACTTTCCTTCTTGATTACACTGATACAATTAAAGAACAAAGTTTTAAACACCAAGTCAGTTGGGAACACACATAGTTTAAAGCCAGTCCCCTTTTGTGGGATTTCTTCTGTTTTCACTGTGCTCAGGATGCCAGGCAGCATAATTTTCTGTGTCAGTTTAGGATTCCAAAACCCCTAATGTTGTACTCTCCAAATTAAACATAAAGCCATACTAAATAGTCAAACAAAAGAAGGAAGACACATAACAGCCTAGGAAAGAAACTTGGAACTGCCCTTGGAAGTAAATATTGGCTCAAGTAAAATATATCTCAATCATTAGTATATGTCTTTGTTCAAAAACCAAAGCAACACTGAGTTAAGACTATCTGACTACAGAATCATCAGTTTCAACAGTCATAATACCAAAGGGCCCTGTTTCCTCCTCTTAAGAAATGAGGCAAGATGCTGGTTACTGGTAAGGATCCCAGAACCAGATAAGTCAAAGCCCCAGCCAAGGGATGCCTGAGCTGGCTAAACTAAGCTTTCTCAATTTAGATGAGAACTTGCCTTTCACTTTCTGCCATAATAACACCCATTTTCATTTCTTTCCCCAAGCCACATGAGTAACTTCTATGACTCTTGCAGCAGCCATTTCGCCACACAACATGACTATTCACTCTAAAACTGTGGGTCATAAAGAATGGTGTCTACCTTCTCAATGAGACTCCAAATGCTCAGCTGTTCCCTTTTATTCCTTGGGAAATTTAGTGACTTAAATCCTTGAGTAACTACCAGAAGAATGTCCCTCTTGGGATTTATGTGCCCTATTTTTGAACAGCCAACTTCTATGAGGCAGGGGTCAGGAATCAGGGCTGCCCCTATCACTACAGGATACTGAACACAGTTACATGGCTCCTTCCTACTTGCCCCATAATCTTAGCTTCTAACCAACAAAGAAAAATGCCTTCTCTCTTTATAGCTTACCAAGGAATTTTTCTGTCTTTTTAGATATAAAGCGTTGTTGAAGAAAATTCAGAAAACAGTGTTGTGGTTGATAATAACCACAAAATTACTAGCATGGCAATTGATAATAATAGATATCTTAGTTTAGTTCAGAATCTAATTATCAGGAATAATAGGCCTTGAACTGTAGATCAGACATTTTAAGTGACTAAACAAATGAGACACTTAAAGCATTTTTTTACAGCTATTATATTTAAACGCGTCCCTAGAGAAGAAACATGGAACACTAACATGGGAAAACCATTTAGTTCAGTTATCAACAGTTCAGATTGCCCTGGTGATGTTCTTGAAAAACAAGATAGTGGGGCTAAGGGTGTATAGGTCAGGAGTAGAGCACACACCTAGCATGTGTAAGGCCCTGGGTTCAAGTCCAAGCAACAAAACAAGATATGAGTTTCAAGCTAATAAGATATTTATTACTGAGCTAAGAGATTTTTGTCCCTAATAATATCTCTGGATATATAATCTATTATAAAGTATTTAAAAAAAGAATGGCAGATTGGCAGCTGACCCCCAAATCTTGCTGAGTATATGTCAGCCTACTTCCCTTGCAGCTATGTGTTCCTCCTGACCAATTTTGAACCATGAAATGAGAGCAGGAACTATGTGTGCAATTTGTGGGTCACCTAAACTCACTACTAGATGCTCATTCCATATTCAGATTCCAGTACCACTTCGCTTCACCGTAGCCTGAAACATGGATGTTGTATTACAGTATCTCAGCTTTAATCATATAGGCAAAGGAATCTAGATCCCAGGTTGGCTTTGTGAGCAAAGCTACCAGCTAGCCTACAACAGCCATCTTTACAGGTGAGAAAGAAACAGTCTACCTTATTGATGCCATTCACTGGCAGCTCTTATCTAAACTTTAAGCTTACCTTTCATTCCAACTTATATAAGTAGTAATCAATCACATATATCTTCTCTTAGGCTTGGGAGTTCACATGTTATCATTTTTTTAAAGTTTCTCATTGCTCTAAAGGTAATAGACACACTTACTCCACTGCTTTCTTGTAGATTTCTATGGCCTTGTCCAAGTCTCCCTCCAACAAGTGAATCTTCCCCAGCATTGTGTAAGTCAGATCATGCCTGTTAAGCTGTAGGGCATTGTGCAGCTGATCTTGTGCCTAACAAATTTGATGCAGTAAAGAGAACAAAATCACCACCATAGGAAGAACAATGGCCTGCTGAACAAATGTAGGAATATTATGTTAGAGCAAATAGCCCACACCACCCAAAGACCAAAAAGTCCTAAAGCTGTCCTTGTTGACAGGACATCTGGCAACATAGGCTGTCTGCCTCTGCAGTCACCTGGGAGAGTTCTTCCAAGATAATTAATCTTTCTGAAAGTTTTCTGCTTGGCATTCATATCTATGACTCATACTTTGTAAGTCAAAAGAGACATCAGTTGGGTGTGGTGGCGCACTCCTGTAATCTCAGCAACTTGGGAGGCTGAAGGAGAAGGATTGCAAATTCAAGGCCAGCCTCAGCAATTTAGCAATGCCCTAAGCAACTCAGTGAGACCCAATCTCCAATAAAAAATGAAAAGGGCTAGGATGTTGCCCAGTGCGTAAAGGCCCCTGGGTTCAACTCCTTGTACGGGGCAGGGCAGGGGACCATCAGAGGACAATGTAGAGTGCCACATCAAATTCTATCCTAGCTGCACCACTGACTGACTATACAATCTTCCCCAGCGTAGGCCTCATTTTCCCCACCAATGTGATGACAAATAAATGAATAAATGGTACCCTATGTATGGGTATAATTGCACAAATGGTATGACTCTACATCACATTCAACTAGAGAAATAAAAAGTTGTGCTCCATTTGTACAAAATATAAAAATAAATGAATAAATGGCTTATTCTCATTTATTCACTCAATGAGTATTCATGGAATATTGGCTATTTTAGGTACTAGGTATACTAGAGTTAACAGCCGTAACAATTAAGATTTCCTTTTTCTCGGGAAGTTTATATCTTAGTAGATAGACAAAACTGTTCTATGACTCACTGTTTCAACAAGTGTTTATATAATTGCCAGGTATTATATTTGCTTAGCCTGTTAGCTTTACAGTAAAATCTAACTATAATTCTCCTTCTCATCAGTACAGTTCCAACTAAAGACCAATCCCACCCTCCTCTGGCTTAAAATAATCCCATGAATTGAAATGTACCTGCTCACAATATTCTCAGAGAAAAATCTAAGGCTATAAAACTGTAAATCCATTCAGAAAACCTAAGGGGCCCACAAAATATATATTTTTCATATATATATCTATCTCACAGGAGGAAAACTGTTAATGTATAGACTCTTTTTTTTAACATTTATTTTTTAGGTGTAGATTTAGGTGTAGACACAACACAATGCCCATGCTAATCGAGCACTCTACCGCTGAACCACAATCCCAGCCTGTGTAGACTCTTTTCATATCCATAAGCGATACATCAGGTTATACCAGTTTATAAATTGACACAATTTATAAACATTGTCAAATTGAACATTGTCAAATGGGTATTAACCAATTCAGAGTCTCAGTCTCGGTGGCACTGGAGAATAAAACTTCATGACTACTAAGTGGGAACTTTATGAAGAACACTCTACCCAATCTCACTATCACTAACTTTCAGGTCTCTCAGTAATTTCTTCTATTCCTCAATTAATATGTATACATTTCTTTCTGAGCCTAGAGCTTAATCACAATGAAATACAAGTTCTCATCATAAAAAAAAGCAAAACTAAAAGTTAAAACTAAAAATTGTCAGAAAACGGATTCAGTTTAAATTTAAAATTCATTTTCAGTGACATTAAAAACTAAAATCAGTTGCTGTGAGAGCAACTTTAAGACTTAAAAGTTTACTTTTTGATATCTGTATTATTGAACATTTGTTTCTACTGAACATTTGTTTCTACAAACACTGGGGGTGGAGAGAAAGAAGAAGGGGGGGGGGAAATACACTGTCATTCATAGTATTTCCAAAATTTCCATTTTCTTGTCAAAAGCAAGGGAAAACAAGATGAGTAATGATGAATGAGCATTAACATAGGGATAAATGTATAAGGTGCATTTCCTAAAGCTCTGTAAACACTAGAGAGAATACAAAATGAGCAATGGCACCTATGCAACACAATCACACCCTTAAGTGAAATTCCAGTCAACCACCATCACTCCTTCTATAAATTACCTTATTGAACTGCTTCAGATAAATGTAGCAAACTCCTAGGTTATGGCAGATTTCCTACATACAAAGAAAGGAAAATGGCTTAGGTGTAATTCATACTAAGCATTAGAGTGAAACAAAAGGCATCAAGAGTGTTATTGTTGAGCAAAGTGTAAACTTTGAAATGGGCACTACAGTATTTTTTCTAAGTAGAGTTCATATAATCAATATATGTATTCTACAAAATTAGTTCCCTTATATATATTTTTAAATTAAAATAATAAGAGAAAAAAGCAGAATAAATAGGTGATCTTCCTGGATCTACATGGCTCCTTGAAGATACACACCCAGCCCATCTTCCTACCGTTTTTTCTCTAAAAGCTGTCCACTACCCACATCCTTTGTGCCCTTTTCTTAGAAGAAACTATTCATAGCTCCTGCTGAGAGGACTGCTAGCCACATAGCTCCATCCTTAAAGAAATCCTCTCTGTCCATCTCTGGGCACCTGAAGCAATCAGAATCCTCTTTCTAGGAATCTACAATTGGAACAGATCTAGCTAGTTGCAAGCACTAAATTCACAAGGTGATGTGGACTTGGGAGCTGACAGCGCCATCTGGAGGTCACTATGATAAAATGTATGTAATTGCAGTCGATCTGCAGAAATTCAAAAAAAGCATAGGTCAGAAAACTATGGCCCATGGGCCAAATCATTCCCTGCCCTCTTCTATAAATAAGGTTTTATTGGAACACAGCCACAGTCTCTTGTTTTTGTATGGCTCTTTTGCACTAGAATTGCAGAGCTAAGTAGCTACAATAGAGTCTGTATTAAGATGCAGTCCCCCTACCCCCACCCCATTTCCCCAGACACTAAGGATTGAACACAGGGCCTTACACATGCTAAGAAAGCACTTACCACTGGGCTATACTCCCAGCTCTTTTAAATTTTTTATCATGATATGGTGTTTTGCTAAGTTGCCTAGGTTAGCCTTGAATTTGAGATCCTCTTCCCCTTAGCCTCCAGAGTAGCTGGGATTACAGGTGTGCACTATCATGCCTAGCTAAGCGGCCCTTTACAAAAACAACAACAACAACAACAACAAAATTTGCCAACCTCTGAATACAGAAAGAAAAGATGAAGCAAAAAAAAAAAAAGATGAACTGCCAATATTCTAGTTCTAGTTCACTATAAGTCAACTTGTACTCTTGACCTTAAGTGTTGTGGAATCTCTCAAATAACTTTATAATGAACTTTCCTCTATTTAGGGTAGCTTTAGAGAAAGAAAGAATGAAGAAAATGCTCTTGGGAAACATTGTAAGGAACCCCGGTTAGTAGTGTGGATGCGTCCCTGTCCAAGGAACATGGACCACAAGTGCTAGACACAACTAGTTTAATGTTTTCCAAGTCTCCTAAAATAACAACAAAAATCAATCACTGATTAAGCACCTATTATACAATAGGCTCAATGCCAGATGTTTTTGCATATATTATTTAAATTTTTCCAACAAATCTGCAATGTATAATCTTTCCAATTTTACAGAAAATAAAACTGAAGCTCACAGAGGTTAAGAAGTTTATTTAGGGCTGGGGATATGGCTCAAGCGGTAGCGCGCTTGCCTGGCATTCGTGCGGCCCGGGGTTCGATCCTCAGCACCACATACAAACAAAGATGTTGTGTCCGCCGAAAACTAAAAAATAAATATTAAAAAATTCTCTCTCTCTCTCTCTCTCCCCCCCTCACTCTCTCTTTAAAAAAAAAAAAAAAGAAGTTTAATTAATTCAGGAAGTATCAGCACTGGAATTTTTCCCTTCTTTTTTAGTTCCATATCCTAATCATATATAAATGTAGTTGGAATGACCATGAATTCATCCAATTCATATGTCATCTACTTTTACTATTTTTATAACCAAATAACAAACAGCAAAACATTTCAGCATGTATTTCTGAAAGTCTGAAAGAGGTTTCTTTTTTTTTTAACCCATTTATACTACCACTATCACACCCCCCAAAAATTACTAACTGCTCTATATCATACATTCAATTACGGTTAGATTTTCCTATTGTCTCATAAATGTTTCACATTTTAAAAAATTACTTTTCTTAACTCACAAATCAAATTCACATGTCAAAACACTAGGACTTGACCTCTGGCCTGCCTCCAAAACTTGTGTACTTTTCACTTCATCATGCTATAGAAATGTACACATGGAGACAGAATCGGGGAGAATATAGCCTTTCTTCTCCTTTCCATGTCCTGAAGGTTAACTAACCCCTAACCTTTTTTTAACCATTTGCTCTAGATATTATTTGCGAGGGAAGCAGCTATATGCCTTAAACAAACTAAGAGAAAAGGAAATTTGGAAAGGAAAACAAAATAAATCAGAGTCAAATTCTGTCTTTTATGAGGTGAAGGAATCCTGTAGACATCTGCAAATGCAGATGGTATGGTAGAAAGATTCCAGCATTAAAGTGAGCAATCCTAGATTCTAGGTTGAGTTCTAACACTGGTTCTGTCTCTAACTCACTGTGTGCCCTTTTTTTTTTTTTTTTAAATTTTTCGGCGGACACAACATCTTTGTATGTGGTGCTGAGGATCGAACCCGGGCCGCACGCATGCCAGGCGAGCGCGGTACCGCTTAAGCCACATCCCCAGCCCACTGTGTGCCCTTTGGCAAGTCATTCCAAGCCTCAGCTTCTCACTTGTCAATGGTGAAAATTCTCCCTACTTAAGAGAATTGCTCCAAAAGTCAAATAAAATAATGTCAGGCAGAATTATTAGTATCCTGTTGCAGCCAGACATGGAATATCCTGGTAAATCCAAGAAGGTAAGGCTAGAAGTCTTCCTAAGACACTTATAAAGCATAGTAGAGAGTATCTGGCTATTTGGGAAATGAACACTTCTAACTGGTACCAATGGAATGATTATCCAAATGAGTCAGAAATAGCATCTTTGCATCTCCAGAGTATAGCTTACTGTCTGGTACATAGTAGACATTAATTTGATGAAAATATTAATTAAAAAGTACATGAATTTTAAAAATGTATTTGTTGATGCTCAGGATTGAACCCAGCACCAACAAATAAACTACACCCCTAGCTGGATTTTTCCTTTACTTGTAGCTTCACTTTTGTCTTCAGCTGTAAAATATTCTATGGCATAAAGAGTCAAAACAACTAAAAAAAAAAAAAAAGAGTAAAAAAGACTCAAACAACTTAATCTTCAAACCTACAGAAGAAAAGTGACTGGCAAATTTAACACACTTAAAAAATAATAGTGACAACGGAACTTCAGGGAAACCCATGCAATGCAAGCTCTCCCAGAATCATCAAATACTTGAAAAAAATCTCAGCCTGGACATTCTAGGACCACCAAATCAATGCCAGCAACTATTTACCTGAACTTTAGTTACATGAAGAAAAAAAAATAACCCCTTAATTTGCAAAGCCAATTGTTTAGTCCAATTTTCTGCTACAATTAGACACAATCACCAAGATATAAAAGTAATGGAGAACTACTCAAACTTTCCCACCCCAAAGAAAAACAAGGGTTTTCAGAATGAAATGGCCAGATGAGTGTCAAACAGATGGGGAAGAAATAAATAAATCAAATACATTTAGTCTTATTGCTAATGGTTTGAAATGCTAATGATAAAAAGAAAATCTCCAAAGTTTCTAGAGAGAAAAGTGGAGTTACTAACAAGAATCAGACTGTAACTGCTCACTAGCAACAATGACACTTAGAAAACCATGTAGCAATATCTGCAAAGTATGAGGAAACATGATTTTTGATCCTATAATTAGCAAAAGCATCAACAAAATTTGAGAATATACATTTTTGGCATATAAGAATTCTATAATAACTCATGATAGTCATTTCATAAATGGAACCATTAGCATGCTTACTAAAAGACACTACTGAAAATTCCCTACTTACCCAATCTTTCTGGTTCAGTTTAGCTGCTTCATTATACACTTCAGTGGCAGCTTTATGTTTTCCCAAAAGAAATCTGTAAAAGATGCATTTTCCATAATTATTACCTCAAAATTCTTAGAAGTCTAACTTCACTAATCCCACTTTTTTTGGGGAAGGGAGGTACTAGGGATTAAACTCAGGGGGCACTTGACCACGGAGCCACACCCCCAGCCCTATTTTGAATTTAGAGACAGGGTCTCACCGAGTTGCTTAGCACCTTGCTGCTACTGAGGCTGCTTTGAACTCACGATCCTCCTGCCTCAGCAACCCAAGCTGCTAGGGTTACAGGCATGTGCCACATTTTGTTCATATTACACTCTCTGGAAATTCTAGAAGACATTTTTCTTGGGCTGGTCATGCTAGAAAGGCTAGGCAGGCTGCTGCACACCAACAGCAGAAGCTGTCCTGATAAGCACTGCACTGGCAGCTGTTCCAAAGCCTTCATCTCATTATACACCAATTTTGGTGAAAGTGTTCTATTATTTTTTTTCTATAATGTACTATAAATATAGACCGAAAAAGAAACAAGACAAATGATATAAAATTAAGCAAGAGCTGCCATCATTTATCAACATCATCATTTTTCCTTGATATTGGATCATGAACAGGAAAACCTGCCTCTATGTAAAAACAGTGGAGGCATAAATGACAATGTAGGGAAGAAAATGAAGGAGGGAACCCTAATGAACACTACTACTCTGGAAAAGGAGAATCTGACACCTTATAAATATTTTGGAGATTACTTCCACTTAGAAAACTTTAGGGCATCCATACAACAAATACTAAAATACTTCTCTGTGTCAAGTATCATAATAAGTGTTGAGGAGCAGACCAGGAAAATTCCATGGGTTGCCAATATGATTAGAGGACTTAAGGTACAAGATGGTGTTATTTATGTGATAAGCAGTATGACTGTTCTTCAAATTAGAATGCACAATGACTACAATATCTGGTTTCGGTAGTATTTTTGTTTATTTGTTTTGGGGTGGGTTTGTTTTCCCCCAGTGCTCAGAATTAAATCCAGAGGCACTCTATCAGTAACCTATATCCCCAGCCTTTTTATTTTTTATTTTGACCATTTCCAGAGAGGGTCTCACTAAATTGCTCAGTCTGGCCTCAAAGCTGAAATTCTCCCTCCTGAGCCTCCCAAATTGCTGGGATTACAGGCACATACAATCACACCTGGCAAAATACTTAGTTATTTGATACTACTTTATCTTTTTTTCTCAAATATCAAGGTTAATCCACACTCTTCAAATGAATCCCATTATACCTATCAAGCCACTTTCCTCCACTGTATCAGTCTGCCAGCAGCAGGCTCAGCCTAAGAATGCATTTTACATTGTATTCCATGACTTCCTTAGGGTCTCCAGGCTGCCAATACTCACAAAGATCTGGCCACCTGCTTGAGGTTATCAGCACACTGAGGGTTAAGAATCGCACATGTCTGGAAGAGTTCTAGGGATTCCTGAATGTTTCCTTCCAGGCGAAATATCAATGCTGCCAAGAAAGATAAAATAAAATCATGTTCTAGGAAACAGAGTCTGGCATCAGAAAAATTGAAAAATGGGAAAATGGGAAACCACATGCAAAATATCCTTTGGA